>NC_068566.1:1843361-2468361 GCF_025698545.1 Gossypium raimondii | reverse complement strand
GAGGAAGCCATGCTCATATTAAGTGTTGAATATCTTATATCCAAATATTTTAGAATCAGATCGATGGATGAATCGATTAAGTCATTAATTTGCGGTTTGATTAGTTTAATAAATAATTTATTAAAAAATATAAAATTGAATATACTATTAAAAATGGAGAAAATCAATTCAGCCGCCAATTCAATATGTTTTTAAGTCCGATTTCAATCAGTTCACAAATCACCGAATCTAACTCGTCTTTCCAAATCGATTTCCGATCAAACCTGTTTGACTAACCGATCAGACAAGGTTCCACTAACCACACCACCTTTGATCAATAACATCATTTACCAAAAATGGACCTCCTCAAAGAGACCTATGGGAAGAGGCATCAATGCCATTACCCGTTTTTAAATCCAAAACACTTAGAAATAAGATATTATGAGATAAATATCAAAGTTATTCATAAAATTAATTCAATATATAATGTTATACATGAATTTTGATTTTGTATGATTTTATACATGAAATTTTAATTTGATTTGGTTCGTTTTCACAAATCACTAACAACATTATCAAATCAGCACCATTTTATGTTGATATATTGCATGCACAAACAATTATATTAATACAATATGAAAATAAACGTAGTATTCATTTCTTTAAATGTGTATGCAGTTGAATCAAAATCAAAATTTTATGCATACATATAAACTGTAATTCAACTTTCACGTGTATAGTTCAACCAAATCAAAATTTATGTATCAAATTATACCTTGAATCAAAGGTGACTTATAAATTTTAGATTTATCCTTAAGACTGTCCTATTTAGATTAATTTACTTGATTCACACTTGACAGAATATAATATTATGATATATTTTATTAAATTGTTATTTCTCTTAACTAAACTAAAGAAGAAAAATTAAAGTTTTGTTTAGATTCTCAAGATATTTATTATTATCATTTTTCAATTTTATTTTCAAAAATAGTTTCCATTTTTATTTTTAAAATTTAAAAACATGTTTTACTGCTTGGTAAATAGAAATGTTTTTTAATAATGAAAACATGTTTGGTAATTTTTTTTAAAAGTAAAATAAAAATATATATTCATATAGATTGGGACTAAGGTATCAAATTTAATATTAGAAGAACTGTTGAAAAATATTTTGTGTTTATATGGACTTGAACGAGAGTCAATTCGTCTAAAGTTAAAAACATTTCTTTTCACCATTTTCACTTTTACAAAATATTTTTAATAAAAGTAATTTTTTTATTATTTTCCAAAAATCATTTTAGAAATTTCGTGAAACAAGTTTTCATCAATGTTTTCCATTTTCCAAAAAAAAAACGGAAACGAAAATGGTATTTGTTCAGTGAAATCAAATGCAGCCTAAAACATTCACAACAACAACAACAAAATAATAATATAGAAATATTTTTTTTTCTAAATTAATAAATGATAAAATAATGTGGAAAGGAAACTTAAATAGAATAGTATTAATTAAAAATTATATCAAAATATTGAAGAATTTAATTAATTAGTATTTTTTGGGTACTTTTTACGTCCATCTTACAGTTGATATTCAAAGTTAGTGGCTACCCCTTATTAATATTATTATTTGATATAAAACCTAAAACCACTGAAAATCCTTCCCCAATCCTTAAATAAAAAGATAAATGAACCCATGTATTGACCTGATGGCTATGGTGTTCACCACCTCATATGTGGTTTGAATTTGAGTCGCGCTAGTCGCATTGCTGTTAGGACTTTGCCCTCCTCTTACAATTTACTAAAAGAAAAAAGATAAATATACTTTAACGTGCTCGTTTCAATTTCAATTTTCAAATTTAATATAAAGATATGGAAATGTTAACTTTAGCCTTTCATTTATAAAATTTAAAATAAATTTTAGTGGTCCATAAATTCAAATATATATATATATATAAATATATTTCTTTTCTGGACATTTTTAGTTGGTGCAGTAAGCTTTTACCTTATATCCAAACAGAAGTCATTCCTTTCCTGCTTCATCAGCAAAGGCAAAAACACCTTTCTATAACAAAGAAAAAAAATATAGACCCAATGAGTCACATTCTTTCTATCAATCCAAAGGTCCCTCAAAAACATTCAAAATCTTTTTTTTTAATATTCTTTTTATTTTTATTTATAGCAATTTAATATTACCTTTTGAATTTAAAAATATAAGTATAATTATTAATGCTATTAAATTTTTTTTTTGCTAAATACATATTCATTATAGTGTCGTTTTATTTTGTTTTTATTTTGTTACTTGACTATCAGGTGAGTATATTTTTTTATTATTTCAAAATGCCACACTAGCAAGTTTAATGTGAGAATTTTAACAATGTTAATAGTTAGACTAGAGAGGCTAAAACTTACATTTTGGTCACTCAATTTCAAAAAGTTACAAAATGGTTACTGAACTATTCAAAAGTTTTTTTATTCAAATCATTAACTATTAAAATCACCCCTATATACCATTCTCTGTTCGCACCACTTACGCCAATTGAAAGCTCTCCTTCATTTTCTTTTCTACATTTCAGGTTTTTTTTTCATGAAATAGCTTTGTACGTCATGTATCTACAAACCAAAACCCAAACATCTTTCTTCTCCAATTTCCGACATTGACAGTCAGATTGACTTAAATCTAAGGTATGTTCTTCTGCTTATCAACGGGTAATGATCCACCATAACGATCGTCGAATTTTTCCTTGGAGCTCGCTAGCCGAACTTTTTAAAATAGTTCAGTGACTTAAATGAAAATTTCTAATAGTTTAATGTCCATTTTGTAACTTTTTAAAGTTAAATAACTAAAACATAAACTTACTAATAGTTTAGTCCTCAAGTGTAATTTACCCAATTATAAATATATGAAATTGTCAAGACCACCGACTATAAGAATATAAAGAATTTTTCTTAAGAAAATGTCAAAAGAAAAAATTATATAAAATTGAGAATAATATTAAAATTAGCAATACCAACCCTTTTATTTCAAGTCTCTTTTAGTCTCAATCTCGAGAAAACATGAGTGATATGCCATTTTCAACTGTTCAAAAATTTCTTTTCCGTGAATCGACCAGAAATAATTCCATTCATTAGATAGGAATCCTAGAGATTGTCCATCATTGTTTGACGTTATAAGTATCCCTTTAGATAGATATTTATTTTCTCTACGTGCGTTTAACTGTTTTTTTATCTTATATTACAGTATCGTTATAGTATCTAACCGTAAATAAACGCGCCGTCTATCCAAAAGGACCCTAGATCAACTTATTAGCATCTATGTAATTATGAATCTCATCCCTCTTAATTAAAGTACAAAGATCGGGTTTTGATAAATTAAAGTAGAGAAATTATTAAGGGTGTAATCGAGTTGAGCAGAGCTCGATCAAATGTTTGTTTTTAAGCTTGAGCTACTCAAATTCGAGTTTGATTGAGCTCATTTGTCAATTTTTGTACTCAAGCTTAGCTTTGAGCTTGAGCTCGGGTCGATAATTAAGTTTAGGGTTAATAATATATAATAATGGCAATATAAAAAAGATGAGAAACTCGATAAAGTTTGCGAGCCTTTTAAGTCAAGTATTACTAAGCTTGAATTCGAATTTTTTTTTAGTCGAACTTAAATGACTCGTGAGCATCAATATCTCATTTACACCATTAATTCCAACAAAATTAACAACTAACTCGACTTTAACTAACTAATCCGAATTAATCTGAAAGAAAACTTATTCATTTACATAGAATAAAACTCAACCTCATATCTCGATCCCAAAATTGCAACCATTGAGTAAAAATCACATTCATCTCGATTTTTATAAAGTAGAGGATGACATTTATACATATTAAACATTCCATAAACAATTAATATAAAGTTTGCATGCCAGATTGTCTTTTAGCTTCTTCTTTTTTTTTTAGCCTTTACGTTTTAGCCCCACCAAAGCATAAATTTTAACCCCCTTTGTCGTCCCCAATAGCCTTTGATAGCTTTTTAGCTTTGGTTTGGCTAATGGCCGGCCTTATAGTCCCCTTCTGTTTCACTCTAAAATCAATAAAACACCAACACCATATTTACTTCCCCTGCACACTGACCCTCTGAATTTTCCATTGTTGTTTCACCATTATTACTCCTTTTTCAGTCTCTCTGTCCAATTTCAAATTTTACCCTTTCGGATTTTACTATATAAATCCTTTTCTTCTATAACCTTTTTCATCTCATAGCAATGGAGAGTTACGAAGAAAAACGGGAAGTTGAGGATGAAGAACAAGAAGAGGCTTTGTCACTCTGTGATTTGCCTGTGAATTTGATTGAAGAAAAGGAATTGAAAAATGAAGAAAATGGTGAACCATCACAAGAAGAAGATTTCAACTTCGGTTCATGGCCTGGCCATGGTGGTTCGTTTAGGTCCGAGCCAGAAATGTGTGTAGCTGATGAAGTGTTCTTCCAAGGCCAAATCTTACCTTTGCGTCACTCAGTGAGTTCCGACACCGGGTTCCGTCGTCATGACAGCCACAACATGTCCCGGTCCTTGTCGAGGTCAGAATCCATGGACCATGGTTCATTAAGTAGGTTCACAAGTGTTAGTAGCAGTAGCACTAGAAGCAGTAGCCATTACTCAACGAGTAGTACTAACTCGAAATCCGGTATGAAAATCCGAAACAACTTCAACACACACCCGAGCCCAAAACCTCAAATCCGATCAACCCGAACCGCCGTCAACAGTCGAATCCAACGATCATCGTCGATGTGGGATTTTTTCAAGATAGGTTTGGTTCGAGCACCGGAACTCGGGTTACAAGACTTGAAAATGAAACCTCGAAATAAAAATTCCGTCAGTAGAAACAGCAGTTGTAATAGCAGTAACAGCAGTTCAAGCACCAAGCTCGTTAACAATGGCAGCTCCACCGCCGAAGTTTCGAAGAACCAGCAAGAATCAAACAAAGGGTTAGTAGAAAAACGAATGGGGTTGTTCAGTGGGTGTACATGTTCAGTTAATGCAGTTGAAACAGTTCCATTGAACAACAACAACAACATCAAGAACAGTGACAAAGACAAAACAACATCGCATGCTGCTGCCGCCATTGAAGATAAAAAGAAGAAAAAACAAGCTTTGTCTCGTCATCGAACATTTGAATGGATAAAGGAACTTTCACATGCAACAAGTTATGTTGACGAAGCTTAAAGAAAAGAAACACCCTCGCATGCTTTTTTTCTTCTTTAGATTTATGAATTTGAAATAGTTTAAAGGATGAGGCTCTTGTACCTAGAAGAAAAAGAAAAAGAAAAAACCTTTCCATCACTGTTTCTAAAAGGGATTTGAAGTTGTTTAATTATTGATTTTCTTTTTTTGTTTGTTTGTTTTTCCAGTTCATGTTTGTGATATTATATGAATATTAATGATTGGATAAATAGTAGCCGCCGTGATGGGTGGAAATTAATCAAGTAATGTGGCGGTGGTAGTGGACCAGTGGTGGTGGAGGTGATTATAATGATTAAAGTGTTTTTACTTTAAAAAGGACAATCAAAACGGGAAATTCATTGACTGTCACTATAAAAGCTCACGAGAGGAGACATGAAACACAGGGAAAGCCATGGAAAGTAAAAGAAAAATGTTTCATGCAGTCAAAAATAAAAATTTTCATTTTACTAAAGGGTTAAAAAAAGTACGATTGAATTTAGATTATACAAAATACATTCAATTTAGTCAAAAATTATAAAATATAAAATAACAAGTGATGGGCATATTCAAATATTAGAAATAATATTATTTAAAAATATTTAAAAATTTAATTTTATAAATCATAAAATTTTGTAAAATAAAATTTGGATAATAACTCTTTCAATTTTCGTTCCCATTTTGTTCTTTTTGATGATTTTATGATAACAGAAGGGAAGAATAATAAATGGTTTTGTCTGTTTCTTGTACTGTCTTAATAATTCTACCTTGTATTGTGTCTGATTTTGCCCATTTTGTTGGAAGTTCTTTTATATTTTTTAATATAATTTTATTTGTAAATCTAGTGAATTAAAAATATTATTTTATTTTTAAAATAAATTATTTTCATATTTGAGATTAACATAATCTTTTTATAAAAAAATGCTTTCCATCAATTGGACATATCCCACGCATGTGAAAGTCTACTCCACCATTTTAGTGTTTTCTTTGGTTAAATTATAGTTTTGGTCCTCTTTTATGATCAAATTTAATGTTTAGGCTTTTATACTTAAATTTAACATAATTTGATCTTTCTGCTTTTATAATGTTATTAGTCAGTTTGCCTAGTTAGCAATTAACTATTTCGGTAAAAATATGGACATAGATTTTTCTTAAAATCATCTATTTCAACTCATCATGTTGACATGGATTTTTTTATGTTGGAAGATGTGTTTTTAAGAAAAAAAAATGCATGTCGATAGCTATTAACCATGTATGTCACAAAAGTTGTGGATTTAGTCCCTATATTTTGATTTGGTCATTTTTAGTCTTTATACTTTTCAAAATTTAAAATTCAATCATTACCAAATGATAACTATTAAATTCATTCAGTTAGGTTTTGCTATTTTCAAAATTTAATTCCACATATATTATTATATGTGAAATGTCATGTTAGCTTGTTATTTCTACATATTACTCAATACAAAATTTGTTAATGGATTAATGACTATCATTTGCGTCAAGACTGAAATTTCAAATTTTGAAAAGTGTAAGGACTTAGAATGATCCAATTGGTGAATATGAACTAAATCTACAATTGCACGTATAGTACAACATTTAACTGCTACTATTTGGGTCAAGACTAAAATTTCAAAATTCGAAAAGTACAGTGACTAAAATTAATCAAATTAAAGTACAATGACTAAATCCATAACTTCCGCAAAGTACAGGGACTAATAGTAGAATTTAGTCATTGAAATGTCAAAAAAAAGTATAGGGACTAATTGGTTAAACCACAAGTGGAGTGGCAAAAAACTTATGTTGGTCCCAGATTCTATCCCTGGATAGCCCCTTATTTAAACAAAAGAAAAACATAAGGACTAAATACAAAATTTAAGCATGAAAGAGGGATGAAAACCAAAATTTGACCTTTTTTGAGAGGAAAAAAAGCCCCTCTCATTTCTATGGCCAGTCTTTGCGTATGTCAGAATACGTTTGACAGATTCAATCAACTGAAGCATAAAACCATGTCTTAAGTTCACTTCCTCGTACAAAAAGCTCAAATAGTTGTCTAAGTTCACAAGACTTTTTTTTTTTACTACTTTCTTACATTTTCTGAACAAGGAAGGGCTGAAACTTCGGTGGGTTTTCAGCTTGGAATAATATAACATTTATTCTTTTAATTTAATATTCTTTTCACTTTAATCCCTGGATTTTTTGTGATATTAGTTTAAGACCTTTTGTTTTGGTCTATAAATTCAAATTCTCTTAATGTATGATAATGTTATATTTTTAATTTTAGCTCAATTTCCAAAACTCAAAAGGATTTAACTAAGAGATCAGTATCGGGCTAACATGTTATCGCTTGAATTTTTTTAAAATATTATAATTTTTTATAAAATTCTTTAAATTTTCGGATGTTGGTATGGCAAAATGCACATCATTCCAATTTAATGGATTCCAAATTCAGTGTTCAAAATGAGAAAAGTTATCAACTTAAATGACTAAATGTTGTTTTACCCCTTTTAGTTTTATTCCTCCATTCTTTCATCCGTAGTGGGGTGATAGTTTTTTTGAATTTTTTGAACTATCCATCATAATTCAATTTGGTTCGGTTCTCAATTTTTTTTTCATATTAATTTTCAGTTTTGAATTTTTAGACTTATTTTTATAAAACAAATTTTGTTTTATGACTTTTGAATATTACTTGACAATATTTTAAAGTATTTTTCACAAACATATCTAAAAACCAATAATTTTTAAGAACTTTTAAATTATTTTTACTGTTTTAAATATAAAATCTTTAATTTTATATCATAAAAGATTAAAATTAATTATAAATTAAATAAATAGAAAAATAAATTTAATTTTAAGTAACCATACTTAAACATCTCAATTCGAATTAATTTTTGATTTTTGATTTTATTTCTCTTACTAGCATTAATAGTGGCCTAAACAGCGACAACGTCTCGACGATTCATGGTGATTGCTGAGCCAAAGAATGCTTATCCACAATGATATTCATGTTTCGGGGGGTCGTTGGGGCCCTTGCTAATGCTAAGGTGCATGAAGAAAAACACAACACACTGGCTCTCAACTCAAGTGGGCAAGTATATTTTAGACATTAGTTTTTGTCTTTTCCCATCGAACACTTTGGACAATTTGCCCAAATAGGCCTATTTGGAAACTGATTAATAGAGTAGGAGTAAATAGTTAATTTGAAAAAAGAAAAGGGGTAAATTATAATAAAAGTAACTAAACTCTCCTTTTAAAGTTTAGCTAGTGAATTCTAAGCAATGATTCGACAATCAATACGGTAGATTAGTATCCATCGACGAGTAGAAGAACATGCCTTAGATTCAAGTCGATCTGATGGTCAGTGTCGGAGATAGGAGAAGAATACTATTTGGATTTTGGTTTGCAGATTTGTGACATTCAAAGCTATTTCATGGAGAAAAAATTGAATTGTAGAAGAGAAGAAGAAGGAAAACTTTCGATTGGTGCGGACAGTGCAAATAGAGAAGGCTATACAACAGAAATTTTAACAGTCTGATGACTTAAATGAAAATTTTCAAATAATTTAATGATCATTTTGTAACTTTTTTAATTTCATTTAACATGCTTATAAATTTTCAATAAATATATTTATTATATAATTTTTTTATTTTAGATTTTAAATATATCATAATATTAATGTAATTTAGTTTTTTTATCCTATCTAATGGTTTATGGAATAAAAGAAGGTGACATGTCACTGTCCACAGCCGATCATTTTGAAGTTTGTTTTCAACAAATTCGAGTCTAATCATGGTTTTCATATCCTAATCAAGTGGTGGTTATAAGGGACGAACTTGAATCAAATCATAAACTCATGTGATTTATCTTGTCAAACGTCTGATGAATTTGGTATGACTTTTTATGGAATGGATTTATTTTCTTTTGAAAAGAAATTATATATTCTACATGTAATAACAGCGGCGGAGTCAAAAAAAATTTTTTTGGGTCGGAATTAATATAAAATGTAATTTTATTATTTTAATAGCCTATATGTTTATGCTTTTTAAAGAGTTAAATCGAATTTTTATTATTTTTTAAGGGTTAAAATGTAATTTTATCATTATTAATTTAAAATTTTAAAAATTATAAAGGGTCTAAATTGAAAATTTACCCCTCTTAATCCCTCCGCCACTGTGTAATAATGATAAAAGTGAAATTAATTCCGAAGTACATGATTGTTAACAGGGGCGGTGCAAGCCTATAAAATGAGAAAATTGCAGTTTTTGCTCTTTAAAGTGTATAAAATCATAAATTAATACATGATGAAAATTACATTTTAACTTTCAAAAATGATAAATTTTTATTTAATCTTTTAAAAGTTTATAAAAATATTAACTGCAGTAATAAAATTGCAATTTAACTCTTAAATACCAAAAAGATTTTTGGGTTGGCCCTAATTGTTAATAAGAACAATGAAATTCTTGGAAAATAAATAAAAATGAGGCCTTCAAAATCAATCTATTTTTTTTATAATTATATGGTTTTTATTATATAAAATATGCTAATTATCTTATTTATAATTTTACAAAAGAATAGCACATAAAATTAATAAATATTAAATTTAAGACCCATTTTTTTAGGTTAAATTGGATTTGGGCAAACATAAAATATTTTAATATTATATATAGACTAGACTTGAACCCGATTAGACCTGACCCATGAACCCGTCTAAATTATAAGTAAAAAGACCTCTCCCATTCCTCTTAGTTTCAAAATTGAACAAATTGGTCCCTCTAAAAGATCAGAGCAATTTAATCCTTGTCAAGTTTGAAAGTGAGAAACTAAGTACAATTAATTACGACGTTAATGTTTTCCACCAATTGTACATGATTTTGATTGGTATAATAATAAATTTAGCCTTCAAAGTTTATACATTTTGTCAAATTTGGTCCTAATTTAACAAATTTATTCAATAAAATTAGTGTAAATGTAGAGGCTGAATTTGTTGATTTTTTTTTTAGAATTAAGTCCAGAATGACAAAATATGTAAAACTATAAAGGCTAAATTTATTATTATATCAATCAATATTATGTACAATTGATGAAAAACATTAACTCTGTGATTAGTTGTATTTAGTTGCTCACTTTCGAAATCAATAGGGTTAAATTGCTCTAAATTTTTTGAGAGGGGCTAAACTGTTTAATTTCAAAACTGAAAGGGATTGGGGAGATATTTTACCTAAATTACTGAGGAGAAGTTTTTGCACTTGGTGGAACGCTCAAAAGCCATATTAGGCCCAGCTTCAGTTGGTTCTGGTGTCATGTTGGGGCCATTACTAATGATGTTTTTACATGTGGCTCATCAATGGCAATACGCCACCGGAGTGTGTCTTCAATCAGATTAATAATGAGGTCGCGGAGGGGGGGGGGGGTTAAAATTTTTTTTAGAAGAGTCGAAATTAAATTTAATATTTTTTTATAATAGTAAAAATGTAAGTTTTTTATTGTAAACTTAAATTTCAATAATTTTTTAAAAGATTAAATATCAAATTTGTTATTTGGGTAAACTATCAAAATAGTCACTTTTGTTTACCGCAGGTTACATTTTAGTTACTTATGTTTGAAATGTTACATTTTAGTCACTTACGTTTTCGTGTTATAACATTTTAGTCACTAAGCTATTAATTTCCGTTAACGATGTAACGATGGTGATGTGGCACATTAAATCATCATTTCAAACAAAAATTTTAGGTTAAATTATAAAATTGGTCCCTATATTTTTCATTTTGAACAATTTAGTTCTTTTCTTTTATGTTCTTTTAACTTTCTTTTTTTCCTTAATTTTCCATTCTTTTCTACTTCTCCTCTATTTTCCTCCCTTCTCCATTTCTTTTAATGTAGTTTTTTTATATTTTCTATTTGTTAAAACTAGCCCCTATACTTTTATTTTTTTGAACAATTTAATTTTTTTTATTTTTGTTTCTTTATTTGTTACGAAAATTATCTTTGATTACATACTCGTGTGTAAATCCAAAGACCGTTTTGATTATTGCAAGATGAATAAAATTGATCTTATTGAATTAATCAATACCGATTCTTCTTCAATATATAATAGAACACCAAGCTAAATTCTACCAAAGACATTAATTTGTTTACCAAATTGGTTCCAAAACTAGAAATCAAGTTAACTCTAATGGGATCGAAGGGTTAACTAGTATCATGAGAATCATCATTGAAATATCATGTCCAAGCAATTCTATAAAATCACCATAATAATCCATTTTTGGATCCTTTGTGTAGCATCAACAATAAGTGTAGGATATCAAAACCCCAATTCACAATTGTTTACAATAAGCAAAAAAGATTAAAAAATCTTTATTCTAGGTTTTCATTGAAGATCAATACAAAATTGTCACCTTAAGTTGAAAATATATTAAAACTAATCAAAAGGAAGATTAAGCAGAACGTACAAGAAATACCCAATACCAAAATAAAAGTATAGAGACTAGTTTTAACAAACGGAAAATATAGAAAAACTATGTTAAAAGAAATAGAGAAGGAGGAAAACAGAGGAGAAATAGAAGAGAATGGAAAAAAAAAAAAAAAAAGAAAAGTTAAAATTTTTGTATTGATCTTCAATGAAAACCTGAATAAAGATTTTTAATCCTTTTTTGCTTATTATAGACAATTGTGAATAAAAATAAAAGGAAAAAATTAAATTGTTCAAAAAAAAGAAAAGTATAGGGACTAGTTTTAACAAATGGAAAATATAAAAAACTATGTTAAAAAATGAAAAGGGAGGAAAATAGAGGAGAAACAAAAGAGAATGGAAAATAAGGAAGAAAAAAGAAAGTTAAAAACATAAAAGAAAAAATTAAATTGCTCAAAATAAAAAATATAGGGATCAATTGTATAATTTAACCTAAAATTTTCATTAAAATGATGATTTAACATGCCACGTCACTCACTGTTATCGTTAACGGCAACTAACGACTCGATGACTAAAATGTTACAATACTATAACGTAAGTGACTAAAATGTAACATTTTAAACATAAGTGACTAAAATGTAACTTTGAGGTAAACAAAAGTGACTATTTTAGTAGTTTTCCCTTGTTATTTTAGGAGATTATAATGTAATTTTTTTGAATGAATGATGAAATTTATTAATTCAAAAAAGCGGTTAAATTGTTACAAAAGAATAAAATCACTGTATAGTAACTACATTTTAAGTTATACAAACAAATTAATTAATGATACCTCAAGAAGCACAGAGTGAAACATCTTCTTTCTAAATGAGCTTGCACAACTTCTTTAATCTGCACCAAGACAACATCTTTAGTTAAGAAAGATGCACCAAAATACCTCTTGTTCCTCTGTCTCCATATCACATACAAATATGCATTCTAAGCAAGCTTTAGTATGGCAAAAAGCAAGGATTTTCCTTTTTAAGTTTCAATATTGTTCAATCTTTAGGTATGCCAACTTTAGTAGGTGATATTTACAATATAAATATAAGAATTATAAGATAAATAGTTTGAGAAGGACTCACATTGTATGTATCTATTAGTTAACTCTAGGATGATTTGGTATTTGTTCTTTTAGGTGTCGAAGATTCATCAAATATATTTAAGTTAAAATATACTTTAAGTCTTTGTATTCTTATATATTTAAAATTTATATGTAACTCTTATTTTTTAGTTCATATTTTTCAAGACTTAATTTTTCAGTTTATCAAACATATCCTAAATAAATAAAAAATACTTGGGTAGGGAAAAAGGGCCTTTTTACTACTTCTATACCATTTCTTCATGGAAGTAAAATCCATGAGAAATTGAAGGATAAATTTTTTTATTTCAAGAGAAATATGAATATTAGGGTTTTTGGAAATGTTAATTTTTTTTTGGTGAATTACAATAACAGCACAAAGTCCGAACAATCAACACTATTAGCATGACTTGAACCCAAGTCACACCTAGGGCGATGAACACCCTTAACCATAAAACCATTAGATGGGATTCGAAATGTTTAAAATAATTTTTGAAAGAAGGAAGTGTTTAATTTTGGTTTGTGAAATTGGGGTTATTTCAATTTCTTTCATGTTAACAATTTTTTTTTTGTTTTAATTTACTTTTGGGGCTAAGATTTTTATTTATTTATTTTAATCAATATTCATTTTAGTTTCATTAAAATAAATAAATACCACATCATCACATTTAATATAATAAGTAATTATGCAAGTATTTATTTGACAACTAAATGCTTTTTCTTATGTGTGTTCATGACACGCGTTTGAATCAAATAAGCTTTTATTTGAGTATATAGATTCAAAAATATTAATCTTTCTTGGACCATTTTGAAATGTTGAATTCTTATGTGAGTAATTTTTAAAAGATTAGACATTTATTTGAATATTTAGTTTTTTTTAAATAATAAAATTTAGTTTTGGATTCTTTTTACGTGTATATTGATTAAAACCATATTCATTTAATAGTATAAAAACTAATTTTAACCATTCGCACAAAATTTAACCCCTTCACACCTTATTTAAGTGATTTGGACTAGATTTGCCCGTGGAACAGGTTAGGTTCAGGTGGGGCCCTAATAAAAAGTTTATATCCGATTGATAGGCCCGAGTCTGACCTAAATTTTTGCCTAAGTCCAACCTAAATTATAGATGCTAAACCCGTGCCTAGTCCGACCCGAGCCGTATTAAGTTTTAAAAAAAATTATTTTATTATATAAAATAAATTAAAAAATATAATATATCAAATACACTAAAAACATTAAAACAAGTGTTTCCCAACAAATTGAAAATACATTAAAAACATTGAAACAAATGTTTACCAACAAATTTTAAAAAGACATGTATCCGAGCCAGGCTAGGCTCGGGTTAAAAAAGTTTACCCGAGGCCCGATCCATTTAAAAAATGAGCTTTGTTTTTTGTCCAAACCCATATTTCAGACTTATATTTTTATCCAAACCCTCACATTTTCCAAATCACCCGACCATACAAAACTAGTTTAGACGTCCAATTCCTTTGAAAAGGCCACTAATGGCAGCTTGTGAGCTTATTTTGAAAAGTCCTATAAGACTACTTGCAAGGGTCCCGTCATCCAAATAGTTCCATGCAGTTAAGTCGTTTAAGTACTTTACAATTTGATAATGATTCCAATTTATCCTTCTTTCATAGGGAATTTGCAAAGCAATGGGTGAGAGCTGCAATTGACGAGGATCTTAAGAAAAAAGTGAAACCAGATAACGATGAGAAAATGATTGGAAATAGGATAGCAATAGGTTTATTTGGTCGGTTTGATTGATTGATTTTTTTCAAATTGATTTAATTGACTTTAATATGAGAAAATCGATCAAACCAAACTAATATTGATTCGGTCGGGCTTTTAGCTAATTAAATCAAAATTTTTGGGTTGAGTTTATATGGTAATATATTTATTATATTATAAAAATAAATATATTTTAAATAATTAAAAGTAATATAAAATAACTTGATTTTTTTCGGTTGGTTCAGTTTCGGGATTCAAAAATCTAGAATTGACTAACAAAACCAATGAAACTGAGGTCGAAATAGACTAATCCGTCTCACCCGACTAAACCGAAACCAAAATAACCGATTGTATCGATTTTTTTCAATTAAAACTGAGTATTGTTCCCCTAATTAGAAAAGGATTAAAGACTCCATTTCATAATGATTATATTAGATTCAATAAAAGTACAATGGAAGCTTCTTATTAAGAGTCGAATTGCATTTTACTTCCTTTACTAAAAAAAGGGTAAACTAGTCATTGTATATTAGATCAAAGAGCAAACTGATCTTTCTGCTAAAAATGGTCCTTGTACATCAACACGAGGTACTATGGCATGCCACGTATCACTGTTTGGTTAGTCCATCAGCCACGCTAGTTTTCAATAATACAAATTGATGAAATTTGTAACATATTTGATCAATTTGCTTTTTGATCTACCATATAGGGGCTAATTTACCTATTTTTTTTATTAGAATGGCAAACTACAATTTAACTTTTAGTACAGAAATCTCCATAGTACTTTTACATATTAGATTCAAGAATTTCGTTCATTATCAACTACGATAACGCTCACAATACGTCGATAACGTCTCTCTGGACGCCGATAAAACAAATTGCATATAGGATAAGGGGGTACTCTCTTTTGTCTTGTGAATGAAGGTCACACAACATATGAGCTGAGATGTCTAGATACATCTGGTCTCGTCAGATGTTATTCTTAGAAGGATCAATTGAGGTTTTGTGTACATGAATTTGGGACTTTCAGATGTGCCAAATGGAAGCTGATGGTAACTGCCCAACTTGGGTTTTTCTTGGTCTTTTTTAATAGTTCCCTCTTTTAAGGGGAATTTACCTATGAATATGCATGTACACTTTTTTGTTTTGTTGTATACCATATAATGAACGAGTAGGACCGGTACTTGTTTGTAAATAATTTGTTCTCTTTATGCCACCAATCATCCTTTTGATGGCAAAATACCTATTAGTTTAATTCGAGTTTGAATTTCACTTTATACAAAAGTTAAGACTCAATTGATTTACTTTTATCTTACTTAGAACCCTACGAATTTACATGTCATGAAGTATATCACACGAATCAAGTTCTGTTTTTTATCGAGGTTTCGTCTTCTCCTTCTAATGAACTCACAAAATATCGAATCAACCTTAACTAAACACAGACCCGAGTGGATTTTAGATGTAGTTGACTTATGGGAAGGCTAAGAACCGACAATTAAATAATTGATAATCGATGCACACCATATGGAAAGACATTTAAGAGTCTCAAGAAGCAAACTTCCTTTCGTGTCCATAAAATAATAAAAATCCACGACAATTATAGAGAGTCGTTGGCTTAAGAACTGTTGGAGTATCTATAAGGAATTAATATGTTTTTTTAAATTAAATTTATTATAAATTCTTATTATATATGTTTTTTATATAATGTCTAGTACTATTTATAATCTCTCTCTAACCCTTAAATTAGAGGATAATGTACTTCAGCGCACTCGAACCTATAATCTCCTATACCGATAATAATACCAATACCAATTGAGCTATAACTCAATCGACAATAATTCATGCACTTTAACTAATAAAAAAAAGTGAGAAAAAAAAAAGGGCATAAAAATGGTTTTTTTCATACGGAAAAGTGTTTTAAATTTGGGGACCAGATTCAGACAAGTTGATGATGTGTCGATAAAACAGTGAAGCTTTCAAAGTTTATTAAGAGATGGACGTTCCTCCAACCTGATATTCTATAGGATAAGGGTCAAAGAGATAAATATGCCAATGCCCATTGGACCCCTTTACCATGTAGCTATTAATAATTGTTTTGGGGGAGTAATTGCATAGGACGTCCTCAACTTTTGAGTTAATTTTTAAATTAATTTCTAAACTATAAAATATTTTAATGGAATTCTCAAAATAAAGTATCGTCACACGTTAAATACTAGCTTGATTTTATGTGGTTCATTTTTTAAACATGTTAACTTCAAGTTAATGTTTAACATTTAAGTTGAGTTTTTCTTTTTCTTTTGGTTTTTTTTTTCAATTATTTTTACAATGGTTTCATGGTGGCATAGATACGCCAGGTCCAATCGAGTGAAAGTTTATTTTTTATTCTAAAAGTCATGACGTTTATAGTTGAATTTCTTTTAAGATAAATTCATTGCTAGATTTATTAGGAACTATTATTGAAAGACATTGTCGTGATAGAGTACCATGATGATGATTGCATAATTGAACTCCGAGATGAAAAGGAGGACAAACCATTTAATACTTCTTATTTGCATTGCTGATGTGGTGGGTTTCTTTAAGGCTATTGATAGTGGTTAATTGGAGTTTGTCAACCGAGCAACCTAATGGCGACAAAGTTAGGATGCAGTTATTGGTTGTTGATCAATGTGATGTATTTATGGTTAATTTTTAAAACTTCAAGCGATGACACAGATGTCTTTGTGAAATAGTTTGTAGTGTTTTAATCAATCTCTACTATGTGCTACCGTTATGTATTAACTTTTGCATCTTTTAGATCTAACTGAAACGATATTTTAATGCGAGGATTCAATTGAAATTTTTAAAATTTCAAAGATGAATTTAAAATTTGATCAATGATTCAGGATTATTCCATGCATTGAGACCCCTTTTTTCTTTCTTTTGTTGTGGGATGGAATAGGGGGTTGACAGCTCCTAGCCATGGGGGCATATTCGATGGGACGTGCGTGCCTTTGCATGAATGAGGACAAAGAAATTATGGGTTTTTTGGTTAGTTGTTAGGTGTATTTAGAGAGGGAGGAATGAAATTTTTTTTAGCGAATATCGAAATTAATTACAAATTTTGAGAGATTAAAATATATTTATTATTTATTAAGTTATGATTTTATCACTTTTAAATATATTAAATAAATTTTATTTTATTTTTAAAGAATTTATTATTTTTAAAAGATAAATTTAATATTTTTTTTTATCTTTGGGACCAAGTCCCTGCCTCCCTCCTTAAATTTGCCTCTACATTTGAACAGACAAGGATATAATGTTGAGTTTCATGCTAAAAAGAAAAAGGCAATAAGAAAAAAAAGGAAAAAACAATCACCAAATTTAAACTAAAATTGTTCATATTATTTTTCAATGGATGTTTGAAATTGTTCAACCATGAAATACATGATTTATGCTTAATTTTCATTTCAACTTTACTCTTATAATAATATTATAGTTTCATAAGGTTTTGGTCTGATAGCAAAGTTGAGAACTTAAAACTTTAAAATTTAAGGTGGGTTTGGATGGACGGTGCGTTTACTTGCGGTTAGTGTAAAAACAACAGTAGCGGTGAGATTAGATACTGTAGCGATACTGTAGCGTGAAATAAAAAGTAAGCTAAACGCACCCAATCGCCCATCTAAACCCACTCTTAAGGTTTAAGTATGTATAATTTTTCGATCTATATTTATTCTAGTTTAAGGTTTACCATGTATGACCCTATCTAGATATATTTCGATTATCAATTCGTACGTTTGTGCATTTAATGATTGATTCTGGTAGTAGTTATACATTGTGTTAATTGTAATTATAATTCCATTTATGTATTGTGCTGATTGATCTTGGATCTAGTTATACAAACAAAAAAAATCGAATTAGATTAAATCAGAAACACGTGGATAGATTATAGCCCAGCCAAGGGACAAAAAAATCGAATTAGATTCAATCAGAAACACATGGATAGATTATAGCCTAGCTAAGGGACAAAAAAATCGAATTAGATTCGCTCAGAAACACGTGGATAGAATATAGCCTAGCCAAGGGGTAGACAAAGGCTTTGGTTCCAAAAATTGAGTTTAAGCCCCTCACGAAAACAAAAACATTTAATTTAAGCCTTTTTAACATTTGGTTAAATGAAAATTGACATCTTTGACACCTCTGAAAATTAACAATTCGTTTAAACATTTTGGCTTAATGATAAATTTGGCTACTGATGTTTGCATGTTTTTGTCAAAATGACCCTAATTGTATTTTTGAGCCTTTTTTGGCCATCAACCTTTGTTCTTGTTTTCAATTTGCTTCTCCTAACAATTTTAATGAAAGTACCATTAAAAAAGTTAACGGGAATGATGTGGAATTTTATATGTGGAATATTTTTAATGAGATGTAATTTATTACTTAGATAGCCCAATAAGATATTAAATTAAAAAATAACTCTTAATTTAAAGAAAAAACGTAATTATCTAAAAAAAATTAACTCAGTAAAAAAACTTCTCAATAAACAAACATGTGAAAGATTGAAACCTTGAAAGAAAAAAAAGATTGAAACCTTGAATTTATTTATTAAATCTTTTAGAAAATACAGTTTGAAAAAAAATCAAAAGTTGATGGCAAAAAAAGACTCAAATTTCAAACAAAAGAATTCCTGATTTCGTTTTTATAAACAAATCTAAATGTTATTATTTGGGTTCAATGTATAGGGCTCATGGGCCGGACCTAGAAAAAATTTTACCCCGCATCCTAGGCCCGGGCCCAGCCCGGCCCGATCCGGCCCATTTTTTAATAAAACACTAAAGATTTATTTTAAAAATAAAAAAATTTTTAAAAAGTATTTTAAAAATATTTTAAAATTAAAAAATAAGTAAATATATTTATTATATTCGGGACGGGCCGGGCCCGGGCCAAAAAAGTGGTGCCCGAGGCCCGGCTCGTTTTCTAAACGGGCCTCATTTTTTTGCCCAAGCCCATATTTCGGGCCTATATTTTTACCCAAACTCTCCCATATTTCGGGCGGGCCGTTTCAACTCTATTCAAAAGAACTTCAAATCGAATTAAGATAATAAAATGTAATTCGCCAACTTAACTAATTCAAAAAAAAAAAATATTCGATTCAATCCAACACCCAACTAAAAAAATGATTGTTGATATTTCTTGGTTTGGCCATTACAAGAGGCTAATTAAATATGATACTACAAAATGTATTTTATTTATTTAATCAGAACAATTAATCAAGTTGTTATTTATCTTAAATGATTAATTTATTTTGTAAATATTTTTAATACATAGTGGTCGGTAAAATACAAATTTATTGCGATATCAACATGCACCACCAACTCACACCTACTGGCTTATTACTACATATTATATGGCAATGGAATATTATGAACTCAGCCCATTTTATCATTAATGCTTTGTCTTAATTACTATATTGTAACAATATTTTAATTTAATTTTAAAGAATGTCATAGAAAAATATTATAATTACATGAGGTCGGATTTGGGACACTAGTTCGAAAATTTATATTTTTATAAATTGTAAAATGAATTTTAATAATAATTTTATTATCTACAAAATTAATTTGCTGCTTAAAGAGAGAGAATTTAAATAATATTTTTAATTAAATATTTAAAAGTATTTCCAAACAAACACGTATCACTTACAACTAAATTACAAATACACCGAAATAAATTATATGAAAATATATTTATAAAAAAATTTATTTAAAGTATTAATCTCCAAAGTTTAGGTCCTATAAAATTTTATAAAAAAGATGTAAAATGATGAAGACATGTTACAAGTATTTAAAGTAGTTTGTTAATGTTTAAAGTCGTGTTCAGTCATATTATTGATTAGACAGTGAAAGAGAAACGAAAAACAGAGAAATAATGAGAGCTTTTGCATGTAGCCGTTTGTTAACGCAGTTCAAAAACAATCATACTCTGCGAAGCTTCGCTCAGTAAATGGTTTCATTCCACGATTGATCCAACCACCTATTGGATGAAGCTCAATCTATCCTTACACAAAGAAGTAATTGCAGTACTAATAGCTAGTCCCAATTTGTTACAACCACTCACCAAAGTCTCGCATACAAATGTTCAATCTTTCACAAAGAAAGCCTGGCAATAGAGTTAAAAAATATAAGAGAAAGTAACAAAGATAACTTAATCAAATCAGCACGTCACTCCCTCAAATTGATGCATCTTCCATGCATATTGGCTGCATATATGATAGCTTATTTGATTATCATAGTCCAATATAAACTCTTCTTCTTCGATATTATCTTAAGATAAAATAGAAGTAATCTCCTTAAAATAAACCATGCTATATGCCTTTGAGATTGAGAAAATTTATTACCAAAAACCCTAGTCGAATTCAATCTATTCCACGTACTCAAATTCTTCATAAATACTAGAATGAGAACGTCTAAGAAACCCATTTGCTTATTAAAACAACATCCAATAAGGCTCACGTAAAAAAGGTCAACATATAAATATGTGGAGGTGTCTCGTGCCTTAACTAACCAAGTCTTTGACTGATCATGTAACTGAACAGATATTGTTGGACAACCTTGATTCTAAGAATGTGAGATTTGTTAAAGTTTTGCATTAAATTTGCACTTACAAATGACATACTCATATATTTGTATACGATTAGAAAAAAGAGAAAATAGATGTGAAACTAAAGTAGATTTAGATCATTTCGTATTCTTTTATGATTAATATTTTAACGATCCAACCATTAAATTTATCAATATAATTGTACTTGACATGCACGTAAATTTCGAGCCAATTCAACATCTCTAACATATCTATCTAAAATAATTATATACTAAAATTTATTGACGGCTGAATTTTTTTACATAAAACGGATAGCTTAAAAATTTTAGTTTACGTCAAATTTGACATACATAAATGATTGAATCATCAAAATATTAATTATACAAAAATATACGAAAAATATAAAATAACTCTAATAATTCCTCTTAATTATATAAAATTAAAATAAATATCTTTTATTTTTGAAAAATCATTGTTTAAAATGTAAAAATCACCTTCTAAAATCTTGTGATACTTTAAAAAATTAAATTTCTAAATATTTAATAATCAGACGAAATTAAATTTGATGACTACTTATCACGGAAAGAAAGGAAAAAAGTGAGAATGAGACATCCTTTTCTTCACCCCACTTGCAATTAGAACTTAGGACCCATTGTCACCTACAACCCCTCTGTGTGGGCCCCACATACAGTCAATTTATTAATTAAATAACTAAAACTGTTTAAATTATAATTAATTTTTTATGATGTAAAAAGATATTTTATTTTCCATGAAAACAAAGCCTTTTAAAATATATTTTGAAAAACCACAAAATGAAGGGGTATTTTACCAATAAAAGCCTTTTTTTTTTAAATTTACCGAAATGGGACAACTATTTAATTATTTACCGAAATGGTCCATTTTCCGCGAAATCGCGTCTACATCAGCACTATGTTAGGGTACGCACCAAGAAATCGCGTCCACATCAGCGCGACTTGCTGACGTGGACGGAAATCGCGCCCTAGAGGACGCGATTTGCTGACGTGGCATAAACAGTTTATGTTTTTTAGCTTGAAAAACTTTAAAAGGCCATAACTTTTAGCTCTGTTGTCTGATTGAGACGATTTTTTTATTTCAAATAAATTTTCGAGATATACGCACTGACAAACAGCCGATTAAACTAAAATCAATTGGATCAATTTTCTTATGTTAAAGTTCGTTAAGTCAATTTAAAAAAAAAAGACTGCTCCAACCGATTAAACTGATTACTCTCTCTTACTTTAAACTTAAAATTAATATAAAAAATTAAAACCGAACTAAACTAAATTATCAATCTCATCAAACCGAACCAAACTCACCATTGTATATTAGGCGCTACAGTTAATTTTCTATAATCAAGTGATTCTCCACCGTCTGATCTATCTTATCCAAAAAAGAAAAAGAAAATATCGCACATGTGCGGTCCATATGAACCATCTGCCTTGCGTCAAACCCTCTTCAAAGCCGTCACAGAGATCAATTTTCCACTAGCTTTCCAAATATAAATATAACCCACATCTGAAACCAAAAATATTCACTCTTTTTTTCTTCTGCTTTCTGTTTTCCTCAGTTTTGGTAGAAAAGAGACAATTAAATGGGGGTCGTCGAAGAAGCTCACAACCTGAAGGTACTGGGTTCAGGCGATCGAGTCATCGTTTTGGCTCATGGGTTCGGTACGGACCAATCGGTTTGGAAGCACTTGGTTCCTCACCTAGTAGACGATTTCCGTGTCGTATTGTACGATAACATGGGTGCCGGAACCACCAACCCCGAATACTTCGATTTCAATCGTTACGCTACTCTCGAAGGTTATGCTTATGATTTGCTTGCGATCCTTGAAGAAATCCACGTCGATTCATGTATTTTCGTCGGCCACTCCGTTTCCGCCATGGTTGGCGCCGTGGCTTCTATTTCCCGACCCGATTTTTTCTCTAAAATCATCATGATCTCTGGTTCCCCAAGGTAAAAAACAAAAAAGGTTGCTCTCAATGAGATCAGAGATTCCAAATGATTTTGTTTTTTTTATACCCTATTTTTAATTTATTGTTTTAGGTATCTTAATGACGTGGATTACTACGGTGGGTTCGAGCAAGAAGAGTTAGACCAACTCTTCGAAGCAATGGAAGCCAACTACAAAGCTTGGTGTTCCGGTTTCGCGCCGTTAGTGGTGGGCGGCGACTTGGAATCGGTGGCAGTTCAAGAATTTAGCCGTACCCTTTTCAATATGAGACCCGATATATCTCTCAGCGTAGCTCAAACCATATTTCAAAGCGATATGAGACAAATCCTCAACCTTGTGACGGTTCCTTGCCATATCCTTCAAAGTGTTAAAGACTTGGCCGTCCCCGTCGTCGTCTCCGAGTACTTACACCAAAATCTCGGCGGCGAATCCATCGTCGAAGTCATGTCGTCCGACGGTCATCTCCCGCAGCTTAGCTCACCGGATATCGTCATCCCGGTGCTTCTTAAGCATATTCGTTACGATATCAGTGTTGCATGAAATTAAAAGCACTTCTTCGATTCATTGTTGTTAAGCTTTTTAGTAATCTGAAAATCTTGATCTCTAAATTATTAAGAAGTTAATTGTGATTAGCGAAGCTGATTGTCATGGCGACTTTAAGGTAACGCCGGTCGGCTTTTTTTTTTTTTCGTTTTATTTAGAATCAGAATTTTTCAGATTATTTATTATGAAAATGTCGTGTATGTTCGTAATTATGTTGATGTGTTCGACTGTGTACCATGTAATAAAAAAGTGCTTTGATTAACACGTGTCAAAATGACGGTCCGATTTGGGGTTAAAATCTGAAAGCCCACTGCCTACCTTTTAAAAAAAACAGAGTAATTAATTATTCAAAACTTTTATACTTTAATTACTATAATTAGAAATTTACAAAGTCACCTTGAAAGTTGTTTACTTTTAGGCAATGGTTAAATTGCACACCATGTCTTTAATCTATTATCTATTAGCAAGTTTATGTTTTGAGCATTTAACTTCAAAAAGTTACAAAATGGTCATTAAACTATTCAAAAGTTTTCATTTAAGTCATTGGGTTATTAAAATAATTATTGTATGGTCTTTTTTTTATCGCATCACTTGCACTAATCGAAAATACTCATTCACTTTCTTTTCTACAATTCAATTTTTTTATAAAACAATTTTGAACATCATGAATGTACGAACAAAAATCTAACCAGTTTTTTTCCTCAATCTTGGACACTAACTATTAGATTGGCTTGGATCCAGAATATGATATTTTACTCATTGATGGGTATTGATTCATCGTACCGATTATCAAATTGTCACTTGAAGTTCACTAGCCGAACTTTAAAAAAAACTTAACAAATCAGTTACTTAAATAAAAACTTTCAAACAATTCAATGATGATTTTTTTTTTGCACTATGGATAAATGTGACATTTAGACTTATCATATATGGTTTTTTTTTTAATAGAAAGCTAAGAATTAGCCATAACTCCTCTTCAACCCTTAAATAAGAGGACAGTACGCTTCAACACACTAGAACTCACGACCTCCTACACTGACAACAATGCTGGTACCAAACGAGCTAACACTCAATCAACTAGGTTTCACGATTTTTTATTTAGTTTTAATCTCTTTACTTTTCAAATATTAAAATTTCAGTCGTGCTCCAAACAGGTAGCAGTTAAATATATTTGGTTAAACTTTGATATTAATCTTGCACTATACGTGAAGTTGCAGCTTCAATTCATATTCTCAAAATTGTCACTTTGTTCCCACCACGATCCTCAAAATTCAACTTTCATCATAGATTTGGCTCAAATTATGCAATTGAACAAATGCTTTTTCACACTTGTGATTGTTGACTATAAAATCGTTTAGGTCAGATGGTGCAAATTGTTGTTGAAAAATAATGTAAAAGTCAATTATGTATTAACATATTTTTCATCAATTGGGCTTTTTATAAAAATGACTCTCTTTTTTTAATTTTTATAAAATAATATAATTTTTTAATTAAATACGTAAATAACTTGAAATGAACACTAAAAATAACACCTTACCACATCAACCAATAATTAACTTAGTTATTTTTTTAGGTAATGCTAATGCATTTGACATCACCAGCATAAATACCCTCTCCGATGCCTATATTTGGCGTCATCGTTAAATATCATTGATATGACTTAATTGAATAATGGTCCGATGAAAGGCTTAATTGCTGCAAAATCAATTTGGTGAAGATTTAACCACTTCTGCTATTGTTAAAAACATTTTTTTAATAATTCTTATCATATTAATTCTTTTTGATACAATACCTAGAATTATTTATAGTCTTTCCCCAACCTTTAAATAAGAAGATAATATGCTTCAGCATACTGAAACTCACATCCACCTACATGGACAATAATACCGATACTAATTGAGTTAAGACTTAATTAACTCGACAAACAATTTTTAAATTAGGGCAAGAGATATATGCTATTGTAATGATGTTAGGGATTATTAAAATGATAGATTTTCAATTTCGCCCTTTATAATTTATAAAAATTTAAATTAGTAATGATAAAATTACACTTTGACCCCAAAATGATAAAAATTGATTTAATCTTTTAAAATGATAAAGATATTGGTGAAATTACATTTTACTATATTAAAATGTACAATTCAATTTCAACCTCCCAAAAGAATTTTCGGCTCAAATCCTTGCTAATAGTAATAATTTTATTTACATCTACTATTTATATTATTAAATTAAATTTCACATTTTATACTATTTATATTATTGAATTGTTTAATCATATTGAATATTTATATTAAAATTGAAATATTAATGACGCCATAAAATATTTGTGTTAAAAATTTATGTTGGTATCAATATCACATTTTATCTTTAAAATAATTTTATTAAAAATCACGTTTTACATTTAATAGATATTTTAATTTCAAAATACATAGTGACAAAAATCAGAAGATAATTGAAGCAATTAAGCAAGTAAAGAAGCTAACCTGTATATAAAAGATTAATAAATAAATTATGAGGTGATGAAGGTTAATAACAAATTTGATTACGGTGGGCGACAGTGGTTACAAAGACCCAAAATTATTTTTTAAAATTTAACTTGAACAATTATATTCGATTCGATTTGAATTCCATCTCACTCAACTCGATTCGAGAAAATTTCCAATCAAGTTAGGATGATAAAATGTGATTCGTCAACTCAATTAACTTGAAATTTTTTCATTCAATTTGATTCGATCGAATACTCACCCATACTTGTGCCGGCTTAAACTCCATGTTTTTTTCTATGTTTCGAAAATCGGTCGCACTGTGAATCGATCAGATTAATAGCAAAAACTCCTTTGAATTGGAAACCGAAAAACCGCATTTGAATTGAAAATCGTGAAACAAAAAAACTGGAAAAAGATCCTTCTCCTTTTGTACAAGACTTGTATGGGAGTTAGTGAAGCTGCCTGAGGCATAATCACTCAATGTTGATGATTAGTTGAGTTTGGTGTCCTCGTTTGGCAATGGTTGTCTCGTCCTTTTATACCTTACCGCTATCTCTTTGGTACACCATTAAAGGCCATTTCTGGTCTTAACGGGGATTTGCTAAAGCTGCTATTGTTCCTAGAGTTTGAGAAAAAAATATAGGAAAAATTGAAAATTGACTTGAATCGATGTGTTTGAGCAATTTACGGAAGGTAACTCAAAATTGAACTCAATTTTATTTTTTATTTAATTTTAAATTTTTATGATATAAAAATAAATATTTTATTAATATTTATAAAAAAAATTTGAAATTTTGTCAAAAATATTTAAAGGTTATAAAACAGAACTCATTTCATCAAAACAAATCTAAAAATCCAAAACAATAAAAAATTAATATAAAAAAATCGAGAACCGAATCGAATTATGATGAACTGTTTAAAAAAATCGAATCGAACCGATATCACCTTTATCTGTTCCTCTTCTTCTATAGGCTTTATCTTTTATTCTTTGAGCTCATACTGTATGATATAATAATATACCAGTGAAGTTTTAAGAGCAGTTATAAAGCGATGGACTGTAAACTTAATAATATATTTACTGCTTGTTTGGTTCACCGTGTTGGGTATGCGATTACGCCTCTATTACGCGCGCCCCACCCATTCCTGCGTTTGGTTCACTGTAAAGCCCTATTACGGGCTTATGCGGTTACGGATGTAAACGCAATATTCACCGCTTCCTGGCCGATTTGCATTCCCTTCCAAAAACTCTGATTAGCCTATTACGGACGCATTCCCGAAAACCTTCTCTGTTTTACCCTCGCCAAAATCGACCTGCAGCCTCTCCCTCTCCCTCCCTTTCGAAATCGCTGAAATCGACCAACATCAACAGAAGCTGTTTCTGCAAAATCACCTCCACCCTCTCCCTCTCCGTCCCTCCCGAAATAGCCGCTCCCGTTTCACTCCATCGTCTCAGATCTCCAGCCCAACTGTTTCGGTAAGTTGTTCTTCTCTTTTTTTCATCTCGGATTTTTATTTTCTTCCTCATGATTTTCTTTTTTATTTGTTTATTCCCACCGATTATTCCCACCGGCCGAATGTTTTTTATTTTTAGAACTGATTTGGTTTACTGGATTTTGCCCAATTTTCGCTTTAGAGCATTTACTATCATCATCTGTTTTTCAATTCTTTCTCCTTTTCCTCTTCCTCACCATCTGTTTCTCTATCCTTTCTGGTTCCTGTCGATAACTCTCTCCTCTTTCCTTGTTTTCTTTCTCTATTCTTTCTATCTATAATTATATTTATCTTCTTATTGACACGGATATAGCTATGAGATCTGAGGGCTTTGTTGAACATTTTGATTGAAGGATTATCATTCTGTTTTTTTTCTCATGTGATTTGCATCTTGATTATACTCATGCGTACCCTTAGCTGAATGCATTGTTATTAGCGGTTTTCTGCAATGGGATTGTATTTTTGGCTGTTAATTGGCCCTTAGTAACTCCAGTGCAGTATGGAGTTGTAATGCTATTGAATAGTTGTATGATCTCAACCAAATTGTGTATTGGTCTTTAGTTTCATTTATCTTATGAACTATGTCAATCTCACTGGCAATGTCAACCAAGTTGCTTTCTATTTTGGTGCACGATTTTCATTTGGCAAGAATGAGAGGTATGTTTGCTTTTTCTTTGTCTGCTATTGGAGCATTGAGTTTCTGTTTGAAAGCTCAATTGCTGCAGTATCATGATTCACTTTTAAAAGCTCAATTGGCATCAAAGGTTTCTTGTGTTATGCTTGAATTCTAGCTTTCTTTTCAGTGTTTTCTGTTTGTTTTCAAAGAAAACGGAGGAAAAAACAATGAGAAATATATGTTTACTAATTTCCAACTCCATGCTTGTCAAAGTGGAAATATTTCCTTTATTTTAAATAAAATTTGACCTTTTTTTAAATAGATTTTTTATCCTTAAAATTTAGTTATTTTCCATTTGGTTTCTGAGAAAGTTAATGAGCCAGGTTTTTTTCTGAGAAAGTTAATAAACTGTTCAGTTTGTGTGGTTTCTATAGGTGAACTTAATTCTTTCATAAGAAGATGATTAGATTGTTCTTTTTTAGTTTTAGATGCAACAATTGGATTCTGTTGCTTCCTTATGTCTATGTATATGTGCATGTAGTTGATGATAAATATTCTCCGCATCCGATTTCTAAACTTAGAGGGTATAATATATTTTGGTTATAGGTCTTGGTGGTTTGAAATGTTATAGGAATCTTCTTCCTTTCATGGTCTATTTGCATTTTAATTTGAAGTGAGACAAAATAACTTGTCCTTTAGTGCAACAAATGACCAACGCTTAAATTATTAGCTTTGATTAGGTCAAGTTTTCGCTCTCTAATTATGAATATAATTAAAGTGTATTTCTTGCATGTGATTCTTTAGTTCTACTTGATATCTTGAACAAATATTTACATGCCATTTTGATGATTGCGTTTAAGTCGCTTTAGTGTGGTTATTTTGGTGCGAGAATGGTGACAACGAATGTTCGAGCTTCTAACATTTCTTTCCTTCTTGTTAACTATGAATTTACTAATATGAATTATGTACTACAATTGAGACAGACTAGCATATATAGTTTTAAATGCCATACTATAGTAATAGTTGATTCAATCTAATACCGATGTGAGATAATAATTAATAACATCCTTAAAATGTAGGAAGATCTTCCTTCAAATAATTATTGCTAGCGTGGTTTCGGCAGGAGTCATATGAAAAGAAAATGGAGTCCATTTATTCTCTCAAACTCACTCGAACTTCCTTTCTTAATTATTTTATTCTGCTTGTGGCTTGGTATATATCAATGTGCTTTGGCGTTGTCTATGTTATGAAATCCATGTATTACCTTCATCAATTTCTATTTAGTTGTAAAACTGTACTTAAAATTCGTTCCATGTAAAAATTGGACCTCATATTGTTGAATGAATTGCATGCTTATGCCCTTGTTATTTGTTATTTATTTTCTTTTGCTCGTGCTTTGGCTCGTTCTTTTGCTTAAAATGCGGCTGTCTGTTACTAGGTGGATTGGCTGATTGACTGTGATTCCTTTGTAGGTATTGGACTGTTACCTACCGATTTGCTCGAGACATAAATCGTTGGCAAGCTGAATCTCTAGTTGCATTTCAAGAGGTATTTTATAGTTGCAATTCCAGTAAATTGGACTGTTTTTTTATGGTTTACTCCATAGTAATGTTTTGTGAAAAAAGTGATGTATTTCTTTTAATGAGAGGTTTTGCGTAACTTCCTTTCTTAATAATAAAACTCCTCTTCTTCTTCTTCTTGTGTTACCTATTTATACATAAATATAAACAAATGATAACATTTATTTGCAATAATTTCCTTATTAAAAATAAGATTCTATATTTGCTTAATTAAGTAAGGTCAACAAGCTTTTATATTCCATAAAAATTTATAACTTAAATTATTGAATTGTTTTTTAGGAAATTATTAAAAATAAAAAGAATTTTACAAAATGAATATACTTTAATAAATTATTTACTAAAAAAATTTAAATTAGTATAAAAGTATTATTATTTATATCAAGTAAAAATGAAATAATCTTTTTTATAGAATTAATACAAATAAATAATTTCTAATTATTTATAAATTTTAAAATTAATTTAATTATAATATAAATTATTATTTATTTTTATTCGTATTTATTTATCCAACACCCAAATGTGGTAATAGAGTTTTAGTTTTCGAGTAATCTACATTTGAAACAATTCCCAATCTCTCGTGTCGAAAACATGGCCGTTGGTTCAGAAGGTCCAATATGATTCCCATTTATATACTCTCATTGGAAAATCTTTTCTCAACTCTCAATATTTCACAACAATGACATATATTTGAGTTAACATCATATCATTGGACATACCTGCATGTTTCTCGTCTATATCTTTGAAATAAGATATTTCATTAATTAAGTTCTATGTGTTAAATGAAAGAATTTTTTATTTTGGATAATTTTATAGGTATTTAATAGAGAGTAAATTCCATTTCTTTATTATATTTCATTTAAGATTATATTATCTTATCAAATAATCTAATTATATTCACTATGTAGTTTTAATTAATATACTAAACAAAATTTATAACTTAAATTATAACTTTTTCTGAAAATCTAATTACGTTAATTAATCCATAATTTTAAACTATTACCAACTTAAAGGTGAATCCGTTAAAATCGTAATTAAATGAAGGGTTGAATGCTTGAAAGTGCTTCTAAAAATTATGATTGAAAGAAAACAAATATTCATTGTTATTATGATTAAAGATTGCTTCTAAAAATTCTTTAAAGAAAAATGTGGTTTGTTAATATTAAATTTGTAACATTGTTGTCAAAAATACGGTTAAGATTCTAAACTAGTATTGTTCATTTTCTTTGATAGTGTGATATTGCTTTCTATTGAAGCGGCTTGTTTGATTGCTTCCTCCACCCACAGTTGAGCGTCTTCTTTTCACGCAATCACTGTAAGTTCTTTGGCAATTAAATTATTTAATTTTAGTTTTTGTTATTGAAATTATGATTGGAGAAATGTGACCCTTTTAAATAAATTTGACAATATGGAACACATTAATATCTTGCGATAATGGCTCAAATGCGCCTTTAATTGCACAAACTGTGAGGCGTAAAAGAATTGGAATTGCAGTGACAATATGGTTGGAAATTTGTAACATTGTCAGTTGGTTTATACTTACATTAGGTGCCATCGATAGCCTTCATACTTATAGACCAAGGATTAGGTCCTATATTTTAGATTTTTATGCACAACGGGATTATGTGAAAAGGCTTGTACATGCTAGTGACGAGACCTGTATTTCACAAGTTAGGATGAATAGATTTGCCTTTTTCAAACTATGTGAGATGTTACAAACGTTAGGGGGATTGAAGTCGTCAAGGCACATGCTTGTTGATGAGCAAGTTGCAATGTTTTTACATATCATTTCCCATCACCTTAAAAATCGAGTTATCAAGCATCACTTCAATAGGTCCGGGGAAACTGTTAGCAGATCATTTCATAGTGTTTTAAATGCTGTCATACGCTTACAAGATGTGTTATTTAAAAATCCAGAGTCAATTACAGCAGATTCTTCAGACACAAGGTGGAAATGGTTTAAGGTATTGGAATAAGTTTTATATATAGCTTGTACATAATTTAGTTTATTTAGATTTAAATTTAGTATCCTAACTTAAGGTTTTATAACATGTGATATAGAATTGCTTAGGTGCTCTTGATGGAACCCACATAAAGATTAGGGTTCAGCAGGTTGATAAACCTAGATATCGAAGCGAAAAGGTGACATAGCAACAAATATGCTAGGTGTTTGTACACCGAAATGCAATTTGTTTATGTTCTTCCCGGTTGGGAAGGTTCATTGGCGATGGACGAGTTCTTGAGATGCCATTAGTAGGAGGCATGGACTAAAAGTTCCTCACGGTAAAGTGGATAGTTAGAGGACTTTGAATTATTCATTAAGATTAAACTTTCTTGGGAATTAATAATTAAGAATTTTTTTATAGGTTGTTATTATCTAGTTGATCTTGGATACACAAATTGTGAGGATTTCTTGCACCTTTTAGAGGACAACGTTATCATTTGAATGATTGGCGTCAGGGTTATCAGCCAAGTACTCCGCAAGAATTTTTAATATGAAACATGCCTCAAGACGTAATGTTATTGAAAGATGCTTTGGGTTATTAAAATGAGATGGGGAATACTTAGAGTCCATCATTCTATCTGTGAGGGTGCACAATAGGATAATTATTGCATGTTGTTTGCTCCATAATTTTATTCGAACCCATATGAGTATTGATCCTATTGAAGCGGAGATAGGAGAAGGATTACCTACTAATGTGGTAGATGACGATGAACCGAATATCGTCAATATTCATCCATCGGATGCTTGGGCTACTTGGAGGATGGAGCTAGCCAACCAAATGTTCGATGAATGGCAAGCATCTAGAAACTAGTTAGGTTTAGGGAGAAAATTAGTTTGAGTTCATTTGTTTATGTTATTTTATGTATCTAGTTTGTGAAACTTTGGTGGTGTTTTGAGTTTTTGTATTGTACCAAACTTGTTGAAATATAATTTGATTTCTTTTCATTCATCATGTGTTATAATTTTATACGGTGTTGAGTTTTTATTCATGATATTGAACTCAATTTTAATTTTATAAAGTGTTCACCTTTTTATTCATGATATTAAACTTAATTTTAATTTGTTTTTTTCTTAAGATAATTATGTCGTGTTTCAAATCAAATGTTCCTTCCCAATCATCTCGAGGATCCAAAAGGAAATGGGTTCGAAGAAGATGCAGACCTTGGTTTCTGCATGGTGGACTTACACAATGTTGGGACATTTAACGATCTGGGTTCAAAGCGGTTATTTAAACGAGTTAGAAAAATGTTAGAGAAGGCTTTACCCAATGCGATGTTGAAGGCAAGACCTAATATCGAGTCAAGGATTAGGTTCTTGAAAAGAGATTGGTCAATAGTGTATGACATGCTTAATGGCCAAAACAATAGCGGTTTTGGTTGGGACGACCATAGGCAGGTCGTTGTTGCTGAAGATGCGGTTTGGGACTCTTATTTAAAGGTAAGAATGAGTTCAACTCTTGATTATCCTATTCTTACCAAACTTATAACTAATATGATTTCCTCGTTTTTATAGAGTCATAAAGAAGCCGGTCAGTTCAGACATCGTAGTTTCCCCTACTACGACCAACTTACTGCCATATACGCAAAAGATCGAGCGACTGGGAAAGACGCTCAAATAGCCGCTGACGTTCTTGAAGAAATAAATGCTGAGGATGTACCTTCTGCAGATATTAATGAAGACAGAAATGAATACTATGATTGCGATGCTAATGTCTCTTTGGATGACATGGATGTTTCTGCCACGGAGCCGCAAACAGACAAAAACCAAGAGGGTTCCTCATCTTCAAAGAGGAAAAAAAAGAATTCTGATGCAACTGGTCATTTTTCTTCTTCAGTTACTGATGCTGCCACTTTATTGGCTGAAAACATGCGGGCCATTGGCGAACAAATTAGTAGGAGTATTGCCTCCGATGTGGTAGTTCACCAGGGCATCCAAGAAAAAGCGGCAAATTTATATCCAACCTTATGTGAAATAGAAGGTTTAACTGTGGATGAACGGTTTCAAGCATTGACTAAAATTCCAGATCATCCAACTCAAATGGTAGTTTTCTTTAGTTTACCTTCTGATGTACGGTTGGAATGGGTCAGAAGATTTCTTGCTAACCATTAAAATTTATGGTTTTGTTGATGACATTTTCGTAACTTTTTCTGTTTGTAATATTTGGGATGGTATGTCATATAACTTTTTGATGTGGCAAAACTGTATAACATTTGGATTGTGACATAGAATTTCATGAATCTCATTTAACCTTTTGTTAATATTCATTGTTATTATGTTTATGCAAAATACAATTCTAAAGTTATTTATTACTGCTAATATTTTTTTATTGTAGAATAATTAACTTATTTGTTCCACAAATGATATTTTAGCACATTAAATATGTATTGCAGTTTAATAATAATAAAGTATATTATAAATTATATTTAATAATAATTATTTAAATTATATTTTATAGTATTATATATTATGATTTTAGTAAATTCATATAAGAATAAGAATTTTATTTAATTATTTATTATTATTAAATTATATTTAATAATAATTATTTTAAATTATATTTTAGTATTATATATTATGATTTTATTAGTAAATTTATATAAGAATATTTATTAACAATTTTATTAAATTATATATTTTATTAAATTATATTTTATAACAATTATGTTAAAATATGATTAAATTATTTATTATTTATATTAATAATCTTATTAAAATTTAATAACAATAACAATAATCATCTACTTTAAAAAAATTCTGCTAAGGGTATTCTAGTCATTTTAACTTTTTTCCTTATGCTATTACACCTCTATTCCATTCAACCAAACACAAGAATACCATTACGCCTCTATTCCATTACATTCAACCAAACAAAAGAATTACCTATTACGCCTCTATTCCATTACGCCTCTATTCCATTACAGCGAACCAAACGCACTGTTATAGTTTCAAACGTTAAAGGTTAAGCGGGAAGACATTACTTTGGTAGCGTAGAAAACTGTAAGGATGGAAGGAAAGAGTGTTTTTGATAGGGAAAAAGAGTGATCGAACCTGTATGTTAGTTAAAAATTATGTAATTTTCAGATGTTTTATTTTCATTACTTTTATTTTTCAACTCTACCAAGTAATGGATGGAAAGAAAGTCGCTTTATCTTTCAAAATTTTCATATTTCCTACTAAACGTCTATTATTAAGGGGATAAATGCTGACTACGAGTTTTAAAGTTGCTCTATACCCAGTGTGAGGATGAGTACTTGAAATAGAGAATGCCCGTGTCAAAAAAATTATAATGTAAGCCTGAAAAATGTTCTGATAGTTGAGTGACTACTAATATCGTTTACCCTTTATTCAAATTGAATACAAATGCTTGAAATAAAGAGTATCATGGAAGTGGCCATGACCTTTTCTCCTCAGCTGATACTTACAAGAATATGATTTGTCATAGTAATGTCAATTTAACTGTTAATTGCAAGTTGATTTGGAATGGTAAGGCTCCACAGAGAGTTCGTGTATTCCTATAGCTATTGTGGCAAGATAGGATTTTGACTAATGGGGAGCGAGCTCAACGACATATGTCTAATAAAGGCTATTGTGTTCGATGTGGATATCAGATGGAGACTAATTTACATGCTTTACGGGATTGTGGGTTTTCAAAAGGGATGTGGAAGGCGATGATTCTTAGCTCAGTAAGGAATAGTTTCTTCTCCACAAACTTAAATTTGTGGTTAAACAAGAACTTGTCATCACAAGAAGTGTTGAAAGTGAAAGAAGAAAATTGGTCGACTCAATTTGTAATCCTATGTTGGTTGTTATGAAAATGCCGAAACAATTTCATCTTAAATAATAGTCACAGTAATGTTGATGTTGTTGTAGATACAAGTTTAGCTTGGACCGAGAGCTTTGTAAACTCAAGATCATGTGAACTACATCGCATTCAAGTGACATCAGGTGATCATTGGAGGAAGCCAAAGAAAGGATGGGTTAAGTTGAACACAGATGGTGTATTTTCAGAAAGTATTAACACTGTTGCGATATGAGGTGTGTTTAGAGATCATGATGGCATTTGGAAGTGCGGGTTTACAATGCAAATTGTGAAAGATTTTGTCTTCAAAAATTGAAGTAAGAGCTATCCTAGAAGGTCTAAACTTAGCATGGATGTTTGGTTTTAGGCAACTGGAATCGGAGTGTGATAATGCTTTAGTTGTGGAAACTATTTTAGCTTATGGTGCAGGAGCTAATATGTTATCTAAGTTGCGTCGTGATTGGAAGGTTCGTTTTCAACACATCTCCAGATAACATAATAAAGTAGCTGATTGGATAGCTAAATTTGACAAAGAAAATTAGGATGAGATGCAAATATTTGAGGATAGCCCATCCTTACTAAAGGAGCTACACAAGGGTGATCTCTATCCTGTGATTTATTACTTCGGCTTTATAGCTACTTCTTGTTACCAAAAAGAAATTGTAACGTGAATATTATTTCTTTATATAGTCAAAACCCTGATTTATATAGCCACTTTTTTATTATTTAAACAGTAAAAAAGGTACTTGGACGGGCTGAGTGGAATCAGGCTCGAACCCAAAATAGAAAAATGTTTTAAAAGTGGATTTGATTGACCCAATTTTAGGTAGTACAAGACAAAGCCTCGTGTAAATCATGTGGGAATTAATTAATCAATTAAAGCACCATTGTTATTTTTTAATTCAGCTGAGAGTGAAATATTTGTCGGAAATGGACCTACAACAGTTGAAATATCATAAAGTAAAATATCATAAGTAGGCCAAATGCTACTTGACAAAAACCTATGAACCAATTTGATTATAATATTATGATATAAACAGAAGCAAAGCCAACAGCAGCAAGTTAATGGATGATAAGCTTTTATCCTTAATTACATTGTGTTTTCTGAGACGTCACTTCACTTATTATTACACAGTCAATAGTTGTCTTGTATTAAAAACTTTACTGAATTCGATTTTATGTCATTACTGTTGCAGCAGCTGTTGACTGCAAAATAAAACACGACAGCAAACCTGGAGAACAAAAAAAGCTTCATTTCCATCATGGATGTTTCCGGTTTACTAAATTGGTAATTTGGGTACCCTTTTTCTTCCTTAATTCTTTTTTTTTTTCGACATGTTTGATTATATGTTTCTGAGAACATGCAGTTATGGAGTTGACCTGTAAAAGAAAACATTGATCTTAGGAATTTGTAGATATTTGAAAGGAATGATAGTACAAAGTGGTGTTTTGAATTTAGAGGAAAATTGGGTCTTTATTAACTTTTAAGGAATGTCATTCATAGGGTGTAATTCAGGTGAAAAATGTTGAACTCTATGAGCTTGTTAGAATTTGACATAACGGTGGTTTTGTCAGTAGAAAGATTTTCCATTTCGAACCAACTCGATCTGGTTACCATATGGTATGAATGAGAGACGTTGACTTTTCAAGTCAAAAACCCATTTTTCTTGCTTTGATGAGACTTTCATAAACCCTGTTTTCTTGATATATGACATTTTGGGAACAAAATTGTGGGTTGTTTCATGGGAATTTCAGATTCTGTTTAGAGCTTAACTGATTCCCTTATTGTTTGTTTATTTTTTGTTGCTAGTTATCTCGATTCTTGTAAGAGGCACGAGGTTTGTCCGAATTCTGCGGTTTTATCATGGTTTTCCGAGGTCAAATCTTTGAACATTCTTGCTGGTTTCATATGAGCTTTCTTTTTCATTGCATTTTAATGGATTGTTTTTGTTATATCATTCAGGCCAAGGTTCAAAAGTCTTGTCAAGAGAAGTGTAACATTGTGGTTTCTCTAAACCGGTTGAAAAACGATGATATTCCTCCGCTAATTGATGTATTTCTAGCACTTGACTTGTCTGATATTGATTCCGTTGATGTCCTCGATCACGGTTCAACTTGTGTCTTGAGTGAAGAACACATACTTTCATTGATGAATGCAACGAAACTAAAGCTCCGATTAATCGATCTTAGTAGCACGTCTCTAAAGAAGGATTTTCTCCGGTATGTAATACTTCTTTCCCTTACAGCATGTTTGAGGTGTTTCCGAGGTTAACGACATGTTATCTTCCTTTAGAATGATGTGTTAGGCTATTATATAATCGTAACTGATAAAAATTGCCTAATGTCTGATGACTATCCTGTTGAATATCTTTTTGTCCTCTTCTCTTTAGTATCGCATATTGACATTGAGAAACTTCTGTGTTTAGTGTTAAGATCTTTACCATTTGGACAGTAACTAAACTTTGTTATTATTGTGTTCTGTTCAGGGATCTCTGCCATGTCGGCTTGCCTTGTCGTATTTTGAAGTTGAGGTCTAATAATATTCAAAAACTCAACATGGTCGGAAGGTTCATGCGATTACACACTCTGAATTTGGATTTTTGTACTTTGCTCACTAGTTTGCAAAAAGACTGCTTTTCTTGCATGCCAAATTTGATGTGTCTATCAATGTGCGAGACGAGAGTCGCCAATCTCTGGACAACAACTGAAGTTCTAGCGGAACTTCCTTCTTTGTTGGAACTACGGTTCCAAAATTGTTTGTGTTGCAAGGATACCGGGCCGTGCAATTTGTCATCTCGTGAGAAAGGTAGCTTGAATGTGATCAATACCTGTTCGTACAGTGCTGGTGAGACAACTATAGGATTCCTTTCTCTCCAAGAATCGTTTATGGCACCTGAAGTTCACAGAAAAACTGATATTTCATCAAAAGTTGATGAACGGAAGTTTTCGGGTTATCTCCAAGACCGATCAGAAGGATCACCTAGTCCGCTTCATAATTTGCGTGTGAGCCTGAAACCGCAAAATGAGGCAAGAAGACAATTTGCTTGTATGATTTGTCTATAGTGGTTAGAAAAAGTTCGAATTTCTTCATATTTGTTGTATATCTAACAGATTTCTCTGCCAGCAGGTACAATATGAGTCGAAGAATGTTTCGGGTACATCAAATAAAGATATTTGGCATCATCCTTCGCCCATATGCTTCGAGAAACATTATAGAGCATACATGGTTGCTTCCTTACCTCGTTTAGCGGTGTTAGACAATCTGCCAATCACAAAGAAAGAGAAGGAAACTTCGAAGACTATTGTTTCTGAATTCTATGAGTACTTGCCATACAAACATAACCGCAAAAAGAATGTTGTCAACATTCTGCAGAAGCGTGAAACGGGAACAAGCGGTGTTCACTATAGAAACTCTTCGAAACTAAAGCAAACTTATTGTTATGGAAAGAGTCAATGTTTCTTCTCAAGGTCGCTTAGTGCTAATAGGTTTGGGTCTTCAATGTGGCCCTCCTTACATCCAGTGTCCAGCTTTAGTCATATATATAAGGAAGAAAATAAGCGGCTTCGTCCGAGGCAATTCGAGTACCATCCTTCCAACTCGAGCCTTATGGCTTTTGGAACTTTAGATGGTGAAATAGTTGTTGTCAATCACGAGACCGGGAATCTTGTTGGCTATAATTCATCTATAGGAATGATTAACAGTGTTCTTGGACTCTGCTGGCTCAAGAAATATCCATCCAAGGTACGGATTCACTTCAAATGAGTTAAATTAGTTAGCAGTTAATCGCTTTGACTATCATTGATGATTTTTCCGTGTTGAACAATCAGCTCGTAGCTGGATTCGATAATGGTTGCTTGAAGTTGTTTGATGTTAATCATATGCCGGCCAAACTAGGAGACAGATCTTGTGGTTCCGGTGCAGTTCATTTCGAAGATTTCGAACAATTAACTTCAGTTCATGTCAACTCAACGGATGATCAATTCCTTGCCAGTGGCTACTCGAAAGGTGTTGCTCTATATGACATTAGTACCGGGAAACGGTTACAAGTGTTTACTAATATGCATCGAGAACCTATTAATGTCGCTAAGTTCGCCCACTACTCTCCTTGTATGTTTGCTACATCTTCATTTGACAAAGATGTGAAGATGTGGGATCTGAGGGAGAAACCCGAGAACCCTTGCTATACTACTTCAAGCTCCCGAGGAAATGTTATGGTTTGCTTTTCTCCCGATGATCTCTATCTCCTCGTTTCAGCCATTGATAATGAGGTACATAGTTCCATCTCAACTGTGGTTATACACTATAGATTACGCCTATTTGAGAGAATTTATAATATTTCTTTGGTGATGTATGGTATTTCGTTATTGATCTCTTAATGGTCTTATTCAGGTTAAGCAACTTTTGGCAGTCGATGGGAGGCTCCATACGAATTTCAACATAACTTCAACCGGAAGTGCTCATAATTATACTCGTTCGTATTATATGAATGGAAGGGACTATATCATCAGTGGCAGTTGCGACGAACATGCTGTTCGCATATGTTGCGCTCAAACAGGAAGGCGGCTTAGGGATGTCTATATCGAGGTACAATGTCAATATATGCCAACATAAACCCTTAAACCACTTATTAACATGCATAATTTTAATGAAATTCCGTATCTAACTTTCGGTTTTTGGACCGCTGTTCTTGTGTAGGGTACAGAGTCGGGAAAATCTATCTTCGTGCAGTCCTTAAGAGGTGATCCTTTCAGGGTAAGTTTTTCTTGAACATTTTGCATGGGTCGAATACGTTTGTCCAAAAGTTACACAGATATGTTAACATTATCAAGTCAGAAACACAAAACGGACCACAATTGAAATAAACCTGAACCTTTTCTCCTTTTCCCGAGCAGCCTTTTAACTTCAGCGTCTTGACGAGCACGATGCGTCCAACAGCAAAGCAGGAAATCATCAAGGTATACATTTCGCATCACTTTTGCTTTTTCCAGTCGTTTATTATACTATAGTTCATCAGGGGTCGGGTCATGCTAATTGTTCCGATTGTCTTTTGTAGGTCAATTTGCTCGCCTCGAGTCATGACGCGGCTCGTGATCAAGGTATTTATCCTTACTGTGGTCTTTAAGGTTAAAATTTTGGATCTCCATCAAGTTGTCTATGCATATGTACATCATGTATATCTAAAGTTACTGTATATGCAGGGGGTAAAAAGACTTTTTTTCACTCCTTTGCTTTGTAAATATGTGCTTTACTGTATATTTTCATCACTGTAGAGTGTTAATCTGGTTTGAGAGTTCTAAGTCCATTTGAAAACACATTTTTATTTTGGTTTGTCACATTGAAGATAAAGTGGAGAATTTTGATGTTATTTGAATTTTCTATAAATGTTAGGATAATTACCATCACTTTGGGCCGGATCCTAATGAGCTCGTTGGATGAGCTTGCAGGTCGAGTTCACTCTCCTGCGAGTGCATAAGACCGTGTTGAGTCTAGAGTAGGATATGTGTCTATATGCATGAAGCCTTCTTAGCATGTCAATGAACAATACCCATATAAAGAGAGAGAGAAAAACACTCAACAATATATATATTTAGATAAAGGTATTAGATATATCTTGGATAAAATTGACATATATTCATATTTCGAGTAACATCAAGATTGTATGAAAATTTTGGGATTATAATACTATGACGGGTAAGTATAACATGATGTCAATATCCTAGCAAAGGTATATGCCTGAAGATATAAAGACATGTGTCTTCTAAGTGTCGTTTGTTTGAAGTGGATGGAATCCTTAACATGTTAGTATTATCTCCGGTCAAAGTTTTATATTCCACTTTTGTGAAGAATTTGAGTGCCTGATATAATAGGTTCAATAGAGTGGGAGCGTCTTGTCGAGACCAAAGTTTTTAGAATTGAATTTGTGATCGAATTGGTCAAACCACTGATTTATCGATTCAACTAGTCTATTAGTTTGATTTATTCGATACAATTAAATAAATCATTAAAAAATTATAAAAATAAAAAAAATTCCCAATCTTTGCTAACCCGGGAGAAATTTTGCTGCATTAGGCACTGAAGTGTGTTAAAATTTGTTCTTTGGTTGAATTGAGGAAGCTTCTGGATTTATCAAGTCAATGAAGTCAGAAATTATTTTTCTAATAACCATAAATGTGCTCATTTGCTTTGTAGTTTGAGTTAGTGATCGCAAGAGGGTGAAGTGGATTTTTACCCCCACTTCGACTCGACCCTAAAAAAAGTTTAATTTGTTTTGAACCCGAACTTGAAAATTAATTGTATACTTAATTTAATCTGACTCGAGTTCAAATTTTTTTATTTAAAATTGTGATTAATTAGATTCAAAATTATTAAAAAAATCATATTTCGGATGACTAAGTAAATATATATATTAATCGTAGAAATAAGGAGACTTGGAAAAATAAATTAAAATGAGAGAGGGAAAGAAACTAGTGTGAAATTGGACGAAAGATGATAAAATGATGTCGTAGTGATAAAGTTTAAAATTTTTTAATCTAATTAATATTAAAAAAATATAATGTTAATTTTGTAAATATCTCGAGGTGGGATAGCTTTATGCTAAATTTGACCTAACCTAACTCGACCGAAAACCCAGTTTTAAGGAAAAAAAACCCTGACCCTATCAGGTTGGATCGGCTCAAAACTCGTCAATTTCTGTTTTTTTTTTGCCATCTCTAGTTTGAGTGCAGTCCTATTTAAGTCGAAGTGATATTCAAGTAAAATTCTCTTAACAATGTTCATTTCAGGATTCAAACTTGATCTAAATGCTTAGGAAAAAAAAGCCTACCTCCACTTCTTTCGACTACTTATTGATTTAACAAGATAAACTTTGTAGGAATAGAAACTTGGGTTGAAAAAAAAAAGTTTAAATGTAAAATTGATACTCAAATTCTATCATATTTTTCATTTAAATATATGAAAATTTTTTAATAAAAATAATATTTAAATTATTAATTTCGTCTTATTTTACTTAAAACACGATATCAACCATAAAAACATGACACTTGACATATTTTTGTTGGACATCGTACATTTTTTAATAAAATGAGACAAAAATAATAATTTAAAGTACTACAATTGATAAAAGAAAATTTGAAGTACCTATAAAAGTCAAAAATCAATTCTTGTAATTAAGAGCCTTCTAGATATTTCCTCCTCGGATCCCAACGAAAGAGAGAGTTGCAAACTGGGGCAGATACCGAAAGTCGAACAGCCTGGATTCCTCGAACAACACATTCGTGTTAACGGGATCTATTGAGGGTCAAATTGCATATAAAGTCACTATAATATGCAATTTTTCATAATACAAGGACCATCTATAAATTTTACCCAAATTTATGTTTCATGATGAAATATTTGGAATTTTCCTAGTGAATTTGCTCCCAAACATTTTTGTCTGAAACTCTTGACTCTTTGGTAATCATATTAAGCAGCAATTATTTTTGGAGGTAAACCGAATTCCTAAGCAGCAATTATTTTTGGAGGTAAACCGAATTCCTAAGTAAAGGCAAAACTCTCTTTAATTCCGAAATAAAAGTTAAATTGTTTAAAAATAAATAAAAGTATAGGGACTAGTTTTAACAAACGACAAACATAAAAAAACTACGTTAAAAGAAATATAGAGGAGGAAAATAGAGTGAAAAGTAGAAGAGAATGAAAAAAAAAGTTAAAAGAACATAAAAGAAAAAAATTAAATAGTTTAAAATGAAAAAATATAGGGACCGATTGTATAAATTAACTTAATTTTTTTTGTTTGAAATGATGATTTAATGTCTTACGTCAGCTTACCGTTACACCGTTAACGTCAATTAATGGCTCAGTAACTAAAATGTTACAAGGCAATAACGTAAGTGGCTAAAACATAACATTTCAAATATAAGTAACTAAAATGTAACCTGAGATAAATAAAAATGATTATTTTAGTAGTTTACCCTTTTGAAATTAAGTTAGAATATAATAAAATTGCTCTTTTTAACTTCTTCAAAATGATAAAATTTTGATTTAATCCTTTGAAAAGTTAAAAATATATAAACTATTAAAATAGTAAATTTATATTTTGACCCTCATAAAAATATACAATTTAATTGCTACTCCCTAATTTATTTTTAACTTTGATAGCAAGTCAATTAACTTAGGTTTTTGGATTAAACAACTTTCTAAATATTCGAAAAGGAAGAACCTGTCCTAGATTAACTGAATTTTGAATCTTTTTATTTTAAGTGATCCGAGAATAAAGCTGACCTTAATGAAGTCTTCAAACGTTGCATTTAATGAACATATTTTAGTATAAATCACATTGCTAACTATAAATACCTTTGCAAAATCACACAAATCCATCAGCAACCAGAAGCCCTCACAGAGCCACCCTTCACTCAACCTTCGGCCACTGGCCTCTCATTTCGGTCGAGAGAGTAATTAGCCACAATATTACACACACACATATTGTTGTTCTACTCTATCCTTGCTATACTTACAGTCTCTCTCAAAAAAACAATATGAAGCTCTTATTTGCAACTTTGTTGTTTATGTTTCTGGTTTTGGGTTCATCATTTGTTCGGCTCTCCTTCGCTGAACCCGTTGCACCACATCCCAGACCAGCTGCCCCTACCACCATCCCTCCGCCGTCTCCTGCTGCTCATCCTCCTCCAAGTAATCTTCTTTATTAATCAATTACTAGTTTGTTAACCATGCATGCATTTGACTTTCACATTGCTACATTAACTAAAAACTAATACAAAACTCATCGTTTTTGGGTTCTAATGAGATTTTTTTTGGGGAGGACTTGCTAATAGGTTTCTGTGATAAAAAGTGTGGGGAAAGATGTAAGAAGGCAGGAGTGAAAGACCGGTGCTTGAAGTACTGTGGGATTTGCTGCCAGGATTGTAAGTGTGTTCCTTCAGGTACCTATGGCAACAAATCCGAATGCCGTTGCTATAGAGACAAGTTGAACTCCAAGGGCAAGCCTAAGTGCCCTTGATCTATCGGAATTAGATCTGACTTCTCCCGGTGTCATGGCCTGCCTGAAAGAGATCCCAGAGCAGTTTCCGTGCACACAAATGGAGTAGCAGCTAGCTTCCGCTTGTGACACCTGCATCTATCTCTAATAGTTCTAAAAGTTCCAGTGCAGTTTATGTTTTGGGTTTTCCATTTCATTCACATATACCACTTCCTAGGAAGCCAAATATATGTAAAACAACAACAGCAACAGCAACAATAATAATAGTATGCGTGTATGAAATAAAATATTTACTCATTGCTCTATAGGTGTTTACTTAAATAAAACAAATTGCATTTCATCTTTATTTCCCAACTACAATGAAAGTTCTTCACTATTCTAAATGTGAAATTCCAATTGTTAAGACATAACAACAAATTGATTCGAGACTTGGGATTAATACATAACCGGAAAACAGAATGTCAAACTTTGAATACAGCTTGGCGTCTAAACAGCATGAGTATGTCCCCATAGGGATGAGAAGGGCATGTACAGGTTGCCCTTGAAACAAAAGGATAAAGAGAATACACACTTAGCATGTACATACAGATATAATTAAGGTTGGAAAAGTTTTACCAATGCTTTTCCAGAGGTTTTCTTTGAACATGTACAGATACAGTAATCCCAACTTTAAAAGATTTTGCTAACCTGAGGATCTCCGACTCCACCAGCTGGTGCCTGATTTACGTTTACCCCTCTTCCCCCTTTTCCTTTTGTTATTCGGGACTTTAGACTTGGAAGCCAAAGATAAATTCACGTTTGGTTGAACAGATGGTTCCGTAGGGAGGTCATTTCTAGGCGCAGGAACAGTAGAAATAGTCTTTGGTGGTTCAGCTGGCATCGGCGGCTCCTCTGATTGTTGAGTTAAACCACTTTGAAAATTACGCAACTCTTCCTTGGCAGCGGGATTGTGTATCAAAATATCATCCTCGGTCTGCAAATATAATGAAGATCAGTTGCATTATAAACAAAAACAAGATGGTCGAAATGCTTATTTGGAATATATAACACTAATTAATATTCACATCAATCATAAAACAATTAAAACCAAAACCTGATTACAAAAAACAGGGATCATCATATGTTAGTGTGATGTGTTAATTGAACAAATAAAGTGGGAATTACAGGAGGAAGGGGAAAGCAACAAAGATTTTTCCGAGTCAACAGTATTAGCAGAAGCAAAGAATGAAATCTAAAATCAAATTACAAGCACAATCCTTTGTTATCCTCAGCTGAGGCCCTATGCAAAGCAAATGATAGAAATGTAAAAATTAAAAGAGAATTTAATGTTACAGAAATGATGGAAGAGAAAAACATGAATGATCAAGAAGAATGCATCGAAAGAGAACTCACATTGTCATAAGAAACCGCAGGAAGATGCTGACCGGTTCCATCAATCGCATCGGGAAAAGGTGTAACCTCTCCATGACTAGAAACTGCACTATTTCCAGGCATAAGAAGATCTCCCATGTTACCCCCAGAACGACGCTGAGATGTAACAGGGGTTCTCTCTCCGCTACCAGGTGGAGAAGAGTGACTTCTAGAACCAGTTAATGTGTTGCATGGTGTAACTGAACTCAATACATTAACGGAAGTGAACTTTCGAGGACTTTCATTAACCACATTGTCAACTCGGGTCTTTAACTTGTGAACTTGTGATTGCATCAGATCAATCTTTCTAAGGATCTGTTGTAACCAAATATCACCGTCTTTTAATTCGAGACTTGACAATCCATCATCAACCTCTTCAGTACTGTTGATCATTTTGTTTCCTGTAGAAATAATGAACTAAGAAAACGGACCAAGATCTCCAGTAGAGAGTGTCAATTTTCGGAAACACACAATCACAAAGGCTATTTGTCGGAACTTGTTCTATTACCTATAAGCTCAGTCAAATATATTTCTTACCTAAATTACCATTATCATCCTCATGAGTAGCAGAAGCAGTAGCAGCAACAGATTTCTTACTATCTGGGAGCAAAAGAGAATACACTTATCAGATTTGTACTTGCAAATACATATTCCACGAAGAATGATCATGAAATTTATAGTTTCATACCATAATATGAGAAGAGGTTATGATTCGACATATAAGATGCTAAATCAGCAGTATCTTCAACTCGCTTTCTTTTCCTCCTCTTCATTAATTTCTTTCTTTGAATTTGACACGGAAAAGGTTGTGACTTAACATTAAGTCCTTCAAATGTGAACTTTTCATATTCAAAACTCTTTCTCTGATCATATTCTGCAAGTTCTTTATCATACTTCAGTGCCCGAGACTTAAACTCCCTAAGTTGCAACTCTAACCATTTACATCGCCACATAAGGGGACGAATAAACCTCCTCCAATGATCTGTCAACTTTCTCTTCCTGGAAAATTTAGGAAAAAGAAAACGAACTGAATAATGCAACATGTAATTGACATCAAACTTGGTATATACTTCACAAATGATAACAGTTTATATTTTTATTTTACCATTTGCCAGCCAAAACAGTGGAAACAATAATTGTATTGTTAATAGTCGATATAATTTTAAGTACATTTATGGTGAATTCTTAGAAACCAACAAATTAAATAAGGTTTCACTAAAAATCAATAAACTAACACAAAAGCAAAATAGTTCAAGATACAAAAAAAGAAGAAAGAAAGTACCTCAATAGGAACAATCCATCAAACACTGATCCCAACGGACTTCCACTACATAATGCTGATTCAACTTCAACATCACTTACTGCCGAATCATTCTCAACCCCAGACACCGTACCACCAAAAGAACTCGAATTCTCAGTGTCATCCTCACATTCAACAACAGCCAACCTATCCATGCCAGAATTTGAGCATTCAGTGATGTTAATCTCCACATTCTCAGTTCCTTTGGCTATCTTCCCTTCCCCAACACCACACAGGGTTCCCCCGCCAAAGTCTCGGTTCTCACAATTACTCGCACAATGCATAAACTTATCTTTCGAATCTTGGGGCAAGCTTCCATTTCCATTACCATTTGCAACCATTTCCATCATTGTATTACACTTGTCTTTTGGCTCCAATTCAGAGCCTATACTATAAAAGACTAGTTAAATTCACTAATAAGTCAATTAATTACAAACTCCTGCAAAGTTCACAACAAATTCAAACATCATCATTTCAGCTAAGCAAAGCTCCTTTTTGAAAAGGACTAAAGTAAATAGCTCATATCCTTATAATTATATACACATTCATCAAAGCTGCAGAACATAAAAAAAGCTAAAATAAACAAAAAAAAAATTCAAATTTTCCAACAAATAACAAGTTAGAACAAAACCAAAAGAAAAATGTACACACACACACACACACACACACACACAAAAGTTCAATTAGAGAGGGTCAAGTAAAAATAAAACAACGGAGAAAAATGAAAACATTTATCGTAAAAGAGAAGAAATTTACACATTGAAATAAACATAGCTTGAAAAACCCTAAACCCCAAAACAGGGAACAGAGAAGAGTAAAAGAAGAACCTAGCATTCGAGTCTATATTTCAATGAATGTGATTGGCGGACGACATACCCGAGGTCACCGGAGGAGAGTGTAGCGCCACCGTTAACAAATTTTTTTTGAATTATTTGATTGTAAAGAAAAATAATTGAAGTTCTAAAAGAAAAAGTTCAAAATAAAGGAGAAATTGCAAGGTGTCAATGGACTGTAGCAATGTTGGCTGGAGATTCTTCTTTCTCGTCAGTCGAAAGGAATAAAAGCAGATATTATAATAAAGGATAAATCAACCTTTAGTCCCTGAATTTGACAGCCTTTTACAATTTAGTCTCTTAGTCCTGGAACTTGGTAACTTTTTCCAATTTGACCCTTAAATTTGGATTCAATTAAGATACGATGATATGAACTCTGAGGTTATACCACATCACCACCTAAAATTTTAAAAAAAATACTAAGATTTATTAAATATTTTTTTACAAAATTTTCAGTTGATGACGTAGAATAATCTCAAAGTGTTAATAATCAACCTTAATAGAATCCATGTTTAAGGACAAAATTGAAAAAATCTGCCAAGTTTAAAGGTTAATAAGGACCAAAAAAGGTTCAAGGACCAAGTTGGAAAAGTTGTTAAAATAGGGATTAAATATTGTTTTATCCCTTATAAATTTATAATAATTTAAAAGGAAAGGATTGATTCGTTTATTTATGAGCGTAGTCCCTACCTAATTCGTTTTTGTTCTTGAGTCCCTACCTAATTCATCTGTCTTATATACAACTTTTAAAATGATATAACTACTATGAAAATTTTAAAATATAATACGATTATAATATATATTAAAAATGAATGTTAATTTCATCACACGTGTTTGGAATTTTAAATTTATCTACATTTTAATTAAGTATATAAAAGTAATAAATCTTTGCATAAACGTTGGATGAATCGACGTGAAACATATTTAAAATATATATGTATATACTAAATGAATATTTATAATATAATGTGTTAAAAAATAGATAATATTATTAAAATTTTGAAACTTTTTTTTAACACGATCAGCGATAGAACAAGATTTATTTTGCATCATATGTAAGAGATTCTCTAGTTCGAACCGAAGAAGCAATGTCACTCGATCATTATCAAACTGACCGCAATCTTTTTTTTGTCCGTGAGAATCCCACCAGAGCGCCTTCTACTTCTAATAGGCCATTTACTAGATCAGACTCATTCTCAACGAAACCATAAGAAGTGATCTCATTTTTTTCATTAGGTACGGATAGAGACCTATCTGGTTTATATTGGTAATATGGACTTGATAGGTATACATAGTGGTTATGTGTTTTAAATAAATTTCATGTCAAATTCGAGCTAACACTTAATACTGAAATAGATGCTTAAGTTAATGAAATGGTCATTGATCCGATATTATTATTTTGAGGACTTAGAATCTGAGCTATACTTTAGCGGCGCCAAATGGGAATTAACCCGAAAGATGAACATGTAATAATCTCTTAAACGTCGTTTTGATTTGAAAAGATAAGAGTTTTTCGCTAAATATCAGTATATATATATACATAGAATGGATTTTGACACATGATAAGTAACTTAAACAAATATATTTATAAAAAAACTAGTATTAATTAAACAAATATATTATATAAAAAAGGGTAAACTACGCACAAAGTCACTAAACTATTAGTAAGTTTATGCTTTAGTTACTCAATTTTTAAAAAGTTACAAAATGGTCACTGAATTATTTTGAAAGTTTTTATTTATATCACTGAACTATTCAAAAGTTTTTATTTAAATCATTGGATTGCTATTTTTTTTAACAAAAAAAGTCTTGACTAGCAATCTCTAAGTGACGGTTCGACGATTAGTACGGTGGATTAGTACCCATCGACGAGTAGAAGAACATATCTTAGATCCAAATCAATCTAACAGTCAGCGTCAAAGATTGGAGAAGAAAGTTATTTAGGTTTTGGCTCACAGATTTGTGATGTTCAAATTTGATTCATGGAGAAAATTTGAATTGTAGAAGAGAAGAGAAATAATGACTTTTGTAGGCAATGCGAACAGAAAAAGTCATACAATAATGACTTTAACAACCCAATGACTTAAAATAAAACATTCGCATAATTTATGACTATTTTGTAACCTTTTAAAATTAAATAATGAAGACATAAATTTATTAATAATTTAGTAACTTTGAACGTTGTTTACTCAAAAAATAAATATCAAACTCATATAATACTTTGATTGAAAGGGTAAAATTATATATGTTAAAAGATTACGGTGTTTGACCTTATCTTTTATATATATATATATATATATATATAGTTTTCTAAATTATATATAAAAATATGCAAAGACCAAAATACCCTCGTAATAATATTTGTTATAAATTTTTGGTAATTTTTCAATTAAGTTCGTAGAACTTGTTTGCCTGTAAAGAAACTAAGCAATAGCTTACATACAAATCAATCTGAATATTCGATAGTGTATGAAAAACATAGTCAAAAGATATATAATCAATGGAACAGAGATTATTCACTCCCCAAAGGTCACTGCAAATTGCAAAACACCAGACAGATACAGATTCACATGTAATGAAAACCCCTTTTCCCAACAACATTCACAATTTCTACAACAAACCCTGTCAAGCAGCAAAGCTTCACATGCATTATTTGCAAACATCAAATGTGCAACAAACCGTATAGATGGAGGTTGTTTTTCTGACTTTCAGCCTCTTCCAGCATTTCCATGTCGTTGGCTTCGAAAGTAGCCCAGAAGTGCCTATGCCTGTAAGGACCAGAAGCTTTATGATACATATATAAATTTTTGGAGTTAAAGGAGGTGATGTAGAAAAGAGAGAAAACCCGGCAGAAGCGGTATGTACCTTCTCTTTGGCTCTCGGGGTGCCGGACTGGGACAATGCCACTAGTGGTGGAACAGCTCCTCCTTGCAGCACCATAATGCAAAACCTACTACTGTTTGTGCAGAGCTGTAAAAGAGCGGCGGCGGCATATTCCTTTCCTCTTGCTGAACCCAATTCAACAACCTCAACCAGCACAGGAATCCCACCTTCCTGCCCAATTGTGGTCCTCCCTTCAGGAATCGTAGCAAGGTTTGCCAAAACAGCTACTGCCTTATCAACCATTCCAGCTGCTGGGTCCATCAAATCGACAAGGTATCTTACAGCATCGTCTTCTACAATTTGGGCCTTGTTTTTATGAAATATTGATAGGTTAAACAAGGCTGTCGCTGCATCTTTCTTTCCTCGAGGAGTACCATTCCCCAGCAAATCAACAAGAGGCCTGATTGCCCCAGACCTTCCGGTCCTGACTTTGTTATCCTCAATGACTCTAAGACTGAAGAGAGTAGCAGCCGAGTTTTCTTTAGCTTCAGGACTTCCTGTCTTGAGCACACGAATCAAAGGCTCAATAGCATTTGCATTAGCAATAGCTGTTTTGTTGTTATCATTAATAGATAAGAAGTGCCGTGACGGCATTTTCTTGAGTCTTTGCATCTGGTGAATGAAGTAAATCAACTAACAAGCTAATTGCCCCACAGTTTGCTATTATAATTCGATTATCCATATTGTGCTTGGCAAGTAACCTGAGCTGAGATGCAGCCTCCCTTTGAGCATCGACTGATGTACTCTTCAAGTCCTCTACCAACTTCTTAACCTGGGTTTCAATGCCAGAAAGCTCAGCCCTGTTCTGAGTAGCTGGAGAAGAAACTATCCTTGGAAGAAGCCTTTCTGTCGGCCGGCGCCACATTGTTTGGCTTCGAGATCGTGCATCCATCAATCACAGAAATAGGCTATTTTACCAAAATAGTCTAAAAAAAATTATATTTACAATAATAATTTAGGTTTAAAAATAATCACCAAAATAACTTGAAATGAACAGTGAAATAGAGTTATGGCCTATTAATGGCCGGAATCACATTGTATTTTGAACCCATGATTGTCTAATAATTGTGTCAGACTTAAAAAAAATAATTTTTTGGTTACGGCACATCAATGGCGGAACAAGTATTTTTTTAAATTGTATATCTTGGTATCTGAAAAAAAAAAAAATTTGGTCTTTGGCTCATCAATGGCGGCCTCCTATACAAAAAAAAATATTTTTTTGAGTATTGGTTTGTCAATAATCGATACCAGAATACGAAAAAAGTAAAAAAAAAAATTAGTGGTGGCCTGCCAATGGCCGGCACCACCTTTTTTCAAAACTTTTTTTTTTACTTTTGGTCTGTCAATGGACGGCACTAGTATACGAAAAAAGTAAAAAATAATAATTTTGGTGGTGGCCTGCCAATGGCCAGCACCACCTTTATTGGAAAATAATAATTTTTTTTACATTTTTCGTGTCAATGGAAGGCACCAGTATACGAAAAAAGTAAAAAAAATGGTCTGCCAATGGCCGACACCACCTTTATTGGAATTTTTTTTACTTTTTTCGTGTCAATGGCCGGCACCAATATACGAAAAAAGTAAAAAAAAATTGGTGGTGGCCTACCAATGGCCGGCACCACCTTTTTCTATTTTTTTTTTTTACTTTTGGTCTGTCAATGGCTGGCATTAAACTTTATATATAGTGAGTGGCTTGGGTTATGATAGTGTAAATTGAATGAAAAAAAATTTGAGAGAGCTATCAAAATGATAGTGTTTTGTAGTATATCATGAAATAAGTTTTTTTGGATCGGATAGTGTATGGAGTTTTTCGTAGTGTACAACAAAATTTCGGGGTTGAATTATGTGCTGTTATATTTTAATGGAGTTGAATTATATACTGTCATGTCCAACCTAAAGGTTATGATGTTAAGGGTTGGATGATTATTTGCACTATAGATGGCTAATCGGGTTGTCCAACGCAGATGGACATTATCTATGGTGCAATAGTGTTAATTCCGCAACTAGATTTTGATTGGAACCGGTTGGTAGAGTCTCCATGCAAAGTTATCTCATGGGATCTCATGGGACAATGGAGGAAGAAAAAGTCTAGAGCAGAAGACAATTAATTGTGAAGAAACTATTATTAAAAATAATTCTATTGTTTCTTAAGAATGTTTGTATTTTTTATATCTGTAAATTTAATATAGTTGTTTAGGATTTAAGGTTTCATTTTTATATTTTCGTGTAATAATTTTTTAGAATGTTTGTATTTTTATATGTAAATTTAATTTAATCTGTAATATATAAAGTTTGAAAATTAAATTTTGTGTATTAATTTTACCTATCTGTTTGTAGTTTATTGGATGTTTGAATTTAATATCGTGCATATTATTTTTGTTTGAAATTTATATTTTTGTATTAATATTGTATAATGATTGTATTTTATTGTGTATGCAAATTTAATTTTGTCGTGTCGTATTACTTATTTGAATTATTATTTTCTAAATATTACGAAGTCATTTATTCAAACAAATAATTATTTTAGATCTATTAAATTAATATTAAAAAAAGTAAACTGTAAAAATAAAAGAAATATTTACAGAATAATTTAAAAAAAGAAAAAATTAACAGAAAAAATTAAAATTGTCGCGATCCTGGGACGTCCCCGGCGCTGGTGTGTAACGATCTAGATGCCTCCGTCGGCGATGTCGTGCACCTTGCTAAGGCGTTTGAGAATTGCTCGGTCCGGCGTCCCGTGTCCCGTCCGGTGTAGTTAGAAAGGTGGAATAATCATATACACCATAATCGGGACTAATTTGTATTGTGTGACCGGAGGTGCCGATGGAAAAATATCCTCAGTTGTGGGTGTACGTGCTTCAGGATGGAACTCCAGGTGGTATGAGGATGATGATCCGGATCGTGTCGAATGTTAAGGGTGGAGGTTGTCACCAAAAATATCTTCAAATGATGGAGGAAATTCACGCACCGGATCCGGATCCATGTACTATGATGATGAGCCGGATGCTTCATTTTGGGCCGGCTATTGACACGAAAAAAGTAAAAAAAAAAATTTACTGGTGCCGACCATTGGTAGGCCACCACCAAATTTTTTTTTTACTTTTTTTGTATACTGGTGCCTGCCATTGACACGAAAAAAGTAAAAAAAAATTCCAATAAAGGTGGTGCCGGCAATTGGCAGGCCACCACAAAATTTTTTTTTTTTACTTTTTTCGTATACTGGTGCTGGACATTGACAAACCAAAAGTAAAAAAAAATATATATTTTTTGGAAAAAGGTGGTGCCGGCCATTGGCAGGCCACCACCAAATTTTTTTTTTACTTTTTTCGTATTCTGGTACCAGTCATTGATAGACCAATACCCGAAAAAATATTTTTTTTCGTATACAGGGGGTGTCGGCCATTGACAAGTCAGCACCTCAAAAAAAAAATTTCCATTTTTTTCTCTTTTCTGCATACCAGTATTATACAATTTAAAAAAAATACACTGGTTTCGGCCATTGACAGGCCAGAACCAAAAAAATCATTTTTTTAAGTCTGACACAATTATAAGGCAATCATGGGTCCAAAATACAAGGTGGTTCCGGTCATTGACAGGCCACAACCCCATTTCACTGTTCATTTTAGGTTATTTTGGTGATTGTTTTTAAACCTGGGTTATTTTTGTAAACATAATATTTTTTGGACTATTTTGGTAAAATAGCCCCAGAAATATCATTGCTAGAGGCTGCGACATGAGTTGACCTCTCAGAAGTTTCACTGTTATCTCCAACATCTCCTCTAGGAAAACCTAAATTAGAGAGTGAACTCGAGGTTGAATCTGATCTTGTATGGTTCTGAGAGGAATGTCCAGTATTATGAAATTCTTTACGAGAAGGTGACATTGGAGGTTGGCCAACTAATTCGCTACCCCTTTATCCCACATTTGACATGTCTTCAGTAACACCTGCCAAGGAACCCTCTGAGGTAGAACGAGGATGAATCTGGGAGGTTGCCTCCCGATGAAGTCCACTAAATGTGATTAAGTTCTTACTAGATTGACTTGGAGACCATGACTGAGGTGACATAGATTGACTGTTTCTAGAATGTAGAAAACTGTTTGAATCTTTTCGCAAGCCAGACTCAGCAGATTTAGATTCATGGACAAGAAGCAGATGAGACTGATTTAGATTTATGGACTTCATGGGATCAGGCAACTTCACATTGTTTGATTCACACCAGTTTGTAATTAGTGCTTTCTCTGTGTAATTAGGTATAAGATTGATATGAGCCAAAGTTTGTCATGTCTTGGGGCACACGGTAAGACCAAGATCAATCCAGTTCTTGATGAAAGCTCACTCATAGGTTTGTCCTGATGCCACGATTACCAGATCAGTCATCAGCTCTAGGGAAAGGGGGCAACAGAAATCAGCAGGTATGAGAACTGGGCTACTGGTGTGAGATTGTTTTATTAAGACAAGGCGATGATGCATGTGAGATACAAGAGCAATAAGTTGATCAATAAACACAACTTCTGCAGTTTTTTCAGCTTGTTCAGCATTCTCCTTCAACTTTTCAAGGGCCATAGCCTACCAGAATCTCCTGGTTTGAGTTCAAGCTCAAGCTCTCGAAAATTTTCATTAATATTTCTGAGCTTAGTCCAACACTATCCACTTGATCCCTAACGGCTTCCCTAATTAGAGATGATATTTGTTAATATTCTACATGTTTAATTTTCTGCAAGCAATGCTGCGATCAATCATACCAATTGTCAGACCTCCTGAAATGCGGATACCTCTTTAGCATTACTCGGAGATAGAATCAAAATGACATGTATTTATTTTCTCCCTTCTCAAAGCTTTATAGGTTAGATGCCATTCCAATATATGATTTCTCATCTTAGTAAAAACCTTTGGTAATCATGAGAGAATATGATAATTAAGATCTACTTATAAACCTAAAAACAAAAGTACAAGCTTCAACAATTTTGGGTCATAGATTACCTCAAGAGATGTTGAACTCAATTCATCAGGAAGATGCTGATCGGAAGACTTCAAGTACTGGAATATGTCCAAGCAAGAATTTTGAATCCTTGATATTAATGCCTCAACTTGCAGAACCTAAACATCAAACGGAAGAGAAGGTGGTTATCCATGGCATTAACTAATACTTATGATAAAATTCAATTCTTCTATGATATTATTATCTAAACCACACCTGTCAAAGCAATTCTCCACTTGAATATGATCAAATATCCAAGAATCAGATCTTAGGGGCTAAACTTCCGAAAGCTACAGATTCTAATAATTATTCTTACAGTTGCATACTATTAAGTATAAAATGACAACAATAATCTTCAAGAGCATCACGGAAGGAAATATTAGTGCTGACACAAGTAACTGATCAAAGCTTCATCATATCAACTGTATGCTGATGCCATAAAGGTCAGTTTAGGTACTTCTCTCAGCTACAACTACAATAAAATTGCGAAGTAAAGAACTAAATATATAACTTGTAACTTACAAAGTAAACTTTACCCGAAAGGGGTTGGCAGCTTTCAAATTGCTCTCGCAATTCTTCAACAAAGAGACCCAATTCTTCAAATGCCTTGTCAAGCACTTCATCAGAAATAATTTCTGAATCAACTATTGCATTAAGAATTATTGGCTTCAACAACTTTAGTATCTCTTCTGCTCTCTGGTAGTATTTCTGAACTGGTTCAGAGTTAATGTTCTTAAATGATGACAAATTTAAAAATGAGGAAGTGTTACTAAGAAGTGTTTTTAACAAAGACATCCCCATATGATCTGTTTCAAGGAAAAAAAAAAGAACAAGAGAGACCATAAGTAGGAGGAGCAGAGGGTGAAAGTGAAATAATTATAGGCAACTACCATGCATAGCATGAAAACAATAACATATTAGTATATGTTTTACTTGTTGAAATGATTATAATCAATTCATCAGGTTTGAGTCCCACCTGAGATATAAAACAAATAAACTTATGTTATTGCATTAAGATGACAAGATTTAGGCAAACATTTCATAAGGTATAAAGTTTTAAATACTTTTTAGAACCATTATGGTGACATGAAAATCAGCCTATCACCATAGTTCTATCGGTGCAAAACTAATTCACGGGCAAAATGATAAATTCATTAGCAAAGTTTGAAGGAAATTAGTGAAACATGAAAGTAAGGACATAGTACATACCTTCTCTTGTAAAATTCTAATAGCAAATTTCGTTCTCAATCAGTGATATTTGGCAAACCATATTGTTCCATAAGAACTGAAGAAAACCTTTTTCAACATCCGTATCATAGCTTATGTAGTTAAATCATCTTGATAACAAGAACCATACAGATTCTTGAAATCTCAATTTCGCTAAATCAAAATCCCTATAGAGAAGCAAAACATTAAATCAAAATTTGATGAATATAACATATAAAAATGATATATATAACTAACTTAAGTTTCGTTGTTTTCCCAATTAGGTTATGACTCTTTTCTCTATTTAAATTTAGTTGTTTAGTTAATAAAATACAGAACAATTTTATTAAATGCTCTCTTGAAAACTTTCATGGCATCTGAACTAAGTTATCTCTAGTAGCATCATGGTTAAAACATCCTTCATTAGACATTAGAGGTCCAGCAATCAAACAGAGGAAGAAGGTTTTACCGTTGAAACAACTAATGAAAATTATGAGGGCTTAAGTTCTCTAGAATGGTCTCCGTTCACTAAGAAACAACTAGAGCATCTACACAAGCTTTTTCAATCACCACAATTTCGGATGAATTCTTATCTTCCTAGCTCATCCAATAATCCTTCTTCCTCCTTTGCCCAATTAGGTACTGATTTTTCTGTTCTTTTCAGTGCCAAGCCTTGTAAAACAAACACGTGGATCGTTGATTCTGGAGCTAGTGATCACATGACTAGTAGTCATTTTCTTTTTTCAACTTACACACCTTGTGCAAGAAACAAAAAAATCAAAGTAGCAGAAGGGTCGTTCTCAGCAATAGCCTGGAAATGCGCTATTAAAATTTTGCCTTGGTTTTACATGATGTTTTACATGTGCCAAATCTAGCTTGGAATCTCATACCGGTCAGTAAATTATCCATGTCCTCGAATTGTCATGTTATATTTGACTTCTCTATGTGTAAATTTCAGGACATTGTCTAGGGGAGGATGATTGGCAATGCTAAAGAATCTGGTGGAATTTACTTTCTTGACGACAACCATCTAAGTCAACCAACAATTACTTTATGTTTAAATTCTGCTTCTAGTTTTGGTAAGGTTATGATTTGGCATTATAGGCTTGGGCATCCTAATTTTTACTATTTAAGATATTTGTTACCTAATCTATTTAAAAATAAAAGTCTTTCTTCATATCACTATGAATTTTGTGAATTGACTAAACATCATCGATCATTCTTCCCACCTCAAAAATATAAAGCTTCCAAACCTTTTTCGTTAATTCATAGTAATGTTTGGGGACCTTCAAGAGTCTCAACTTTTTCAGGAAAACGTTGGTTTGTCACATTTATTGATGATCATACTCACCTTTGTTGGGTGTTTTTATTAAAAGATAAGTCTGAAGTTAAAAATGTGTTTCAGTTTTTTTATGCTATGGTGAAAACACAAGTTGGTGTGAGAATAGAAGTACTTCGGAGTGACAATGGTGGGGAATTTTTTAGTAACCAATTAGGTGTTTTCTTAACCAAACATGGTATAGTCTACCAAAGTTCTTGTACAAATACACCAAAACATGGGGTTGCAGAAAGAAAAAACCGACATCTTTTGGAAGTAACTAGAGTCTTAATGTTTACTAGTCAAGTACCACATTATCTTTGGGGCGAAGCCTTATTAACAGCTACATATCTTATTAATAGAATGCCTAGTAAAACTCTAAACTATAAAACTCCTTTCAGTCTCTTTAAAGATAACTTTCCTAACTTTAAATTGATCACAGATTTATCCCTCTGAGTTTTTGGGTGTAGTGTTTTTGTTCATCTTCACAACCAAGGTAAACTAGATCCTAGAGCGAAAAAATGCGTCTTTATTGGCTATGCTTCTAATAAAAAGGGTTACAAATGTTACGATCCAATCGATTGGAAGATTATTGTTACTATGGATGTCACATTTGTTGAAATGCAATCTTACTTTGATTCTAATCTTCAAGGAAGGAATTATAGTAAGGAAGATTCTATAATTGATCAATAAATCACTAGGAATATACAACATAGGGATTCTAATAATGGGGAAGGTCAATTTATGATTAACATAGAAATTAACGATGTTAATGTTGTTAATGAAAAGGAGTATGAAGGTGTAGAGTATGATGATGAGAATAAAGAACAAACAAAAGAGTTAATTGTTTACTCAAGAAGGAATCGAAATCAAGAAAGTGGAAACCAATAGATTCATCACCAAGAATCTGACCCGCAAGGTCTTGTCAAAAGTCCAGGTAAAGCTCATAATCCAACCAATGAATTTTCTAATTTAGATATTCCAATTACTAAAAGAAAATGTGTTAGAAATGTTGTCAAATATCCCATGTCTAACTTTGTGTCTTATAAATTCTTGTCTTCGACATTTTCAACCTTTGTTTTATGTCTTGATACTGTGAAAATACCCAAAAATGTGAAAAATGCTTTACAAGTTCCTGAGTGAAAGGAGACTATTTTAAAGGAGATGCGCGCTCTTGAAAAAACAGGTACATGGGAAACAGTGAAATTACTTGTAGGAAAAAAATTTGTGGGCTGTAAATGGGTGTTCACAACCAAATTCAAACAGGATGGATCTTTAGATAGATACAAAGCCCGACTGGTGGCTAAAGAGTACACTCAAACATACGGGATAGATTATATTGAAACATTTGCTCTAGTAGCCAAATTAAATTCTGTTAGAGTTCTTTTATCAATTGTTGTTAATCTTGATTGGTCCTTACAGCAACTAGATGTGAAGAATGTTTTCCTAAATGGGAAACTTGAAGAAGAAGTTTACATGGATCCTCCTCCAGGTTTTGAAGAAAAATTTGGAACTCGAGTATGTAAGCTCAGGAAATCTTTATATGGTCTAAAGCAGTCTCCTCGATCTTGGTTTGAACGATTCACTCAAGCTGTTAAAAAAAACAAGGTTACTCACAAGGGCAAGTTGATCATACAATGTTCTATCGACACTCACAAAGAGGTAGAATAGTAGTTATTATAGTTTATATCGATGATATCATTCTTACAGGAGATGATGTGGATGAAATAAGGCGTCTCAAGGAGCATCTAGCATTGGAGTTTGAGATCAAAGACTTGGGTCCTTTGAAATACTTTCTTGGAATGGAAGTTGCTCAATCAAAGAAGGGTCTTGTGGTCTCTTAAAAGAGGCTAGGATGAGTGGTTGCCGCCCAACTGGCACACCAATTTATCCAAATGTAAAATTCAGAAATAAATAAGGTCGATTAGTTGATAAAGTACAGTACCAAAGATTAGTCGGTAAGTTAATTTACTTATCACATACAAGGCTAGACATAGCCTTTGTAGTGAGCTTAATAAGTCAATTTATGCACTCCCCAATAGAGGAACATGAAGAAGCAATGTTTCGGATTCTGAGATACTTGAAGAGTTCACCTGGAAAAGGCTTATTCTTCAAGAAATTCGAACAAAGAGAAATTGAAGCTTATACAGATGCAGACTGGGCAGACTCAATAACAGATAGAAGATCTACATGAGGATATTGTACATTTGTTTGGAAAAACCTTATGACTTGGCGAAGTAAAAAACAAAATGTTGTAGCAAGAAGTAGTGCATATGCTAAGTTTAGATCAATGGCTCAAGGAATTTGTGAAATGATGTGGTTAAAAAGAATTATTGAAGAGTTGAGGAAACGAATAACTTCACCAATGAAGTTGTCCTGTGATAGCAAAGCTGCCATTAGTATTGCTCACAACCCAGTCCAGCATGACAGAACTAAACATGTTGAGATTGATAGACACTTTATCAAGGAGAAGATTGAAGAAGGCTAAGTGTGCATGACGTTTGTTCCTTCAAAACAACAGATTGTTGACATACTCACCATTGAAGAAGGACAAGCTTTGATTTTCTTGTAAGCAAGTTGGGCATGATTGATATATATGCACCAACTTGAGGGAGGGTGTTGAAATATGTGAAACCCATATATTTTGGGATATATTTTAAAGTTATTTAGGTAGATAAATTTTATTTAGGTAGATAAAATCTTAGAACAAATCATTTGAGATATTCTAGGAATATTTTTTTTTTATCTTTTAGTAGTTTATTAGAATAAGAGAATTATTTTCGCAACTAGGTTATTACTCTCTTCTCTATTTAAATTCAATCGTTTAATTAATAAAATACATAACAGTTTTACTAAATGCTCTCTTAAAAACTTTCAAATTATGCTATACTTATAAACACAAAAACAGAAGTACAAGCTTTAACTTCAAAGGTTTTGGGTCGTAATTACCTCAAGAGATGTGAACTCAATTCATATGGAAGATGCTCAGTGGAAGAACTTAAGAACCGGAATATGTCCAACTCTTTGAAATCAAAGACTCAACTTGCAGAAGAACCTAGACATAAAATGGAAGAGAAGGTGGTTATCCAAGGGACTGACTAATAGTTGCTTATTTTATCTTCGAAATTCTCCACCTGAATAAGGACACAGGGGTTAAACTTGTTCCAAAAGCTACAGATTTTAGTATTTACTCTTATGAGAAACATGACCAAATGGGCAGAACATATGTCTGATTTGTTATTGCCCAAAAATTAAGTAAAAAGTGACAACAGTAATCATGAACGGAAATATTAACACTGCCAAGAGTAGCTGATCGAAGCTTCATATCATATCAGGAGTATGCCAATGCAGAAAAGGTTTGTTTAAGTACTTCTCCCAAGCTGCAACTACAATAAAATTGCGAAGTAAAGAACTGAATATATAACTTGTAACTTACAAAGTAAACTTTACTCAAAATGAGTTGCCAGCTTTCAAATTGCTGTAGCAATTCTTCCACAGAGAGACCCAATTCTTCAAATGCCTTGCTAAGCACTTCATCAGAAGTAATTCCTGAATCGAAGATTGCATCAGCTCTCTGGTAGTACTTTTGAACTGGTTCTGAGTTAATGGCCTCAAAAGACAATAAATTTACAAACGAGGAAATGTTTCTAAGTGTTTCTAACAAATGATCTGTTTCAAAAAGAAAGAAAGAAAGAGGAGAGGAGGGTGAAAAACTGAAATACTTATAGGTAACTGCCATGCACAGCATGGAAACAATAACATATATGAATATATATTTTATTCCTCCAAATGATTATAATCAATTCATCAAGTTTTAGTCCTACCTTGAGATATAAAAGCAAATAAACCAAACAGGGCTAGTCCGAAATTAAATTGTAAATTTTAAAATGGTAAAAAAGTAATTTTATCATTTTAATAGCCTATATTTTTATATTTTTTAAAAGATTAAATCAAACTTTTATCATTTTTAGGTGGTCAAAGTGTAATTTTATTTTTACTAATTTAAAATTTTAAAAATTTTAAAAGGCTTAAATGAAAAAAAATTCATTTTAAGGGAGGCCGATGCCTCTGCCAGCCCTCCAAACTAAGCCCCTGAAACCAAAGTTATTGAATTGGGAGTTAGGCAAACTTTGTTGTAACATTTTCAAAATATTTATAATGTTCTAAAATTTGCAAATGAAAAAGTTACAAGTGACTCAAAAGTTATGTCATTTGGTTATTAACCAAGAATTGTTACTATTTATAGTGATGAGTTATGTCTCTTGGTACTAATAGTGATCTCAATTAATTATTAATGAAGAGTAATTATTATTCAAGTAGGCATGTATTCACAATACTTATGTTTATTGTTAAAAGATGTGAGTAACGTGACTATCCATTGGATAATTATTAACAAATATATTATATAAAAATAAGGTTAAACTATACTCAAAATCACTAAACTATTAATAAGTTTACACTTTAGTCATTCACTTTCAAAAAGTTACAAATTGATTACTAAATTATTTTGAAAGTTTTCATTTAGATCAATGAACTATTCAAAAGTTTATATTTAAATCCCTGGGTAGTTAATTTTTTTTTAAAGTCTGTCTAGTAAGCTCCAAGTGATGATTCGACAATTAGTACCCATTAACGAGTAAAAAAACATACCTTAGATCCACGTTAATCCGACAGTTAACATCAAAGATTGGAAAAGAAAGTTATTTAAATTTTAGTTTCCAGATTCACGATGTTCAAATTTGATTGATGGAGAAAAACTAAATTATAGAATAGAAGGGAAATGAGGGCTTTTGATTAGTATAAGCAGTGCGAACAAGAAAAGACATATAACAATGACTTTAACAATCCAATAACTTAAAAAAAAACTTTCGAATAATTTGGTGACCATTTTGTAACTTTTTGAAGTTGAGTAATCAAAACATAAATTTATTAATAATTTAGTAACATTGAATGTAATTTACTCAAACTATAAATATCAAACTCAAATAATGCTTTGATTGAAAGGTTAAAATTAAATATGTTAAAAGATTATGGTGTTGACCTTATCCTATATATGTATTTTCTAAATTATATATAAAAATATGCAAATGCCAAAAACACTCGTAATAATATTTGTTACAAAGTTTTGATAAATTTCCAAATAATTGATAACAAAATAAAGAGAAATAAATAGATCATAAATTTTCAGAACTTGTTTGCCTGCAAAGAAACTAAGCAATAGCTTACATTCAAATCAATCAGAATATTCGATAGTGCCTTCGGAAGTAGCTCAGAAGTGCCTGTGCCTGTAAGGACCAGAAGCTTTATGAGAGATATATATAAATTTCCGGAGTTAAAGAAAGGAGGTGATTAAGAAAAGAGAGGAAACCCGGCAGAAGCGGTATATACCTTCTCTTTGGCTCTCTGGGTGCCGGACTGGGACAATGCCACTAGTGGTGGAACAGCTCCTTCTTGCAGCACCATAATGCAAAACCTACTACTGTTTGTGCAGAGCTGTAAAAGAGCAGCAGTAGCATTTGCCTTTCCTCTTGCTGAACCCAATTCAACAACCTCAACCAGTAAGGGAATTCCACCCTCCTGCCCAATTGCAGTCCTCCCTTCAAAAGTTGTAGCAAGACTTGCCAAAACAGCTACTGCCTTATCAACCATTCCAGCTGCTGGGTCCAGTAACTTGACAAGGTATCTGACAGCATCAGCTTGCACAATTTGGGCCTTATTTTCATGAAATAGTGACAGATTAAACAAGGCTGCTGCTGCATCTTTCTTTCCCCTAGGAGTACCATTCCCCAGCAAATCAACAAGAGGCCTGATTGCCCCAGACCTTCCAATCCTAGCTTTGTTAATTTCAAAGATTGAAAGGCTGAAGAGAGTGGCAGCCGAGTTTTCTTTAGCTACTGGACTTCCTGTCTGAAGCACATGAATCAAAGGCTCAATTGCATTTGCATCAACAATTGCTTCTTTGTTGTTATCAATATTTGATAGGTTGAGAAGTGCTGTAACAGCATTTTCCTGAGTCTTTGTATCTGGTGAATGAAGTAAATCAACTAACAAGCTAATCGCCCCACAGTTTGCTATTATAATCTGATTATCCCTATTCTGCTTGGCAAGTAACCGGAGTTGAGCTGTGGCCACCCTTTGAGTATAAGTTGATGTACTCTTCAAGTCCTCAACCAACTTCTTAACCTTAGTTGCACGAGGCGGATAGACCTGATTTAAAGTGGACTCCACAAGATCAGGCAACTTCACATTGTTTGATGTACTCTTCAAGTCCTCAACCAACTTCTTAACCTTAGTTGCACAAGGCGGATAGACCTGATTTAAAGTGGACTCCACGAGATCAGGCAACTTCACATTGTTTGACTCGCACCAGTTTGCAATCAGTGCCTTCGTTGTGTAATTAGGTATAAGAAAGGTATGAACCAAAGTCTGCCGTGTCTTGGGGCACACGGTGAGCCCAAGATCAAAAAAGCCCGCTCATAGTTTTGTCCTGATGCCACGATCACCGGATCAGTCATTAGCTCTAGGGAAAGGGGGCAGATGAAATCAAGAGGTATGGGAACTGAGCTACAGGTCTGAGATTGTTTTATTAAGAAAAGGCAATGATGCATGTGAGTTATAAGAGCAATAAGTTGATCAATACACTCAACTTCTGCAACTTTTTTAGCTTGTGCAGTGTTCTCCTTCAACTTTTCAAGGGCAACAGCCTCTATCAGAATCTCCATGTTTGAATTCAAGCTCAAGCTCTCAGCAATTCTCAATAGTATTTCTGAGCTTGGTCCAAAATCACCCACTTGATCCCTTTTTGCTTCCTTAATGACAGATGACGTTTGTTCATATCCTACATGCTTAATTTTCTGCAAGTGGAGCTGTAATCAATCATACCAATTGTTAGACCTCTGGCATGATTCTTTAAACCCAGAAATCAAATAAAAAGGATATCTATTTATTTTCTCACATCCTAAAACTTTACGGATTAGATGCCATTCACCATCCAATAGATGACCTCTCATCTTGGTAAAAACCTTTGGTAATCATTGAGAGAATATGATAATTACCCTCTACTTATAAAAACAAAAACAAAATACAAGCTTTAACTTCAATAACTTGGGTTTGTAAATTACCTCAAGAGATGCTGAACTCAATTCATAAGGAAGATGCTGATGGGAAGACTTTAAGACCCGGAATATGTCCAAGCAAGAATTTCGAATCTCGGATATCAATGACTCAACTTGCAGAACCTAGACATAAAATGGAAGAGAAGGTGGTCATCCGAGGCAATTCTTCCCCTTTCCTCAAACATTCAAGAATCAGGACTTAGGGGCTAAACTTATTCTGAAAACTACAGGTTCCAGTAACTACTCTTACGAGACACATGATAAAGTTCTATGTTTGACCAAATGGGCAGAACATATGTCTGATTAGCTATTGCACAAAAATTAAGCGTATGACAGCATTAATCTACAATAAGCATCATGAAAGGAAATCTTATTGCTGCCAAGAGTAACTGATCAAATCTTCATCATATCAAGGAGTATGTCAATGGAAAAAAGGTAAGTTTAGGTACTTCTCCCAGCTGCAACTACAAGAAAATTTCGAAGTAGTGAACTGAAAATATAACTTGTAACATACAAAGTAAGCTTTACTCGAAAGGGGTTGCCATCTTTCAAATTGCTGTAGCAATTCTTCTACAGAGACACCTAATTCTTCAAATGCCTTGCTAAGCACTTCATCAGAGGTAATTTCTGAATCAAAGATTGCATTAAGAATTATGGGCTTCAACACCTTTAGTATCTCTTCTGCTCCCTGGTAGTATTTCCGAACTGGCTCTGAGTTAATGTTCTCCGAAGATGAAAAATTTAGGAAAGAGGAAATGTCTCTAAGAAGTGTTTCTAACAAAGACATCTCCATATAATCTGTTTCATAAAAAAAGAGTCAAGAGAGACCAAAAGTAAGAAAGAGGACAAGATTATAATAAATTCATCAGGTTTTAGACATTTAGTCCCACCTGAGATGCCAAAACAAATAAACTAATGTTATTGAATTGACATGACAAGATTTAGGCAAACACATAATGAAGTATACGGGGTTTAAAAACTTTTTGGAACCATTACGGTTTGACCATGCCTAGCTTGTCAGTAACTTTAAAGTAATAATACACTCTTAATTCAAGCAAAAAGTAATACACTGTCACATTCACGGTGTGGGTGAAAAACATAATTATGTAACAAATATATTTATAAAAACTTAGTATAAATAACAAATAAGGCTTTGGTTGCATGGTAAAATACAAATGTTGAAAACTTATAAAACCTAGGTTCAAAATGCTATTGTGTATGTTTTTCTATTTTACTATAAAATTGATAAAACACCTTCAAAATAATCCATAAAGTAAGAATATTTTCGTTACTTACCAATTGAATTGGACATAATTGGTGTCCAATTGACTTGTGACACCAACTCAATAGAAAGTATATAGATATATGGAGTAATTTAGTTTTTCCATTCTTGATTTTGTTTCAGAATTTCAGATATTTGTGTGTCAGGTGTATAGTGGTATACACAACAAAGGAGAAAGGAATAAAAATCAGACATGAACCTAAATGCATATATCAAAATTAAAAGTGAAATGAACTCAGTAGTAAACAAATATTCCACAGTAAAGCAAAAATGAAAAAGTAAACATAAAGAAAAAGAAGAAAGGGTACCTGAATGCAGCTTTGAATTCTGGGATTTTGGATGTTTTCCTTTTTGGTCTCTTACTCTAAATAAGAAGAAAAACAAATAAATAAATAATAACCAGTGTTGACTATTCTGATGCTGGGACTTCAGTCTTTTTCTTCGAGTGTTCCTTCTTTTTTTCTTAGTTTTTTATTTGACTACTCTGATGCTGGGTCCCTTTTTTTTTTTTTTTTTAGGATTAAATATTTGGGGGTTTAGTTAAATAAATTTGTTATTTTATTGTTTGCTGAGGATGTTGCTTAGTAGGAGAGCGGAAATTTCTCGTCATCTTGGAATTTGTTCTACAGAAGTAAATGTCTATACATTTTCATTTATCCACTAAAAAATTCAATAAAAATATTCAAAGACAAATTTCATTTGAACATAATATAACACTAAACCGCTTATAACAATGCATTTAACAACTATAAGTTTATAAATAATAAACAATATTCAGAAAAATATATATGAATTTAAAGCAAAATTGGCTAAAACTTTTAACTTAAAAGTACCCAAATTTCATTTTTAACTATAACCAAGACGATAATTACTGAATGGGGAGTTTTTTTTTTGTTCACTTTGCATGTTAGAATATTATTAACATGCGATTCAATGCAGAACTTCCCTTTAATCGAACAAAACTTCAGACCAATGGATTGTGTTGCTGCAGAACCCAGAGCTTAAACCTGTCTGGAAAAAAAAATCTTATTTCAGAATAAAAACCAAGCAAAAATGGGTTTTCAAGACTCTAGTGGCTGGAGTTCTTGCTCTGGAACAGCTACATGAACAGGTTTATATGAATTGATATTTCGTTGTCTGTGTCTCCAGATAACCCATGCTGCAGAAGCTGATAATCCGACAATTATTACGATGATAATAGATAATATAACCGTTGAATAATGTTTCTGCCGCCATGGTCTGTATCTTTCAGACGAAAAAATCACGTTAGAGCTTATAACATGTCATGAAATGCTAAGTTTTTTAATAAAAGTTCACCAAAGACAGCACAGTAAAATGAAATTCTCAACAAATACGACATTTGAGGTAGCCGCAGGCCGTGGCTATGACTGTAGTAACTCAAAAGAGAGATTGGATCATGAAGCGGATTAGACGTTCGTATTTAGTCTTTATTTATGTATCTTGCATGCATATACTGTAACAAAGTGTTCTTAGAGAACGGCATTCTCAGTTCAACAATGTTAGAATAGGCCATTTTTATGAGTAACATTTTGTTACAAAAGACTCTTCATTTTTTCAATGATATTTATGCTTATCTTATACCACGAGACAAAGTAAGAACCAGGCCTCTAGAAAACGTAAACTTACTGTTGGGAAATTATACTCTGTAAGCAGAAACTCGTCAGGAAAACAACTATACTTTTGTATGTTAGAAGGAATTGCAGTTATCTAAACAAACACTTACGATTGCAGTAACCTTAGAAATGTAGGTTGATGATTCTGAAGGGACTATGGCCCATCTGACGAGAGAACTGTTTCCTTCTGATGTAAAATTCAATAAACGAACCTGAAATCATCCAAAACATTTCCTTAAGTCCATGAAGGAAGAAAACTTAAAAATTCTTTCAGTAATTAACATGTAATTCTGCATTAATAGTTCACCAATGACTGCCATCAAATGCTTCTGAATTTTGAGTCGGCATTAGTTTTAACCTGTGAAGCATTAATTTCTAGCTCTACAGCAATGAAGTCAGTAAGTTCGTTGATGCGAGGCTTTAGATATGAATTGTTGATGCTCAGTGACATATCCAATCTAATTTCACCAATTTGAATTTCCCCTGTTCAATAATAAGGAAATGTCATCAGAAATACATGATAAATCCTGATTTTACACCAGAATGTCGATTAGAAAGCACAATTAATAAAAGCATTGATCATTCGTGTTATTTTTTCAGTAAAATAAACAGAGGAATGGAGTCGTAATCCTATAATGAGTTCAAATACACTGAGACCAAATAAGGTCCTCTGATAACCATGGTTACTGTACCTGGAAGAGCATAGCGTGATGATCCACCAGCAGCTGATGTAGTTGGCGATTCTACAGTTGAATTATCCTTCCCACTAGAAGAAGAAGATGGGGATTGTCCACCGGTTCTGTGAAGCCTTTCCCATAGCTCAGAACAATTAGTCTTCCAAAAACCAATCTTTGAATGCTCACGGTCGTATGTAACAAGAGTATTACGAACAATGATTCCTATTAGAGAACCAATTACAAACAAGAAAATAACAAAATCAATCCCACAATTTTCATAGCATCACACTGAAACTTTTGAATTGAAATCGGAGATATCTGCCAATGTTTGCCAATGAGTCAAGTTAAAGCTTAAAAGGAATGACATCAAAACACAAGTTATCTGAAACTTAAGCTTAACATACCTCCCAGAAGGGTAGTCGGGTCCTTTTCATTTTGGAAGATCCCAAGGCAATATGAGCCACGAACCTTTGAATGCTTTATCAATATAACATGTAGAAAATTGCTACTCACATAGTGAACATTGAGGACAGAACAAAATTCCTAAACTAACTTCAAGTACAACCTTAAGAAGGAGCTGTTTAGAAATAAAGTTGTTCAATCAACAGAAAAGCAATCACAGAGTGAAAAGCTTACCCGAAATAAATAATTCTCAGGCGATAGCAATAACTTTTCCGATCGCCAAATACCAATTCAACCGTTGGAAATATTTTTGAGAGCTCTGACACATTGACATTACTGAAAGCAGAAGACAGGTTCTAACAGTTAAAAGTTAATAGCATTGCAAAGATAACCAATCAATTTTCACAATAAGTTACCTAAAAACTGCTCAATTTTTGTGTTGTGGAATTTAGTACATATAATACCTGCTACCACTGGAAAAGCATATATCAATGTAATTTGGATCAGGGCCACGGATCTGCTTTAAGCTATCGAGTTCCTTTATAATCTGAAGAAAAAAAGGATGCACATATGAGATACAAGGCAAGAAGAACCAACACAATAAAATGCCAAGTTTTAAGGTTTGACTGTTAAAAGGTCAACCGGTAAGCATTTTCACGCCTTTAAAACCATGCATTTCAGTTGAATATGTAGAATTGTTAGAATAAAACTCCAAAGATTCCCCATAAATTAATGCAAGGAGATAAAGAGGGTCCAGTAAGAACACACATAGGCCGAGCTACAACTTTAACAACTATAATTATTTATGGGAGTTGAATCTTACAGCATTCTTGAATGCCACAAATGCAGCTTCCGGTAGATATGCATATGTTGTACCACTATCCAAAACAGTTCCGTGTTTTTCATCAAAGATGCTAGGGTCCAGAGGTAGCTGCTTCCCAGCAACATGTATCTCTTTCAAATCAATGTTGTAATATGGACTGTTGCCATCCCGAAACTAGAGTAAATGTGTCAGACATATCGAATGTATATGTTAGGAAGTTGATGACGTATTCTATCTCTAAGATAAATTGTTTACAAGAACATACCTACGTACAGAATCTGAATGAATAAAGACCATGTCCGACGGGGCAGACATACCACCAAGAACCATGGCACCCCCGCCAATATCCATCCCACCATAACATAATGAGAACGAATCACTAATCACACCTTTTCAACAAGTTGATCAACTACACTGAGATCGCCACGGCCCAATCCCATAATGCCATCAGCACGTTGACTGTAAAGGTCACCGGTTTCCTCATTTTCACAACCAAAAACAGCACGCTGTGGCACAAGTTCACTTTGATTCCCAAATGACAAGATATCCTCCCCAAGGACACCTCTACTGCTACTCATTTCAGCATACTGTCTCTCGTATATGCATTGCACCCTGCTCTTGTCACAATTGCAATCCGAATTGCACTTTACAGATTGGTAAGTACTGGACGACTCGGGCTGGAACTTTGGATCCTGATTAAAAGAAATCCGCGAACCTATTAGCTTAATCACCTATAAGTTTTTACAGAATCAACATAATGAAAAACCATTCCACTGAAAACTGCTATGAGTATCCTGAAAAAGGCTGCATAGCTACTTGCTTCTTGTATCCTAAAACAAAATTGCTATAAAACAAATAGTATAATATTTAACTAAAAAGCAAACAGCTAACTAACATGTAAAGCAAATTCAAAAGGTAATTATTATATAACTGAAAATAAATCCATGCAATGTTCCATCATATCAGTGAAGTAACTTTTTACATTTAAATTCTTTTAAATGCATCGTTTGCTTTTTACATCTTAACAAAACTTTCAATTTTGCTACTGAAAGCAGAAGCAACCACCGGGTAAAGCCTAAACTATTTCAAAGAGTAGAGTAATGCTTAAGAAACCAAAGAGGAGCATTCTAGTAAGATCTAATCTAGTATGCTTCGAATATGCTAAAAAGCACATAAAATGTTGAAAAAAGAGAAGCAACATCCATTAATGTAATTCGAATGGGAAGAAGAGGCAAAGCGAATGAAATGATCACATCACATCACAAGAGATCACCTGGTGTCTACCACATTGTTCGCACGTAGCACAAGGAACGTAAGTAACAGTACTTCCAGTATCCACTATAAGCGCAAATCTCTGCGGAGGTGTCCCGATCAATAGCCGAGTAGTGTAATACCTTTCGGAATTTCAGTCCTCGAAAATCTCGGTTAAAAAGAAAAGAGGAAACAAAACGATTTAAAATGAAATGCTAGTATTGATGATAATCATAACATTATATAATAATACTAGTACCCGTTGAGGAGGAGATCATCGTAGAGTTGCATGCGAGCGTTTGGATTGGAAGACTTAGAGTCGGATTTCAAGAGGTGGCGACGAGTGTTCTGAAATGATCTAGAGGGATTCTTGGGAGAAGGAAATAGGGTGAGGATCATGGAAGGACGGGCGCCGCGGTGAGGAGGAGGGAGGAGGAGAGGTGGTGGTGGTGAAGTGGGAGGATTCGATTGGGAGAGAAGAAAGAGGAGGGAGAAAGCGACGGTGGCGGCGGTGAGGTTAACAAGCGCCCGTTCCATGACAGCGAGTACAGTGGCTCGGGGCTGAGGAGAAAGGATTTGAATTTGAAGGAAGCTCGAGAGCGGAAAAGAGAAGACGGGAAGAGTCAGTGTGGTTCGTACCAAAAATAAAGTTTGTAACTTCGCTCCAAACTGATAAAGTAGCCAAAAAGAAAATGTTAAAATGTTCAATAAGTCCTTAATACTTTTCATAAATTAAAATTTAGTTTTTATACTTTTATTTTTAAGAATTTAATTTCTATACTTTTCAAAAATGTTGTAATGAATTTAAATCTAAAAAAATAAATTTAACATTGCTAAAAATTTAATCTTAATTTTGAAATTTGAAAAATAATACTAAATTACTACAAATAAAAGTATAGAGAATAATTCCTACAGCACAGGGACTCATAGCATATTTTAACCAAAAGAAAATGTGTGTATAGGTCATAATAACGATGTCGTTTATTTATTTGGTTTAAAAAAGTGAAGTTCAATTCTGATCCCATTCTGGATCCGGGTCCATTTATTATGTAAATATTGGACTCTAACTTTTCCTAAACTCCTAAGCGTATTTTTCATTTTCTTTGTTCCTTTTCACTTTATTATTTATTTATTTATTTAAGTTCTTGTGTTACATGCTAGAACTTTAGTCTAGTAAATCACACGAGTTTATGTGAGAATTTAACTTTAAATTCGTCTAAGTTAGCTTTACTCTCAAAAAATGAGAATTCATAAAAGAAATTCTCTAAGACACTAAAACTTAACGAAAGCAAACAAAAAAGCGAAGAAACAACAAACGAACAAAAAAAGCCACAAGAAAGCAATGCACAAGGTTTTTGAGTAAATGCTCTCAAAAGTATTTGATTACTCAATAATGGGATGATTAGGAATAAGGGGGAAAATCTCTACTTATAATTAAGTTCCACCATATGCAATGGTACATTTTAAATTACATCGACGACTAATACCAATTCCTATCTACAATATAAGAGTCTTAAGGATTTAAATTTTATACAATCTTATCTAAGTAGAAGGGTTTTTCCATTTGTTCCAAGAATTGGACTAGTTTAAGTGGGTTAAATGAACCTTGTTCAACCAATTGACCTCCAAGAGTTGTTTTGTATGCTTTGGTCACGGGCTTTAATATGTTACCTGTGACATTTTACCCCACCCATTCTCATAACATGCTCATCGCGTCCTTAGAATGTCATTGGTCTAACTCGTCTCGAAACTAACACAACACCTTGATCGATTCTTAACTGGTTTCTCTATCGAAGAATTCCCTCCCTCGGAACACTTATCTTGGTTTATGTCTCCGTCGTCGTCTCATTCAAACTATATTTCCTTCTTGTACATCTCGATCGTAAAAATCCACGAATCTTACTTGTCCCTATTGCGGCTTACCTCAATGGAATCCCATGATCCTCACAAATAGGCTTTGGCATGCCCACATTGAACATTAGGTTAATCTTGAGTATTGTCACCAACTTCGGTTTGTAAGCTCCTCGGCTTACCCATTTTAGAACTCTAAAAGAGCCTTTATGTCATTGCCAAGTCAATGGTAAGTCATAATGTAAAACACTAGAAAAGTGTTTGTGGTGTACCTCACTTGTAGCATTCACTCAATTTGCACCACTTATTTACTCACAAAGTTAAATGCACAACCCACCTCTCTCGAAGACGGTAGCCCTACTGATAACGCAACAGGCTTTATGTTGATTTAATGTACCTTTAGCATTTCCAATGGGATCTCTTTAGCACTCTAATTTACCAAATCAATATTCCCACCATACAAGACATCTTTGGCTAACTAGATTATTGACAATACCTTGGTTCCACTCATCATGTCTAGACTCACCGACACAATGCATTGTTGTTGTCGAATATCCAAGATACATATACAATCGACAAAAGGAATCAACAGAGCATTATGTTGGAAAAAATCAAGTTCGAAAATGGTTGCACAAAAAAATTTTAAAAACCAAGCTAGTTTGTGATATTTACAACAATAAACTTTTCTCAAAATCGCACCTGCGTTTTGAGCTAGACGTGTAACACCCAGACCTGGTGGGTTCTAGATCTGACAGGTTCTAATGTTGGTAAGTAAACTGACAAGTACACTGAAAGGTGTAGTACTATCTGCCCAACTGAGTGCTATTGGCGGGTAAGAGTGGACACATAGCAGACATTGGAATATTGTAATTGTATTGTCTTTGGGAATGATGAAATGTTAAGAATAGGAGTTTGGTAATGTATCAAGGGATTTTAGGTAATTAGGTTATTGTCGAAAAGTATTGTACGCCGAATTCGATTAGTTATAGTACTGGTTACATTCTAACTTGATGGTTAGGAACAAAAGATGGAATTTCTTATATATATAATGTTAGACGTTCGTACACGTTTCCTCACAGTTGTAAACCACTTATCCAGCAGACTAAAGAAGATTATGACACGTGTCCAATGTTCATAGGGACAAAGGATGTATATATAGACAGTTAGGTTAAGAAAGGGAAAGTTTTTCTTCCTTCTTCAGGAAGTATTTTCTAGTTTAGATCAAAAGAAACCTAGAGTATTTCCCCTTTTTCACTGAAGCTAAGTTGTAGATCTGGATCTCTACTTGTGAATGCTCCATGACAAGGTAAGATGTATACCCTTACAAATTATGTTGCGAAAGAGCAAATATGTTTAATCGGGTAAGGTGGGTGATATAAGGCTTTTTGGGATTTCTAATGTTAGAGATAACAAAAAATAGGGTATATGAATATATCTTGATGAGTTTCTATGTCTTGTAGCAGTAATTGTTGTTGATTGTTCGATGGAGGCCTAGATCTAGAGTTTGGAGCTACAGAATGTGAAAGTCAGGTGAGTCCCTAAGTTGACTCTTGCATGTGTGTTGTGCATTCTAGAAACTTCTGTGCAAGGTGACTGAAACTAAAGAAGTATGACATGACGATTCTGTTGTGAAATAAATGTTTGAAGAACCTTGTACGTTAGTTTGTATAAGATCTAATAACCTGATCATGTGATGTGAATCTTAAGGATGAAGAATGCTCGTCTGTGAATGATTGAAATGTATATGCGTATCTTGAAAGCATGTTAGACATCATGTCTGCTAAGAGTAAGTCAATCTATGATAAGTCTGTGTTTGTCTCCGTGGAGTCGTCTAAAGGGGTCCATCGGGACTATAAACATAATGTTTTAAAAGGAAAAGTCCATGACCATGGCACCATATTGTGTAAGACCATAGCTAGTGGGCTATGGCATCATATGGAAAGACCATATTATATAATACCATAACTGGTGGGTTATGACATAATATAGAAATGACTAAAAGAAGGTTATTACCTAATGGGTTTTCTGCGCAACCCAAAACGATGAGGGGCAATCCTCACGAAAGGTGAGTCTAGGCAAATCACTATCATGAGAATGCTAAAGATAAAAGCCTTTGTGGCAATCTAAAGAAGGGAAGCCTTTGTGGATATCTATGAAAAGGAAGCCTTTGTAATGATTTATGAAAAGAAACGCCTTCGTGGCATATTCTAAAGAAAGACCTTTGTGGAAATCTTTTGAAAAAAATGGTTTTGTAGCAAACCCTGAAAAAGAGAAATGGTGAAAATAAAAAATCCTAAAAGAATGATATGAATGGCGAACTCTGAAGAAATTGTGTAAAGGGAAATCTCTGGAATTAAGGTCCTAATGACAGCGTGGGAAGGAAACGCCTTTGCGGCAGATTGTGAAGAAATAGCCTCTATGGCGAATCTTACAAGGAAAACATTATGGCGCATACAGGATGAGCTACTCTTGTGGCGTAATCTAGAAAGGCTCCCAATGATGGTGAACCATGAAAGACGCTCTTAAGGCAAACTTTGTGTTGCGCAACCAGCATATTTTATAATATCTTTACATGAAAACAGTGGGATCAGTAAGTATGTGTCGTGTCTGTGAATATAGTGGTGAACAGATTATGAAGAAACAGCCTCTATAGCGAATCTTACAAGGAAAACATTATGGCGCATACAGGATGAGCTACTTTTGTGGCATAATCTAGAAAAGCTCTCAATAGTGAACCATGAAAGACGCTCTTAAGGCAAACTTTGTGTTGCGCAACCAACGTATTTTATAATATATTTACATGAAAACAGTGAGATCAGTAAGTATGTGTCGTTTCTGCGAATACAGTGGTGAAGTATTTGATATAAGTAATATTTTTACCAAGATAGGGAATCAAGGAAACACAGTGAAGAATTGAAAATGTATCCTGAAGATAAATGCAAGTATCGTGCGCCGAGAGGAAGTATCAATGACCTGTGTATAGGGCTCTTTTTGAAACTCGATGGAGTTATGTTTTAGAGATTGAGGAATGTAGGTAAGGTTTCGAAGGTGCTAAAGAAAGGGAAAAGGACTTTAGGATGAGGTATGGAAATGAAAACGAGTTAAAGAATGGAAATTGAGGAAATAACCGTTTGAGGCAAACGAAGAATAAACATTGATGAGATGCTCATTGAAATATTGGAAGCAATGTATAAGTATGATTCAGGTAAATGAGGGTTGACTCACTAAGTTCTTTCGAACTTACCTTTGTATGTTATATTTTAGGTGGGTCCTTAAAAGTCTTCGCCTGGAGGGACGATGCCAGGGCTACGTCAAAGGAGTGGCAAGATGGGTTAGTATGCATATATAGCGGCTTTAGGGGTGAGATCAAGTCCGGTTGATACATAGAGATCCTTAATTGGGCAAAATTGTGTTAGATTAGGACTTCAATTCAAATAAATTTGTTACTTAGCCTTTCTGTAATGTATTTTTTCTTACGTATTATGTTTATGTATATTAAATTAAGGGTTTCGTAATTAAGTAAGCTATAATCGAATGAAATTTGTGTAAACAGATTAAGTTCACATTTGCTTTAATGTAGTAATACCCAAGATTTGGATCCGACGTATCAGATCGGGCTAAAGGCATAAGAAGACAGATCCTTCTCATTCTTAACTTTCAATCGAATGACCTTCTTTGTTATCCTCGCACCATGAACTGTTTCGAGTGTGGGCTCAAACGAATTTGAATCAAACACAGAACCATAAATTATTTACTTTACTTTCATTGGGAAAGTAAAATTTTCTCTCGAATAGAAATTGGTGGAATTGTTATTCCCGAAAAATAGAATTTATACTTTGAAATAAATTCTCACTATTTTCGAGTAAAATAGCAATATCTCAAAGTTATGTATAACTAATTGTATCTTTAGCTTTACAAATGCTATCTATCTATAGGAAGAAGAAATGAAAGCCTTGTTAAATTAGTAGAAGTCTATTTAATAGAAAAACTTCCTAGTTCAACTAGAAGAGAGAAGGGCGACAACCCTAGTTAAACATACTAGGGTTTGTCATTCCTTATATTCAATGTGAAGGGCTTTTTAGGTCTCTTTCTTATTGGGTCCAATTATAAGTGCTTCTTGGACCTTTTAACCCAACAATTTATAATTCAATCCAACCCAATACATGTTTTTTTTCCAAAATAAACATCATAAATTAATTTTCCACTTAAATAATTTTCTCAACCCGATTTTGATTATGTTAAAATCATCACAACTTTACCATAAAAGAATCTATGATAAAATTTATTTAATTTTTCTACATTAAATGAATTCACAACTACATTCAATGAAAATAGGTTTTTAATTAAATAAATTTAATTTGGACTACCATGTAGGACATCCAAGTTGGCACTTAAAACCCTTTTGAACTGTCACGTAGGACTATCGTTAGGGAGGTAACGGAGCTTAACAGTAGAGTGACCACTTCGTAACAAAACAATAACGTAAGTGACTAAAATGTAATCCGAGGCAAACAAAAGTGATTATTTTTGTTTACCCATTAATTCGAAAAACCATAAATTAATTATCAAGTCATTTTCATACTTAGTGAGAAAACCACATTCATTTCCTAATGTTTTCCATTTCTTTAACTTTATCATTTTTATCCATATATGTTCATTTGATTTAACATATAATTAATTTCTGGTTTCAATGAGCTAGCAGATAGATCAATTGAACATGCGTGATTACGGCTCAAACGATTTATAATTAAGTGTAACATCCCTCACCCAGACCAGTCACCGAACCTAAGTCACAGGGCATTACCAACATTACTAGAACCATTTTTTTACACATGTTGACACCACTCATACTTTAAGGCGGACAGATAAAGTAAAAATACGAATAGTCTTCGCGAGTACCCATATAGCGAACCGATCCGTGAACAGTTACGTGGCAGGCTATCTTGCAAACTGTCCTATAGTAGGCTAAACGGTGGACTGTCCCACAAACACCTATTTTATGGAATGTCCCGCAAACACCTATATGGTGGACTGTCCCACGAAACTTATAATCGGAACATAACAGAACATGGGTTCATTTTATTTACATACATCAAGAGAGTCCAAGGTAACCACCTTTAAATTTTAACATACTTGTTTACAAAATAACCAACCGTCAATGTACATGCCACTTAAATCTGATCAAACAAAGTCAAAAGTCTATCGCAACTTTGGGCCAATAATGTGAACTTTTTGTTGATATGATAAACACGTTCTGAGCGTTCAAAATCTACAAGATAAAAGCAACCTAGGCTTAAGTATTAAGAATACTTAGTAAGATTGTACAAATTCAATAATTAACCTATCTCACATAATAATTATGTGTTAATTTAATATGAGAACATAGTTTACCTATCAACCAACACAATTTGTCAACAAAGTAAGCGCGTATACTTCATCAACATACAATATATCAAGTAGGCAACATGCTATGTTAACACTTAGGGCTGTAAATGAATCGAGCTTGAATGAACAAACCTCTATTCATGTTCGTTTGTTTATTTTAAGCTTATTCGTGTTCAGTTTGTGCTCATTAAGAATTTCAATTTTTTATTCATGTTCGTTTATTTAAAATTATGTATGTTCATGTTTATGAACAATGTTAATAAATAATAAACAAACAACAAATAAATACATATACACACATATATTGTTTAGATATAAAAAAGTCAAATATAAATATTAATAATTATATTATAAATGAAAAAAATACAAACCAAGATAATTTTATTAATATATGCTAATGGAACAATAAACAAGTTTTAAGATAATTTTATTAATATATACTAATGGAATTTTTATAAGAAAATATCATTAATAAACAAATGAGTCAATAAACGAGCCAATAAACGAGGTTTTAAATGAGCTTGTTCGTGAACATAAACGAACCGAACACACCTCTGTTCGTGTTCGTTCGCTTATTAAACGAACATGAAAATTTTATTCATACTCGTTTATTTAGCTTAATAAACGAACATAAACGAACGTTATATGAATGGTTTACGAACAGTTCATCAAACGTTATCTATTCATTTACACCCCTATTAACACTTTTCAAATATGATTCATTCTCATTCCTTAATTCACCAATTTCACATCTCACATGTTTTATATTATCCGAAGAAACATCGTAAAAGAACTCAAAACACAGATATGCTTCGCATCAAATAACACCCATTCTTCTTTTATGGGTATAAACCTGTTCATACCAGAGATTAAATTATTTAAACTTTGGTGAATACATATAAAAGAAGAATTGGGAAAAGGAAATCTTTTCAAAATTTTTATAAATAGGTCAATACATATTTCACAGTTTAAATAATTTAAACTCTGGTATGAATAATTCAGTACATATAAAAGAATAACTAAGAAACAGACTTTTTTTTCATAATTTTTTATTGTATATTACAAATAAACGGGCTAATAGCAGAAAAACATTATATATAGATGGTATTGAATGCTTATTTTCTACTCACATTTTCCTTTCTCTCATAGTTACTAAGATCACCACCAAACACTATAACCTCAACTACCAAATCACTCCCCCAATTTTCTTTCTCTTCTTTGAAAGATATCATTCTCATTCCACCCGCATTCTACGTTTCACCCTTCACCAATATTTCATGTTTATTATAAACACACATGAAAGAAACTCGAAACACTGTGCTCAAAGTTTTTCGTTGCAATGGAACTGTTGCCACAGCTTCTGGTTTAAAACCATAGAATAACTTTGGTTAGTGAAACCAGAGAGGTTTTGATGTGAGGTTTTTAGCCTTTAAAAAAAAAACAGAAACCATCTACAGAATTAGTGTCTGCTTCATAACTAAAAATCACCAAGAATCATCTTTTGAGTCCTCTGCACTAGGAACTTTTAATTCAAGAAAGGGGCTTTACCACTTGTGCTCTTTTTTACTCCCATTTCATAACAAATCCCAGACTTACAGTCTAACATTCATTCACATTATTCACCATCAAACTTGGTGCTTTATCACTTTGACCTAATAGTCATTGAAACAAACACAAAATACATTATGTCAACTGATAAGTCGAAAAGTTTCCTGATTTATTTTTCTGTTGTTCTTCAGACGTCTTCAAAGTGTGCAAGCACTACCTTATATCCATGGAGTAAACCCCACTCCTCCACACCTCGGTTTCCTTATCTTCGATTGCCCTTAACCTTATCAACCTTTCATTCAACTCCTGCAATGCCTTCTCCGGCGGCCGTAATTCCTTCAACCTCTGCCCTAACTCTTCATAACCATACATCCTAACAAACTCTGTCTTCATTGCAGCCTCTCCTCCTTTAGCTGCCTTTCATCTCCCTCCTGAAAACCGAGGTCAGTAGTTCACTCGAAGACCACTCTGTCAGCTGAAGGCTTCAACTTTAAATGATTCTTAAATGCCGATAAAGACATTAACTTATTTACTTTTAAAATCATTTGCTTATTTTTCCGAAAAATTGTAGCGAGTTTCTCTGAGTTATGACTTAACCAGTTTTATCGATAATACGTGTAAAATACTAAAATAACTCAAATATCAAACCCACGCCACAATCCCTATAAAAATTATTATAGTCCCGAATAATAATAAAAATTATAATATTAAATTGAAAATTTGAGACGAGACCTCCAAATTGCCAAGTCCGATCCTAGGCTCAAGTACAAATAATTGAGTGACTACTAGTATAGTTCATTTTTAATTGAAACTCGAGTACAAATAATCATGTTTAAAATCAAGTTTAGTTTGAAACTCCTTACAACTTGAGCTTAACTTCGCTCAATTACACCCCAAGGATAAAATTCTAAAAGAATGGCAAAACAGCAAAACAATTGAATTACATATTTGTTCAAAGCTGGTTCACATATATAGCTAGCTTGAACCAAAATTACAGCTGCATTATTTATAATAAGAATAAGAGTTACATAGTTTTGGTACCTTCAAATGTTTTCAAATGAATGTTTAGTGTTGTAGCATTGAACAGGATATGATCAGTACATTCTTTAACACCATAACATGGAACCTACAAGCATGTTTTTTTAAGACAATACTCCAGAAAAATGCACAGCTTACTAAACAGAACTTTGTACATAAAAGTCCCTATATGAGTATGCATTTCCAAAAAGGAACATACGCTTTTAACTGGAGAAATTCATCTTTGTAAGCAAAGTTTGATTGATCCTAACTCAATAGGCTGATCTCATGGCTTGAGAACAGTAAGATTGATCACTCGATTCCATGCCTATTTCGCGGGTGACAAGCGGCGCCAAGCGGATGAAGTAAAACCCCGAGAAACAAGGTAGAAAATAAATGCGATATATGCGCCAGTAAATGCAAACACTATACTTGTGAACATTACGCCAGTGACTTCGTTAGAGAAGAAGTCAAATAAAAGGTACCCGTTGATCAATATCACCAGTACAGCCACGAGCCATGCAATTGTCTGCAAAGGAGACAGGAAAGTTTAAGGAAAATGTTGGTGCATCATTTAAAATGGTGGCATGATATAATATGACGGAAACCGAATGTTAGGGATCGTTTTTGGTTTTAAAAGAGGTTGACGCTAGTAAATGAACGATAATAAGAATCGATATACTATAGAAGTAAAAATACCCACTCATCGAAATAGCTTCAATGTTGGTATGTCAATGATCTCACTGTATTTCCTTTTCTACATTACCCTAAATCTCTAGGAATGCAGAAGAGACCGAGTACAACCCCAAATTTTAGACATGAGCTCATTGGAAGCTCAAGAATAGGGAAAATCAACCAGCCAAAATATTGGAAAATCGATGAAATCGAAGATCACGCATGGACCGTATAACCTAAGCATAAATCAATAGTCCGCAAAATGGGGTACAGTCACCTAGTTCATATGACTAAAATATAAAAACCAGATACACACGCGTGCACACACAAAAACAAATTTTCGAAGTTCTAACTACTATCATGTTGCCATACCAATATCAGTGAAATGACTTAACATTTTTATCAATAAACAAGCAATAAGCTATTCTTAAATATGAGCTAATTATGACCTCTAGATCGGAAAGACAAACACGAAGCTCATCCCACAGTCGATGCAAGTACAAAAGCAAAGTCCCTTAAGGCAGCATGTGGAGACAAATGCATTCAAATCAAACTCATCTTATAGTGTGTACATTAGAATTCCGATATGCAAGATATGTTAATATATCAGCAAAGCACGAAACATGGAGATTAGCAGCTTACCTTGAGCACAGAGCCAATTTTGAAAGTACCCATGATTTGCTCCTTAGAAACCAAACAAAGTAGTGGGATAAGAGCAAAGGGGATTTGAATCGATTGAAGCACATTAAGCCATTCGTTTAAGACATCTAGCGCTGCCTCAGAAGTATCGAAAACAAGAGCAACTATCATAGTAGGAACAATAGCAAAACTCCTAGTGATCAATGCTCTTAGCCATTTTTTCAACTTCAAGTTCAAGAACCCTCCCATGATAAACTGCCCAGCATAAGTGCCAGTAATAGTGCTACTTTGTCCGGCTGCTAACAACCCGATAGCCCAAATGTATAAAATCGGGAACAACCCGCCTCCATATTTGTCTTGAAGATACTGCCCTGCATTCACAAGACCAATAGTACTGGCTACTTCTGTGCCATAAAATGCCTTGGCAAAGACAGTAGTGACAAACAGATTGATTATAAACGAAATTAAAAGCGCAGCAGCAGATTCTATCGAGTAATAATTGAGAGCTTCTTGAACTCGGCCTGTCTTCGTGTGATCGATTTCTCGTGATTGGACGAGAGCAGAGTGCAAGAACACATTGTGAGGCATAATAATGCAACCCACAACTCCCACGGCTTGTTTGATTGTTCTGGAGCTGAGTTTTGGAATCAAAACACCTGCAAATACACCAAAACCATTTGATCATCAATCAAATCCAATACAGAACATGAAAGAAATTGCTACAGCCAACAATGGAGCTCAGTGCCTTACCAAGAAGAAGCTCAGTGCCACTGGGCTTTGTTTCACCAAACATCCAAGCAAATGAGACTGCCATAGTTGCAATAAGCACTGCAAAAAATGCTTCCAGCTTCCTTACTCCATAGTTTTCCAGGAACAAGAAGATGAAACTGTAACAAAGCAAAGAAAACTAATTTTCACCATTTGCTCAGATAAACAGAGATCATAAATCATAAAATAAATAAACAAATTTTAGTGAACACAAAATCCCAGAAAAATTATTAATAAAAAATAACAAAGATACTGACCAATCACAAGCTGTAATAATAACACCAGCCCATAAAGGTAAAGCACCATTACTCAAAATCTTAATAGCAATAGCACTTCCAATAACTTCTTGTATATCAGCTCCAATTAAAGCCAACTCCGCCATTACCCACAAAACCATCCTAGCCCAAGTCGGATACTCTTCCCTACAAAGCTCAGCCAAGTGTCTCCCCGTCGCTACACCAAGTCTAGCCGACAACAACTGAACCAACAAACCAATTACCGTAGCCCACATCAACAACCACAGCAAAGAGTAACCGGCTATAGCTCCGGCTTGAAGATCCCCTTCCAAATTCCCAGGATCCAAAAACGCTATCGACATTAAAAAACCGGGTCCGGTGAAAAGCCATAGCTTTTTCCAAGAAAAAGGTGGGGTACCCAACAAGCCTTCATCGTCCGGTTCGTCGATTCCGACGATGTGAACCTTTTCGCCTGACTCGTACGCTACATCTTTGTCCGATTCCTCGTCGGACAATAGTGGAACCTGGTTGTCTTCTGGTGGCATGTTCCCGGTCCGGTAAGCGTCCACCGATGATTTGCTTTTGGATTTAGTTTTTAGCTACGAAAACAAGGAAAAATTGCCAGTCTTTCCCACTCTCTTTGCTCAATGTTCCTATCTTTGCTGTTTTATCTTTTATCCGTAGCCTTTTTCATTTCCATTTTTTTATAGTAATTTATAGCAAATTTTCCGAATTTTTCGCCACGTGAGGGTGATCCAGCACGTGTGTACTTTTTTTGGGGATTACTTGAGAGTTATTAATGGGATTATTTTGAGTTTTTTCTTAGAATCTAGAGTCAATTTTTAGTTCAACCAACATATAGGTTAAAATGTGTTATAGGTCCTTGTACTTTTCACAGATTTAGAATTTAGTTTCTATACTTTTATTTTTCAAAATTTAGTCTTTTTACGTTTCATTTTTTTAAAATTCAACTCTAAATATTAGCACTGTTAAATTTATTTTGTTAAATTAGTTGGTATAACATTTTGAAATATTTTTTTACTTAATTACAATGTAACTAAAAATAATATTATAATGAACCTAAATTTAATAAAATAATTATATCAATATAAATAATTGGACCTAAATTTTAAAACTTTAAAATAAAAAATTGAATTCCTAAAAGTAAAAATGCACAAACTAAATTGATTGGGAAAATCACTGGGAGTGATGGCATATAATAATAATAATAATAATAATAATAATAATAATAATAATAATAATAATAATAATAATAATAATCCAGAACTTCATTCTCTTTGGTGTATATATATTTCTTATATATCTAAAAAGCCCTTAACAAAATATAAATAAATAAATTAAGCTCCTATATTAAATTTGCACCCAATTAAGTTCATGTTGTTAGTTAAAATAATCAATTAAGCCTCTTCGTTAATAGTTTTCATACATTGATCATTAAAATAAGTTGAAGGACCAATCAGATGGTGACACATGGCAACCCATGATTTAATTTAATCTTTTTTATGGGAAAAACATTAGATTAAATCAAGAGCTGCTACGTGTTACTATCTGATTGGTCTGTTAATTTATTTTAATGGTTAATGTAGTCAGTGACAAAATGGGTTAACGGCGGGACTTAGTTGGTTGTTTTAGTTAATGACAGAGATTCAATTGGGTGTGGATTTAATACAATGACTTAATTGAACTTTTTGCCTTTTCTTAAGGGCTTTCTTGACATATAAACCTATTTTCTTTACCATCTTATTTATCAGTCAAATAAAGAAACTTCAAAAAAAAAAAAAGAGACTTTTATGAACAAATACAACTAGATAATGATATGATAGACTATCTATATGACTATTATATTCTAATAAAATATCATGGAACACTGCTTTTTATTTGTATTACTCCAAATTCTTATTCAATTTTGTCAAATATTGTTCAATTTAAACATTCATGCCATCATAAAATATATATATATATATATAAATATTCAATTTCCTTTCATATAAAATGTTACTCCCATATTGTAACAACCAAACAAAAAAAAATGTATAAAATAAAATAGTTATGTAGGCGATGGTTGAGTCTTAGCTTGATTGGTATCGATATTATTGTCAATGCAGGAGAACGTGGGTTCAAGTGCGCTAAAACAAATTATCCTCTTATTTAAGGGTTAGAGAAATGCTATGGTCAGTTCTATACATTGTATAAAAAAAGCTCATATATGATAAAAACCTATAACGAGATTAATATTCGAAAAAAATAATTGTGTAGATGTAAATCATTGATATAATCTCGAAATCAATTTCTGAACAAATTAAAATTTTCACCCTTATATTTGTTCTTTTATCTAATACTTAGAACTATTCATAGCCCTTTCTCAACTTATAAATAGGAGGATAATGCGCTTCAGCATACTCGAATACATATCCTCCTACATTGACAATAATATATATGCCAATTGAGCTAAGACTTAATCGACATATTGATTAAATAGTTAACATTTCTATATCGTGTCAAAATTATAAGATTAAAAGTTATTGATTGGACTATCAAATTTTTATTGAAGTGGGATTTGAGTAAGAATTTCCCCATTTTACAATGTTATTAAAAGCTAGAAGGAAAAAACAAAAACAAATATGGCAAAACGACGTGGCATTAATAAATTATAAAGAGATGGCGGCTAGTAAAGGGTAACGTGTAGAGGGACAAAAGCGAGACGAATGACGAGCGGAGATACCGCCAAGTGTGTGGCGTCGACAATCGAGCGTAGGTTTGGCCGTGGATGGCTTGTGGTTGCACGGGTTTTCGTCATGCTTATTGGCAACCTATTTTAAAACCCCTTTTTCAACATTTCTCTACCAACTTTTTTTTTATCGTACGGCATAATTAAAAAACAAAAATAAGATGCAGAAATAATAAGTTTAGCCCTTAATTTTGAACTTTTTTATCAATTTGGCCCTAATTCTTTTTCCATCCTTCGGCCTTTGCCTTTTTATATAAATTATAGCCTTTGAACTAACTAATATATATAAATAATTATTGACACTATTATACATTATTTTAATACATTAGATGAAAATACTAATGAGGTTACCGATCATATGGTTAAATGTGTTGCAATCAGAAATTCAAGTTTACAGTTATTTAAAAATCCCTGATTTTAGTGTAAAATTTATTACTTGTTGATCGTAATATGTCGGTACCGAATTAATTTTAACCGATTGATATATTCGTTTTGTATTTTTTACGGAAAAAGAATAATGATTAAATGATATAAATGTGATGGTTATGGTAGGTTTTGTCTGTTCTTTATTAATTTCCTTTAAATGTTCAGAGGTCCATTTTCATATATTTTGATATGGATTGAAAGAAAAACAAAAGCTCACTCAAACACTAGTCGTTTGTGGAATTTGAGGACTACACGTTTTTACAACTTATAATGTCAAATCTTCATTAATAATATCTTATTTCTTTTCGTAGTTATACACGAAAAACTTAAACTTGATATATTCGAAGTCTTCGATACCTTCAATCTCGTCTTTTCAATCAATAATTTAATAAAATAAATTTATCAACGTTAATAATTGGACTAAATTTTAAATTTAAAAATAAAGAGATTAAATTTTAAAATTTGGAAAAGTATCGAGAGTGATGGTATATTTTAAAATAATAATAATCGTTCCATCACTTATAAAAAATTATTAATTTATAAGAGTTGTGAAGTCTCTATATTTTATATTTTTAAAATGCAGTTACTTCACTTTTATTTCGAGGAATTTAATTTCTCTATTACGAAAACAATTGTCAAATTTAGAATTTAATTTGGAGGAAAAAAATCAGACACTAATATGAGAATATTTGTCAAATTCGGACCCTTAAAGAGTTATTTAACCCTTTTTGAAACTTACTACTGAAAATTACGAAAACGTCAAAGTCGTGGTTTTTGAAAATTACCAAATTTGTTGAGAGTTTTTTCTTTGGATTATCCACAATGTCGACATAGTTTTTCGTCGTATGTTGCAAAATGTCGACATTTATTTACAAGAAGTCTCTGAAAAGATTCCAACAAAAAATGGGATTTTTTTTTTACTGTGTTTTATTTCCTAAAAGTAAATTGCTTACAGTTAAAAGTATGATTTATATTTTAAATTCATTATTAAATCGTGAATTGAGTCTTACCTCGATTGACATAGATATTGCTGTGAATATAGGAGGACGTAAGTTCAAGTGTACTGAAACGCATAGGTTGAGGAGGAGTTATATGTAGTTTTAAGCATTGTATAAAAAAAACAGATATGGTTGCATACTTATTTCATGAACAATTTGGATTTGATATGTTAAAAAAATCTAAATTATCCAGTGTGGATTAATTTATAATTTTGTGTGTCGTTATTACATGAATAACTTAAATTTGATGTGTTAAATAAAAAGAAATAGTCATTTGGATTTTATCGTGACTTTGTTTTCTTTTTAACATTTCATATCAAAATACCCATACGATAGATATGTCCATGTTTACAATTTGATCGTTTGCAAATATGCTTCACTCCATATTTGAATTAAGATTTAATGCCTATTTTGACAACAAAATTAATATAAGAACTTGATTAATATAACTATGATATTTATAAAATAAAATAAAAATTCAACCAGAACATTTTGAAATTTAGAGATCATTTGAGAATATGGACGAGTTTGGGAGTTTTATTGCAATTAACCCGATAATATTAAAATAAAATAAGGGATAAATATTAAAATTATACATGAACTTTGATAATATTTGCAAAATTATACATCAAACTTTAATTTTGATTCATTTTCACATTTCACTAACCCCATTATTTATATGAAATAATTTTCCGTCAACAAATTTAAATTAATTTCACCTAGATTAAGAAAAAATAAACACAAGCAGATTAAGTTATTTTCCAATAAATATTTTTTAATCTAAGTTGAAATAATTTAAATTAAAATAGTGAAAATTATGCCTAATTAGTAAAATGGGAAAATTAAATTAAAATTAAAATTAAAATTTATACAAATATACCAAATTAAAATTAATATAAAACATTGTAAATTATATCAAAATTTATATATTTATTCAATAAATAAACATGCACATTTCTTTTATTGTAATAGGAATATCACGTGACAAAGATTGCTTTGTCTTGTCGTGGTGGTTGGTTGCCCAAAATTCAAGAAATGGGTAATGTTTGAATTTAAAAAATAAAATATTTGTTTAAATATATAATAAACATTAAAGAAAGAAATAAATTATTAAAATAATGATGTTACAATGAGAAGCAAAACCCTTGGGTTTATGTAATTTTTCATGTTAATAATTTATTTACCAATATGATTTTATAATTAATAAATAAATCTTATTTATTTGTTTAATATTTTATTATACCCTTACAAGACACTTGTCAACCCCTTGACCTTACTTGTGGAGTCTAAAAATTACACCGGTAATGTACCAAATATTTTCTATTATATAATTTAGTAACTTAGTATTGGCTAGAAATTTTTTTTAATAGATATAACGTTTTAGAGTGATTTGGATAACAATGTTATAATCTAGTTACTATTTTTATATAAAAATAAAATTTAATTAAATTACACTAGTAATCACTCAATTATTAGTATTTTTTTATCAATCATTGGTTGGCTAACGGTGGTAACTTTTAAAATCGGCATGATAACAACTTTAATCTTCAGCATTTATATATTATGTCAGTTTAGTTTTAATTCTAAAAAATCTAACCCTCAACATTTACACATTATAGAATTTGGTATTTCTTGCAGCTTTGCTTTTATTCGTGACCCTTTCACTTAAAAAGCTAAAAAATAAATTTATGAACTAAATTTGATTGAAAAATATACAAAAAAATAGAAACACCCAAAAATCTAAGATAATAATTGTTATTTTTCTCATTCTTTTAAAATTAACTCTCGATGTTACCAAAAAAATTCAAAAAAGAGACTAAATTACACAATATGTAAATGTTGAGGTTAATTTTAAAAATCAAAACTAATTTATAAATGTTGAGGATTAAAGTTGATATTTTACTAATTTTAAAAATTATCACGCGTTAATCAGCTGGTGATAAAAGAAGATAATGAAATAATTGGATAACTAATTTTATAATTTTTATAATTTAACAACTAAATTTTTTTATTAATAATTAAATACCTACCAATATAATTTACTCTAAAATTTTAAGTATCCTTGTGGGTTAATCAAAAGATGATAAAAGAAAAGAGAAAAGGCCTGGTGGACCTATGACAAACTAAAGAGAAAAAATGGGAAAGATGGCAGGAGTGGTGAGCCGTGACCATCCATGGTGCTTGTCTCCATCACATTCCTCCTCGAGGCTGCTTATCCTTTTTCCTTTCTTTTTTTTCGTATCCACGTGATAACATTCTTCTTTTCAAAACTTTAACAATTTTATTGTACCACAAATTCAATTCAAAATGTTAATAACTGTAATCATTAAAAAAAAAGATTATAAAAATAAATATACAAGTGGGTTGAACATTAACTCGATTAATACGGGCATTGTTACCAATACAAGAATATATAAGTTTAAATGCGCTAAAACACATTATACTCCTATTTATGAGTTGAGGAGAGACTAAATCACCTGTTTGAGTAAAACCAAATTCCTCCTCCTTTGGGATACACTTGTTTTTGGATTTTAGGGACTGTTAAAAAAACAAATAACCCTGAATCTATATGTAGATATCGGTTTCAAATAATGCAGGCATTGCATGGATGGATGGTGCAGGCAGCAGCTTTATTATTTAGGTGGTACCATTTCTTGGGCATATATAATAATAAATAATAGTCCATGTCGGGCTTGGCCAAGAGACACACGCAGCCTGGAAAAGGAAATTTATCAATATTCCACCCATATTCTTTCTTATACATATATTCCGTTCATATTTGTTTTCTATGATTATTTAAAGAGATGTTAGAACAATGTTTGGCGCCATTAGAACTGATCATGAGTTGGGTCGTTCGGTTTTGTTTGAGAACTCGTTCGAAAAGTAAAAAAAATTGGATAAAGATATAGGTCCAAAAAATGAGTTTTGGACAAAAATAGACCTGTTTAAAAAACAAGTAGGGCCTCGGGTAAGTTTTTTTGGCCCGAGCTCAAGCCCGGCCCGAATTTACAAAAAATAATATAAAAAACTTTACTGCGGGTGGGCCAGGCCGGCTTGGGTTTTAGTTTTTATTTGGGTCGAGTTTGAATAAAATTTTAGGCCCATTTTCGAGTTGGGCCCAGACCTATCAAACGGGTCTAAAATTTTGTTACGACCCGACCCGACATATAATCACCTCTAGTCGCCACTTAGCATGGTAAAATGGATTTTGAATTTCGTATAGTGTTTTTTTTATTATTAAAAAGTAGATGTAAGGGAGAGTAATTATAGTAATTGTTTGTATCACTCTTATTACTATTAGATTTGTCTATGGATCGAGTCAAGTCATGGCCCGATTTCAAAAAATTCAAGTCCAAATTTGTTTTGGGCTTGGTTTGTCCTGTTCAAAAAGTTAGTTTCATTATTTAAAATTATTAAAAATTTAAAATATTTTTATATTAACATTTTATATATTTTTATAATTAAATATAAAATTTAAAAATATTTTATTATTTAAATTGAATTTGGGTTGGGTCGAGTCAGGTTAAGATTTAAAAAATCCTGTTCAAACCTAGCCTAAGTCGAGCTGGGCCTATCGAGTTGCTCAGCCCATGAATAGGTTTACTTACTAGTTACAATATGAAATTATCATTTTATCTTTGTATAAATATATGTGTAGCTATTAAAAGAGTAAAAATGTGTAGTAGAAAAAAATGGTTAAATTATGATATTGGTTCTTGTATTATGCGTAAGCTGTAGATTTAAATTTTATACTTTAATTTAATCATTTTTAATTATTGTACTTTTCAATTTTTAAAATTCCGTTCATGACCAAATGGTAGTTGTTTAATTCATTAGATTAAGTTCTGTTATTTCCAAAATTTGATATCGTAAACACATTATTACGTGTGTAATGCCATGCCAACTTGCTATCTTCACATGACCAAATGGTTGTCGTTGCGTCAAGACTAAAATTTCGAAATTTGAAAAGTACAAGAACTAAGAATAATCCACTTGGAGAACATAGATTAAATTTACAACTTTACTAATACAACACAAATTCAAACTCACTCACCTACACACGCTCACCTAGACCAATCTGCAGATTGAACTTTAAAATCGGACATGAGTGAACTCACTTCAGCTGATTGGTCTACTGCTTGATTTCCTTAGTCTTTTTAACCCTAATTTAATAGAAAAAATATTTTTTTTTAAAAAGAATATTTGGTTTTGGGGTTTTGCAATGAGAAAACAACTTTTTTTTAATGTATTTATCGGGACATTAAGGATGTAGATGTTAGCCACGAATTTTAAAGTTGCTCCATACTCAAAACAAGAATCAAACCCTCGATCACTGATTAAAGTAAAACGAGATTAACTAATCAATTAGTGCAACTATTAGAGCTATTAGGCTGAAAAGAGTTCCGGGAAACTTCATTTTTTATATATTTACTTTGCCATGGATGCAGTCAAAAATCACTTATTGAAAAAAAAATTTCTTGCTGAAAATAAATTTCTTCAACATGGAAAATTTTAAAAAAGAAAAAAAAAGAAAAAGAAAAGTCAATAATTAATGGGATTATGGAGCAAAAAGTTTTCTAACTTTGCCAATAATCCTTCTGCATACTGGGCACACCTTATTTTCCTCATCATAAATCCTGCAAAACATACATACATACAGACATACATATATACATACATAGATGCATGCATGCATATATATATATATATGATGTATGTATATCACTTTATTAGATTTCTAAAGCTATAATTGAGTAATGAAAAAAAGGGGTTTAAAAAATAAGTTGTTTTAAAGGGTACCTTAGAGCACATTCATAGCATGTAGCACAATGTCCACATGGAACAAAGAAACAATTCCTTTGTTCATCATAGCAAATCACACAAATCCTTGCATCATATAAATCCTCACCACTACTACAACTTCCTGTTTCTACGTCGTCTTCACACGTCCCGTACGTCATCGGTTCTGTCTTTTCAGGCCATAAACGATCCGTTTCAGAGACAGTTACCGGCCTCGTAACCTCTACATTATCACTCTCGTTATCGAGCTCAGTTATGTACTTAAGTATTATCAAAACTACAAACACCATCACGGCTGCAATAACATAAAAGAATTTGAATACATGAAAAAGTTGAGAGATTGTAGGTAAAAGTATTACGGAGGCCATCGTATTAGGAGTTGGATTGCATTTTACCTCATTTACTCAAAAAATGAGCAAATTAGCTTTATATATCAAATTAAAGAGCAAAACTTCATCCAATACTACGGTTAAAAACTGCACTGGCTGACAGAATAACCAAACGGTTACATGTGATGTGCCATGTGTACTTCATTTTGACATACGGGGACCCATTTTTAATAGTAGAAATGAATGAAATTTTTAACAGGACTAGTTTGCTCTTTGTTCTAATGTACAAGGACTATTTTGCACATGTTTTGAATAGAGAGGGTAAAATACAATTCAACTCTTACTACACGAGTCTCTATGATATTTTTATCAATATTTTACAATCTTTGTTACTATTAAGAGAACTCACCTAAAATTGCAATATATGCTGCTAAACGTGCAAAGAAATTAAGAGCATCACACCATTCAATTAGATCTTCGTCCTGTGTGATCAGTGTCATCGAGTCATACATTGTTTTAATCGTAAGATTATCGAATCGATCGAAAATTGGGGATCGGGACTCACCTTGCTCGATAAAGATATGGATTGAGAGTTGTCATGGTGGAGATTGAGTTGACTCATTGCATTTAGAATGGAGCACATGGTTATGGATTTTTTTGCCTGTTGTCTACTTGTCTTTGTTCCTAATAGTATCTGTAGATTAAAAACTTGGAAGCTTAGAATTGAACATAAATTTATGGAAGATTTAGAGTTTTAGTTTAATGTAATGCAGCTTAAGAACTATGATTTGGTAGGTGTCGTTAAGGTTGAGCAAGAAAAATTGAAAACCGACCTGATTCGAGCTGTTTGGACAATTCATGAAATGTAAATTTAAAAATTGCGGCTACTTAAAACTAAATTAAATTCTATATTTATTTAATATATAATTAATTTTAATTTTTTAGGATATAAAAATAAGTATTTTATATTTAAAATAGTGAAAATAATTAAAAAGTTATTAAAAAGTTATTATTTTTTAAAAATATTTATGAAAAAAAGCCTAAAGTTATAAAACAAAACTCATTTTGTCAAAATAAATCAAAATCCAAAAAATTTAATATGAAAAAATCAAGAACCGAATGAGTCGAACTGAATTGTTATGACAGTTCAGAAAATTTAAAAAACTCAACCGAATTGAACCAATATCACCCCTAGGTGTTTTCTGAAGGAAAAAAAGAAGAAGCTTTGGTTATAAAAAGTTTAAAAAGCATTTTTAAAGTGCGATAAATTACAAGGGATGTCTTTTAACTATGATACAAATACTAAATTAATCTCTAAATTTCAAAAAGTTCTAGTCGAGTTTTAAAAATATATCGTATCAATAAGTTTGTTTTGTCAAGCTAACCATTAAATGCTAGCTCAAATATAATGTGAGGCATATTTAAAATACATGAATCGAATTGTAAACATATGTATATCTACTGTACTAATAGCTCGAGTTTGACAAAATGCTAAATTTTAAAGATATTTTTTTTTAAGTGATAAAACACGCCAATCCAAACTATCTATATAGTAGGTATAGACATGTTGACAATTCAATCTACCTGTTTTAAATATACTTTACACCAGATACAAGCTGACATTTAATAGCTAAATTAACGGTTGGACAAACAAAAGGACCTAGATACTAATATTTCAAGAAATTTAAATTTAAGGACCAATTTAAAAATTGGGGTATAGTTTGAAAACTTTCAGCAAATTAACCCTTAAAAGTATTAAAAGACCGATACTTAATATTTCTAACATTTCCATAGAATTCAAAATGTTCCTTGAACAGGAAAAGGAAAAAAAGTGCATGCTGCTGATTGCTCAATGATGAATCAATCATCAATGAACATAAATAAATAAATAAATGAAGTGCTCAAAAATGGTGTAAAAAGCATTAGCTCATTGACAGAGAAAATGTTGGTACATTACCTCAAAAACACCATTAGAACAGAGCTCAAAAACTCCAGCTTTTGCTCCCTTTTTTAGCAGAGGATGTCTCCAAGCAAGTGAAAGAACACAATTTCAATGCAAAAGAGTGAGGAAGAAACTGTGGGGAAATTTAGTATAAAAAAGCACCTCCATTTTCCATATTCATTTATAAAGGCCGGTACAAGTCCTGGAAGAAGAAGAAGAACAACGGGACTGCGCTTTTCTTTCATAATTGATACATTTAGACAGTTAAATTTAATGAAAGAAAGAATGGTAGTTGCTCAAAATCCAAGCTTAAGGGCATAGCTACCACACCTTCTGAGAGACCATAGCTATTAGCAGGTGACCGTACTACCAAGTCTTTTAAGCTTTGACCGGTAGGTTTTAGGGTTGAACTTTGAATACCAAGACATGAATGGTAGATTGAAGTTGTTAAGTATTTTTGAATCGAATTCAGGTGATTTTTTTTTTATCAACTTGAAAAATGCTTGTCGATGACTGTTACTATGTCCTTTGTGCAATTTTCCCAATTGGCAAAAAAATAAAAAGGGGCTTTTGAGTTATTGGAAAATAAATGGAATGGGAAGTCTGGAAATTTATTTTTTGGTGTTTAACAAAAATGTTAGATGAGAAAGGATGGTAAAGATTAGGTAGCCAATAAATAGACTAAATAAACCTTAATGATTGTGACTATTATACCAATAATTAATTACCCATGAGGATTGAAAAGACTACAGAAAATCCTAAATTTACTTTTAAGGTACAAACAATCACAATTTCGTAATGTTATACATGCTAGAATGAATATAAATTTGGGACATATTTATAAATATTTGCTTTGTTTGTTTTAGATTTAGATTATTTTATAGATTTGATTATTGCATAAATCCACAAATAAATTCAAAGTAAATACAAATATTAATGATCAAATATCAGTTTTGCAAATAATGAATTTGAGTTGAAGTTCAAATAACGTAGATGGCGAGTTTATCTTATTATAAGTTCTGAACATATTTCTTCTTTTTAACACAATGCTTAAAACTACTTATAACCCCACTCCAACCCATAAATAGAAAAATAATGTGCTTCAACGCACTCAAACCCACATTCTCCTACATTGACAACAATACCGATATTAATCGAACTAAGACTCAATCGACTTGACAAACAATTTTTAAATCTAAATATTTAGCAAATTCTAATATTCAATGAATAATTTAATTAATTCAACTTCAAATAATAGCACCTGAATTTAATGCAAAGAATAAAGGAAGCCAAAATTTAAAACAAATTTACAAATCCAAAAATTGCAGATATCCAACTAACTGCCATCCTATTATAAAGATCAATGATTAGGTGCAAAACTATGCTGTACATCATTTGGTTGCTTACCTCACAAAGCAGAGACCCATAGTTCACAATCACAAATTACAAATTAGTACCAAATTCAGTTAGGAATCCCTAATTCACGAAATACAAAACCCTAATCTATAGTTACAGTTTTTCCCTTTTAAACACTAGAACAATGCAAAATACCTAATTTTGACTGATTATGTAGGAGCTTGCAATGAGCTATCTTCCCCACACAAGTAAAGCTCCAATTCATTGAATAGAGAGGGAAGTTTCTAGGTTTTCTTACATTCTAAAGTCCAAGACGCATAGAGTGTTGTTTGCGAAACATGCGGCGATCTTGTCACCTTCCTTGTTCCAACAGACTTCGAATATTCCACCGTTGCCGGTATATGTTTTTACGATCTTCCCTTCCTTTAAGGACCAGACATGCATGGATTTATCAAGAGATCCACTGGCTAGATACTCTCCGTTTGGGCTAAATGCAACCGAGTATACGGGATCCCTAGGAGAAAAAACACAATGCAGCTCGTGTTACTTACAGAACTGCCTAAATCATGCTTGATTGAATGCTCATTTCACCATCAACACGGCTAAATATTAAAGTATATTAGTGCTGCAAGAAACGAAGAGAGAACAGATTTGAGGGCGATACCTGTGTCCATTCAAGCTGTAGAGAAGTTTCCCTTGTTCCACATCCCATAGCTTCACCGTGGAGTCAAATGATGCACTACATAAAAGCATAAAGAAGAGAATGTTAATGAAAAACTTAAACCGAGTTTCATAGCAGCTCCAGCAGCACAGTCTACATGAATTCCATTTACTTAAAGGAGTATTTGTCTTGGAACTAAAATGGGATTTACTTTTCACACCAAAAAGCACGATAGTGAACATAGAATGTATTATACACATGTTATCCTTCTCTTTTTATCACTGTTACATTGCGTGATGTGTACACAACTAGTTTTTACCTTGCAAGAACTAACTGTTGGTTAGGATTGTTTGTCCCCGGCCCAGTAGGACTCCATCTGATGGCATATATCTCCTGCAGAACAGTTGTTCATATTTTTTTCCCAAAAATTATGAATAAATGCACCCATGCATGTGCACAAAGAGATTATACTGAAAAAGTTGAGATAAAAAACGTACCTTTGAATGCTCCCTCAGATCATGAACATACTTGTCCTGCTTCATACACCATATCTGCATCAAGACTTTCTATTAGTTAAAACAAAATTAATGAAAATTAATTGCAGCAACAAAAGAAAAAAGGACACCAGCAGAAACAAAGGTATAACAATCCAAAATGAAAATCAGACAGAAATTTATATTTCGTTGTCGTGAAGGATGTCTGCTAAGTAATGATAAAAAGATAGAAATACAACCTTTGCAGTAATATCGTCAGAACAAGAGGCCAATAGTGAACCTGTAGGATCCCATTTGACACAATTTACTTCACCCTGAAGGCACAAAGTTCAATATATGAAAAGCAGAGTAGAGATAAAATTTAATTCAAAAGTTCTACTTATCAAACTCAAACTCAAAATCAAAATCCAAATCTAAAACAAAACATTGTTTTTAGTTGCTAATTAAAGCCCATTGCTGGAAAGTTATTGAAGCCATAAGACTTGTTTCATTGTTGTAAAAGTTTCTTAGAAAATGGTGTCGCAGAAAAATGTAGAGAGAGGTAAATGCAAAATATTTAACTCTTGAAACATTCCCCTTTGAAGGAGAAAAGGATTTTAGGATTTAGAGAGACACAACCAAGATGTACAAACATCAGTTTCATACAAGCAAAAACTATGAGATATATCAAGGATTGGTATATCAGTTCAAGCATACACAAGAGGGAAGTTAGGATTTGGCATTTCCAGCTCATATTTAACCTTGATTTGAGACCTAACCGTTATCAAGTCCTTTTACCAGATGCAGGTAACAAAAATTTAAACACGAAATAGAAGGAAAAGAAAAAAAAAAAGTGAGCTGGGACTAGAGATGAAGTTATGGGGGACATTATAGGCAGTAGAAGACATGCATATCATTCAGCCTACGAGTTTCATCAAGATCAGTATTAGTTAAAAAATAGAGTCAAGGTTAGGCATTTCCTGGTCAGTTTGAATCTTATTTGGATCAAACAGGTATCCCATCATATTGAATAAAAAATCCACTAAGAAAGTTAATGAGATTGTTTGACCATTAAGACCGGAAACAAACCTGATGCCCCGCAAAGGTTTTAATAGGGCGAGTTTCTCCAATCCTGCAAACATATATCATATGGTCTGTTGAACTTGTTGCGAATGAAACATTGTTCCGCCAATCAACATCAAGGGTTGGACCTAAAAGGAAAAAATGAAGAAACTCAGGACAATGACTATCATGTAACCAAAAGCCAAAGATTAAAGTTTAGTCTAATGGTCCACCTGTATGAAATTCAAACTGCTGTTTCCATTCCTCTGCCTTCACATCCCACACAATTGCCGTTTTATCACAGCTTCCCGTTAGAAGATAATCACCCTTCTTGTTCCACTTCAGAGAAAATATAGGTCCTTTGTGTTTACTCAAAGTAGTCCTTAGATCACCTAAACCAAGAAAGAATTGAGTGACGGAGAGAAAAAGGGGTCGGGGGAGATGAGGTGTAGAATTCTCACAATCAGTCCAAAATAGTAATGTAATTAAAAACAGCTAAAAGACTAACAAGTTCAGTTAAAAACAAAAATAAACCTCTTATTTTAACTGGGTAACCAGCTATTAATTTAATGAAAAGAATGTTATGAGCACCAAAAAAACACATGGAAAAACCGAGTTGGTATGTCTGAACACCATCTAAAAGTCTGGTTTAACAAAAAAAGATTCCTGGCCTTTTATTTCGGGATATAGAATGGCACAAATAAAATAACCCATAAGGACTTACCAGTTGTAGTCCAAATTCTTGCTTGGCCATCATATGAACCTGTTGCAAGCAATGTCCCCTCACCCTGAATACAGGCAGGAAAAAGGAATCATACTTTTTCCGTATTGAAAAGAATGACTAATTTATAGAATTTCCATTAAGTTCACTTACAGAACAAGAACAATTAAAAAGACACTTTAAACAGCAATCTAGAATGACAACCAAATAGGCAAGAATTACATACCGCAATAGGACAATTAAAAGTACATACTTTAGATAGAATTGATTCCTTCTTACAGGAAAAGAAACCATTGGAGAGCAAAAGCATTTGCATTCAATCGTGGTCCTTAGGAACCGAACATTCATTAGAAAACAAACTGGCACAATTACATGGGTCAACTTCCATTCTGCTTGAACAAACAAAGCCATCTAAGGAAATACAAACACCACCTTTAATACATCAATACCAGAATGCCCAAAAAGATGGCTGCCACTCCAAATCCATTGCTCAAAGAACTAATTATATATTACCATAACAACTAAACTAATCAGGTTCATTATATGATAAACTAATCAGGTTCATTATATGATCTCAAGAAAATTGGATCAAGTTTAACTGAAGAGGATTACCCCCAATCCAACCTGATTACTTCAGCCAAGGATTCTACGAAAACCAAAGCAGGAAGTGTATCATAAAAAAAATTACCTACAGCTTATTCTTGTAGCTTGGCCTATGTGATATCTCTAGTCATTTCTTTTATTACATTAATGCTGATTAATTCTCCTGTCTAGTGTCTGTTCTAAACCATAGCATGTCATATAGAGTGGCAAACCATAACATCAAATTAAATGAATGAAAGAAGATAAAAGTGTTGGGCACAATAGGTGATCTATACTAAAGGGAACCAAAAATTAGTCAGAAATTTAAGCCTCCAACAGTAACAGGACTCACATTCCAATCAAGTGTTGTCACATCTTTGCTCTTCTCATTTGTTCTTCCTTTTACATGCTTCAGAACTAGAACATTTAAAGGACTGTTTTTTCCACCAGATTTGAAAAGCCCATCAGATATTGTCCAAATGCGAGCTGTTGAATCTCCAGACCTAGAAATTGATGCAATGAGAGTTAAGCGAAAATGATAATGAAACAAAAGAAACTTTGTGAATGCATACACTGATAAATGACACTCCACTATTCAGTAGCAGAGACTAAAACCCAGTGCTACACACTTATCAATTACTTGGATGACATGTAAACCAATAGAAATCAGAAAACAACAAGAGACCTAGTCATATATAATGGAACTCTTAGCATAGAACAGCATGATCTCAGTTTGGTTTTCTGAAAGACCTCAATCAGTGCCAATTAACAGCGTAAGTAGGCATCTCTGCTAGACAAGGAGAACTTCAACTGTCCAGCCCTACAACACATTACAAACAACAATACGCATGACCACAAGTCCTATAGTCACATAACTGGAGAGTGCACAAATTTCATTTTTGTTTACAGACCACTTAGCCAATGGGCAGGACTGTAAAATGGTTTTGCTATCAACAGGGCTTAACTTGTATCATTCAAATGGTTAGAACTTCTAAACTTTGCCATTGATCTAACACACAAGGTACATCTCATGAAGCAACAGAAATCAGCAAGTTCTGACCAAAAAGAGAGGGGGGGGGATGACTGGAAATCCATAAAGAAGTGGAATAAATACACGTGTAAAAGACCAAACCATCAATATAAGAGACATCTCATTACAGAAAAATACTCACCCTGATGCAAGAAGTGAGCCAGTCGGGCTCCAGGCACACGCACAAACCTGCAATAATAAATGCACAGAGAGAGAGAGAGAATATATGTTCACATGTGCAAGTCCATCTTGGTAAATAAGAAGATTCGAAAAGGCTCAAACCTCAGAAGTGTGCCCTTCCAAAATTGTAACCTCAGAGCTATGAATTTCACAAGCATCGTGAGATGCGAAGGTCGACGTAGTAGCAATATCCATAGGTTCTGGTCCTACTTAATGCAAAAATGCAATATAAATTAAAATGAAAGATCCAGCACACTGGATAAAAGAGCTATTTTTGCAAATCTATATGCAGACAAATTTCAGGTGAATTGTCAATGTTCATTTAAACAAAAGGTCAAGGCCAAGAGAAAAAAACTGATATCAAACTAGGAAATAATATAACAAGGAGTTAACTAACCAGCAAGAGTTCCATTTTCTTCATGCCTGGCAACATCCTTGTCTACTTGATCCAAAACCATATCTCTATAAGCAAGTTCCTCCGGTTGCTTTTCCCTCTCCTTATTGCTTTCAGCCTTCTCCCTTTCCTTTTCACGTTCCTTCTCGCGTTCCTTCTCCCTTTCCTTTTCACGTTCCTTCTCCTTTTCAGTTCTTTCTTTCTCTCTTATTCGTCCACGCTCTCCTTCATGCTCCCGCTCAACTTCTTTATCTTTATCTTTATCCCTATCTTTGATTCTATCCTTTTGGATATTCTTCCTTTTCTCTTTCACCATTTGCCGCAATTGATTTACATCCTTTGTTATGATATCCAATGGTTGCAAGAATGAGAAATCTTCATCCATTTCTGCATCATTCTGCAAACTCAAAACAAATCGTGATGAATATATACATATACTCTTAGCTATCACCTGATTCCCCCCATACACCAAAAAATTATCAATAATAATAACAAAAACAACAACAATAAGCATCCTAACATTACTCAGGTTAGCTTCCATCTCCAAGTACTGAAGTCCTTTTTGAACGAATGTAATAAGCGCCCCAGGCGGAACCAAACTTCCATCGATAGTACATTTATTAATCCCTGCTTCATATCCTAAAGTAAATGCTGAATGCGTAAAACCTGCAGGCATTTGATAAGCAGAAGATGGTTCATTCGAATCTTGAGAAACAATAACGTATAACGAAGAAGTCCTCCCCTAGCTTTTCCCTATGTAAACAAAAAGACAATTAAAATTACCAAAATTTGTTTCTTAGTTCTTTTAGAAATTAGACTATGTTTGCTATGAAGAAAGTGGAGGGAAGAGAAAAGGCGAGGGAAAAAACGAAACTAATTCAAGTAAAATAAGTGTTTTCCTCCCGCTTTGAGGATGATTTGTATTGGACACCCAAACAAAGTCTTAAAGTTGCCGCATCTTACAAAACAACGAAAGATAACGTCTTTACATTTAATGATCCAACATACAAAAAGCTAGAACATGCAAAACACATTAGTAAAGGAACTTAACCACCCATTTTCCTTCCTTCCCTCCTATCTTTCTTCTACCAAAGAAAAAGGAAAAAAGGAAACTAGTTTCCTTTCAAATCTTTCTTTTCCTTCCCTCTCATTTTCCTTCTACCAAAAAAAAAAGCAAAAATGAAACTAGTTTCCTTTCAAACCTTTCTTTTCCTTCCTCTAAACCCATTTTCATTTCTTCCCTCCTATTTTCCTTCTACCAAAAAAAAAAAAAAAAAGAAAAGGAAAAAATAAACTTGTTTCCTCTCAAACCTTTCTTTTCCTTCCTCTAATCCTACCAAACAGTGATAATTAATAAACAAAATCTGTGTAGTAAGTGTAGATTTTCAATTCAATACCACCGGTATGCAAAAGTTGAACCAGCAGATGCCTGCCTCAACCAGTGCAATTATTATAAAATAAGTGTAGATACCTAATGCCCTAGCCAGCGCATTGGTAATAAAAACTACGAAATTCAAAACCCTAACCACAATAATACTCAATATCAACCATCCATTTTTACGGATCTAGAGCCAAAATATACTTCCGACATTTACAGTGCCAAAAATTAATCCTAAAATTACATTTCATACGCTCTATTTTTTTTTCTTTCATTTAAACAAACAAAGAAACAACTGCTTAAATTACAAGTTAAAAATTACAAATACAGCAAAAAGAAATCAACCGGACACAAAATTAAAACGATATTTTTAAAAAATAAAACAAAGAAAGAAAAGATTCAAAAATAAAGATCACCGTAATGAGAGATTACAAAAAGAAAAAAGGAAGAAAAAAAAAAGAATTTGGAACTGCACCTGATTCTTGAAGGTAACGGAAGACGAGGTAATTCAATTCGACGGAGGTGATGGAGGTCATAGTTACGAAAGCCGTCTAATCTAACGGCTGAGATTGAAAGCTCAAACTATCATTAGCTATAAGCGAACGCCACAACGCCTGAGAGAGAGAAAAAAGACAGAGAAAGAGAAGATGTAATAATAAGCTTTCTATTTAGTTTTTGCAGAAAGACAGAGATAAAAGAGGGACGGAGAGAGAAAAAAAAAGAAGAATATTTATTATTTTATAGCTTCCTTTTTTTTTTCAATATATAATTTTAATTTTTGCTTTGTTTCATTGGGCTGGGCCTAATCCATTTAGATTTCGCATCTCACTTATGGATTAATCAAGGTACATTTATTTAGGCCCGATGTGATTAGGGCTCAATTAGTCAATCCATGCTTATTGTATTAAATTAGTTATAAAATGGTCCATAAAAATAGACTTCTCCATGGATAAATGTCCCACCCGAAAAATTAGATATAAATTATAGTAGTTAAAGGCAATCTTGCTAAAAATTAATTTGACTAAATTTTGAAAATTGGAGGTCAAAGCGGAGTTAACAAAAAATTGGGAGGGTGAATTAAATTGTATATTTTTACGACAGTAAAAAAATAATTTCACCATTTTAATAGACTATATATTTATAATTTTTAAAGGATTAAATCAAATTTTTATTATTTTTTGGGTGGCAAAATGTAATTTTACTATTACTAATTTAAATTTTCATAAATTATAAAGATCTAAACGGAAAATTTTTCATTTTAGGGGGTCCGGGGCCCCTACCAGCCCCCCCTTGGCCTAGCCATTAGGTCAAAGTGATCTAAAAAAAAAGAATTAAGGTCAAAGTGACAAAAAGAGGTAAATGTTAGGGTTAAAATTATCAGTATGGCTATTTTATACAATTATTAAATTATTTGTAAATCTCCCAAACCCTCAAATTGAAGGATAAAGAACTGAAGTATGCTCAAATTCACATTCTCTTGATTGTTACATCAATAACAATGTCAATTGATATAAGATTCGGTAAATAAATTTTGTAATTTTAAAATAATGTGAAAAAATATTAAATAAGTCACAATCAAGCATAGAAAATGTCCACGAGTAGGACCAAGTTGAAGTATGATTATTAAAAAATTCCGGGCCGAAGCTAAATTCAAACAGCCTAAAAGAACTTATATTATTATTTGAACAATCTAATTATAGGTTATCACACATGTTCTTTTTGACACAAAACTTAGAATTACCCATAGCCTTCCTCAACTCATAAATAAGAGGATAATGCGTTTCAGCACATTCGAATCCATATCCTTCTGCGTTGACAACAATATTCATGCCAATAGAATTAAGACTAAATCGACAAAAACTTATATTATTATTTTAAAATAATTAAAAATATTTACAATTTTATTCAGGCGGAATGCTTCATGCACTGCAAGGCATGCATGCTGCATTGCTCCGCTAGATAAAAAGTTAGAGTTAAATTATTCATTCAATAAATTAATTAAAATTTAGCTAAGCATATATTTGTGTTATAAAAATAAAACCCAATTAATTTCACTTCACTGCAATTGAACCCAAAGTAATGTATGAAACCTTGTTCTATTCCTTGCTTTTATCTCCATTTCTCCTTTTAGCCATCACCAAGCTCTTAAAACATGCAATACTAACAAGCCACATAAACCTTCCACCAAGCCCTTTGGCTCTCCCAATTCTAGGCCATCTCCATCTCCTCAAACAACCCCTTCACCGAACCCTTTATAATCTCTCGAAATGCCACGGCCCGATCTTCTCTCTCCGATTCGGTTCCCACCCTGTCGTCGTCCTATCATCTACCTCCGCGGTCGAAGAATGCTTCGGCAAAAACGATGTAGTTTTAGCCAACCGCCCTCGTCTCGCATTAGGCAAGTACGTTGGCTACAATTCAACCGGTCTCGGCTTGTCACCCTATGGTCCTCATTGGCGCAACCTCCGCCGCCTCGTCACCCTCGACTTATTCTCATCGAGCAGCTTGAACGCGTCAACGGGCATTCGGAGGGATGAGGTAAAGCTCTCATTACGCAAACTTTACCACGTTTCGGCCTGTGGTAATTTCATCAAAGTAGAGATGAAATCGATGTTCTCGGAGCTGGTTTTCAACATCGTTATGAGGTTGGTCGCGGGCAAACGTTACTACGGTGGCGGGGATGAAGCGAGCGGGATTGAAGAAGCGAAGGAGTTTCGAGAGTTGATCGAAGAGCTTTGCGAATTGGCGGTTTCATCGTACCCGGGAGATTTCTTGCCTGTTTTACAGTGGATTGACTATAATGGACACATCAAGAGATTAAAGAAAGCTGGCAGTAAAGCAGACAAGTTCCTTCAAGGTTTGGTTGATGAACATCGAAGTAACAAAGATGCTTTCAAAAAGAAGAACACAATGCTCAGTCATTTGCTCACTTTGCAAGAATCCGAACCTGAATATTACAGCGATGAAACCATCAAAGCTCTCATACTGGTCAGTGAAAACAATCCATATATATACATATATGCTGATAAAATTATATATATATATATACACACACAAGGTTAATTGCAATAAAGAATTTTAAATTGGTGTCGATTCTGATTGAGTTCTCAAAGTGCTAATAACATGTTAGTCAAATCCTTCTTAATTTCAGTCCTCCATTAGCTAGCTTAGGTGTTATGCCATTTTTCAAATCTTGTGTAGAGCAAGCATATTTAAAACACATAGGTCAAACTGTAAATACGTGTGCGCCTATTGTACGAATTGTTTGAATTTAATGGGTTAAAAAAGAAGAAGAAATAATTAACATGTTAGATCTAAGGTGTAAGATAAAATTGGTACACATTATAATTACAATTTGATTCGCGTTAGATTCAAATTAGTTATAGGGTGTAATCGGGAATTTTGTGGTTGGAGAATCGAGATAAAATTATAAAATTTGGGAGGTCAAATTAAGCTAGAAGTTTTGTGTTAAAAAGGCTTAAATTGAATTATTAATTTTTGAGAGGAGGCAAAAATGAAAAAAATTTAATTTAATTAAGAGGCTAAAAGGACTTAAATTATTAATTATTGAAAAAAGTCAAAAATGTAATTTTCTATTTAACCAAGGGGTTAGAATGGCTGGAATTAATGTATTAATTTTATGGAGCAGTCGATATTTTTCATATAATCAAGGGGGTCAAGGCTTTGCCTCCCTTGGGTCCTGCGAACTGAAATTAATGACATTAATATTATATTGATATTTTGATGATTTAACTAAAATATTTTAAAGTTTGATGAGTAATTTAAAATAAATTTAACAATTTAGAGATGTTTCATTCGGGTTGTTTATGGGTCCGATTGGTTTGGATCGGGCTTTAATAAAATTTTAGGCTCGATTTAGTCCAAAAAATGGGCTTAATTTTTTGTCCAAATTTGGCTGGGATAAAAATACTAAAATTTGGGTCTGATTCAATTGCATTAAATTTTTTTATTTTTTATATAAAAATTTTAAAAAAATATAATATTTCAAATACCCTAAAAACATTAAAATAAATGTTTCTCAATAAATTGAAAATAAATAAGTCTTTATACTTAAATTACATTAAGATAGGTGCAACTTAATAAGCAAATGCCTCTAAAATAATAACAAAATTAACAATAAAATAAGAGTTATACAATATCCAAACAATAACAACAAAATAGTAGCAACAAAATATTGAAATGGTGGGAAAACAGCAGCAAAACAACAACAAAAAATTACAAATCCAGACTAGGCCCGGACAAAAAGATCTTACCCAAGACTCGGCCCGTTTTCTAAATAGACTCTATTTTTTTTCAAGCTTATATTTTTATCCAAACTCTCCTACTTTTCGAACTAAACCTTCGAGCTGGGCCACTCATAAACAATTCTATGTTTTATGCAATTAACCCATATATATATATAGAAAGACTAAATCCAGAATAGGTCATTGGTCCCTTGGTCAAATAGAAATTTTACTATCCCAAATATTAATAATTTAATTTAAGTATTATGAACACAGGTTCTTTTACTTTTACTTTCAAATTTTTATAATTTTATTTCGCCCCTAACATAAATTTGCTAATTAATTCTCTTCTGCACATACTTATGGACATGGTTTGGGTTTTTAAAAAGATTGGTCATTTCGTGTTCGAATTTATTTTGGGATTAAGTTAATTTGAATTTTTTTTCAATTTAAATGCGAGTTTTAATTCTTTATGGTCAAATGAAGTTAGAATAAGGGTGAGTTTGGATGGGCGATTGGGTGCGGTGCGGTGTGTTTAGCTTACTTTTTGTCTCACACTACAGTATTGCTACAGTATCTAATCTCACCGCCACCGCTGTTTTTACACTAATCGCAGGTAAACGCACCGCCCATCCAAATTCACTTTAAATCTAGACTTTCACAAATCTACATCATATTATTTCCATTGTGCAGGTAATGTTAAATGCAGGAATCGATACAACAGCTATAACACTCGAATGGGCAATGTCGAATTTACTAAACCATCCCGAGATTTTACAAAAAGCTAGAAACGAATTAGACACTCAAGTCGGCCAAGAGCATCTAATTGAAGAAACTGATTTGCCCAAACTACAATACTTAAAAAACATAATTTCGGAAACCTTAAGGTTGTATCCAGCAACTCCACTTCTAGTCCCTCATTTTTCATCTAACCATTGCACTTTAGGTGGTTACGACATTAGTCCCAACACTATCGTATTCGTCAATGCATGGGCCATTCAACGGGACCCCAATTTATGGGAAGACTCGACAAGTTTTAAGCCCGAGAGATTCGAAAGTGATGATAAAGAAGGCGATGCCGTCCCAAAGCTATTGCCATTCGGGATGGGGAGAAGGGCTTGTCCGGGAATGGGATTGGCAAACCGTGTGTTAGGGTTGGTGTTAGGGTCATTGATTCAGTGCTTTGAATGGAAAAGAGTGAGTGAGAAACGAATTGATATGAATGAAGGGAAAGGGCTCACTATGCCTAAAATTGAACCATTAGAAGCAATGTGCAAACCACGCTCTATTGCTAGTAAGGTATTTTGATAAATGTTAAAATATGTCATAAGTCTTTATACTTGTTGCGAATTTAAAATTTAATCATTGTACTTTTATTTTTAAAAATTTAAACTCTCTGTTTTTCAGGTTTTAAATTTTAGGTCCAACTATTAATACTATTAAATTTTTTGTTAAAGTTATTGGTGTAACATTTTGGAAATTAAAAAAAATACTCACTTAGTAGCCATGTAACTAAAAATGGTGTTTGTAAAGAAATTAAATTTAACGAAAAAATTTAACAATATTATGATTGGAAATTTGAAATCTAAAAGGCAAAGGAACTAAATTCCTATGAATAAAAATACATGGACTAAATTTTAAATTTTGAAAAGTATAAAGACTCATGGCATATTTTAACTTTTGAGAAACTATTAAAGTAATGTTTTAATGGTCTAATAGTGTTTTTAATCCTTTTAATATGCTAATAATGTGTTTTGAGAAACTATTTAAGGCAAGATTTGGTATGTGTTTTATTATTGTGGTGTGATAATTTTATTACTGAAGCCTCTTATTAATAGGACAGTTTTATTACTCATAGTTTGTAATCAATGTGTTTAGTATTAATTTGGTTAAATTATAGACTTGGTCCTTTTACTGTGTTTACATTTTATATTTGATCTATATACTTTAATTTGACAAAATTGGTCATTCTATTTTTATAATGTCATTACTTTTCTTGATAGTTAACATTGTTAATTATTTCAATTGAATACTTAACGCGGATTTTTTTTAAATACTTATTCTAACTCATCACACAAGGGTGAAGTCAGGAGATTATTTTAGGGGGCAGAAATGAATATAATTTTTTGAGAGGATAAAGTGCAATTTTATCATTATATTAACTTGTGATTTCCTAAAAACTAAAGGTGTAACACCCCCAACCCGTATCCCTGACCGGAACCGGGTTACGGAGCATTACCGGAGTTTATAGATCAAACAGACAGAAATTTCAAATATTTCATATCATTAAAACAAGTTATCAAAGCATCATTTTAATCCAAATTATAAACATACCAAATCCAAATCAATTTGCCTAGTTCAATTTATCATGCCATAATATGGCTTAAAAAATAAACACATATTTATATGTATAAAACCAACCAAAATTAAATTTATAACCTCATTTACAATCAAACCACAAAATAACTATTATTTAGACACCCTAGGTACATGCCGACACAAAGGATAAACATCACCACATTTGAATTCGGGATCGTTGTTGGATGCTGAATCGGCGATCAAAAGCTAAGTGCCTAACCTGCGCACCGGAAATAAAGCCGTACGCTGAGTATAAACTCAGTGGTATTTCTATAATCCAAATATTTAAAGATAAGAAATTACAAATATACAATTGAAATATAAACACGTATTAATATTTAATTATTACAACAACCATATCATATTTCATTTGTTTCACAAATATCTCAATTCTCATACTTGCTATATAGATTTTCACAATTTATTTCACATTTCATTATACAATTGCAATATCCATTCCATAGTCATTTCATGAGTATATAACTCATATATTCCATATATTTACAACATATTTCACATTCTATTTTCAATTCACTGTTTCACTTCCATTTCTTATACCATACCATTTCAATATCAATTATAAAACTTTATTATTCATTTACCCCTATTAACACGACTTGGACTCGGACGGATACACGGACCCAACCAAAACACACCAGTTTGGCTCCCAGTGCCTCATCGAATAATTCGAAATAATAAATTGACACCCAGTGTCTCATCGGTTAAACAGAAGTAAATTGGCATCCAATGCCTCATCGAATTAATCCGAAGTAGTAAATTGACACCCAATGTCTCATCGACTCGAAGTCGAAGAAATCCCTGAACTCTTCCAATCCTATGGCATGCCATCTATATTCGACTCATCCCAATACAGTTAATAGGGTTTCAATTCACTTTTCAAATACAACCAATATTCATTTCAATTCAAATAATCAATATATTCAATATATATATATACCAATTCAATCAATATAAATTCAATAAATTCATCACATACTAAATCGATCCATTTCAATTGCAAAACACAATAATTCTCACCTCAACACTTACCATATACATAAAATTGAATTATAACAATTAACAACTAGATTCGGAGTATAAAAATACAAACTAGAAATTTCGAGCTATTCCTCGTCGACTTTATCTTTCCCCTTTTTAGTTGAGGATTCAGGTACGACGTTAGCTACGGAATTAAAACAATTAAAATTCATCAATACAATACAATTCAATTTCATATTGTATATTTCATTTTTTACTCAACATTTGTTTGAATTTCAATTTAGTCCCTAAACCGAGACTAATTTTATTTTTTCACAATCAATTCTATATTTTCATTCAATTTCCACTTTAAACTAGATTTAACTCTCTAATTTCACTTAAATCCCTAAATTTCAAATTTTCACAATTTAATCCCTATTACTCAAAATTTACAATTTATTCTACAATTCAATCCTTTTCACTTCTAACTTAAAAATCTATCAATTTAATCCCTGATAATAAAATTATTCAACATTAACAACATTTAAAACTCAATAATTTTTAAAATTTTGACATGGGTCGGGTAGTATTTAATACCAGGATTCTAAAAAAAATTAAAAAAAGGAACTAAATTGACTAACCAATTGAACTGTAAACAATTGAATCCCCTAAGGTTGTGGCTTTCTCCTTCCTTTCTTTCCTTTTTCTTTTTCTTTCTGCTTCGTTTCTACCTTTCTTTCTTTTGATTTATTCTTTATTTATTTTGTTTTATTATATAATATATATATTAAATTTATAAATATCTTTATGCCGCCTCATTAAAGAATAATAGCATAATTGTTTCTTTAGTCCATTTAATTTTCTTTAATCTATAATTCAACTATTACCCTATATGCAATTTAGTCTTTATACCTATTTACTTTTAATTCAAGAAATTCACTTAATCGAAACCTAAATAGCTACACAACTAGCTTCGTAAATATTTCCGATTTACTAGAACGGAGTCCTGGGAATGCACTTTTTTTTAATTTGATCATTTTAATTAATTAACCATCGAAACATTAAAATTTCTTAACGAAATTTTAATACCACCTTAATGACACTCTATATATATTTATAAAAATATTTACAACTCAGTTTATAAAAATAAGGTCCCAATACCTTATTTTCTAAAACCACTTGAACTTAATAAATCACTTATATAACATAAATTATCAAATCAAAAACCTTTTTAAAAATCACATTTGACTCGTAAATATTAAATAATAATATTTACGAACTTACTCGTCGGATTTGATGGCCTCGAAACCACTGTTTTCGACACCACTAAAAAGCGAGTTGTTACAAAAGGAACTATATAAAAGACTTTCAATAATTTCAAAGTAACATAAAAAAATTTGGAGTAGAATCCATACATTCAGTGGTGGATCTTGGGACTAAGTTTTTGGGGCTAATAAAATTTTTAAAAAGTTTCGGAGTTTAATGGATTTTAAAAAAAATAATTGGGGGTCTAATTAAAAGTTTTAAAATTTGTGTGAGATTAATGAGAATTTTCAAAAATTGTAAGAAAGCTTAATCAAAATTTTCAAAAATATAAAAAGTATAATGAGAATTTTAAAAAATTTGGGAGCCTAATTAAAATTTTTAAGGGAAAAATAAAAACTTCCCAAAATTTTAAGGGGCATTGCCCCCTAAGGCCTCTTTTAGAATCCACTTTTACATACATTTACATAAGGTGAGATTTAAACCTGTGAAACTACTATTTCAAAGTTCTCGTGATCTCGACCTTAATATATATATCGAAAATATCAACTGGAATGTTATTCAAATAACCAACAAAAAAATCCAAGTAACAATCAGATATAACAAAATAATTGGGCCAAAACAGCAGTCCAATATCCAGACAAAAAAATAACTTGCTCTAGAAGCATCCAAGCCCCCGACCTAAGTAATTAATGCGGCATAGACTGGTTTGTAACCCTTCAGTCATTAACCCCTTTTTTTTTTCCAAATACTTTAGACCATCCATCTTCTCTTCATCTCTCTTCTCTAGGCTCACCACCTACCTTAGTTTGCCAAAATTGAGCAAATATTAGTTCAAAAACACTATCCCCCTATGATCCCTTTCCATTTCTCCTTTAGCATACTTAGGAAACTCATTTCTCAAGCAACATCATTCCCCTTTCTCTAAGCCTTCAGTAGCAAGCAAGTGAGCAACTCCACTCATCGATCTATGGATGTGTTTGAATTGACATGTACAAAATATTTCATTAAGCCCTTGCCCATCTCTAATGTAAGCACAAATATCTAATTTATCAATACCTTCTCTTTGTAATTTTTTGGCAACAGAAAGGGCATCGCCTTCAATTTCGACCTCCATAAATCCCAGATCCAGGCCCAGTTGAATACTTTGAACACATGCAAAGGCCTCTACCGCGAACACGAATGGTACATTTTCATTTTTCCCAACTCCAGAGCTCAATACCGCACCCTCGATATTTTTCGTGTAAAAAGCCTTCAAACTTTTTCAAAAAAAGTAATTAAGCCCCTGCGTTTTTTTTTTGCACTCACTTGGGCACTTGAGCTTTCACAATGCATCAAAATAACCCTCAATTTTTTTCAAAAAAAAATCAATTAAGCCATTGTTTCTTTTTTGCACTCAATTGGGCACTTGAACTTTCAAAATGCATAAAAAGGCCCTCAAAATTTTTCAAAAAAAAAAACAATTAAGCCCTGCCTTTTTTTGCACTTAATTGGGTACTTGAACCGCCCTTAATTTTTTTCAATTAAATCTACCATGTATCACAACCACAACGTGACATGTGATAAAAAATAATAAAACATAAAATTTATAAAAATATTAAATTTTAATAAAATATTTAAATTTTATTAAAATTAGAAAAAATTACAAATATCGTAAAAATTTTATAAAATCATAAAAATTATAAAATTTTATAAAGTCGTAAAAAATTATAAAAATGTAAAGAAATATAAAATTTGTAAAAATATATTTAAATTATCGTACTAAAAGAAGTATTTTATAATTTTTCTATAAATTTTATTGATTTTTATTTCTTTTATCAATTTGTGTCATATGTCACGTTGTGTTGTGACATATGATGGCTTTAACTAAAAAAAGTAGGGGCCATTATCTTTAACGGTCAATGGTTAAAGTTAATGATTAAATGACATTTTTTATGCATTTTATAATTTTTATGATTTTTATAAATTTTTCTATTTTTTAATATAATTTAATAATTGTTATAACTTTTATTGATTTTTATTTTTTATAATTTTTTTGCCACATGTCACGCCGTGGTTATAACAAAGGGTGACTTTAACTGGAAAAAGTTAGGGGCAGTTCACTTTAATGGTCAACTGTTAACGTTAATGGTCAAAGAGTCTTTTTGAAGCATTTGATAGTTCAAGTAACCAATTGAGTGCAAAAAAAATCAGTGATTTAATTGCTCTTTTTAAAAAAAAAGTTTGTGAGCCTTTTTGATATATTTTGAAAGTTCAAGTACCCAATTAAGTGGAAAAAAAAAGCAATGGTTTAATTACTTTTCTTAAAAAATTTAAGGGCCTTTTAATGTATTTTGAAAATTTAAATATCCAATTAAGTAAAATAAAATTTAATTTTTTGAAAAAATTAAATACTTTTATGCCTAAAAGAAAGTGATCAACCATACTTTTTAGATTGCCCACACCAATAATTCATCATTCCTTTAATATCCCCTTAGATATTTGCAATTATGTAATGGTGGATTTGAATAGACGGTGTGTTTAGTTACTATTAGTGTAAAAGTAGCAATAATAGTAAGATTAAATATTACAACAATATGTAACATAAAACAAAAATAAACTAAACACATCGCATCCAATCGTCTATCCAAACCCATACGAATACATAATATATAATTTAAAAAAAAAAGAAAATGATTACTCTACAACATATAAAATTACCTTAATGCAACACATGGATTATATCCATTTATTTATACGTTATCATATCAATCAATCAATCATGTGTTTCACATTCCACCTTTCAATAATTTAACTACCACTATCTTTAACTTTTTTAAATATTTTTTTATAAATTTCTAATTTAATTATGCATATCCTCACCACCTTTATTCTCTTTCAAAGTGTTCCATTGAAATCAAAATTGACCTGCAAAAATTAAGAAGGAGCTCATAATCCTCTCCTATGGAAAACCTTATAATTATTTTCCTTTTTTTTCTGCCATTCTCATCAGCTTATACACGTCCTAACGAGCACTTCATCAACTGTGGGTCAGATTTCAACTTCACCGGAAATGACGATCGGAACTTCGTCGGTGACCGCTACGCCGGCGTTTCTTTCTTTAGAGGAAAAACCGGCACTAAACGAGAAACCACCTCCTCCGTATCCCAACTTTATCGGACGGTGAGAATCTATTCACAGCCATCGTTTTACGAGTTCATAATCAAAACAAGCGGCACTTACTTTGTACGTCTCCATTTCTTTGTTCCTTCATCTTCTGATAATCTGTACAACGCTAAATTCACCGTTTTAGCTTCAGGGTTCGAGCTTTTATCGAATTTCTCCGTCAAAAATAGCCCTGCCGGTTCGCCGGTCATCAAGGAATTTTTAGTCAATATCGATGAAGGAAGATTCAAAATCAACTTCATACCTTCTCAAGGTTCAAACATAGCTTTTGTAAACGCCATTGAAGTGTTTCTAGCACCGGAAAGCTTCGTCCCCGACACCGCTCCCCTCGCCGGACGTCGTCGAGGCTCGTTCGACGGTTTACGGTCTCGGGTTTTACATACAGTCTATAGGATCAATGTCGGAGGGGCTACTATTACAACAGATGAAGATACACTGTGGAGGAACTGGATACCTGATGATCAGTTCTTGTCTGATCCGACAAGTGCTAAGAACAGTTCGTTTTTCAGTGGTGAACCTGCATACACATCTGGTCGTGCCAACGAATACACTGCCCCAAGCCTTGTTTATAAGACTGCAAAGGAATTGAATGTAGAAGATAACACTAGCAGGCAATTTTTCAATATAACGTGGAGTTTCAATGTGAGTAAAAGTTCAAGACACTTTGTTAGGTTCCATTTTAATGACATTGTTAGTTCATCAATTGATTCTGTCAAGTTTGATCTTTACATTTACGATAAATTTGACAAGCTGGTTTATCCGTATAACGAAACCGGACAGTTAGAGGTTCCGTTTTACTTCGATTTCGTGGTGGATTCGGACAAATCCGGGGTCATGAACGTAAGTGTCGGCCCTCGGAATGATTCCGAGAATCAAATGGCGTTTTTGAATGGGATTGAAATAATGGAATTCATGAAGGAATCCAGTTTTGTTGTGCCCGAAGAGAGGTCTAAAAAAAGGACTAATTTAGTTCCTATAGTTGGCTCTGTTGTTGGGGCTGTTGTATTTGTTGTTGGTTTTATAGTGGCAATGGTTATGTTCTTGAAATGCAGGAAAAGAAAGCCTTTGTCTGAAAAAACATCCAACATGTCTCCTTTGGATCTTGCTCTTAGAATATCTTATTACGAAATCGAGCAAGCAACGAAGAATTTCGATTCTGGTTTATTGATCGGAGAAGGTGGATTTGGGAGAGTGTACGAAGGTTTGTTTCGTGGTAAGAAAGTGGCTGTTAAAAGGAGCGAACCAGGACATGGCCAAGGCCTATTGGAATTCCAGACAGAGATTGTTGTCTTGTCCCGAATCCGGCATCGGCATCTCGTTTCTTTGATTGGTTACTGCGACGAAAGATCGGAAATGATATTGGTTTATGAGTTTATGGAGAAGGGTACTCTTAGAGATCATCTATATAATCGGAGTTCCGATGTTGAGAAACCGTATTTTGCTCGGTCCGACTTGTCTTGGAAGCAAAGGCTTGAAATCTGTATTGGTGCAGCAAAAGGGCTTAATTATTTGCACACCGGTTCGGATGGTGGAATCATTCACCGCGATGTTAAGTCCACGAACATCCTACTCGATGAACGGTTAGTAGCCAAAGTTGCCGATTTTGGAGTCTCGAAATTTAACCTTCCGGATGCAGAACATAGTGTTGATGTCAAAGGAACGTTGGGTTATCTCGACCCCGAATACTTCTTATCGCTGCAATTGACGGATAAATCCGACGTGTACTCTTTCGGGGTCGTACTTCTCGAAGTACTTTGTGCGAGGCCAGCGGTTATGGCATCGAATAGGAGGGAAGAAGTGAACTTAGCTGAATGGGGAATGCTTTGGTTGAGGAAAGGTCAACTCGAGAAGATTATCGATCCAATGCTAGTTGATACAATCAACCCCAACTCGTTGAGGAAGTTCGTCGAAACAACTGAGAAGTGTTTAAGACCGTCCGGTAACGAAAGACCGATGATGCGGGACGTGTTGTGGGACTTAGAATACGCATTGCAGCTTCAGTTAATTCCGATGAACAATGGAACATTCGACGACAGTACGACTAATGCTTCCTTAGAATTCTCAATGATGCCGGTCCTCCATCGGTTACCTTCAAATAGCTTCCCGGCCGTTGAGGAAGAAGATGCGACCGTACTATCCGTTGATGCTTTTGATGTAACTGCTAGCGACGTATTCTCATTATTGAGTGTTGGTGAGGCTAGATAGTCTCCACTGGTTTAAATGTTGATAAACGCTACAGTTTGTAAGTACTATTCTTTTGGTAAAATGACCTCTCCGGTCCCTCTCAATTCCAATATCAAGCAAATTAGTCTCTCTCAAAAAACTTGAACAATTTTATTTTTGTGAATTTTGAAAATGAGCAACTAAGCACCATTAATCATATCATTAATTTTTTCATCAATTCTACATAATTTTTATTTGTATAATAATAAATTTAGCACTCAAAGTTTACACATTCTGGCAAATTTGTCCCGATTAACAAATGTAGCCCACAACATTTGTTTAAATGTGTAAATATTGAGACTAAATTTCTTTTTAGAGCTATGGCTCGCTCCACCCAAATAGTTGGTTTTATTTAATTTTAATCATAAAAACATATAAATATTAATATAAAATTATTTATATATTTTGAATAATGAAATGGGCCGACCCGAAGTCCAAAATACTTTATCTAAAGCGGGCCGAGTAGCCCGGCCATTAACACCTCTACGTATGGCAATAACAGATTCGGGTTAAGTGACCCATAAGTTTTTGGGTTGTAATAAAAGGCCCATTAAGAAAAAAAAAAAAAAAAAGGAGAACCACCGACCGAGGCTTAGGAAAATCAAGGCGCACGTGAAACCACGTGCCCACACGCAGAGCAAGAGCGATACCTTTGTAGTCTACATAGTGACTTGAACTTTCGCACTTTCCACAAACCATTGGTCCATTGGTTTGATTATTATTTAATAGGGGCAAATTTCAAACTTATACTTAAACTTTGATTTAATTTACAATTTGATACATAAATATTGATTTGGTGTAAATTATACACATCAAATTTTGATTATGGTTCAAATATATACATGAAACTTTAATTTTGATTCAATCATAGATATTTAAAGAAATAAATACATCAATTTATTTTTACATTAGATAAATATAATTATTTGTGTATGTAATATATAAAAAATGATGTTATATCAATAATTGTATTAATAATTTGTGAAAATTGAATTAAATCAATATTTTATGCATAAAATTGCACAAAATCAAAACTCATGTATAAAATTACATATTAAACCAAAATTCAAATATAGTTTTGAGATTTATCCTTGTTTAATAGGTTAATGATTTTTTATTTTGTAAATAATTTTTTAAAAATTAAATATTTTTAGAATATTAATTAAGAATACAATAATCTCACATAATTAAACAACATCTATTGTCAATATATATTATAATTAAGCAATGTATGAAATAATTTTTCTATAACAAATCTTGCATATAAATGAGGGTAAAGCAAGAAATAAATTTTAGGAAATGTATAAATTTTTGTAGGCTAAAAAGTAAGTTTATTATTATATTATTTTATAATCTGGATTTAAAAATAATGATGTTTAAATTGAATTAGGCTAACCAAGGTAATATTTTGAAGAGGAACTAGATTGGTCGAACTGATTTTTTTTTATTTTTTTTTATTTTTTCTGAACTTTTAACGGTCTATTTAATTAAACCAATTGAACCGTTGGACCACGTATCTAGTTCTGAAAATCTTGCTTGGAAAGCAATTTTCCCAATTCGAGGGGTCAAAGTAGACCTGATCATGGGTTGGGTCGAGTTGGTGAAAAATTCTAGGTTCGTTTCCTAAATTCAAGCTCAGCCTGAAAATGGGCATAAAATTTTGCCGAAGCTTGACCTAGATAAAAAATACTAACCCGAGCTCAGCTTGCTCATATTAATTTTTTTATATTATTTATTATATAAAAACAAATTTTAAAAAATATAATACATCAAATACACTAAAAACATTAAAATAAATGTTTCTCAACAAAGTGAAAATACATTTAAAAAACCTCTATACTTAAATAACACTAAGATAGTTGCAAATTGACAAACAAATGGTTCTAAAATAGTAGCAAAATTAATAATGAAACAATAATTATACAATATTCAAAAATAACAACAAAATAATAGTAATAAAATAGTAGCATGACAACAAAACAATAGTAAACAACAACATGTACAAAAAAATTAGGCAAATTCGGGCCATGTTGATTCAAAAAATCTTACCCAAAGTCTGACCCATTTTAAAAATGAGTCTTATTTTTTTGTCCAAGTATATTTTCCGAGCGAGTCGTTGATGGTCTGGCCCATGATCAAGTCTAGGCTGAAGCCAGTGTCTGTCCCCTTTTTTTTTTACGTATAATATTAATATTTGATACACTAACCATTACCCTCCCAAATAAAATTAAAAAATTATCGTATAATATTCCTTTATATATAATTTATTTATTTTTACTATACACTATTCATCCTAACAATTTTATTTATATATTTTTTAAATTCCAATGTATGAAATAATTAGATATATATATATATAGTTTCCCATTGATTACAGAGCTAGAGTGAGTTGTACAAGCAAAGTTACTCAACCCCCTCATCAGAATCAAAGCACATTTAATAATTTTTGGAATGTTCAAACCGAAGACATGATCTGTCTGGTTTTTTTTAATAAAAATTTCTGTCATGCTCTATAAAAAAAAAATCAATTTGGGATTTTTAAGATTATTTTAGAACATTGTATTAATGGCATTCACATTACCACTCACAAGATCATCACTTTATTCCCTCCAATGAGATGGAATAATAAACCGTAAAGCAATATTCCAACTTCATTAAAAAAAAACTCAGATTCTCTAATAATGCAGTCCCATATTTTCATAATCATTGTTTAGGGGTTAGGACACCACTGAAGACAAAACACTAAAGCTGCTGGAAAATCCAACCATGGCTTTGACGAGTTGCCGGAAGATATTGGGCAACGAGCTTTATGGAAGAAACTACCAAATCCTCGCCGAATGACCCGGTTGTATTTTAGGGGTTCATTGGTTTGAACCCTGACCGGATCAAAAACCGCAACTGTTCACGGGCGGCTAATTGAATTTCTCATGTTCTCAAAAGATAACTCGTTGAAATACCATCGGCTTGGATTTTTTTATTCGTTTTTCATTTTTTTTCTCAACCCTAACTATTAAATCTCATTGATGACAAAAGATGTTCGTGGATCGATTTGGGTTTGAGCCATATTCATGTATGATTAATAATGAATGTAGTTGTTTAACCTAGAGTTAGTTAGAATTATGAGTCGAATTTTACCCTAACTTGCTCATTTTACGTGAATGGCTAACCTAAAGGTTGTTTAGGTTAGAGTTGTTCATGCATCAGATTAAGGGTGGGTTTGGATGGGTAGTGGATTGCAGTGTGGTGCGTTTAATTTACTTTTTATCTCACGCTATAGTATCTAATCTCACATTCACTATTTTTCTTTTACACCAATCGTAGATAAATGCACCACCCATCCAAACTCACTCTAAGTTAGTTCAAGAAGTGATCTTGTTCCAAAAAAGAAGGAACTTCAAACCCGTGCCTGTTTTTGGAGCAGCCCGAGCCCAAAAGTGATTAATAAACAATAGCTAAACATCTGCATTTTTTTTTCTCAATATGAGATTTCAATCTCCATAGTTACATTGATTTTTTTATTAAATTACGAGTTAAGTTGGATCATACCCCTGAATTGAGGGCAAGTTATCTTATCATTTTTTTCAATTGCAAAATTCGAATATAAAATATTATTTAAGGAATATAAAAATCGTTATCACTCGATCCAACAAGCATTCTCATTAATCAAACAATATTAAAAAGATTAGATTTAACTTTAAATTAATTCCATGCGACAAAAACTAGTTACCATTTATAAAGCAACATTTAATTCTTGAACTTTACAACATTTTTCAACTTGGTTTTTATATTTTTTTGTCCATTTTATTCTTGGAATTTAGAAAAAAAATCAATTTGGTCCTTGAATTTAGATTCGACAATTTCATAGTGTCATATCATCATTTCTTAACATCGAATTTAAGGATCAAAATTAATAAAATTGTCAAATTCTAAAATTAATACTGACAAAAAATTTCAAAGATAAATAAAAAAAAACAACTAAACTCAAAGACTAAATATTACTTAAACCCGATAATATAAAAAGAATAATTTACTAGGGCTTAGTTTGGATGGACAGTGCGTTTATTTACGGTTAATATAAAAACAACAGTGACAGTGAGATTAAATATTATAACATGAGATAAAAAGTAAATTAAACATATCACACCGCACCCAACTACGAATCCATACCCCACGTACTCAAAATAAAGCAATCCCCATTGTCCCACCAGGCAGGAATTTGGCAACCTAGTCATATTAGCACAGTATAGTCGTCACTCGAATATCAACCATCAATTATTTGTTGCACCGCAATAGTTAAGTCATGCTAGGTTTTCCTTTTTTTATACCCAAAAAATTAAGGGTCTACAAAATTTTAAGGCCAACCAAATTTCACCTAAAAGGAACAGATTGGCTGCTTTCATATATATATCCCACCATATTCCAAATCAAATAATTAGGTTGGCTAATGGTTTCCTAAGTTGGCATATCTAAAAGCTAGGTTTGCAATCTTTAGGCCAAGAAATTCCTAAATACCATATATCTATCTTAGATTATTTAGGGTAATAATGTTAGGGTTGCATGAAAATAGGTTAAATTATAGTTTTGGTCCCTTTATTATGCTGAAATTTGATTTCGTACTTTAACTTTACATAATTTAATCTTTCTATTTTTATAATGCCATTACCTGATTTAGAGAAAAACAAATTAGGGTATTTAAAAAGAGTTTAAGGATAAAAAAATCTTTTAGTAAGAAAAAAAATCAAGCTGGGAAAAGGTTCATCCTTTATTGAGCTATTAATAATTACCAAAAAAATCAACTAAGTCACTTCGTTAACGAAAACCATCAAATTGACTGATTTAATCGTTAACGGTGCTAATGTGACATGTCATGTTAACAAAAAATATAAAAAAACTATTAAAAATTTCAGATTGGGTTGGACCGATCTGAAGTAATAAAATAAAATTTGTCCACTCACAATCCAAAGTACGTCGAGCCAACCTAACTGGCGTAAACAACCTAACACGTGAACACGTCTATTTAACTCAAATAATTTGCATTGTTAATTAATATGATTAAAGAATAGATGTGAAACGTTTTTTTAATAAAAAAATACATATCTCGTCACGCATTAAATTAAAAATAATTTAATGTTAATAATTTGATCGGAATAAATAACAATGTTAACTATTTAAATTAACTAATGACATAAGTGAAATGATTGAAATTATGTCAAATTAAAATATAATAAAGATATCGAAACCCGAGGTTGACCACGAAAATATTAGAAAGTTTCAGCCTTTGATTTTCACTTAATCCCTATTATTATAATAATTATAGTTAGATACAAGTTGGCTGTCAAACAAAATCTTCTTCTTTCCTTTAATGGTACAATTTCAAGTTTTCAACTAATACAAAGAATTATTATATTAAAAGGCAAAAGACTTAAAAAATTTTCTTAGTCGTTTCAACTGAAAGTAATTACCATTTTTCTCGTTAGAAAAGCTTTATTAACGTTCTTGGTGGTTGTATTTTGGCCATCAAAACTAAAGATTTTTGTATCTATAAAAAATAAGAAAATAAAAACTCATTGCGGATATCGGTTTAGTTTGGTCAGATTTTTTTAGTTATTCATCGTAATTCGATTAAGTGTGATTCCGTTTTTTCATATTAATTTATGGTTGTGTTATGGCTTTTGAATATTATTTGATAAAATTTAATGTTAGTTATTTTTAAAAATTGAATATTTTTTAAGAACTTTAATTATTTTCACTATTTTAAATATAAAATATTACTTTTTATATCATAAAATTAAAATTAATCACATATTAAATGAAAAATAGGATTCGCTTTAGTTATGAGTAACTGTGGTTTTTGAACTTCCATTCTATAAATCATCCAAAACCTCGATTCGGATCAATTTTCAATTTTTCAGTTTTTCTTGTTAGATATGGTAATTGGGTGGGACGAGTTGGTTTTTGTTTGTTTTAATCTTGACCCGATTTTTTTACACATTTTGTTCCCACTTTGTTTCGAATATGATTTTATTTGATTTTTTTTTTTTTGGTGATACAAGAAAACCAAAAGGACTTTAACACATTCACTCTCTCCACATCGACAGAAGCGATTTTGGCAATGCTATTAACAACGTGATTGGCTTCCTTAGGGATATGTATTACCACCCAAAACTCTTTATATTGTAACAACTTCTAGATTCGCCTAACCCGTCTAGATATTGAATTTGTTGAAGAATTCCTTTTTATTTCTTGGACCACCTCGAGATGATCTGTATGAATCAAAATTCTTCCCAACCCTTGTTTTTTTAGTAGAGTTAGGCCATTCAAAATATTTCATAACTCGGCATCAAACAATAAATTTTCTTCTACTCTTACTAGTCTTGTCCCGGCATATTAAATAATTTATACAATTAAATATTTTTTACAAAAGTTAAATGACATACAGATTATGAAATATTATTAAAATATTATTTTCAAAAATTATAATTAAAAAAATATAAAACTATTTATAAAATTAAAATAAATATATATTGATTAATTTATCAAGATAAGATGGTGCGGCTAACTTGACTTGACTTGAATCCTAATATTTTAATTAAAAGTTGCATCATCCTACTTCAAAACTCGATTTTTAAAAGATAATCCATCGCCGAAATGAATATAGAAATTCTTTAAAGAGCCAAAATTTAATTATAATTTTGAAGAGATCAAAATATAATTTTATTTTTTCATATATTAATTTATAATTTTATTATTTCAGAACGCACTAAACAAATATTTAAAAAAAAAAAACCAAACATTTTTAATTTTTAGGACCAAAATTTCTGCCTAACCTTATATTCGTCCCTGCCATTTTTCTGAATTATTTTACCATCCCACCTTTTCTTTTGGTTTCTTGTCAATGAAGAATACATGCGATGGAGACATTTGGGATTTGAGAAAAATTGAAGAAAAAAAAGTAAAAGCTGCTCAACTGAAGCAACTTCAAGAAGTGGAGATGTTTGTTGACCTTTATATACAAAATAGTTAAAAACGAGATTTTTTTTTTTACAATTTACTTTAATTAATATAAATAACACATATAACAATTTGATACCTGAACTTGACACTTTTTTCTAATTTAGTACATCAACATTTTTTGGTCCAATTTGATACCCAAACTTGACACTTTTTCCTAATTTGATACTTAAACTTGACATTTTTCTTCTTAAGTTGGTACTTAATCTTTTTCGGGATCCAATCTGGTACCTGAACTTGACACTTTTTCCTAATTTGATACTTAAACTTGACATTTTTCTTCTTAAGTTGGTACTTAATCTTTTTCGGGATCCAATTTGGTACCTGAACTTGACTCTTTTTCCTAATTTGATACCTAATCTTTTTTTTTGTTTGATTTGATACTTGAACTTGTTAATTATTTTACAAATTACTCCAATATACTAACAATGTTATTTTTTTATGAGGTAGTAAAAATAAGCAATGTATGACCTACGTGTGACATATGATATGATTTTTTTATTTTATATGTTCAATTAATTTTAATTTTAATTAATTAATTAATTATTTTATTAATTGAAAATAATGAATTTCTTTTGATTTGGGTTTTAAAACTCATGTTTTCCTATTTAATATTATTTCGTTAAGTATAGCTTAATACCTATTTTTTAACACGAATTTCCTTTAATACCAACAATAATTTTGTAGCATAACCAAAAAAATTAACACCATTAGTTTTTTGCGTAATTTGTATAATATTTAATAAATTTAAGTGCCAAATTGAACCTAAAAAGCTTAGGTGCCAAATTAGGGAAAAAATGTGTACCAAATTAGGCCAAAAAAGTTTAGGTACTAAATTAGAAAAAATTAAATTTAAGTACCAAATGTTAAATTAAACCTAATTATATGTATACATAAATTTCCTTTTTTTCTTCCTTTTGTTATATCAATACTTTTTTTCTTATGGGATTTTCATCTAAAGCATAAATAATTAATAATAATAAAACGGAAAGTGAAAGTGTAGAACAATGATGCCAATTACTGCTAAATTCTATCATGTAAGCTTTCCTCTTTTTTTTTTTTTCCTTTTTTTAGTAAATAATTAAAATAATTAGGAAAGCTGCTAGAGAAAAAAAAAAAAAAACTTTGACTTAAGGGGCATTGTGGATCCAATTGTACCTTTTCAAAAGTATCTTTTTTATCTTCAAGAAAAAGCAGCCATGGAGCCAACTAAGGGCACACTTGCAAACTCTTAAGAGATTTATTAAAAGTTAAAATATGATGTTAGTCCTTGTATTTTGATAAAATGTATAATTTAGTCTCTACTTTTGTTTTTTATTCTAAAAATTGAGTCGATTGTTAGTATTTTTCGTCAAAATTTACCAAGTTAATATACGTTGATGTTCTCATATGATATGATATATAATTCACATAAAATAAGTATGTTAGTGGGTAAATTTTAACATCAACGAGACCAATGAGTACAAAATATGCAAAAAAAAAAAAAAAACTATGATAGTTCTTTTATATATGAAATGTACTAAAAATTGAAATTGAAGTCACATTATATTTTTAGACAGAAAACTCAAATCTGAATCTTGAAAATAACATTATTGAAACTAATAACCGCGAACCCAAAACACAGGGGCGAATCTGAAGGGGCATGCAAGGCCTTGGCCCCCCTCAAATGAAGAAATTACTATTTAAGTCTCATATAAAATGCGATAGAATTGCACATGTTTAATACCTTATAAAATTATGTTTTTATCTCTCAAAAACTTATTATTCGATTTTGATCCTCCCTGAAAAGATTTATGGATTCGTCCCGGAACATAAACCGCAAAAACAAACCTAGTTGATAAAAATAATAATTGAGATTGTAACCACTATTAAAACCTTAATTATTGCCATAATAGGCTTTTTAAGGCAAAAAGAAAAGGTTGAATGCATTTAGATCTTTTCCCATACATTCTTTTTCCTTTTCATTATATATCAATGGCGGAAAGAGGGGTTATGGGGAAAAAGGAGTTGCATTGTTTAGTAATTATTGCAAAGTAGAGGGACCACATTAAACAATGTACAAAAAGATCTTTTTAATCTTGTATTTATTAACACTTTTGTCTATTTCCCTTCATTCTATTATAACGAGGTCTGTAAAGCTGCCACAATAAATATTTAAAAATATTATAAAAATGAGAAAAAGATGATTATGATTATGATGATGGATTACATAATGCAAGTCCCATGTGTGAACAAGATTACATTGTTAGATCTTAAAATTCTGGGATGGAAAGGGGAACAAAATCCCAAGCTTCCTACAGTGTTATCAAACTTAAATGGGTTAATATAATTTTAGTCCCTGAACTTGGTAATTAAGTTCACTTTAGCACTTATATTTTTTTTGATCTATTTTGATAACTGAACTTGGCAACGAGGTTCGTTTTGGTTTTTGAATGAGACACTTTGAGATTATGGCACGTCATTAAATCTTTATGAAATCCAAGTTTAGGGACTAAAATGAATCAAACAAAAAGTACAAGTATCAAAGTAAACCTAATTATCAATTTCGGACACTCAAAGTTATGTTAATTGACTTAAATGTTGCTTTCTTCCTATAAAGGTTCAATTATGCCTTCAGTCCTATACTTTTGGACTTTTGAAATTTGATCCCTTTGCTTTGAAATTTAAAGTCTAATTTATAAGCCTAGTGGATTTCTATTAAATTTGAATTGTTGTATTTTAATATTTAACAGTTTTGATTTAAAAATTCAATACTTCAATTGACTATATATATTCAAATTTAATTGGACTATAATTTTAAACTAGACAAATAGAGGATTAAACTCCTAAAATTAAAAATAAAATAACTAAATTTCAAAATTTTGAAAAATATAAGGACTAAAACCTTTAAAATATTAGACAATGTTAGATCTATACCCTAATAAAATAACAAATTATAGGGACCAAATATATCATTATCTAATAAAACATAGCTATGGAGATCTTTATCAGCTAGTCTAGTGCCAAAATGAGGACAATTTATAGGGGGATCAATTATCATGGCCAGGTTATTGGTGGAAAGTAAGAGTAAACTTAGAATATCAATATTTCAAACTATTTTCTTCATTTAAAAATATAGATTTTTTTGTCGATTGAGTCTTAACTTGATTGGTATGAGTGTAAGAGGACGTGGGTTCATGTGCGTTGAAGTATATGATCCTCCTATTTAAGTGTTGATGAGGGACTATTAGTAGTTCTAGGCATTGTATCAGAAAACAAAGACCATAGATTGTGATCCTACACTTATATGAAAGAAAGTAAATAAAAAAAAACTTTTAATAACTATACAATTAACAGATGACTTTTTACAGATAAAACCTTAATCGAGAGCAATCGATCTATTCAATTTAAAACCAACAAAAAAAAATGTAAACAAACAGTCAAACATTAATTTTAAATTGGGATTTTAATCTGAATTTTGAAAAAGTGCTTATCAATTAAATTAATTTTTCATCCTCTCGTTAAATCTTTCACTTTACAAAATCATGTTTAAAATTGGCATTTAATCTTTTGAGAAACACTTTTAGCAGCAATGATGAACACTATCAATTTTTTTAAAAGCATGCATTTTTCAACTTTAATGGTAAATTAGCGTTAAATAAGATCGAGTTTGAGTTGGGTTTCAATTAACTTTTATATTATATACATTTAAAAATAAAATATATATATTAAAAGTCAATTAAATCATTAATTTGATTACAATTTCAAAAACTAATAACTTATCGAGATAATTTATTTTAACTGCACACAAAATTATTTTAATAATCATGATTAATTTAATTAAACCAACTCGATCAAAATTCATCGAACGAAATCATTTGAACCGATTTTTTACCACCAACCAAAATTTTTCTTTTTGAGTTGCAATCATGTATAAGTAGCTTCTCCACTAACAAGACAGTGTTATATTTTGGGGGGTCATTTTCAACCTTTTTATTTTCCCTCTTTGTTTTCTTGTCTTCCATTATCACTTTCCCCCCCCTTCTTTTTTAATTTTGTCTCGATATATCAACATCCTTTAATTCAAAGAGCAGTAACAGAGGGGAAAAGAAAAGAAAAAAAAGATCATTTAAACATTGATTGCACGCACTGTGTGATGTAGTTAAGAAGGGCAAGTCTTGCCAGTTCATTGTTGGGGCCATTAGTAAATTCATATATTATTCAAGAATTCTCATCTTATGTCGAATAGTTCTTAGCTCGATTGACATGACTGTTGTTACCAACGCAGGAAGATGTAGGTTTGAGTATGTTGAAGCGTATTATTTTCCTATTTATGGGTTGTGGAGGGACTATGGGTAATTTTAAACATTATTTCAAAAAAAACAGATATAATCATACCTTTTTATTATTTCCCTAAATATGTTAAGAAGTTAGACCATATTTAATATAAGGTTTTGACTATTGACTTCATGAGATCGGAGTGGAGATAAAATAAGAGAATTTTGATTGACAAGATTGATTTCAAATATTAACTCCTGTAAATGTCGAGTTTAGTTTAACATTTTCGACTTTTTATTAATGTTGAGGTCATGGTTTATGGAATTTGGGTTGATAATTTGAATGTTGTCTCAACTAATTTTTTTTTGTTATTTTAGTTCAATTAATTCGTACTGAATCATGGGTCAATCGATTTTTTTTTCCAGATTATTGATCTATCCAATTTCAACACCTTTAGTCGAGTTCCAAAGTCAAACTTGTTAATTGAAATTCACTCTTTTTTTTTTTGTTCCAATCCCAATCTAAAAAAATAAAAAATAAAAATTTTCAGAACAACAAAATAAAAGAAGTCTTCATTTTTAATTTATACATATTTGGTCATATCTTTATAGATTTTATTATTTTCCTTTTTAACGAAACTTGGAAAAAATTATAAAAATCTCAGTCACTACCGTACTTGCTTACTCATAATCTCTTCTCCTTTTTATGTCACCATTTCTCTCTCTCCTCAGAGAAGAAATGTGGGATCATCAGTTCCACAAATCATGACTTCCTTCTTCAGCCTTAAACTCCATTTACACTCCGCAATTTTCATCGTTCTTACTTTTCTTGCAGTTCAGGGTTCCGGCATAAACGCCGACGGTCTTCTTTTACTGTCTTTCAAAAACTCCATTCTCAGCGACCCTTTACAAGCACTACGAAACTGGAACTCCACCGACCAGACACCGTGTTCTTGGACCGGCGTCTTTTGTAGCAACACCAATGGCGGCGGCGGTGAGGGCGGGTCTCGTGTTACAGCTTTGTCTCTTCCTAGTTCTCAGCTCGTCGGTTCGATACCGTCAGATCTGGGTTCCATTCAACACCTCGAAAGCCTTGATTTGTCCAACAATTCACTTAATGGGTCGGTTTTAGAATCGGTTTTCAATGCGACGGAGCTTCGGTTTCTTGATTTGTCGAATAATTTGATGTCCGGTGCGATGCCGGAAACTATCGGACGGTTGCAAAGTTTGCAGTTTCTTAACCTTTCCGACAATGAGTTAGGTGGGACTTTGCCTAAAACTCTTACTACTATCCAGAATCTAACTGTTGTTTCTTTGAAGAACAATTATTTTTCCGGTGATCTTCCGGCTGGGTTTCGATCTCTTCAAGTTTTAGACCTTTCTTCGAATCTTATCGATGGTTCTTTGCCTAAGAACTTCGGCGGTGACAGTTTAACGTACTTGAACGTGTCTTACAACAGACTTTTCGGGAAAATTCCGTCGCAATTCGCCGAGAAAATCCCTACCAATGCCACCATCGATCTTTCCTTTAACAATCTCACTGGAGAAATCCCGGATTCCGACGTGTTTAACAACCAAGAACCCAAATCTTTCTCCGGGAATCCTCATCTATGCGGGGAAATAACAGGCCGTAGCTGTCCTATAACTTCTTCACCGTCATCTTCTCCTCCGGCGATCGCAGCTTTTCCGAAAACAACAGAGTTTGCCGACACACCTGGTCCGTCACCCATCGGTGAAAAACCACAACGAAACAGGCTTAAACCAGGAACCATAGTAGCAATCATCATCGGAGACACAGCAGGGATTGGATTTTTCCTCATGGTTTTCTTCATCATCCACAAATTAAAGAACAAAAAAAGAGTTGAAACCACCACAGTAACACAAACAGCTAACGACACAGTCAACGACAACTGGTCAACGACATCATCGTCGTCGGAATCCAGAGGGTTTACAAGATGGTCGTGTTTGAGGAACACAAAAGAAGAGTACGATGAAGAATCTGAAACCCCTTCTGAAGAAGATCAAAGTCAAGGTAATCAACGGCAGGGAATGCATGAACATGATAAAAAAGGTACATTAGTGACCGTGGATGGCGAAAACCAGCTCGAACTCGAAACTTTACTTAAAGCGTCAGCTTACATTTTAGGTGCCACGGGGTCGAGTATTATGTACAAGGCGGTGCTCGAAGACGGGACTTGTTTAGCGGTTCGAAGGATCGGGGAGAATAGTGTGGTTCGATTTAAAGACTTTGACACTCAAGTTCGAGTTATCGCCAAAATGGTGCACCCTAATTTGGTCAAGATTCGAGGGTTCTATTGGGGAGTCGATGAAAAGCTTGTTATTTACGATTTCGTCCCAAATGGCAGCGTCGCCAACTCGCGTTACAGTAAGTTACTTACTCCGTTCCGTTTTATAATTTATATTAATTAATTTTCATTACAATTTATATTATTATTATTTTTAAAAAACAATTGACCCATTTTTTCAGTAATATCGTTACAAAATTCGAACCCGACTCCTAAGAAATTAACTTGACATTTGTTTTACTCATTCGTTGCTTTCTCTTTTTTTCAATTTTCTCACATTTTCCAAGGGAAACATATGCGCACGTTAGCAAAACTAACATGGGTATTTGCTAAATTGCGCTCGATTGCTCGAGCCGTGACGGTGGAGTAGTTGAAAAACTGAACATTGTTGTTTAATGCATGGGAAAGTCAAACTAAAGTCTCGGAATCCAATTGGTATAAAGTAATTTTTAATCCCTGAATTTCATCATTTTTTCAATTTGGTCCTTAAATTTTTTGCCCATATCAGTTTTGAAATTTGGCCCTAAACTTAAATTACTTTTATGTATGATAATTTTTATATAAAATCTATAAAAAAAGTTATATATTTTTGGGAAAATTTTCAATTGACTGGCATAAGTTTTAGGTGAAAACTATTTTTTACGATAATTTTATTTTAAACATTTTAAATGTTTTTCTTACAATAAATTTTTTTTTTCAGGAAAAGTTGGCTCGTCACCTTGTCATCTTCCATGGGAGGCTCGGCTAAAGATAGCCAAAGGTGTTGCACGAGGGCTAGCTTATCTCCATGACAAGAAACACGTACATGCCAATTTGAAGCCGAGCAACATTTTGTTAGGCCCCGACATGGAACCGAAGATCGGAGACTTCGGTCTCGAGAGGCTTGTAACATGCGACACAAGTACCAAAGTCGGGGTCTCGGCTCGAAACTTCGGTAGCAAAAGGTCGACGGCATCGAGAGACAGCCTCCAAGACCTAACTGGACCAAGTCCGAGTCCAAGCCCAAGCTCATTCGGGTTATCACCGTACCGAGCCCCTGAATCTCTCAGGATCCTCAAGCCTAACCCCAAGTGGGACGTTTACGCCTTTGGTGTCATTTTCCTAGAGCTTCTAACGGGGAAAGTCATAGTCGTGGACGAGTCGGGTCAAGGGAATGGGATCGTGATCGAAGATAAAATCAAGGCGTTGAGGATGGCCGATGCGCCGATCCGGGGCGAATTAGAAGGCAAAGAAGAGGGATTGTTGGCTTGTTTTACGTTGGGGTACAATTGTGCTTCTCCAGTACCACAAAAGAGACCTTCAATGAAAGAAGCCGTACAAATTCTTGATAAAATCCCTTCTTCAACTTCATTTTCACAACACTATTTTGGATACTGATTTGAAAAAAAAAAAATTCAACACAAAATGGGAGATTACATTTGTAGACAACAGTGTATGTAATGATTGACTTATAGGGTTTTCTTTTTTAATTTTTTCTTTTTAACTTTTTTTTTGTTTCAAAGTTTGTGTTTGGTTGGAAATTGCATAACATCATGTGTTGAACCTTTCTCCATGTGGCACTAATATTTATTACTAACTTTAAGATCAAATCCTTCTTGTTGTTCGGTTAAATTTTGTTATATTAATTTTAACTTTATAAAATTGCAAATTCAGTCCATATACTTTAATTTCGTTAATTTTAATTTTTATAATTTTTTGAATTTTAAATTTTCAATCTTGATCTAAATAGTAGCAATTAAATCCGTTAGACTCAATTTAATTACTAGCCACATATTATATGTACAGTTGTATATTATTTAGTCCATATTCTCTAATTTAATTATTCTAAGTTACTATATTTTTCAAAATTTGAAATTTCAGTCTTAATACAAATGACAGTCACTAATCCGTTAACTGGATTTTTAGCGAGTGATATGTGATGACAAACTGACATGGTATTACACATATGATGATATGTTTGTTGCATTAAAATTTGAAAATAGTAGAATCTAGTGAATTTAATAGTCATTGTTCGGGGAGGAATGGAATTTTAAAATTTAAAATGTACAATGACTAAAAATGACCCAATTAAAGGATATGGATTAAATCCGTAGTTTTAGTAAAGCACAAGAATTAATAGTAAATTTTAACCTTAGGTTTTTGACTTAACTTTTCTAATTTGTTAAATTTAGTCCTTATTTTTTTTGAAATTTTAATTTCGATCTTAGCCTAAAATAGTAGTTAAATTCGTTTGATTAAATTTTGCTATTAGTCTTGATCATTTGGTTAAATTCTATGATATGGGGTAATTAGTAATAATGGTTAGTTGTTTTTGTATTTTTGTTAATTTCAGTATTGTAACCAAATGCAGCGTTTTACCTCAGCATTTTAATGAAAACGGTGCGTGTAAGGGGGGATTAGATCAGTGCTTAAAACGGGGAGTTTAGGGCAAGTAACCGTTCGAGTTAAACGGTGCATTTTGTCCGTTACCGACCCTTTTATTGACCAATCAGAAAGGGGTGAGGCAGTTATGAAAATACTCATGGTTTTCTTCTTCTCTCTTGCTCTCTGAAATCTCGTTCTTCCTTCTCTCTGTTTCTCTTCAGATTCCTTCATTTTTCCTGCTTAAATATTCTTCCCTCGTCATTCTACTGTTAGTTTTGCACCATGTGTAAAGTTGTAAATTTGGTGTATGCTTTTCAACCGAATCATTCTTACTCCTTATATTTTTAAAATTCCAACTAATAGTCTATCAGTTGATTTTCTTGCATATGAATAATATGCGGAAATAATAAATTGGCATAATATTACATATATAATAATATGCTTGCTACAAATTAATATAACCCAATGAATTTGGGCTTTACACTTAACCCTTTTGAAATCCTTAAATCGAACTATTTGAATCGAATTTTTATTATTATTGTAATTGTGATGATTGAGTTGGGCTAAATCAACAAAATATATTACAATTCTATAGAATAATATAAAAATCGTATATAAACTTTGATTCGGTACAATCATATATATATGAAAATTTGATTATGATTAAAATCCATACACGAAACTTTGATTATGAATATAATTATTCATATCGTACCACTTGGAATTACAATTGTGATATCTTAATATTTGTATTAATTTAAATTTAATAATTATATATTTTCACTCAAAAGATAATTTATATATTTTCATTTATTAAAATTTTATATATAAACAACTTAATAAAATTTAATATTTATGTTATAGTGTTATATATTACTATAAATTAAAATTTAAAGATATCAAATTTAGACTTGGTCTGGTTTTCCATTTTTCTCCCTTATGTTTTTTGAATTGGAAAAGATCCCGCCCATTCTCTCATTTTAAAAACCCTTTCAAACGTCTCTCTCTGTTACACCAATAGCAGCGTCATAAAGAAAAAGAAAAAGACATAGCGCTTCGATTGTCATCCTACCTGAAGTAGAAAAGCAATGGCGACGAACATCGGAATGATGGACGGTGCTTATTTCGTCGGCAGATCTGAGATCCTTGCTTGGATCAACACCACTCTCCATCTCAATCTCTCCAAAGTAGAAGAGGTTTTTTTTTTGCTTTTTTTTTAATCATTAAATCTTTCTAATTTCTAATGTAAATCAAGAAAATTTCGATTTATTGATGATTTTTTTTTGGATCTGGTTTCTTCAGGCATGTTCTGGTGCCGTTCACTGTCAGTTGATGGATTCGGTTCATCCAGGGATGGTGCCGATGCACAAAGTCAATTTCGATGCCAAGAGCGAATACGAGATGATCCAGAATTACAAAGTGCTTCAAGATGTCTTTAACAAACTCAAAATCACCAAGGTCTTTTATGTTTTGTTTTTATCTTTTTTGAGGATTTATTATTATTTTTCTTCTGGTTTTTGATTTTTTTGTTTTGAATTCTTTTTTTAATTGCTTTAGCATATTGAGGTGAGCAAGCTGGTGAAAGGAAGACCGCTTGATAATCTGGAGTTCATGCAATGGATGAAAAGATACTGTGATTCGGTTAATGGAGGCGGTCTTCATAGGTAAATTTCTTTTAAACCTTGCTTTACTTGTAATCAGATCATGCAAATGGTTTCTTTTGCCTAAGTCAATTTTAAATAAATTTTAGTATTAAATTTTAGGAAATTTGGCTAACTTTAATTGTTCTATATGACTTTATAACCAATTTCTTTGTTAGAATTGAGCATTGTTATCTTTATACCATCACCAATATGACATATTGCAATACTTTTAGTCATATTTGAGAGTTTCAATCTGCTTGAATTTAAGGTTTTTCAGAATTTGACACTTGCATTTAGGCCTGGTCTTTAGCTATATGTATATATGAATTAAAAGAAATGAGAAGATCTATGGGTGAGTTTCTGCTGTTGTCACATGTAGTTACAATCCAGTAGAAAGGAGAGAGGCTTCTAAGGGAGGAAAAGAAGCAAGCAAGAAATCAGCACCACAACCATCCTCAACCAAGGGTTCAACTGCTGCTCCTAGACCTACATCTTCCCATGCTCGAAGGAACAGCAACGATGTTCCTTCATCCGTGAATCCTTCTAATCAATCAGCAAAGGCACCATCCAAACCATCTACATCAGTGGCTGCGTATGATGAACAGGTACTTTATATTCATGGAACAAATTGATAATTTCATTAGTTTAAAGAAAGTTCAGATGAATTTATGTTTTCTGCTTTACAATGTAGATTACTGAGTTGAAGCTATCTGTGGATAGTCTTGAAAAAGAGAGGGATTTTTACTTTGCAAAGTTGAGAGACATTGAGATTCTCTGCCAGACACCCGAAATCGAAGACTCCCCGGTATTTTCTCTTTTGACATTCAGATTTAGATTAGGGAAATGTTATATGTAGTAAAAAGGGTCATTAAAATTGATTTTTTTGATGTTTTACCATATGTTATTGCAGATTGTTGCAGCTATCAAAAGGATTTTATATGCTACAGATGGCGACGCATCGGTAGTGACTGAAGCTCAAGCCATGCTGTCACTTGACCCCAAGGAAGCAGAGGCATTGAGTCCAATTGCTGAGGCATCGGAAGAGAAATCCGGTTCTGAGACCCAGAAGAGGAAAAACATTTTGAACACTGATGTAGATGCTGCCGGAATCATAACCTTGTCTCCAAGGCAAAGGCTTACTGATGCTTCTGATGTTCACTGCAGTGGGTCACCTCTAATGACTTATTAAAGTGCAACCAACTAAAAGACTTCTCAAGACCTGCTTGACAATACAGTATTGTCAAAAATCTTAGCCGTATATTTTGCAATTCTATCTGTTGTTTCTATAGTCCAACCAAGGGTGTCTAGGAATGTTTAGGACATGACATGATATAATCCTTCATCCGAATTTGTTTGCAATGTCTAATTGGATCATGTTGTGCACTAGGAAGATGTAAGAATAACATGCTACTCTATGCATATCCATTCTGCTTCAGTTCATTTTTAGCTAGACACCTCTCCTTTTTTAGATGTTTCTTTGTTATGGAATTATATAGGCTTTTAAATTTTAAATACAAGGTGTGATATATGGGAATGAATCATAGTTTTTTTGAGATTGTCCAATGCTTTTGCAGTTTACAATATTGTTTTTACTGTCTATAATGTCTTTGTTGTACAGATTGGTATTTATATGATTAATATAGGCATTGTGCTTAATGCTTGTTGAAGGCTTGGAAAAACAGGTCATGAGGAAAAGCTAATTAAAGCTCAGGCTTTTGCCATAAGGCCAAGGTGAGATCAAAAACTTCTGTCATTGGCTTTATATTGTACACTATCCAGACATAAATTTCCCTTTAGTTTCCCTCTTATTCCTCATCATTTATAGTCTCCAAACTTTGAACAGGTTAAAGCTTTTTGCTAACTATTTGTGTCTAATACTTATATTTGTCGTATACGAGAACATAGCTAGAGAGAGATAACCCGAAACCTAGAAAAAATTTACTTATTGGATAATTGTTTATGTGACATTTTTGTGGGTCATAGTTTGTAAAAAATTTTACACTAAAACAAATGAATGAATCCAAATCCTGAAAAGCATTACTTGTTGTTGTAAGTAAGCCATTATAGCCACCACAGTCAAAAGAGCCATCTACTAGATTTTGATGTGATCTAACACCTGAATGAGCTCAGGTTAAGCTGTGAAAAATGAAAAGGGAAAAAAAAATCCCCATTTTTAAACAGCAGACACCAGTTTCCACCATGTTTTGATAGGGTTAAAGTTTGTAATTAGTTTTTTATTAATGCCGAGTGAAATTTAATTTTTATACTTTAGGTTAATATACTACTAGGGACCTAAGGTTGGTTTAGTGTTTAATTTGGTCCTTGAGTTTAATTTTAATGTTAATTTAAGTATTTAAATTTAATGTTGGTTTAAGTACCAACATTCATTGCTCTAGATATTTTGTACCAAAAACCTTAAAGTCATTCAAATACCAAATGGTACATTAACCCATAATTTAATTTGATAATTTTTAATTCTTATATTTTTTATATTTATATTAGTGGATGTAACATCATTTGTTTATATCAAAATTAAAATTTAAAATCTTGAAATAATCTGACAACATTTATTAAATTTATTAAATTTACTCAAAAAACTCAAGAGGACCATACGCTAGATTTGATGTGATCTAACACCTGAATGTGCTCGGGTTAAGCTATGGAAAAAAGGGAAAAAAAGGTACCCCGTTTTTAAACAGCAGTCACCAGTTCTGTGTCTATTCCTTAGCATAGATTTAACTTAGTTATCCAAATAGTTGCATTCGATTTTTACTGTCATGGTAAAAAAGACAGGAGGGTATAGTTTTCTCTTTTACATGGTGCAAAATTCTCTTTCGGCTTTTATGGCGTAACAGAGATTTGAGCACTGTTTGGATGGCGAGAAAACCTGAGGGAAACACGCAGAATCTACTCCCCTTTTCTTTTCTCCTTTTTAAAATGAAATTGATGAATCCAGTTGTGTAAAATTAACACTGATTATACTGTTTTTTAGTGTTAGGTAGATGTGGGGGGCAGAACTCTGTTTGACTTGTAAGTTCTGGTGTCATCAATTCAGTTGTTTTTTTGCCGGTAGGTACTATTTATTACTGCTTGCAAAAAATGTCTTTGAAAGTATCTGGGAGATAGATTATTGAATTGTGGTTTTTATGGAGTCGATGAATCTTTCAACAGAACACTGCTATTCTTAATCAGGGTTTTAAATTTTATCTCCCGACTCTATTGGTGAATGAAACTTTCAAAGGCTTTGGGTAAAAGAATTGGCGTGGAATACAAAAAAAAAAAAAAAAATCAAATTATGGTTTTATTCTACTACTAAGCACAAATTCGAGATTTAGTCCCTATATTTTTAATTTTATATAATTTGATCCTCATTTTTCATAATATTATTTTTGTTCTAGTAGTTGCCACCATTAGTTATTTTGAAAAAAGTCCATGTCAAAATGATGGCTATACCGGTTAAATGGACTAATTAATAACATTACATATGTAGAATAATCAAGTTATGTCAATTTAAAATATAAGATTAAATCTCAAATTGAAGTATAGTAGAGAGATTATAATTGTAATTTAACTTAAAATAACAAAAATAAACAAAAGCCATGAAGAATGTTATTTTCAAATTGATGTTTGTGTTGAAACAAGTGGTTGTAATGTAGTGTTTTTTTAGGACATAAAATTTTAAAAGCAAGGACCAAATTGATTAAAAACCCAAACATGTTTCCTTAGAGTAAATGAGTCAAAATATTGAATCCAAAAGGACAACCCATAAATTCCTACCAAACTATAAGAAAATGACCCTATTTTTCATTTTTGAAGTAATGCCCAAGAAAATTAAGTGACTTGAGCTGGCACATTTATAAAGTTGCAATAAGTTCACTAATTTAAATCTCTCTCCTATTTTTCATTTTTATAAATATTGATATTTGTTACATATACGCGGACCACCATCACTATTAATGACCTCTTACTAGAAATACTTCTAACAACTAATTTTTCTAAATTAATGCCAAGATTTTCGGTACGTGGTCAAATCGATTCGATTAAATAAATCATTATAAATTATAAAAAAGAATATGGTTCAACTATTTGATTCAATTAGTCCATATCAATAGCCTTTCTCCAGAAAAATTATTCCCAATTCAACTTGTTCGATTGGTCAATCTGATTTGTTCAAACAACCATGACTACTACCTCTATTGTCTAACCTAGTTTGCCAATGTTCTTTCCCAAGCGAACTATTTTACTAGATTGTTAGTTACTCTTGATAATCTAGCTATTTCAACAAGCTATCTATTACTTATCACTTACATACTTCACAATTCAATAATGTGACATTACTTTCTCGAATTAACAGGAAATTATTGATGAATGACAAACCGATTGATTGAACTATCAAAAAGCCTAATGTCAATCTATTTAAATAACCAAAATCATCTTCTTCCTTCTCTTTTTGCTTTTTCCAACTCCCTCATCTCCATCTTACAACTCTCCACCTTCATCATGTAAATCGATTATTATGTTCACGCCACTTTTTTGTATCAACAATATTCAACACATATTTGAACATAATACTTGTAATTGCATTATTACTTCAATTTCTAATTAAAATAGAATGTCGACAATGGCAATAAATCGCAAAGAAATGAAAGAAAAATAGAACACAAATTTTACGTAGAAACTTTTTCAAAAAAAAATTACGGGCAGAGGAGAAGAAAATTTACTATATCAAATTTAAATAATTACAAGAAGTATAGACTAGGTCTATTTATAGGTTTAGCAACCCTTATTCTAATCAACATCTAATAGAAGTAATGCAGTAAGGTTGAAACACCTTATTCAAATCAATATCAAACAGAAGAAGTAAACTTCTATACGGATTCTTCTTGTGCAGCCTGTGGATCTTTCTATCTTGCCACTTGTATTTTGTTTTAATAAGAATTTGAGTCACAACTCTAACAATTTCATTTTATTTTCATATCAATAGCTATATATATATATATATATATATATATATTCATATTAAACTTCATTAAAAATGTCAATTTATCATTTATATAATTTTATAGCTGTTACTTTCACAAATTAATAAAATTTGAGTTTTTTTGGTGTTATATATGATTTTATAGCAATTAAAACTATCTCACTATTAAATACATGCTATTTTAAAAAAATCAACAAAATTTGAAGTACATTTTGTTAACAATTCTATAGCAATTTAAATATATATTTTAAATAGTTATTTTGGTAATTTCTTTCACTATTATAATTCCTTTTTTCATCTTATTTGCTAAGAAGATTTTGAAATCTTACAAATTAAATAACTTCAATGAATTTTTTATTAAAAAAGAGTTAAATACTCCATAAATCAATATATTCTTCGTAAATTTAGAAATTAATCTATATACTTTTATTTTTAAGAATTTAACCCTTCTAATTTTTAAGTTTAAAATTCATGTTCAACTATTAATAATAATAAAATTATTTCGTTAAATTCAAATTCATTACGATATCATTATTTAGTTATGTTATTATTAAGTGACGGTTTTTTTAAATTCTAAAATATCACATAAACACATTTAATAGTATTAACAATTGAATCTAAATTTAAAAATAAAAATATAAATCAATTAAATTCATAAAAATTATATAACATATTTTAACCTATTAGAAATATTAAAGGAAGAATATATATATATATATAACCTATATATGAGGCAGTATTTTGACTTTTCAGCAAAGGTTGAAGTGTCAAAATCAGGTACAGGAAGGCGAAAGTGAAAGTGAAACCTCAAAAATTGGTAGTGGGCAAAAACTTGAGTCATTGTCAAACTTACGGAAACCACTTATTGTAGTCGCACAATCATACTTGTTTCCCTGCCACTGTAGAGGTGCTCATGGGTCGGGCCGGGCCGGGTAAAAATTTTGGTCTGGGCCTGGCCCGGCCCAAAATATGGGTCTAGAATTTTTCCCAGGCCCGGCTCGGGAAAAAATTTATAAGGCTGGGTCCGGCCCTGTCCGTTTTTAAATAAATACCAAAAATTTATTTTAAAAATTAAAACAAAAATTTTAAAAAGTATTTTAAAAATATTTTAAAATTTAAAAAAATTAAAAAAGTATTTTAAAAAAATTTTAAAATTTAAAAAATTTTAAAAAAGTATTTTAAAAGTATTTTAAAATTAAAAAAATTTATTATATTCGGGCCGGGCCCGGGCCAAAAAAGTGGTGCCCGAGACCCGGCCCGTTTTTTAATCGGGCCTATTTTTTTTGCCCAAGCCCATATTTCGGGCCTATATTTTTACCCAAACCCTCCCATATTTCGGGCGGCCGTCGGGCCACAGTGCCACTTAGTAACCTCCAAATAATTGACTTCCATATGGATTTATTTGAAATTTCTCATAATTATTCATTTGTTTCAATTTGAATTTAATAAAAAGTAATGTTTTAAAATATATAATAATCGATTTAATCATCAGTACAATAATAATTAAATAATTTAAAAAATATAAAAATTAATAATTTTTTTTAAAGAATTGGTTCGATCATTGATTTTGTATTGATTTCAAACGATTTATTTGAAACTTAATCGATTTCTTTGTCAAACTGGTATACCGATCAATTCCTAGCTCAATTCAAAAAGCACTAATAGAAATCTCATAATCTATATACTCCGAAATTAACTTGGATTATTATTATCGCCAACTTTAGTTCAAATGTCAAGGTTGAAATGGTCTAGGTTCAAGTTTCACCTTTTTGAGTAATGCATGAATTATATTATTCGATTTAATGTTTGTATGAATTAATTTTTGATGACATTTGATAATTAATATAGCTTGACATTGTAGTTTTTGCTTTTAAGATGAAATATGATCTCGAATTCGAGATTCACAATGACATGAGAGATGTTACGCGATGGGAAAGAAACTTGGCATTTACGTAGCGTATCACATTAAAATAAAGGGTTTTCAAGCTCAAAAATGAAATCCTATTGCATAATATATGATCCTAAATGGTAAAAATATCATGGAAGAGTATAATTGCATTTTGTCCCCTTTATTTAAAAAATGAAAAAAACTTAATCTTGATATGTTAGATAAAAGAGCAAACCGGTCTTTCTGTTAAAACTTTCATCTATTTCTACTGTTAAAAACTAGTCTTTGTGCATCAGCATGAGGTACATGTGGCATATCATATGTCACTATATGATTATTTCATTAGTCACGCCAGTTTTTAACGGTACAAATGAATGAAATTTTAACACAAAAGATCAATTTACTCTTTGCTTTAAATTATTAGGATTAATTTACTCATTTTTTGAATAGAGAGACCAAAATACAATTTGACTCCTAGAAAAGTCACCTCCGTGATACTTTTTCTAATAAAAAGCTGAAAGTAGGAAAACAGAGATATTTGCAGATGCAGGGAATGTCATTGATGCATGTTTTGTTCAACAATCATACATTGGAGGAATCATAAAAGAACATGCATTTCGTTCTATCGGAAAACAGAGAAACCGACTACGACGGTCCAACGAACGATATCGATCAATTTCCGGCCCATGTTATAGCCAATTTTTAGGAAGGCAATAAATAACTAAACACATACAGATCATACATTAGGAACAATAACCAACAATATACGCAAAAGGAATCCTACAAATGACATGTCTAATAGTACTACTTATTACTATTAAGGGGGACGACTAACCGGATCGACAAACATACGGTTTACCGACGGCAGCCGCATTTGCTGGTCCGGTGCTCTACTCCTTTTGAATTGTGGATACGACGATGACGAAACCGAAGACGTTGTCACAGCCCACGAATCAACCAAGTTATCACAGCTGAAAGATGCATCAATGACACCATTAGGACTACTCGGGCTCGGGACCAATCTACGCTTACTTTTGTGGCCTCGGCTTTCCAGTAACTCCGAGATGAGCTCGTAGCACGAATTTACTTCATCCTGTCGGAAAACGAAACCAGGGATTAGCCGGAAAACGATCAGGATCCAATGATAAAGAACCCCAAAGTAATTATATACCTCACATATCTTGAGTACACCAATGAGTTGTTTTTGATATTCGAGGTAATGACATGGTTCAATATCTTTAATAACATGTAGCATTGTTGCAGCAGCTAAGATTGAAGGTATATAAAGCATGAACCTTGAATCTGGGATCAAATTGAATAATTTTAGAAAAAATGCACAAATTGTATAATTAAAGATGAAAACTTGGACTAAATTACCAGTAATGACAAGAAGAAGCAAATGTTCACAGCTATGAAGGAACTCAAAATGTAAATGAGACTTCAATCCAAGTCTACTTGTAATGTGATTAAAGAAGGAAATTGGTGTTATAGGGTTCATCCTCCATTGAAGAGTTGATAACACTAAAAGCTCCATTCTTTGTATAGTTTTTGAATCAAAAACATAGTTTGATTCTTCCACCTAAAGAAAAAAGAAAAAGAAAACCCAAAAAAGAAGATGAAAAACCCATTTTTCATAACCAAATAACAAGTTTTTTGAAACACAAAATTGTAACATACTTGAAGCTCTAAAAGGAGTGGTACTTGAGTTTCTTCAACTTTAGCAGCTAAAGATAAACAAGCAACAGCAGCTAATTGACTCATCCATGGGTTATCTTGTTGAAGTTTCAAGCTTGAAATGAACCTATCGAAGTAATTCACAGCAAGAACCATGGTTAAAGCATTGAACCCATAGTGTTCTTTGACCTTGAAAAACAACCCCAAAGCTTGTTTTCGAGCTAAAACCAGTGGCTTGTTTAAGTTAACATCAATGTACCCATGGTGGGTCTGTTTCTCTTTAGACATTAAAACAAACAACTCATCGTCTTGTTCAAAGAAATAATCATTTTCAATGAAGAATGAAGGTAAAAATGTCTCTTTTTTCACTGTTTCAACACAAATTTCACTTCCATTGTCGTCTTCAAAGCTTTCTTCTTCTTCGCAATACAGCTTCTGGAGAATCAATGGTGATGGGATTTGAATATGCTGAGCCATGGGTTTTCAAAGAACAACTTAAATACTCTCCTTTCATTATAATATCATAAAAAGCAAAGCAAATCTCAATCTCATTTTTTTTTCTGTTTCACTCTTCCATCAACTTCTACAATAGTTTGAATCTGGGTATGTATATATATGGAAATACGATGAATGACAAAAGGCGTAATTTACGGTCTAATATTGAAAATTGAAAATAAATGTGTTTTTTTATGAAAATGATTTATAATAAATGTTTGGGTCTATTTTATAGATTTAGATATGTTTCATAATTTATAATAAATGTTTTTAATAAAATGTGCAAAAAGAAATTAAAATAATAAAAGTAGATAGTACTTATTTGTCTTATTGTCCAAGGGTTTATTATAATTATAAGGATAAACTACCGAAATAATCGTTTATGTTTGAAATATTACGTTTTAGTCACTTACGTTAACGTGTTGTAATATTTTAGTCATTGAGCTGTTAATTATCGTTAACGGTATAATAATAAGCTGACATGACATGTTAAATCATCATTTCAAACAAAAATTTTAGGTTAAATTATATAATTGATCCCTATTTTTTTGTTTTGAATAATTTAATTTTTTCTTTTATGTTCTTTTAACTTTATTTCTTTTTCCATTCTATTTCTCCTTTATTTTCCTCCGTTCTTCATCTCTATTTTTCACATAATTAATTCAAAGAAATGGGATTTCAAACATGAGGCATACGCAAAGTTGTTTCGCTTGAATGATCTAATAATTAATTCAAAGAATTGAGATTTTAAACATGAGGCATCTGCAAATTACGTCAAACAGTCAACTAAAGGTTGTTTAGCATTTAACCACATGATGGATTTAAGGGTCTAGTTGCATGAAAATCATTTGAGGCAGCTCTTTAAACCGCCATTAGAATATGAAGAAGGGAGAAGGGAGAATGGAGGAAAATAGAGGGAGAAGTAGAAGAGAATGGAAAATAAAGAAGAAAAAAGAAAGAAAGTTAAAAGAATATAAAAGAAAAAATTTAAATTGTTCAAAAAAAATGGGGATCAATTGTATAATTTAACTAAAATTTTTTCTTTGAAATGATGATTAACGTGCCACGTTAGCTTACCGTTACACCATTAACGACAATTAACGGCTCAGTGACTAAAATGTTACAACACGATAATGTAAGTGACTAAAACGTAACATTTCAAACATAAGTGACTAAAATGTAACTCGAGACAAACAAAAGTAACTATTTTGATAGTTTATCCTAATTATAATGGTTAGTTTTTTTTAGTATTTTAATTTATATTACATTATGCATTATTAAAATTTGATTATAAATAAATAAAATATAATTTCAATCAAATTAATTAATTTTAATTTATAAATCATAAATTTTACCAAAACCAATTCGAATTAACCCGACATTATCATTAAATCGATTTTCAATTTTCCCAATTTTATTGCTTACCACTATTATTTAAAATAATTAAGTTAATTATTCAATTTATTAAAGATTAATTTTGATAATAGTAAGAATTATTGTAAATTAATTCATAAAAATATTTATGAATTTAATTCAGTTCATATAAAAATATAAAAATTTTAAAAATTGTAAAATGTCAAAATGATTTATTATAAAAAATCATCAGTTTTATTTATTAAAAAGGAATATTAAACTTTAAATTTTAATATTTCAGCTTTTTTTTCTTTTTAATAATATATACTTTATATTTTCATTTTTTTGAAGTTATTGGACTTAATAAAAGTAATTTTGATATTTTAAGGGTATTCTTGATATTCCAAATATATTAATTAAATTATAAAAATTTCTTATGTCACTAATTATTATTTGATACTATGGATAGATTTTTTGCTATTATTTTATGAATTTTATTTAATATTTTTTATTTAAATAAAAAGAAAAAGAAAAGGAAGCGATTCGTATCGCGAATTTTTCTTACATGGGTGTCCCCAATTCTGTCACTTCGTTATAACACCACTTTCACAGAAACGTTCGTGAACAACACGCTCTGAATATCTAAAGTATTCCACTGAATGTGATAAAGACGCGCTTACGAGGGATGCTATTTTTTTTAAAAAATTTACGGGGGTATGCGTTGACAGTTTAAAACGGAAATCTGTCACTTTGGGAGTTGAAAAAGCATGGTTTTCTTTTTAAAATCAATAACAAGTACTTATGTAGATAAAATTTTACATTTTTTACATGGTTAAAATATGTAATAAGTTCATCTACTCTTTATAAATTTACAAGTTAGTCCTTATAATTTTATTTTAGGAATCTAGTTTCTCTACTTTTCAAATTCATGAAAAAAGTATGAGCATTAAATTCAAATTTATGAAAATATATGATATATTTTAACCTTTACAAAATGTATATTTTGAAATGAAAATAAGGAATAAAAGTTAAATTTTAAGTGATAAAACAAAAATTTTGTTGTTAAAATATGCCGTAAGTTCATGTACTCTTCATAAATTTATAATTTAGTCTCTATATTTTATTTTTCTAGAATTTAGCCTCTTTACTTTTTAATTTTCAAATTTCAAATTTTAAATTTCAGGGTCAATTGTTAACATTGTTATTATACCTAATAAAATTGTACTAAATACAAATAAGATTTCCGTGTTGTTGGTTAAAGTTGAAATTTTGAATATTTCGACATATAATTGTAATTTTATGTCCTATGAAAAAAAAATAGACAAAATGCATTATATTTTTCTTAAATTAAAATTGAATTGAATCGAATAAAATTATAGTTATTTTTCAATTTTTTATGGGTCGCTATTTGATATGTTGATAATGTATTTTTTATTCCACGAACAATCTTAGAAAATTGATATGTATTACTTTTTATATTCGTATAAATACTTGTCAACCCACTAACATTATTTATAGAGTCTAAAAACTCTACTGATATTATACCAAATAATTTTTTTATATATATTTTCTTCCTCACCCATTAATCAACATTTCACAATGGAATAATAAAATAATAATTATATAATAGTTAATATCTACTTTAAATAATATTGTTGCAAATTTATTTATTTTCACAACCATTTCAAGTAATTCTTGGTACATCATGTTATTGTTACCATTATAGGTTCATAAATCAATGTTGTTGGATGGATCTAAAAATCAATGAAATATCTACATATATAATTTTTTCACTTAATACATTTTAGTGACTATGTTTAGTTAGTTATAGGGTTGAATACGAGAAAATTTTTAAAGATCGAAATTAAATTGTAATTTTTACGATAATAAAAATTTAAGTTCATTATTTTAATAGTCTATATGTTTATAAATTTAAAAGGATTAAATCAAATATTTATCATTTTCAGGAGGTCAAAGTATAATTTTAAGAGGGGTCGGGACCTTACAAGCCCCGCTAGCTACGCCTTGGTTAGTTACATATATCTACATGCAATCGTAGTTTTTAAATTAATTGAACAAAATTAATCAAATCAATTTAATGTGGCTTGAGCTGAATTATTTACAAATCGAAAAATTAATTAATGTAAATACCTTAAGTTCCTGTTAAATTTGGAAATGAATAAATTATTGATAAATTAATTATGCTTTAATCGAATCTAATATAAATTAATAAACATATGGAGATATAAATAAATTAATATTTAAATTTAATTATGAATTTCATCTTCGTATTTAAAAAATGAGAAATCAAAATTAAACTTTTAATTTATTATGATTTGATATATGTATTTATGAACAGTATTTAATTACTGCGGTAATTTCTTAAACGCTTTTACCAGTGAAGTAGATCCATCAAGCATAAATCAATTAATGAAAAAAAACATCCAAATTTATGATAAAATTTCTAACAACCCTTGAAAATGAAATATAGCTGTATTAGTTTTCAAGCATAAATCAATTAATGAAAAAAAAAAACATCCAAATTTATGATAAAATATCTAACAACCCTTGAAATGAAATATAGCTGTATTAGTTTTCCTATTAATTCAAATATAATAAGAAATGGGAAAAAATAAATTGAAATCTAATTTAGTTGAAGCTAATTATTATCAATAAAAAAATTTTGAATTTGAACCTCCTTCGTCTAGTCAGGTGTGATTTGGGTTCGAGTCGCGCTAATCACGTTGTTGTAACACTTTTGTCTTCCTCTTATTATTAATAAAAAAAAAGGACCGTTTCATTATTTTTTTAACATGCAAAGGCAAAGCCGGAGGCGGATATAGGGGAGCTGACAAGGGTCTGGCCCCCTTAAAATGGAAATTTTAATAAAGGTAAAATTGTACTTTGTCCCTTAAAATTTATAAAGATATAACAATTTAATTTCGGCCTATGCACAGCTAGATTTCATTTTGTTAGAAATTTTATCATATATTTTTTTTTCATTAACATATAAAATTTAAATTGTCCGTGCGATAGGTACATATATTTGAAATTAGATCTGAATGTTTTTAAAAAGCTCAATATCGAACAACATTTAGCGTTTAAACTGACGGCTAAGTTAATAAAAAGACCCGCTTGATACGATACTGATACTTCAATGATTCAATTAAAAAGCCTTGAAGATTATGACCGGTTTAAATTTTGAGTTATAGTTTGAGGACTTCTTGTGGAATTAACAAGTTTATTTTCGGCCATGAAGGATTGCTTTGCTTTTACGTCATCCACCCCGGCAACAACATAAATTTGAATCAATGGCCAGCTATTTAGCTTTGACTACCATGTTAGGTAGAGAAAGGTAATACATATCTATATGGTTAAATATACTATTAGTCCCTGTACTTTGATATAATTTGATTTTTAGTTTTTATATTTAAAAAGCTAAAAATTAAGTCTTACATTTTATTTATTTAAAAATCTTAGTCTAGTAATTGAAATCGTAAATATTTATTTTCAGTATTTGTCAACTTGGAATTTTAATTATGTTGTTCTCGTATGACATGACATATGATTGACGAGAAATAAATATGATAAATTAACAAATTTTGATAGAAAATTAGAAACTACCCATGATAATAATAATTAGACTAGGAATTTTAAATTAAAAAAGGTAGAAGAATTAAATTTTAACTTTTAAGTACGGACTAAATCTTAAATTTGTACTTAGGGCTGAAGCTAGAAAATCTTTTACGGGGCCAAAATTAAATTATAATTTTTCGATAGTAAAATGCAATCTCACCATTTTAATAGCCTATAGCTTTATAATTTTTATATAATTAAATCAAATTTTATCATTTTAGGGGCCAAAGTGCAATTTTACCTTTACTAATTTAAAATTTTAAAATTTTTAAAGGGCATAAATAAAAAATTTTCCATTTTACTAGCTACACCCCTGAGTCTATGTGTACTTTTATACTGACATGACACTATTTGTCTTATATGTCATGTCGATAAATAATTTTTAAAATATATAAAAAATAAATAATTTTAATTTTTTAAAAATATATAAAAAGTTCATAAAAATTCAAAAAAATAATATGAAGTACTCCGACCTGCCATGTTTAAAAACTTAATGTTTTAGTCAACATTTCCCTAAAAAAAACAACAATTGAACTTTTTTCAAAAGGTCGGGGACAAAAGCTAACTAAAAAAATAAAGATCAAATTGATAAAAAAATGTAAACGTTGAGAGCTAAATTTTGAACTATACAAATTATAAACCATCAATGCAACAAATACCAAACCATATGCATGACATAACAACAAAGTTAGCCCATAATATTTACTTCTTTTTGTCACTTTAGCTCCTAACTTTTAAATTTTTGTCATTTTAACTCCTAACCTTCAAATTTTAATCAAATTCGACTATTAAAAATTTAAAGCAATAACTTGCATGGCAATCACTTAAAAACCCCAAAAGAAATTATATAAAAATTATTAAAAATTGAAAAATAAGATGTTTTGACTATCCAGTTCATGATGTTTCAAACATAAAAAAGAAAAAGAAAAAAGGAACTTGTAGGTGAAGAGTTGGAAAGTGATAAAAGAGAATTTATGATTGCCAAAGAGGTAAAATGATTTGTTTGGGGGATCAATGGTGGTAATGATGACAGATATATTTGGTGGGTGCATGCGTTGCATATTTGACATGTTGCTTAACTAAGCATCATTGACTTTCCCACAAGGAATGCTCCCAATATTTTGTGGGTCTTCATTTTGTCATTTGTTGAAGGAACAATGTTAGCTAATGGTGAACAATTCATTTGACCATCCATTCTCATAAATAAATAAATAAATAAACATTAAAACCAATTTGGTTTTGTTAGATGAAAATGATATTAATTTTTAAATATAAACAGTCTAGTCCTTGAATGGAGGGGTCACAAATAAAATAAAATTTCAATTTAAAAGAAAAGATAAATTGCATAACGTGTAAATATTTCTGGGTTAATTTCTTTTAGATTCAAGACTAAATTGAAATAATTTATAAATGTTTAGAGTTAAAGTTTCTACTATGCCAATTTTAAAAGTTGTCATTGTTAGATAGCTGAGTCGAGCTACCCACTTAGGCCCATTCGAAATTTGGGAGGGTTCGGACAAAAATATTAGTCCTAAAAAATGGGCTGGGGCAAAAAAATTAGGCCTGAGCACAGCCCGACGCGACATGTTTTAAGTTTATAATACTTTATATTATGTAATTTAGAACACATTAAAAAAATAAACCTATACTAAATATATAATACTACTTTAATGTAAAAATAAAAAAAATGTTAAGATGACTATATAAAATTTTCAATAAATAAAAAATATATAAAATTATTAAATATTAAAATAAAACAATATAAATATTTTTCAAAAAAAATTGAAAATAATATGGGCGGGCCTGAAATAGGCTTGGGTTAGTCTTTTGCAAATATGGACGGGTTTGGGCAAAGTTTTAGGCCCAGATTTCGAGTCGGGTCGAGTTTGGACAAGCATAAAGTATGCTAATATCATACTTAGACCCGACCCAAACCCGGCCCGGCCCATTAACATCTCTAGCTGGTGACAGAAAAGAAAGACAAAATTGAGTAGTTGGGTGACCAAAAAAGAAATTTACTAATAATTGGGTGACTATTAATATAGTTTACCCTTACTTTTTTATTAATATTTAAATGCTTTGTATTTAAAAAAAATATTTTGTGTTATATATTTAATTCCGATTAAATTCAAACTTAGTTGAGTTAGATCCTAATGTGAGGTGAAACTCTCTCAGAGTGTTTTATTTTTCATTCAAAAGACTTAAACTCGGCAGTTCGAGACTTTACTAACAGATATCGAGCTATGTTAGAACACTGGTTGTGTAACTTATAACGTCACAACAATTGTTGCAATATGACATGTGACCTTTTTATTATCGTGAGGATGTTGACAAATTTTTAATCGAACCATTTTTCATTTCTGTTTTAGCATTCATAAATATTAATCTTTTCAAGGTTCATATTTGACCTTTCCGCCAATGTCATTTCCCAAGTTCAAATTCGAGTTTTCTCAGTATGAATACAATGTACTTTACTATTACGCTTAACATTTATCGGTGGTGTGAATAGTTTCTGATATTCTTCTCTATTTACATTTTAATCCTATTATATGTTCCACTACTTTGTTATGACTCACTGTTACGTCGGTAAAAGAAGAATTATCAAATTTCTTACCACTTGATCCAATCGGTATACATGTATATGTTTTGAATAAATAAACCTGTTGCTAAATCTTAAGGGCCATCAATAGTGACTGTATGCTTGGCCCAATTTTGTTTATTGGAATAGTCCAATTGGTTGGATTTGTAACTACAATGGTTGCCCAAATTATATATTTCACATTTATTGGGCACATGAAGGATCTGATATATTTGTAGGACGAAGAATGAAGGAAAAAAATCATAAATATAAGACTATTTGATACTTTAGTGGCAAAATTACTTATTTTGGAGATTGTTACATATTTCCAACTTGTTTGAATATATTTAATAAACATGAAAATAATGTAAAAATATTATTGTTGGTATTGAGCATCAACGACGAGGAGACGGAAGAGATAGGGTCATGTTCTCTCATATATTTGAGCTTATATAGAGGGTTGTCTTTTGTCTTATAATGCCACGAGGTCAGGTGCCAAATGTGCCCTGCTGTTGCAGGTTAGTAGTTGTTATGGTACATTTGCATGGTCCTGCTTGTATAGTAGATTATCGTGTTATAACATTGTTGTCCATAGAGCACCAGGTGATAGGTGAGTTCTTTGGGTAAGGGGTGTTTCGACTGCTATTTTTATTTTTATATTAATTGTTCAAATAAAATAATAACTTTATGATAGAGCATTGCAAATGAAAATGTAATTAAAAAAAGGGTGAAATAATGGTTATTTTATTCGCCATATTTTTTTAAAAAGAGATAAAATAAAATAAAAAGAGATTAAAATATATGACATATAAATGAAATTTTTTATATGTAAACATTATGTTTATAAAAAATTATTTAAAAATAATAAATTTTTATTAATATTGTTTTTTATACAAATACAAGTCTCATCTTTTGCATTTTCTTTATATTTATTTTTGATTTATATTGTTTTTTATAGATTTTATATTTATTTAAAATTTATTTATTTATTTTGTTAATTAAGTTAATTGGATTTTCTTGCGACTCTAATTACATGACTGAATAACAATAAAAAATCAAAGCAATCACTTTGATTATGATTATCAATTACACCTACTAATAATAGTATAAAATTATCAAAAAGAAATTAAATTATATCAAATTAAATTAAAATTTCTATATCTTATATTTTAAAAATAGATTTTTTAAAAAAATTCATTATTGATTTTGATCATATATATATATTTTGACACAATATCTAAAATTACTCAAAGTCTCCTCTAAACCCATAAATAGAAGGATAATGCATTCGAACTCATGTTCTCATATCAAGATAGATTGATCCGAAATATGATTCAAATGCGATATAGCATCTATGGGTACATAAGAAATGTATTGAATCGATTCTTTTTAATGAATCAATGCGATTGTAACTTTGAATATGAAATTCAAAGAGATCAAATAGGAAATGATACTCTGAATCATAAATTATAATGAAATATACGATTAATCAACATTTATCGAATTTGAAAAAGAATCAGAAAATGTTGTATTTTTGTTGTTGTTTTGTTTTTCCATTCTGGACGAAAAAAATGGTAGTCGATGACCGTTAATAGATCACTGAGAACATTACAGTTTAACCCATTAAATTTGGTCATTGGCATGCGCTAACCTCATTGGTCAAATGGTATAATTTCTCTTTTTGTAGTGTCTCTTAAAATTAAGAGTTCAATTTTAATCATTTTTAGCTTTGTTCAAATGGAAATTTTTCATTTTTCACCATTCCAAAAAGATATTTCTTCAGTCTAGAGAGAAAGGGTAGAGGGAAAAGTTGTAGAAAAAGTAGGCACTGTTTTTGGAATGGGGCTGGACTGGTGGTATCGAAAATCAACCAATGTACTGGTTCGAAATAAGGGGTTGGATCAGTTGACTGATTGAATAGATTCTTTTTTATTTAAAAATATTTTTTATTTTAATAATTTATTCAATTGAACTGGATAAATTAATCGAACAAAGATAATAATTTAACTGATTCGATCATCGATCCAATTTTAAAAACGTTGAAAGTAGGTACCCAATGTTTTTAACAGCCTTTTGGAAGCTTGTTTAAAACTATATGTAGTCCTCAGGGACAGTTCAATAATTAGCGCATGCAAAACAAAGCTAGCTGCACGCTCAAGATAATCGTAAACGGGCGTGGTTTACTGGAGGCGATGAATATTCATATTTTTCCCCCCAAAAAATAATTATGAATAATTATATTGTCTAAAAAGAAGACACATAGCAGCCTTTTTTTAATATTTATTTTTAAAAACATATATTATTAATATTAAATTTATAATGATTTTAATATTAATAATTAAGATGATTTATTTGTTTATTTGGGTTAATTGCACATAGATCCTCAAACTATAACTCAGAACCTAAATTAATCTCTAAATTTTAAACCGTTTCATTTTGATGGTCAAAGTATTCATATTGTGCCAATCATATCTTTCTATCAACTTGGGCATTTAATGTTGGCTCTACATGTAAATAAAAATTTAAACACTCGTAAATTTAATGTACGAATAGTTTGAATTTGACATGTTAAAAATTACAAAATATTGACATTAAAATTTAGGATAATTTCCTTTTCCCTAACATGTCATATTGAATTTGTTAATGCAAAATGTATGTATGTGTTTAGAATTTGATCAACAAATGAAAGGTACATTGGATCTAACGTGTTAAAATAAACAAAAAATATTATTATTATAAATATGCTAAATTCAAGTTGTCTATATGATAGGTACAAATGTGTTTAAAATTTATCTACGCATTTTTAATTAGTATTAAAATTTAGGGTAAACTACACCCGAGGTCACGAACCTATTAGTAAGTTTAAATTTTGATCACTCAACTTCTAAAAGTTACTAAATGGTTACTAAACTATTTAAAAGTTTTTATTTAAGTCACTAGGTTGTTAAGTTTTTTTTTTTTAACGAAGTTTGGCTAGCGAGCTCCAAGCGACGATTCAACGATTGGTATTGTGGATCAGTACCCATCGACAAGTAGAAGAACATACCTTAAATCCAAATCGATCTAAACGTTAGTGCCAGAAATTAGAGAATGAAGTTGTTTGAATTTTAGTTTCCAAGTTTGTAACGTTCAAAATTATTTCATGAAAAAAATTGACTTGTAGAATAAAAGAGGAATGTGAACTTTCAATTGGTGCAGACAATGCGAACAAAGAAGACCATTCGACAACGATTTAACAACCAATGACTTAAATGAAAATTTTTAAAAACTTTAGTGACTGTTTGTAACTTTTTGAATTTGAGTGACCAAAACGTAAATTTATTAATAGTTTAATGACCTTGGGCTTAGTTTACCCTTAAATTTATACCAAACTAAAGAGCATGCTTGATACAATATTAATACAATTAACATTATTTATAACAACCCCAATTATAGAGAAGTGATTGTTAATGTCCTACACCTATAACAAAATTTGAGATTTAAATCGTGTTTGAATACCACAGTGATGATGCGACAGAATACCATAGTGATACATTATCATTTATTAACAAAATCCAAATTAAAGGACCAAATTTAAATTTTTTACGAAATTCAAGGATTAATTTAGAGGAAAAAGTTTTGAGATACTAAATGTTGCTTTCACCTTCTAATCATAGTGGGGCCTCACCATTGCCAATATCCCATCACACGCAAAAGCATGCACCTTATAAAAAGAAGGAAAAAGAAGGAAAAATTTGACCCTTTTAAAAAGGGTAAATTGCATTAACCGTCATCTAATTATTAGTAAATTTCTTTTTAGCCACTCAATTATGAAGTTATAATCATTTTGTAATTTTTCACGGGTGACCAAAAAAGAAACTTATAAATAATTGAGTGACTACAAGTATAGTTTACTCAAAGAATTTTGGCAAAAATAAATAATAAATAAATGATTGGGTAATTTAATGTGGAAAATAAAATAAAATAAAAAATAACATTGTAATGAACACGAATTCAAAGGTGAATCCAGAAAAATTTTAGAGAGACCAAAATTAAATTATATTTTTTGAGAGGGAAAATTATAATTTTAACATGTTAAGTTTAAGATTTCATAGTTTTTTAAAAGAACTAAACAAAGTTTTTTTTCATTTTAGAAGTTAAAGTGTAATTTTACCATATATATAAATTTATAATTTAATAATTTTTAAAGGAGCTGAAATACAGTTTTCTATCTGGGGGGACCCCTACCTGCACCCTTTGCATTCACCTCTGCTTGAATTTAACAAAATAATTTTACAAGGTTAATAGTTGTACTTGAATTTTAAAATAGAAGGACTAAATTTTTAGAAATAAAAGGATAAAGACTAAATTTCAACTTTACAAAGAGTGTAGGGATTTGTAACATATTTTAAACGAAAAATAAAATAAAAAATCGGCGATGACTGGATGAGTCGACTCGTGGCGATTGCGACGAGGACACGCATTCGTCCCCCATTTGACGGGTCCAAAATTAAACGTACCTAAATTTCAACCTCTTTGTTTTCGCCCTTATAATTTCACTGCCCACCAGGAACCTTTACCCCCCCCCCCCCCCAAACTAATTGAAACATTACAGACAACCAAAAAAAAAGAAAAACCCATAAAAAGGAGAGGCTATTCTCAATTACTTTCCTTTCGGTGGCGCGTATTATCCACCCGCCGAAAATGGGCCAATCTCCTCCCGTCGTTTTGGGCAGAGAAAACTCCCTCTGCGATCCCTTCACCTTCTTATCCTCTTCTTCTGCTTTCATTTCTGGGGAGGGATTTCGCGACGAAATCGTGGTGGAGATCGTGGATTATACCGCTGAGTTACCCGATGAGTGTTTGGCTTTCGTTTTCCAGTTCCTTGGACCCGGTGATCGGAACCGGTGTTCACTCGTCTGCAAGCGGTGGTTTCGCGTTGACGGTTGGAGCCGCCACCGTTTATCTCTCAACGCTCAATCTGAAATCGTTTCTTCTTTGCCTTCTTTGTTTACCCGTTTCGATTCCGTTACCAAGCTCGCTTTACGGTGTAGTCGTAAATCGATCAGCTTGACGGATGACGCTTTGCTTACGATCTCGATCCGTTGCCGTAACCTCACACGGTTGAAGCTCCGCGGTTGCCGCGAAATCACCGACGAAGGAATGTCGACATTTGCTAAGAATTCAAAAAAATTACGAAAACTCTCTTGTGGCTCTTGCATGTTCGGCGCTAAAGCTTTAAACGCCGTCCTTGATCATTGCGCGAATTTAGAAGAGTTATCGGTAAAAAGGCTTAGAGGAATCCACGACGGAGCTGAGCCGATCGGACCTGGAGCCGCGGCTTCTTCGTTGAAAATGATTTGCTTGAAAGAGCTCGTTAACGGTCAGTCTTTTGCACCGCTTGTGCTTGGATCAAAAAACCTTAAAACTGTGAAAATTATTCATTGTTTAGGTGATTGGGATAGTGTTCTTCAATTAATTGGAAACCGAAATCGAAACTATAAAGAGAATTTAAACTGCGATATCAATTACGGCAGTAGTGATAGCAATAGGAGTCCTTTAATGGAAATTCACCTTGAGAGGCTCCAAGTAAGTGATATAGGCTTATCAGCCATTTCAAAATGCACCAAAATTGAGAATTTGCATATTGTGAAAACCCCCGAGTGTTCGAATTATGGACTTGTTTGTGTAGCTGAGAATTGTAAGCTACTGAGGAAGCTTCATATTGATGGATGGAGAACTAATAGGATTGGTGATGAGGGTTTGATTGCTGTAGCCAAGCATTGTTCTAATTTACAAGAACTTGTTTTGATTGGTGTTAATGCTACCCATGTGAGCTTATCGGCCATTGCATGTAATTGTTCAAAGCTCGAGAGGTTAGCTCTTTGTGGGAGTGGAACTATTGGTGATACAGAGATTGCATGCATTGCTGCAAAATGTATGGCCTTGAAGAAACTTTGTATCAAGGGATGTCCGATTTCAGATATAGCCATCGAAGCACTCGGTTCCGGTTGTCCCAATTTGGTAAAAATTAAGGTGAGGAAATGTAGAGGAGTGAGTAGTGATGCCGGCGAATGGTTGCGTGAACAAAGGGGATCGATGTTGATCAATATGGATGCTTGCGACACAGATTGTGGGTTCGAGGCTAGTGTCAGTGACAGAGTTCATGAAACCGGTGAGGAGGTTGGCCAAGTAACCGCTGTTGGTGCTTCCACGAGCAGCAATGGTAGGTTAGCTTTGTTGAGGTCAAAGTTGGGGCATTTTGCTGGTAGGAATTTAGTAGCATGCACATTGAGAAGGTGGTCTAATTGTGATGATAGTTTAAATATCAACTTGTGAAATGATCTAATTGTAGATGTTTGGGAAATTACTCTTTGCTTTGATCTCATTGCAGCCTTTGAAAGTTTATTTTCTCGAGTCATTTCTTTAATGCTTACTTATTGCTTTAGATTTTCTTTTTTCTTGGAAACTTGTAAACCTTGATGGAAAGGCAATGAGAATGTTTTGAATTATATGTTGTGTTGATGATTGCGTATAGGTGTTCGTATGGTACAGCAAGTTATCGTTGTTGGGTGTAATTCGGATCGTTGAATCCCTTTAATGTTCTTGGTTTCATGTGGCATATATATATATATATATATATAAAATCTGCTTGGATCTTTGAATTCTGGGTTTAAGCACTCTTTTTAACAGTTTTTTTTTCCTTCCTTTTCCTAGTTGAGTTCGAGTTGCATTAAACCGAACCTTGGCGGATTACTTAACTCGGCTTCTGATACTGGTAATCGAATTTGATACTTCACTTTCTCGAAAAAAAACAACAATAGCATTGATTCAAGCTGTATTTGCTGTGAATGCAGAAATCAATATCTAGTTCAAACCCAGGTTTCATATAATCTTTCATCTCCAAAACCAAGGCATCAGCGGTGATTGACATGATGTCACTTGCCTGCGTCGAGCTTGTTCCGAGGATCTCAAGTCCAGAGGAAGGTTTGCCAACGCCGTTAATACTGCTAAAACGTCTTCGATAGCATTGTGTCCAATGAAAGGCTCTTGACTTCTTTGACAGATAGTTGCTAAGTTCCATGCTTTGATGTCACCCTATTTGCTCGTCTGCAGGCCGGGGACCGTATCCTGACTACTTTTCCGACCCCTTGAATTATCTCTCCCATTGCTTTCGGAGAATACATCATCATTGTCGTCTTCACTTTAAGAAGCTTAGACTTCATTGTTAGCAGAATCAGTTTTAGAATTTGTGGTCATATTTACCAATTCAATCTTGAATCTAAGGATAGGCCCAAAAAATAAAACACTTGAATTACTTTCAGAAAAGAAAAATCACAATGCAAGTTAAATTTGTAAAAAAAACAAAACAAAAAAAAAAACATTTGCACAAAATATTCTTAAATTACAGCTTAAAATTATAATTATTAATATTGTATCAAATATATCTTTTGATTAACTTTTAATATATCACTCGGTATCCGAGTTTGACAATTTTTCGATGTAATATTTGTGATAATTTTCGAATTATATATCTTGGTGTCAAAGGTAGCCATGTTAATTTTTAGTTAATTACAATTTTTATTCAATCAACTCTAAAATTGAATTAAAGCCAACATATATAATTTATTTGTCAAGTACGGATTGGACCAAAAATTATACATGTATCAAATTGGTACATTAGAAAAAGTGTAAAATTTAAATAACAAATTATTAATTAAATCTTAGTTCTAAGGATTAAATATTTTTAATTATGTATTAATTCTTAGTTTAAAGTGCAGAAATTGGAAGATAATGAATTAAATTTATCATTTATATTTGAATAGATATTATTTTATTATTATATTTTAGTTAAAAATTTTAAATTTAGATTTTTTTATCTTATCATTAAATTTTTAATTTCAAATTAAATTAAAAGCAATTCAAAGTAATTATAAATCACTTATTTTAAGAATTTATTTATATTTACATTTAACCATTATTAAATTTAAAATAGGCCCGGTTTAAATGAACCGGTATAGGACGATGATCGAACCAGAAGGAAAATTCTATGTGTTAAAGCATAGCCGAAAATCAGATGGCTGTCGAAGAAGCTTCGTAATAGTTCGTTATAGAAAAAGACAAAAACACACAGAGACGTAAGGGTCCCCCGATGGAGACCGGACCAACCGGCGGTGCCCTTGGTGGCGACGATCTATCCCCGTCGTCTCCCGCGGCGGTCATATCGCGGTGGACTTTCGAGGTATCGCGGCGATACCAGCACCTCCTGGACAAAACGGTTCCGCACGTTCTCAACCGTTGGATCGGATGTCTTGCGGTGGTGTTGATCTACGCCGTACGCGTGTACTTCGTGCAGGGGTTTTACATCGTCACCTACGGCCTCGGCATCTACTTGCTGAATTTGCTGATGGGGTTCCTTTCCCCTCAAGTGGACCCCGAGATGGAGGATGGTCCCTCGCTTCCCGTCAGTGGATCCGATGAGTTTCGCCCTTTCGTCCGTCGACTCCCCGAATTCAAATTCTGGTTCCCCCTCTTCACTGTTTGTTTTAACTGCTTTGATTTAGTCAAATGATCTGAATATTGTTATAGTTAAATTAGGTTTCATTTGAGTATTAGGATAATTTAATTTATTACTGATTTGGACCCGCTAAAATTTTAAGAAGTTCAATTCAATCGAACAAATAAGCTTTTATTGCTTGATAATTCTAATTCCCAGGGCATTATGAGAGAAGGATTTAATGTTGAAGTTTTTGATCATTGCTGATAAATGAAGAAATCGTGAATTTTTTTTAATAAAATGAAAGAAAAATTATGGATTCTAAATCAACCGTTTCCAATTAGTAGGGTTTCTTTTTTCCACGCTCCTGAATTTTGTTACCCAAAGTTAATTAAGTACTAACTGACATAAATATATTTGGTTTTTCTAAGCTTTTCCATATGTTCAGAGTATTATACCTTTGTACTTATGTTCGAATATGTCATAATACAAGTGTCGGACATGGTAACTTTGAGGGAAATTAAGAGTCTGTGTAACATAACTCTTACTGCTCAATGCTTATACATTTGAAGTCCATGAGAATGATTAGAAATTTCTCTTTTCTTTCTATTTCCGAGGTACTTGTTAATTGGAGCTTGTTTCATTGTTGTTTGTTTGGATAATAATTGAAGCTAGTTATTCTAATATAGGCTTTATCACATATTCTCACTTATTTGTTGGATGGTATCTTCTTTCCGGGTCTGTTTTACAGTCCATGAAGACTAATCATTTTAGGATTCATGGTTGCCCCTCCTAATAATGTCATCTCCAGGGCTTGAATCTGAGTTCTCTCCATAGGAATGCAATGTGTTTTACCATTTATACCCAATAATTGTTGGCCTATTGGATGGTATCGATATGTAGAAACTTATGCCCTAAAGTGTTCTCTTTAGGGAAACCTTACCAGGTTATAAAAACTATTGGCAAAATCCAGTTTATTAGTCCAAATTGATTTTTAGCTTTGAGGTTTTCGAATTCAATGTGAAACGAATATCATGAGCAACAAGTAGCTTTTATTTCTGGCATGTACTTTTTTTCTGACTATTTTTCTTCGTCTATAGTTGTTTCGTAACTTAAGGTGCATATGCAAAGCATATACAGGGTGCCATGAAACTTACTTCTTTACCTTTCGGAAATTTTTATGCTCGATGCTAAGATTTTTATCTATCATGTGTTGGCCTTTTTTCTGTGTGAAGGTACTCGATCACAAAGGCCTTTTGCATTGCTTTCGTGATGACATTCTTCAGTGTGTTTGATGTGCCTGTCTTTTGGCCAATACTCCTTTTCTATTGGATAATGTTATTCATCCTGACTATGAGGAAACAGATACTGCACATGATCAAGTACAAATACGTCCCTTTCTCATTCGGGAAACAGGTATTTCTGAATCTATCTTCCTTTTGTGACTTGGCATCCCTGTTTTTCCTTGGCATATTTGATTGTGTGATCGATTGTGTTGTACTTTGTTTCTTTTGTTAGCGATACGACAGCAAGAAGGCATCTCCAACAGAAAACACAAACCTTCCCAGGGATTAAGTTCCTCAGGTGAGTGTGTGTGTGTGTGTGTATATAAGGTTAATCACACCAGACATCCTTAAACTATGACCCAGATTTTGAACTGGTTTTCAAATTTTAAAATTTTCTGTTGAGTCCTTAAAGTATTAGTATCATAAAAATCAAGTCTATTTGTATCTCAGATTTGATGTGAAGCATATTTAGAATACATGGATTAAATCGTAAACACATGTATGCCTACTGCGTTAACAGTTTGAATCGGACGTGTTAAAAAAAGAAGAAGAAACAAGCCTCCCAAATTCTGTTGACATTGTCTGTTTTTTAAAACACGTTAGACCAAAGCTGACCGTACAGTAATTAAATGACCAGTTTAGAGTACTGATATTTTTAGAATTCAATTAGAATGTTTATAGATCAGATAATCACCAGTCACCCCAAAAAATGGTAAATTTCCCTTGTAGCCCTGTCAAGATTTTAAAAATTACATGTTAATATAATGGTAAATTTGCACATTAACCCCTCCAAAAATTTATGTTTCATTTCTATCTCTCCTAAAGCAATTTTTTAGCTTCGCCTCTAAGTCGGACATTGAATGTATGTCCATTTTCTAATGCTTTTCTTTACTGGATTTAACTTTCAGGTGCATCTGGGAAAGTTTAGCCTAGATAAGAAAACCAAAGTTACCAGACAAAGAACACTTTGTATTGATGGAACATGCAACATTTGCCGTCGCCTGTAACTTCTGCCGGTAACATGTATTTTTTACTTCTGATAATACTCAATCAAGTAGTGCAATTGGTTTATATTAAAAGTTTTAGATGTGGATGGTACTTTTTAATCTTAAACAAATATACCCTATTTATTAACTCATAACATTCACGTTGTTATTTAGATTAAAGAAGATTGTGAGATCTTATGTCAACCCTGTTATTATGATTTCATTAGCTGTTTACTTTGGAATGAATGACAAAAAATCCAGCCTTGCAACTTACAAAAGTGGCCTTCGTCGACAGCATATAATTAATTTGTCTTTAGTTTCATTGGCTGTCAAGTGTCAACTGTCGATTGCTAACCACCAAGTTGCTATATGGGGGAATTGGATTTATTCGGGGTTTCGAGTTCAAGTTATTTTGAATTTGGATTTAAGACTTGAGTTTTTCAGGTGAGATTATTTTTGAGTTGTTTAGATCATTAAGATTCATATTCTTTCGAATTCGATTTATTTCAAACTGTTTCGAGTTTGAGTCGGTTTGGGTTTGGTTTGATGAGTTCGAATTGTTTACTTTTTATTATTAAATTAGGTTATGTGGAATTTGAGTTTGGAAATGAATTTTCAGATTTGAGGGGAATTGATGTTCTAGTTTCTACTGTCAAGGAACTAATTTACAAATGACTTGGAGATGATAACTAAGATGAAAGAATTGATCAGACAATGTTGGTAACATTTATAGTATTATCGGATTTGAAAAAGTTAATTTTTTTTTAATTCTAAGCTAATTAAATTAAAATTAAATTTTTAAATTAAAGTTAAGTTAAATTTTACGATTTAAATAATAAATTAGTGTAGACATCTTTTAAATCTTTGCCAATTTTAAAAGTGAAAAACATTAATCCTTCTCAAAACAAAATAAAAAAAGATCGAAATGAACTTCAAAATTTTAAATTGTTAAAATTATAATTTTAAAAAATTTCAAAAGAACAAATTTGAGACATATCATCAATAATATTTTAAATTAACTTGTTTATTTTCTTAAATTTACTAAAATTTAACTTGAACAAATTTTATTTTATTCGATTTAAAAATAAAAAATAAAATATATCAAGTTAATTAACTCAAAAATTTCACTTTATTTGACTTGATTTAAGTGAATAGCACGAAAATTTAAATCGAGTTAAGATAAACCAGGACATAAATAACCAATTTGGAAACTTATAAATTCTTTGTTTTGTAATTTTTTTAAATCTTGTTCTTTACAATGAATAAAATTAAAAAAAAAAGTATTGTAAGTTTACCAATAGATCCAGCAATTATCAATAATCATGTGACTGAATCTTTATTATTCTTGGTGTCGTATCTACCAAAAACCAACTACTAAACACAGCTCTATAGTTCCCTATTACAAAGATTATATGTATAAATTTGTAAAAACTAAGCATGTCGCAATCGAGCATTTCTCGAGACACAAAAGAGAACGACTCGACGAACATACGTTCCTTGATGAAGCAGATATAATCCATCACTCCAAGAAACTATGGATTGAAAAAGAAGAGAGTAAAAGATAAAAAAATACATAGTTGAAACTCAGAGAGGAACGTAAACGGAAATGCATGTATAAACTCGCCTACGGTAAAAGGGTGCACATGGATACATACCCAATGCCTGATAAGATCCATCTGCATTCCCCCCAACTCGGTCTTGGCACGGTGGTTTCAACTCGGTCAGGGTGTATACATTCCTGGGCTAATGATTTTTTTAGTTTTGTAATGTCTTGTCGAAACCTGTTGTGCGTCTGTCTGTTCTTGTTTCATCGTGCTTTCTTTTACTTCGACGTTTTGATCTGGATGTTCGTGTCTTTGTAGTATGCTTGATGACTGGTTCTTGGATTCCTATCACTGGCTTCTCGTGAGAAGGGAGTTCAGGGGGAGTATCGGGCCATGGAGTGCGTTTTGATGGGACGGTGACCTCCAAAGGTGGGTCAATTATCCATCTGCATGATGTGTAAAATTAATGAGAAGATAATACGGGGAGGAGACCGAGCAAGAGAAACCGATCCTGAGTTATCAAAGTCGAAAAACAAAATAAGCTAAAAAAACAACTGTAATGCTATAATTAATTACTTGAGTTATAAACCACATGGTTCCAGTCTATGAGCAAAAATCATACTCGACACAATCGATTTCTCGAACATTTGTGGTTATTTATACCACATTGTACCATTTTAATTCTAAGAAACTATCGAGGTGACTTAGTTTCATAAATGAATCAACAAGTGATGAATATTTGACCATGACATTTGTAAGAACGGGTGCTTAATTCGGCATTTCTCCATGCTACTCCCTATATAAAGATGTATTATAAGTTTGACACACCTAACAGTCGAGACGCATTGATTCCGTTAGTGATCTGTTATTCGAGTTTCTTAGTCTACAATCAGTTCGATATCAAACTAGTTGAGTACCATTAGGCAACACAATAATATTATAAGGAGAAGAATAGGATAAGATACTCACCTAGGAGGGAACTTGCTATCAGCACGAGCTTCAACTCGAAGCCACCAGAGCAAAACTCGACGTCCACAGCTTCCAAGAGGCTCCACCACCAATGGGTCTTTAACCAAATCCAATGGACTCTCGATATCCCCATCCAATGTATCGATATCTTTCATCCATTCCGGCTTATCTCCATCTTTCCAAAGCAACCTAGAATTCAAAACGAATCCCGACCACTCCAACTTCCTAGGCAGCACGGTCGCTCTATCATCGATATAAACCGCACTTTTCCCAGCAAACGGCAATGTGTTAAACGTATGCCACCCTGCCAACATATTAGACACGTTACAAGCCGGACCTTGAACCGGCATTCGAGGATTCTCCTCTTCCCCTCTCTTCTCAACCACCATCTCATCGATATTAGCCGAGTTAGCAAGTATTCCGACAGAAACCGCACCGAACCATTTCACATTTTGGATCTCATCGAAAAGTTCCATACTATGCATATTACTATCATCAGCAAATATAACAATTCCATCCAATATCTTCTCTCTTACAATTCTGTCCCCAAAAAATAAGCACAAAAAATCAAATCAATTTCTAAATTTTTTACAATCTAGTCCCTAAAATTGCATAAAATAATATAAATTACCGTTACCTTAAACCACGAAGCCGCATTTTGGTTTCCAATTTATGGCGTTCGTCCCATGAATTCGGCATCCGTTGACTGAATCCCACGTGGATGGTTCTCCGACCGGATTTGGCGATAAGCGACGCCGTTTCATTGCTAACGCCGCCGGCTTCAACGACGATCCAGACCAGATCGTAAGGGACCAGCATCAACGAATGCATCACACCGGTCAAATGCAGTGATTGGAACGTCCGTACATACGTCGGAGTGACCACGATAATTTTCCTGGGATCCTTCACACCGAATTGTAACCTCTGCTCCGTTTGGACCCTTTCGATGATCCGGTGTGCCTTCATAACCTCAACCGGATTCGGATGCGGCCACGGCCGGATCCGGATCCCGTGCCGCCCGACAACCACCCGGGAGTTCGTCGCCGTCTTGTTAGGAAACGGTAACGGGACGTTCCCGACGGGGTCAGCGGGAATAACTGAGCGGATATCTAGGGTTTTGGCAAGCTCGGTAGGGGAATGAAACGGTGAGGTATAGGTAGAAGAAGTGGATAACAAAAGGAAAACCAAACGAGAAAAACGGAACCCAAGGAGTAAGCTAATTAAGCAAGACAGACCATGGAGGACAAGCCAAAAAACGGCCGCCGGCGATTTAAAAGCTCCATCGGAAGAAGAATCCAACGGTCCCGATGATCTGAAACTATTACTCCGACGACCTAGATAACTCTGTTGTAGCGCCGAAAGCTTCATTTTTGGCCACAACCAAATCTCCGGCGACCGAAGCAACAACAGAAAAGCAAAAAGAGAAGAAGAAAGGAGAATCAAGATCAATTTTTTTTTCTGCCCAAATTTTTGTGGTAGGTTCGATTTGGCGGTGAAGGATGGGCTTAATGAGTTGATTAAAAGAAAGGATTTTTTTTAAAGATTACTTTGGAATCAAGGGATGCATTGATTTTTGGGGTTATTTTTCAAATTTACTCTGAATTTGATCTTGTTGCTTTTATGCTCTTAATTTGTTCTTCATTGTATACACTGAAAGTGAAGAGGGAGAAAACATGGAGGAGTTAGAGAGAGAGTGTGGGACAAAGACATTAGCCCATGATATAGGGGCCCAAGCCAGGTGGCAATACCAAAAGCTTAATTCTAATTTATTTTGGACATGATTAATTTTATCAAACAAAATGAATTTATTACTAAACTTCCACTGCTCAACCAATTAATTACTATCATTAAGAACAAAGAGAGCATAATTAACTTTTAAATTTTAATTTTTAATTTAACAGAGTTAATTGCAACATACATCTCGAATCGTTATCCATATTTTAAGTTGATCTATAATTTTTTGAAATGTTTGACTCGAGCTCCCAAAATATTAGTGTTGTATTAATCAATTTATTCCATTCGTATAGAATCTGTGGGTTGTTAAATGTCGGCTCGGATTTGAGGTGGACCAAATATAAAATAAGTTAAAAGATGTCATAGGTCCTATACTCTTTGAAATGTTAGAATTTAGTTACTATACTTTTATTTTTAGGAATTTAGTCATTTTACTTTTTAATTTTCAAAATTCAAGTCCGACTGTTAACACAGTTCATTTTTTGTTAAATTTGTTGTTGTGAAATGTTGAAATAAAAAAAACTCTTGGTAACTATGTAAGTAAAAAAGTTATAATGAACCTAAGTTTAACAAATTAACAATTAAACTCGAATTTTGAAAAGAAGCTGTGACTAATAGCATATTTTAACCTATAAAATATATTGATCAAATTTTAAACACGTGTATACTATTATATGGATGACTTGGATTTAATGAGTTAAAATGAAGATAGTGTCATTAAAATTTTAAATGATTTTTTAATACGTTAGACCCGAGTTGTTCATATGATGATGGGGCTATACTTTTTAAAATTTTGATCCACATGATTTAAATACGATTCATATTGTAGTAGAGCTAAAATTTGAACCCAAACTGGCAAAAAGACATGATTAATATGATATAGATATTTTGAAGACTAAATTATGTTACCTTAAAGTTTTGGACTAATTTAGAATATAATTTATAATTTAGGGACGTGTAATATAATTAACCACTTTTATATAAAAGGAATTTGAGAAATTTATAATACTAGGGATTTTGCTATTTTGACACTTTAAGAGATTTATCAAGTAAGTTATTGTTTTCAACAATATTAATTTTACAATTAATTATAAATAAGAAAGTGAATTAAGGTTAATAAATATCCTAAAACATAAACACCCTCTAAAGAAACTATACCTAATATTAATTACAATAAGTTAGCTATGTTTCCAAATTATAGGATGTTTTAGATTTTCATCAAAGCATATACCAAATTTGGCATTTTCATATTTTTATTTTCTCTTTCCAAAAAAATAATAACCCACCAACCTTTTATTCTTTTTGAGGGATTTAGAATTTTTTGGGTAAATTCCACCTAAGGTCACTAAACTATTAATAAGTTTACGTTTTAATTTGCAAAATGGTCATTGAATTATTTGAAAGTTTTCATTTAAGTCATTGAACTATTTGAAAGTTTTTATTTAAGTCATTGGACTATTAAGTTTTTTTTATATAAAAAAAAAGAGTTCAGCTAGCGAGCTCTAAGCAACGATGACACTCAGTACGGTAGATCAGTGGCGGAGCCAGGGGGTTGACAGGGCTCCCGACCCCCTAAAATAGAAATTTTTTCATTTAGACCCCTTTATAATTTATTAAATTTTAAAATAATAATGGTAAAATTGCACTTTCGCCACCAAAAAATGATGAAAATTTGATTTAATCTTTTAAAAATTATAAATATATAGACTATTAAAATGGTAAATTTGTATTTTTCCTATCGTAAAAATAGACAATTTAATTTTGGCGCCCCAAAATTTTTTTTTGGTTTTGCCCCTACGGTAGATCAATACTTAAAAGAACACACGATCTAAGTCAATCTGATGGTTAGTGTCAGAGATCAGAGAAGAAAGTTATAAAGATTTTGGCTTGTAGATTCGTGACTTTCAAAGTTGTTTCATGAAAAAAAAATTGAACTGTAGAAGATAAAGGAAATAAGAGCTTTCAATTGGTGTAGGTGAACAAGGAAGGCATGTAACAATGATTTTAACAGTTCAATGACTTAATGAAAACTTTCAAAATAGTTCAATGACCATTTTGTGACTTTTTGAAGTTGAGTGACTAAAACGTAAACTTACTAATAGTTTAGTGACCTTGAGTATAGTTTACCCAATTTTTGTGTTGGTTAAATCGCGTGTAAATTATGGCCAAATCAAACTTTAAAAAATGTAAATCGCAAGCAAAAACCAATCATTATTATGCCGTTAAGAGAAATACTTAAATATTTATAATAATTCATTAAAGCATTCTAATTATTTTCTTTATTTATGAATAAAATAAATGTGTAATACGAGATTATTGGTTCCTTAATTAGAAAAAAAAAATTGGTAGAGTAGGAAAGAGAGAATCGGTTTGGTGGAATGGATCTATTGATGGTTGAGTCGAGCCATATTTGTGTAAGCTTTTCTCACATTATTGATTAATTAATTGATTAAATTATTAAACAAATATGGAGATGGGGTGATAATATAATATGACCTAATTGATAGGGACTTGAAAATTAACAAGGTTGGTCAATAATTTTAAGAATCTTTTTATGTATGCAAGGGTATTTGGTAAGTATGTTATACGTAGAGAAAATGGTATGTTACTGATGCGTGATTTCAGATTACTTAATTTAAAGTGACTCACATCGTAAGAGTGTTGAAAGTTGATGATAGAGTTGCTTTTGGAGAAAACAAAGAATTGTGATAACGGAGGTTGATAGCATTTGTGTGTCTTTTAAGGAAATGACAAGAGTCCCCTTTACGAGTAAAGAGAAGTTCATGATATAGACTTCGTAGGTTGTCCAATAGAGTTATGGGTTAGGGGTGTAATCGAGCTGAGTCTGAATATTGACAAGCTCGAGCTCAACTCGAAATTCGAAGCTCGATACTCGACTCGAGTTTGATCGAATATCTATTTTTAAGCTCGATCACAACTTACGTATAATACATGGACTAATATCTATTTATATATTCGATACTCGACTCGAGATTGATCGAATATCTTCAAGTCATATCTATTTTGTCAAATATGCTTGTTAAATTTTGTTATTTGTCCATGTATTATACGTAAGTTGTGATTTAATCATATACCATAATTTGGTCAAATTTAGTTAATGTACTTCCCGAAAAGTCAAGTTTAGTCTATGCATTTTTCAATTTTTGAATTTTCAATCCTGAACCAAATGTTAGCAGTTAAATCTTTAGGTCAAATTCAACCCTTGGTCCGATTAGTTGTGGATTGAGTCCTTGTTCTCCATTTTGATCATGTTTAATCCCTATGCTTTTCAAATTTTGAAATATTAATCTTAACTCAAACTATAATCATTAAATCCAATAAGTAAAATAACATGGATTTTCTGTGAATATCATGTGAAAATAGCAAGTTGATATGACGTTGCACGTATGGTTATATGTTTGCCACATAAGACTTTGAAATAGTAGAATTTAATCGCTACTGTTTGATGAGTAGCAAAATTTCAAATTTTTAAAAAAGTACAGGGACTAAATCTATTACTTAAACATAGTATAGGGACTAATTGCAGAATTTGACCTATTATTTAAAAGCTTTTATTTCCTTGTTGAGGCCACTTTGGGCCATTTTCTCATTAAGGCTTAAACATTTTTTTTTTTTGTGAAAGCAAAGCTTAAATAATGTTGATTTCGAATAAAGGCGCAAACAAGGGAATATTAGATCACTAACATAATTCAAGCATGTTGAATAAAAAAAATCAATTTTTAGATTTTAAAATTTAAGTAAAACTATTAATATTAATAAAATTAATTTATTAAATTTAGGTTATTATTATAATGTCATTTAAAAAAATTAACAGTGTGACCTAATTCTCAGATTAGGGATCTAAATTGATTAAATCAATCTGTTTAATTTTTCCTCTTGGTCATTAACTTAACCAATTAATCTCTCGATATCACTTAGACGGAATAGGAACAATTGAATATATACTTGACAAGGTCTCCTCTTGATTTCACTTATCTAATTATTCACCTAAAGTGTTAATTTTAGGATTCTATGTTTATTCAATCCAGTCCAAATCCTTTCAGTTTAGTCCCTAAACCTTAAATTAATTAATTAACATTTCAATTAATCAACTACAATAGAAAACTAGTTCATGCCCATATTCAACAAACAAAACCCGTTCATTTTCATATTATTTAAATATTTAAATCACACAACAAATAATAGAGTTTAGAAATGCTTAGAAATCGAGTTGAAATCCTCGATTTGATCATTGAAATGAAGTGTAAACATGAAATCCACAGCCCCAATTATTCGATTGTAAGATTGGATTAAGAAATAACAAAAAATCTACTTAAGTTTGATGCAAAACTCAAAAGATACAAAAGGTCCCTGTACCTTTGAGTGCAAAAAAAAATGCAAAAAAGTATATCTAAAACAAGTAGAAACTAAACCCTAAAATTTACTCTAATGAAAAAGCTCTCCTAAAACATTTCTTAAAGTAACTTAAATAGTCTGAGATGTGTTGATCTAAAATGGATAAAAAAAACCCTACTAAACAGCTGACTTAAGCTTGAATTGACTAAGAATTGCCCCTATAGACTTTGCCTCATCACACTTTGATGTCATGACACCTAGACATTGGTGTTGTGACATCCTCAACATTCTACTCCCAGGGATGTTTACTAGCTTTAGTGTCATGACTGTGGTCTCTACTGTTGTGACTTGCACATTTGGATGACTTGGGCTCCTCAAACTTGGTGATTGCCCACAATATCGCAACCTTGAAGGCTCAATGTAGCGATCCTAAAGGTTGATGTCACGACATCACTCCCTTGATGTTGTGACTCCATCAACATTCTACCTACAGTGTGATTTTGTTGAAGTTTAAGTCCTCGTGGTGATGGAAGGCTTCAGTGTTGCAACACCAAGGATCTGGTGTCGCGACCTTGACCACAATGGCAACATTTCTTCAAGTTTTGGCCTTCACCACTTCTTGTACAAGCTCAAGTTATCCATTAAATTCCCAAAGGCATTATTTTTTCATTTTGGTCCTAAAAAGTACTCAAAATGCATAAAAACTAAATTCTAAAGTAAAATCTTATAATTACTAAAAAGTACTAATAAAGTTATAAAATACTCGAGTATAAGCTCATTAAGTGTAAAAAAGAGTTTAATTTGACATGTCAGTTTACAACATATCATTGGGCTTGTGACTGTCGCTATGAAAAATCTGTCATTATTTTGCTTTTCTCATTTAGTTTGAAAGAAGAAAAAACTGAGATTATTCTTTTTAAAATAAATTATTAAATCTACCTTTTTTAGCTTCAAGAAAAATATATGAGATTTATTTTTTAAATTTATATTAAATCAACTCTTTGAATCATATCCATTAAAAAGCGTGGATGAAGCTTGAGAGAAGAAGTGTGCTTCAAACATGGTGAATTGGGAAAGACTAGAGAACATTAAAGAGAATGAAAAGAATACGAAAAAACAAGGATATAAGGGAAAAGGAAATAAAGTAAAGTTAAAAATATAAAAAAAGGTTATTTAAAAAAATGTTTTTAAATTATGTGGTGATGATGTGGTTGACACGTCAGTATTTAACAGTATATTTGTACCACATAAGACTTCCGTTACACCATTAACACTGGATGACGACATAGTGACCAAAATATTACAAATTGGTAATGTTATAGTAACCAAAACGTAACAAATTAAAGTTTAGTGACCTAAACGTAATTTAAACCATACATAAGTGACTATTTTTATAATTACCCTTTAATATTTAAAAAACCTAAAAGGCCTAAAAAGTAAAAACCAAACCTCTATATCTAATTACCAGTCTCAACACACCCACCACCGTCTGGTATCCACTAAGCCACTACCATTTGGCATCCACCAAGTGACCACCGTCGTTCGTTTGCCACCATGGTACATAGTCAGATGTATAATCTTTTCGCCCTCCATATCTCCACCATCATCGTCTTTCACGTCTTGACCTGACACACCTTTGACTTCAAGCTTTAGTTGTCTTCCGACGCACACACATTCATTGTAGGATCTCAGATTCTTATAAAGGTAACTTGCAAGTCAACAATATATATATGCCAGAATTAGAGCTCTTCATGAGCCGGACCAAGTCAAAGCCCGATTCTAAGAAAATTTTCATGCCCAGACCTATTTTCGAGGCCACCCGTCCCATCCAAAAAGTTTATTTTACTACTCAAAAATGTTTTTTAATTGATATTTTATGTTCTATAATTAAATTTAAATTTAAAAAATATTTTTATTATTGAAATTAAATTTGGGTCTAGCCGGGTTAACTCAGACACAAAAATCTTTATCCAAGCCCCGCTCAAGTCGAGTCAAATCAACTACCCAATCCTTGGACAAGTCTAGTCAAAATCTTTGTTATTGACTGGTATTATTCTCTGCTGTAATTGCTTTGGGTTAATGATAATAGTTATTTTTTATGAATCAAAATGGAAAAATTGTTTTGTAATCTTTGTGAAGATTTAAGAGGAGTTCAAATAAGGGAATGAAAGTGTTGATGAGAATAAGAATAAGAAATAGATGAAGTATCTTTGATGGAACTGTTTTTCAGCATGTTTTATGCTTAATTAAATGTCTTCCTAGATCATATATATGGTGAAATTTCAGTTTGAGTTTTGATTCTTTGGCATCAAAGTTCCAGGCAATGTAACCTCATTAGTATGAGTTTTGACTGTTACACTCATCTTTATAGTTGGACTCACTCGTGGATAAATCAAATTGATCTTATTCGATTCAATTATTTCGGTTGCATTCCTTAAATTGATTTGATGATTTTGATTTGTATAAATTAATTGATTTATTTAATTATTATCATATAGGAACTGAATCGACGGTATGCACACCTTCATCTTCTGCTCATTTCTCTTTAATTTTATTGATTTTTCTAATAGATGTTGGGGCAATCCTTGCGGAGGACACCGCCTGCAGTTGAAAAAAATTGTGTCAGTGCCGGTGCGAAAGGATTTTGGATTCGATGTTACTGGAAATCATTGAGAATTTGCGTTTTAAAGTCTTGGAATTGTTTGAAACTCTTGAAGATGAACTCAAGGGAGAAGAGTCAAACCTTTTGCTTCGATTGTCTACTGCAGTAGTAAAGGCATATGTTAGTGTTGAGAAGTTGTAGAAGCATCTAACTTGTTCATGCAGATGAAGAATCATGGTCACAAGCCTGTTACTGTTTCTTATAGGGTCCCTGCTGGTGGCCTAGCTAGAAATGCAGCTGCCTTGGTTGATGGTTATAGTGAAGCAGGACTAATAGAAAAGGCATTTAACTTTGTTCTTAAGCTGCATAAGCAGGGATTTCTAGTGAGGAAGGCTTCTTGCTCAAAACTGCTTAGTTGTCTTTGCGAGGATGGTGATAATGTGACATATACAGTTCTTATATATGGCTTTTTGTAAAAGAGGATATGTAAAGAAGGCTGTAACCCATTTTAATGAAATGCCAAAGAGGGGCATACAGCCAGATGAAATTACCGAGTCAGATTTGAAGCATGGTATCGTGAAAGCTAAGAGAGTTGTGAGACATAAGGACCTCGGAGATTCAAGTGGCTGATTTATCTTCTTTGAATGGGCTAGCAAGGCATTTGAAGAATTGTGTCTCTCTGTAGAAGAATTGCTACAGAAATTTGAAACCTGGCAACCCATTTTAGACCTGTACCTTTCCGAGTAGGTTTAGTCCGGATTCTTGACTGTTTGATCATATTCAGGCGGAGAATTGCCTTAATGGGTGCGTTTTAGATAATAATATCATAGAAAAACTGAATTTTCTTATAAGCAACTATCAGTCAATACCTTGGATAATCACCTTCCCTTCCATTTTATGTCTAGGTTCTGCAAGTTGAGTCATTAATATCAAATATTCAAAATTCTAGCTTGGACATACATATACCAGTTCTTAAAGTCTTCCAATCAGCATCTTCCTTATGAATTGAGTTCAGCATCTCTTGAGGTAATTTACAACCCAAAATCATTGAAGTTAAAGCTCGTATTTTGTTTTCATGTTTACAAGTAGATCATAATTATCATATTGTCTCAATGATTACCAAAGGTTTTTACTAAGATGAGAGGTCATCTACTGGAGGGTGAATGGCATCTGACCTGTAAAGTTTTAAGATGTAAGAAAATAATTAGATATCCTTTTGTTTCGATTTTTATGTTTAAAGAAAGCTAAGAGGTATCGACATTTCAGGAGGTCTAACAAAGTGGTATGATTGATTGCAGCAAATTAAGCATGTAGGATATGAACAAGAATCATCCGTCATTAAGGAAGCCGTATGGGATCGAGTGGGTAGTGTTGGACCAAGCTCAGAAATACTAGTGAGAATTGCCGAGAGTTTGAGCTTGAATTCAAACATGGAGATTCTGATAGAGGCTGTTGCCCTTGAAAAGTTGAAGGAGAATGCTGAACAAGCTGAAATAACTACAGAAGTCGAGTGTATTGATAAACTTATTGCTCTTGTAACCCACATGCATCGTCGCCTTGTCTTAAAAAAACAATCTCAGACCTGTTGCCCAGTTCTTATACCTCCTGATTTCATTTGCCCCCTTTCCCTACAGCTAATAACCGATCCGGTGATTGTGGCATCGGGACGAACATATGAACAGGCTTTCATCAAGAAATAGATTGATCTCGGGATCACTGTGTGCCCCAAGACACGGAAGACTTTGGCTCACACGCTTTCTATACCTAATTACACAATGGAGGCACTGATTGCAAACTGGTGCGAGTCAAACAATGTGAAGTAGCCTGATCCCATGGAGTCCACGAGTTTAAATCAGGTCTATCCGCTTCGTGCAACCGAGGTTAAGAAGTTGGTTGAGGAAATGAAGAGTACATCAACTGACACTCAAAGGGCAGCCACAGCTCAACTCAGGTTACTTTCCAAGCAAAATAAAGATGATCGGACTATAATAGCCAACTATGGGGCAATTAGCTTGTTAGTTGATTTGCTTTGTTCACCAGATACAAAGACTCAGGAAAATGCTGTTACTGCACTTCTTATCAAATATTTATAACAACAAAACGGCAATTGCTAATGCAAATGCGGTTGAGCCTCTGATTCATGTGCTTGAGACTGGAAGTCCAGTAGCTAAAGAAAACTCGGCTGCCACTCTCTTCAGCCTTTCGGTCATTGAGGTTAACAGAGCCAGGATTGGAAGGTTCGGGTCAATCCAGCCTCTTGTTGATTTGCTGGGGAATGGTACTCCTAGGGGAAAGAAAGATGCAACATCAGCCTTGTTTAATGAAAACAAGGCCCGAATTGTGCAAGCTGGAATGGTTGATAAGGCAGTCGTTCTTTTGGCAAACCTTGCTACAATTCCTGAAGGGAGGACCGCAAATGCACAAGAGGGTGGGATTCCCAGGCTTGTTGAGGTTGTTGAATTGGGTTCAGCGAGAGGAAAGGAACATGCCGCGGCTGCTCTTTTATATCTCTGCACATGCAGCTCTAAGTCTTGTAGTGTGGTGCTGCAAGAAGGAGCTGTTCCACCATTAGTGGCATCGTCTCGGTCCGGCACTCCGAGAGCTAAAGAGAAGGTATACTGCTTCTAAATCATCTCCTTTATTTAAGTCTGAGCAAAAACAATATCATAAGCTTCTGCATGTTGGAGGCACAGGTACATCTGAGCTACTTTCGAAACCAACGACATGGTAATGCTGAAAGTGACTGAATGTCAGGGAACACAACCTTCATTGCCGTCCAAGGTATTTTGGTCTATAATGTTTGCTGTACATTTGATGTTGCAAGTGATGCATGTGAAAGTTTTGCTGCTTGAAGTTACAGGGTTTGTTGTATAGAGAAGAAAATAAAATAAATTTTTAGAGGATTTGGTTGAGAGTCAACTTGTTAAATACCTTGTGTATATGAGAAATTGTGCATGTTGGAAAGGGATTTTCATACATTTTTGACTCACTGTTTTTCATACACTATTAAACATTCAGATTGATTTGTAAGCTATTCTTCCTTTGTTTGCAGGCTACCAAGATCATGAATTTATGATCTATTAACCTTGATTTTGTTCCATTTGCTTAACCCTGTCCATTGAAACTTATTTAAGCTACTATTCAGCTACCAAAATCCACTTTTATATATGTATATTTTAATATTACATAAATAAAAACGTGGTTTTAGTTAAAATGGTAAAATTAAAATAAGTAAAGATTTTAATATTTTGGGTTCAAATCTATTTAAATTTGAAATTTAATTCTTCTAACTTTTGGATTTAAAAATGTAAATCTAATAGTTCACACGGATAAAATTCTTTTGTTAAATCTAGGTTAAACTTGTCCGTGGATTGGGTAACCTGCTTGGACCGATAAGCCTAGTCCGTTTGGACAAACATTTTTCACCTCAAGTCAACTCGACTTAGCCTGAATTCAATTTAAATAATAAAAATATTTTTTTAATTATAAAAAATATAAAATATCAATTAAAATATATGTATTTACTATTTTATTAATTTTTAATAGTAAAACGGGCTTTTTGGGTTAAGTGGGTAGGCCAGAATGGGCTCGAGCTTGAAAATAATTTTGGGACCAAGTCTTGACCTAGCTCATCCCCTGGACACATCTAATTTAGATTCATTATAACATCATTTTTTAAATTACATGACTACCAAGTAAATATTCGAATGTTCAAATAAAGTTTTATTTTTAAATATTTTTATTGAAATATTTTTAAGGCTTAATATAACCAAAAAAAAAACTTATAAAATAATTTAATAATCAATTAAGCCTTAACCGAAAACAACACTCAATTTAGCTCATAACCAAATATAAGCAATCAATAAAACCCTCAAAATCACCAAATTATGTGTAAACCCCCTAATTGTCGTTGTGGTCGCCACATGTCATGCCAAGAGAAGGGTAGGCAATGGACTTGGCCTGGAAAAAAAATTTTGTTTACATAGTCCCTATAAATTTTAAGAAATCACAGGTTAATATAATGATAAAATTACACTTTAACTTTCTAAAATTTTTATTTATTTTGTATCTCCTGATTTACAATGAAAATCATAATTTAGGAATTATTGATGAACCAAATTTAATGGAATACCATGCACATGAATTTGCTTTTTTATGTATTAATAGCCAAGTTTTTCAATCCCACACGTAATATTAAGAAATTATCCTACTTTAATATTTAAAATAAATTAAATAATTTATATAAATAACTTGAAACAATGATTGAATAAAAAGTTTTGAACATTAATTTGTAGGCTACCACAGGCCCAAATTTTGTGGTTGCAATCTCGTGGCTGAAATTTGAACATTTTGGTTCATTTTCCTTTTTTAGTTGGGGTAATGTTAAATTCAATTCTCAATATTCATATCTTTGGTCAATTTGGTCCTTTTCTTTTTATAAATAAATTTTGTCATTAACTTTTCGAAAGGATTCGAATCGTTTTTTCTAATAGAAATATTGTCTAAAACATTAATCTATTAATGATGTTGGCGTGGCAACTTGCGTAGCAGTCCACTTATATTTCATGTTGACATGACACGTGGATTGCCATACATGTTGTCATGTTTAAAAATTTAACATTTTAGTCAGTATTTTCATTAAAAAATAATAACTTGTTTCTTTTTAAAAATGTGATGGTTAAATTCGACTCTTTTAAAAGGTTGATGATTGAATTTAGTTTTAAAAAAAAAGAGAATAAGGGTCAACTTGACAAAAGATGTAAACATTAAGGACTAAATTTATCATTATACTTATTTATTTATAAGAACTTATAGGATCGATAGTCCGATTCGAATTAAATTTAGAGTTGAATCGAGTTGAATTGTTAAATGGAGGATAAATTTTTCCTAACACTGTTTTCTTCATTCATAAAATTTGAACTCGAGACTTTATTTAAAAGATATCAAGCTTCTTACCATTTGATTTAACAAACATTTATTTATTTTTATCTATTAAACAAAGGCGTATCCTCATTAGGGCCTAGGGGTCTCAGCCCCAAAATTTTTTAAAATTTTAATTCTCCCCTAATTTTTTTTTTGAAATTTATTATTTATAAACTTTTAAAAATTCACTTGGGCTCTTCAAATTTTTTTTTTGTAAATTTTCATAAAATTTCTAAAAGTTTTGAAAGTTTTAATTAGACTTACCAAAATTTTGAAAATTCTCAATAAAACCCTCAAAATTTTTAAAAATTTTAATTAGACCCTTAACCCTTAATGCCAAGATCCATTATTATTAATATTGGAAAATTTAGAGTTTTAAAACCTAGAAAATAATTGAATGGCTGGTGCATCTGTCTGGTCTGAGTAGATAAAAGGGTCAACATCTATTTTTGCATGTGATTGTGAAATAATTTTTATATTTATTGCCAATATATGTACTAAACAAGTAGATTAGATCCATGAATAGAAGATAAGATCCATTCAATTTTATCTTTTGCTGATTAGATCCATTGAATTTCAAGAGACATTTTGATTAAAACTTTGGAGGAGAAATAAAATTGCTTGATGAAAAATAAAAAATAAAAGAGTTAATTGCACCAAACATCCCTAAACTATGACTCTCATCTTGATTTGATCCTCAAATTTTAAAACATTCTAATTACATTATCAAACTATTGATGTTATATCAATAAAACCATTTCAGTAGCTACAATCGTTAATTTAACTATTAAATGAGACGTTAAATCTTGTGTGACATAATTTAAAATGAAAATTTTAAAGAAAAATGTGTTATAATAAACGTCGATAATGGTGGTAGAACGATCGCAAAGAAATAAGAAAAAAACACACACACAGGTTTTACGTGAAAAACCTTTCGGGGAAAAACTCACGGGCAGAGGAGGAGAAATTCACTAATGTTGAAAAGTGAAAAATACAAGAGGAGTTTTGACTACAACTATTTAAGGGTTGAAAAATATTGTTTTAATCAAAGTCAAATAGAAGAAGAATAGTTCTATACGGATTCAATTTGTGTTGTGCAGCCCTTAGCCTTTCGCCCTCACAGATCCTCTTTTTTTGCCATGTATTTATTTCTTCAACAAGTGACGGGATTCAGATCACACAATCTCTAACAAAATGAATATTGTAAAAATGGATGTTATAAAAATTTTAGTTTTGAGGGTTTCAAAGCTTTTACAGAAACCATCGTCCACTCTCTTTTTTTTCTCAGTTTTACTTTATTTTTAGTTTTTAATTCTAAAAGTTATGCGACAATATTCTATTTTTCTCTAAAATTTTCATTTTAAAGTATGTCACATAAGATTTTACATGTCTTTTAATGGTTAAATTAACGGTTTTAATTTTTAACAATGGAAGGACTTCATTGATATAACATCGATGATTTGGGGATGTAATTAGAATGTTTTGAAGTTTAGGATCAATTTAGACTGCATAGTTTGGGATGTTTAGTGCAATTAACTCAAAATAAAATTAAAAATTAATTATTATTGACAAAATAATGAAAACGTATACAATTATTAATAAAAATAAAAAGTAATATTTCGTGAATAATTTTAATGAAAACAATATATGAAATAATATTTCATTATTTATAAAAGAAATTTTTTCTAATATGATACCTATGTTATTTTTGATCCAATATGATATTTTTATTTGATAAAAGTTATACATTTTAGTACCGAAGGTAATATTGTTAACTTTTTTAATTTTAATTCGGGTTTTAAAGTTGATTTCATGAAAATTCATAATTAGCTAATAATATTAACAAATAACTTTCATCAAATCAACCCCAAAATCCGAATTAAATCACATTCATTGGACTGTATTTGACAAAACATAAAATTAAATAAATTTATTCTACTAACAAAGTTATGAAAATTCAAACCCAGTAATATTACTAATTAACTTTCATTAAATCAACCCTAAAACTCGAATTAAACATTAAAAAGTTAACACCGTTGCTGAAAAAGACATATTGTCCAATATTAATTTATGTAAAATTCAAACATTTGAATCCATGTGGTGGATGAAGAATCACACAAAAGAGTGTGGTCAAAGTTGAGTTTCATGCAATTGGTGTTCTCTTTTTATTTGATTTAGCAATTTGGTGTTGACTGTTGAATAAATAATTTTAAATTATAATATAATCCTTGTTGGGAACATTGAAGATGGCAATATCAAGGAATCAAAACTTTGCAAAAAAAAATAGCCAATCAACCTACACAACAGTATTCCATTATCAACAAAAGTTTACATCAAATCCTGCTCACAATTTTTATTTATAGACTAGTTTAATTAGTGTTTAAAAACTGGTTAATATTTAATAGGATAGATCTCAAATTATATATGAATTTTGATTTAATGTGTAATTATATATATATAAATTTTAATTTGATGTAATTATACACGTGAAACTCTAATTGTGGTTCAAATATATACTTAGAACTTTAATTTTGATTTAATCATACACATTTAAATAAATAAATACATCAATTTATTTTTATATTGGATAGATATAATTATTTATGCATGTAATATATATACTCATAAAATGGTGTTATATCAATACTTGTGTTAATAATTTATAAGAATTGGATCAAATCAAAATTTCATGTATAAAGTTGCACAAAATCAAAGTTAATGTATACAATTGTACATTAGATCGAATTCATGTATAGTTATAGTATTTATCCCTATTTGATATATTAATAGTGTTACTAGATATAAAGATCAATAGTGTTAAAACAAATTTATTAAAAACTAGTCTTATTGGATTTATTCAATTTTTTTATAAAAATTATTATCGATAATATTATTAAGTTTTTAATTGAATATTATCACGAGTTAATGAGACATCAATTTAGCTAAAAAATATTTAAAATTCATTGTTTTAAAAATGTAACATATATTATTATAAGAATACAAAATCTATAAAGATAATTTAAAGAAAAACCCTAGTATAGTAGGGGTGAGCATTCGATCGAGTCGAATCAAATAAAAAATTTTAAGTTAGTCGAGTTGATGAGTCCTATTATTAATATTCAATGTTGCGTTTACATGGACCGATTATTTAATTAGTAGATGAAATACAAGATTATTTAACTACATAAACAATATAATTGTTTTGTCTTTAAACTTGATTGGTAAACATTTATCAAAACGACGTATTTTTACTTTTTAACTTAATGGTTTTGACTTTTAACTTTAGAAAAGGTAAACATTTATCAAAATAATGTAATTTTGTCTTTTCTTATTCGGATTTTGAATAATTCAAATTATGTAATTCATATTTGAGTTAAATCAAAATTTTGATTTTTATTCGAGTTGATCCAAATAACTCGAACTATTTAATTCGAATTTAAATTTATTATTGAGTTTTTTAATCGAATCGGATTTTGCTCACCCTATATAAGATACTGGAAACTTTATATTTTCAACTTTACCATTTTAACAAAATATATTTTTATAAATACATGTATACTTGTATTTTATTTCAACTTTATAATCAGTAAATACTCCAATTTTAAGAATTTAGAAAAAAACTGTGCATGTATAAAAAGTTGAGAATATATTACTAATATTAATTTTAAAAGATATTACTAATAACTAAATTATATCACACCACGACGTGATTGAAAAATAGAATTATGTAACAAATATGTTTATAAAAGGTTATGTAAATAACAGATGATGCTTTAGTTGAAGTAGTAAAATATAAATATTGAAAACGATAGCCTTTGATGATTCAAGTCTTACTATGTGTATATTTTTTATTTTTATATAAAATATTTAAAAGACAAAAATAACCCTAAAAAATATAATTTATTTTATAAAATTTCCTTCAAAACAATACAATTTACTCATTAAAAAGCTTAGATTAAGTATACATAAAAGGGCATATTGTCCAATATATAGTAGTTTATGTGAAATTGAAGCATGTGAATCCATGTGGTGGACAAAGAATCACTCAAAAAGAATAGTGGTCAAAGTTGAAGTTCCATGAAATTGGAGTTGAAGACCAAAACATTTTAAATTAGAATATAATCCTTGTTGGAAATGCAATTAGGGATGTCAAGTTCAAGGATTTGAATTGACCTTTTTATCCTTGTGTGACCAAATATATTTCTTAGTTGCTTCTCATTTTATATATTTTATTCATTCTTTTCATATTTGAATTATGCAAACTTTCAAATAAAAATTTTGGGGTATATTTGTTTTACAAACAAATATATATATATATATATATATATATTAATTTTTTCCAAACTTCAATATATATATATTGTTTGAAGGGTCTATCCAATACATTAAGGGCCAGTTCTTTATTGCTTTTGAAAAGTGCTTTTGAGAAGTGTTTTTGAAAAGTTTGGTTTAAAATTTGAGTGATTAGCATTCTTTGTCAAAAGTACTTTTGAGAAATAAAATGTTCATTTTAGACATGTTATTATCAAGTAACAAATATGCATTTAAATAATATTTAAATTAGTTAATATTATTATATTTTAGTAAGAATATAAAAATTTATTATAACTTGTTAATATTTTAATATATAAAATATAAATTTTAAATATTTTAAGCAATAAATATTAATTATTTATAAAATTTAATTAGAATATATAAACTATATTTTAAATATTTAAATATAACCATTAAATATTTATAATTAGTATTTTAAAAATATTTTTTAATTAATGATTTTAACACATTTGTAATTAAGTACCAAGAAAAAAAAGGAAAATATTATGTTATTGAAGGGGTGAAAAAGTAATTAAGCACCAAAAGTGCTTTTGGGAGAGGAAAAGCTAAAACTTTTAACTTCTCCTTTTCAGCTCATTTTCAGAAATGCTTTTCAAAAGCACTTATTCAATTGATTAAAATTTAAAAGTTAAGCGAAAATGATTAGAGTAAACATTAGAAGCTAATTTATCATTATGTCTAAATTTAACAAGAAAAAATTCATCTTATTCAATTTTAGCTAATTACATTAGTATGTCATATTTGATGGACTATTTCCTCTCTAACATCAAACATGTACTTATTGTCATCACCGGTTGATCATTTGTCGAGTATAAATAATTAATAATAAATACTGTTATTATAAATAATTTGTAATTAATTAAATATTTAGTACATCAAAATATATGAAAATTATCATTCGTTAATAAATTTTTTATTATTTAAAAGAGAAGGAGATAGTAAAATAACATATATTTATATTAAAAAAGATATACATATCTTAATACTAAAATGTTATTATCATGGTATACAATTATGTTAAGAGTATTATGTTGTAGGCATGAGAGTTTGGGTTCGATCTCAAGCAATCCAATACCCCTCTTTTAATTAAAAAATTTAAACTTAAATCATGTACGTGTTTGTAATTTCTCACATAATTACCCTAATTCTCACACTTAGGGGTGAATAAAACTTGATTCAATTAAAAAAAATTGAATTTTAAGTTAATCGAATCGAGTTATTCAAATTATTTGAGTTTCGAGTTCGAATCGAGTTGAATTTTACAATTCAAATAATTCGAATAATAAATTGGTGTAAATACGTTTTTAGTCTCTGTCAATATTGAAAATGAGCAAATTGGTCTCTCTCTCAACAAAATTACAAAATAATTCAAAATAGATTTTAAAATTCAGAATATTTATAAAATTTCAAATTTTATAATTTAAAAATTATAAATATTTCAAAAAAATCTAAAAATATATAAATAAAGTTAAAAATTAAAAATTTCTAGAATAATAATATTGGGACCTAAATAAATTAATTAATGATTCAAGTTTATCATACTAAAATAGTTTTTATTATTTTGCTTTGAAAAATTTTTCAAATATATATGGTTTCAAATTTATGTGTTTCAACAGGAGATTAGTTATACTGTAACAATATTTTAATTTGACATATTTTAATTTAACCCGAATATTTCACTCGATTCTTCTCAACTCAAATTTCATTTCACTTGACTCAATTCGAAAAAAATTCAAATTGAGTTAGGATGATAAAATAGGACTAGTCAACTCGATTAACTCGAAATTTTTCACTCAATTCGATCGAACGCTCACGAGTCGCACTCCCCTAAGAATTGCATAGTGGAATTTGAGTGTTTCAACTATACTTAATTCAATAACACCTAATAATTACAATGGATTACCCAAACACGTTATACATGTAATTAAAAATAATTACATTTTACTTCAATTATTAGGTGATTTTCCAAGTACACGAAATTTTTTTTAATTGAAAGTCTTACTCGTACAATGCTCTCTTTTCTCACTCTCCTAAAAATTGAAAAATATAACCTGAGTATTAATAGAGTAAGACCTAATGCTTATAATGAAATTATATAATAATCGAATCCAAAATTAATATAAAATTATTAAAAACTTAAAAATTAACATCAATCTTGATTGGCAAAGAGTGGCCTTATACGGCAATTATGTATCGTGACTAAGAAAATGACAAAGACAAAGGTCAAGAAATTAGCCCTAAAATCTTAAAAGTCAACTCTTTCATGCTGGCAACAACTTTCTTCTTACTCTACTATAATATATTATTATTAAATTTAATAATTATTACAGATCTGAAATTTTCCGGACAATGTTTTGACTCCACCTTCCCCTATGTCACTCCTTGACGCCAATTTTACTTTGGACCACAATAATCACATGAAAACTATATTATAAAGTAAAATTGGAAACTTCATGGTCAAATTAATGATTTTGGTTTTATATGTGATTATTTGGAAGTCACTTTGATTTTCATACTAACTTCTCAATTTTCATAAAATACGATGATCAAATTAAAATAAATTAAAGAGTATTGAAAAATTATTTCATTTATTGGTAAACATGTGAAGTTAAATTATTGATTTTTTCGTTGATTTGTTGCTTATAGATGGTTCAACTGATAATTTCCGAGTCAATGGTTTAACAGTAAGGTTTAGTAGTGTCAATTAATTGGATTAATTTATAAATTTTTGTAAAGTATAAGGACTAATTTTGACAAATTAAAGTTGAGGGAGAAACTCCTTAGTTTTAGTAAAGTAGGACAAAATTCATGATTAAAGCATCGTTAATTATTTTGAGTGGAATATTGATTGAAATAATTAACGGTGTTAATTATTTGGAGAAGGGTAAAGCCGAAATAAAATTAAAAAATTTGAGTAGCAAAGGTAAAAAGTTTGTATTGAAATGACATAAATTGAATGCTTTACTTTTATGAGAGGGGCTAAAATGCAACTTTTTCATTTAACCAAAAAGCTAGAAAAAGTTAAATTGAGATTTTAATACTTGAGAGACTTATATTGCAATTATACCATCAGCCCCTCCCTATAAATCTGAAGATCACTATTGAAGTATTTAGGATTAAATCACGAATTTGATCATAGTTAAGGGACCAAAAACCCGAAATAAATTACAAATGTTAAAAGATGACAGCTTAGTCACGCAATTTGACCATAAGTCCACCCTTGCCCTTTATCAACTCTCCTTCTCTCTTCTTTTTCTTTTCACTTTTGTTTTTTCCCCTTCTTTGAATGGTTTTATTTGCAGACATGGCTATGGAGTTGATGCTTAGTTACAGAAACAACAACAATGGTTTCTCATCAAAAATGGAAGAAACCGCCGTTCAAGAAGCCGCTTCTGGTCTCGAAAGTGTCGAGAAACTCATTAAATTACTCTCCCAAACCCAACAAAATTACACCTCCAATAATCAAGAAAAAAAGTTCCAATCTTCTCCGACGAGATCCTCCATGGATTTAGAAATGGACTGTAAAGTCACCGCCCACGCCGCCGTTTCTAAGTTCAAGAAAGTCATCTCTCTTTTGGGTCGAACCAGGACCGGCCATGCTCGTTTTAGAAGAGCCCCTTTACCACCACCACCAACAACCACCGTTACAGAGCATGAAACCAAGGTTTATCAACCAACTCCGATTCAACAGATCCCACTGCCGGTGACCACTTATTTAGAAAGAAAAGATTCACCAACAACAACCATCAATTTTTCGTATTCATCAACAACAACGACTACTGATAATAACAGTAATAAACAACCATCTTCATCAGCGTTTCAAATTAGTAACCTTTCCTCCGCTGGTAAACCACCATTGTCGTCTTCTTTGAAGAGAAAGTGTAGTATTGAGAACTTGGGTTCTGGGATTAAATGCAATAGCTCTTCTTGTCGTTGTCATTGCTCTACTAAAAAAAGGTACATAATCCCATATTTTCTTGCATGAATTTGCCGTGTTTTTTGTTTCTCTCTTTTAAAATGTTTGTTCTGTTTCTTTTTTTTTTTTTTGACAGAAAACAGAGGACGAAAAGGGTGGTAAGGGTTCCTGCGATAAGCTTGAAAATGGCTGATATTCCACCGGATGATTATTCATGGAGAAAATATGGTCAAAAACCAATCAAGGGTTCACCACATCCAAGGTAAATAACATAAAAATCTAACCCTTTCGAAATAATTTCTTTCAGTTCTTATTTGTTCTGCTTCTAACACGTTTTGTCTGGTTAAAACAGGGGATACTATAAGTGCAGTAGCGTAAGAGGATGTCCTGCTAGAAAACATGTGGAAAGAGCTTTAGATGATGCTTCAATGCTAATAGTTACATATGAAGGTGATCATAGCCATTCTCTATCTGTTGCAGAAACCACCATACTTGAATCTTCATAGATGAACAATATTTTTTTCTATTATTAATGTTGATTTTAGTGTTTATGTTCGGGATTCGAGGATATTATCAAATCTGCTCGTTTATTTCCTTGTAAATTATATGCTTTGTGCTTTCTTTAATTGAAAGACCATTTGAGATCAAAAGGGAAGAAAAAGGTGTTAGATTTGGTATTAGATTTTGCACTTATTGAGGGATTGAAAATTCAATTCCAAATTAAAGTTTCCAATGCCACCTTTTGTTGTTTTTTCTAATTGTTTTGCTTTGGATTCTTGTTTTTAGATTACTTTTTATTTTCTCTTGCATCATTGAAGCAATGTGGGTTAAATCGAGTGGTAAAAAAATAGATGTTTTCAAAATAAAATCTCGAATTAAAATTTTTGTGAGGGTTGAAAACAACATTAGAAATTTTATCTTGAATTAATTTAATTTTAATTTAATTTTAATTTAATTTGTAATATAATTACGAAATTTTCAATAAAAAATAATAAATGTTGGGTATAATAGTACGACAATTTTCATCATAAAGTAAAAGAAAGGGGCTTAGTCAAACAATTGGAAAGATGTGGACCCAAATTTCTTGTTAGGGATGAGTTGACTATGGGAAAATAGGTCGCCTAGTTGGGAAGCCTAATTAACTATGGTTTGTGTTTGGTGTATAGATTTTAATGTCTAATTATGATTTAGTCCTTTTACTATGCTAAAATTAAGAAAATCGTTAGATAATATTATTAAAATAGTGAAACATATTTTATTTTCATTCAATTAGATCTTAAAATTCACAGTATGAATCAATATAAGATTTTTATGTATGTTCATAATAGCTTTAAACAAGGGTATAAGTTTAAATACTAGCAAATTCATATTTGCTTTAAATTAAGTATTTGAACTCAAATTCAATTCGATAATTACTGAATTCGAGTTTCACCCAGCAACATTGTTTGATTAAACCTTATCTCTAAGGGTCTAAATGAAAAAGGATTAGGCAAAAGTCAAAATGGGTGGGTAGAGACTGGACAAATTTGTGGCCATTGGGGACAGATTGGGACACGACATGATGCTCATAAATTAATTTTTTAAATTTTTTTATTATTTTTGTTTGCTTTGGCTTTGCTCAACGTCAACCTTAGTAAAGTGAATATGGACGGTCCATTTCATTTTATTATAAAAAATTATTAATTATCAACAACAAGATTGACATGTGGTGGATTGGGTATTTATCACCATTCAATAATTTTCAACCCATCCCTACTAAAACACAAAAACGAAAAAATAAACACATAAATAAGTACTGCTATGCCTTTGCTTTTGCCTCCTTATAGTGGATTTGTTTGACTCTCTTTCTCTCAATTATTTGAGCCAATTTATTAATTTGGCAAAGATCTGTCTTTCTTGCCTGTTTTAAGATGAGAGAATTGATTGTAACCTTTTTTTTTAATTATTAGCTTAATTTTGTTAAAATATGAGGTTTAATGGATTAATCAGGTCGGATCAATAATATATTTACTTGTCGAGCAGATGTTAAGGGTTGTTGTTTTTTTTACCGATTGAGTCTTAATTCAATTGGTATTCACATTGTTGTTAGCGCAAAAGGACGTGGGTTTGAGTGCGCTGAAACACATTATCCTTCTATTTAGGGTTGGGGAGGGACTATGGCTAGTTCTAAAGGTGTAAATGAATAAAACGTTCGATGAACTGTTCGTGAATCGTTCGTTTATTAAGCTAAATAAACGAGTATGAACAAAATTTTTATGTTCGTTTAATAAATGAACGAACACGAACAGAGGTGTGTTCGGTTTATTTATGTTCACGAACAAGCTCGTTTATTTATTAATGGTATTTTCTTATAAAAATTCTATTAGTATACATTAATAAAATTATATTGGTTTGTATTTTTCATTTATAATATAATTACTAATATTTATATTTGACTATTTTATATCTAAACTATGTGTGTATGTATTTATCGTTGGTTTGTTTGTTTATTATTTATTAACATTGTTCATGAACATGTTCAATTATATGTTCATGAACATGTTCGTGAATATTAAACAAACAAACATGAATACCCATAATTTTAAATAAACGAACATGAACAAAAATTTGAAATTCTTAACAAATACAAACTGAAAACGAACAAGCTTAAAAATAAACAAACGAACATGAACAAAGGTTTGTTCATTCAAACTCGATTCATTTACAACCCTAGGTAGTTCTATACATTGTATCAAAAAAGAGCATATATTATAAAAACCTATAATAAGACTGAAAAAATTATGTTATTACTTTAACGACACCAACTAATGGTGATATCAATTTGAACCTAATTATAATTAAGACAGAAAAAACCCCAAAAATGGGAAAGTTATTTGAAATGTGGTGTTTGGAGAGATTTAGAATACCTTAAATTGAAATCTAATTTTATTTAATTTATAATTAATTTTAATTTTTATGATATAAAATATATTTTATAATTAAATTAGTGAAAATAACTTAAAATACGATATAAAAATCATTTTTTCAAAAACAAATATACATGAGTTATTGAGTATTTTTTATTTACTTCAATTTTTTACAAATATTTATGAAAAAACACTTTAAAAATTTACCTAATAATATCCGAAAACTATAAAACAAAATACATTTTGTTAAGATGAAATCGAAAAATTCAAAACTCAAAATTAATATAAAAATAAAAACCGAACTAATCTGGATTGAATTATTATGAATTATTACAAAAATTTTAACCTAACCACGCTGATCCTTAATAATAATATTATAAAAATAAATAAACTAAATTAAGTTAAATTAAAATAGAGTTATTAAATTTCAAATTTCATTTCATTTAATTCACCATCGAGGATGGTGGGACTAGGTTTGAACCTTATATGTTAAAGGTCAATCCCTATTTTAAACAGGGCTAATTTTAATGTTTAAACCCATTTCTGGGTCTTGTGCTTTTATTTAAATACTCTTGTATTTTAGGCGAATTTTGAGTTTGGATAGGAAGCCTAGCTATGAACAAGTCTAATAATATACAAGTCACTATTATTTTAACCCATGATTGAGTTTATATATTGAGTCAATCGGACATTAACTCGGTTAGAAAAATTACACAAATGTACTATCGTATTTAAAAGAAGCTATATTATTCTAGAGTACTTTTAAAAACAAACAAACAAATAATTAATAAAACTTTAACTTTACCGCTTAACCAAAGTTTTATCTTGAAATGTTTTGTACATTTTAATTGTATTATGCACACTTCATTACCTTCATCAATTGTATATATATTGATAATGTTAATGATTTATATGGTGTCACAAGTTAACTCGACATCAACTTAATATCGATGACAACACCGTGATGAACAATTATATTGCATTTTACTATTATTAATCTAATGTATTTATGTGTTTAAAACTCATTATACTCACAATTTAATCTAATTTTTTCTATTTTAATATCGTACATATTGCATATAGTAGTATTATTAATTAGTTTCAAGTCTTATGTTTCATTATTTATTGTATGTTACTTTTAACCATACCTCGTATTTTAAATACGTAATTTCTTCATGCATATACGTGATAGAATTTCTAGTAATAATAAAGAATTTAGGTTGCTATTAAATCACTTATATATATATATATATAGTGGTAAACTATTAGTGTTATTAAGGCCTTGTTTGGCAATTGGCTAGTAGCTGATTGCAGTGGCTGGTTTGACCATTAACTGTTTATTTAAAGTGTTTGGTAAAACTTAGCTGATAGATGATATGTGTAAAATGACAAATAAGGGCATGACACATTTTATTGCTAAATATTTATTTGTTTATAATACTTTAGTTTTTATTAGATGAAATTATTGGAATAAAACACTATTACCAAGGAATTAAAACTTTCATTGCGGAAATTAATTAGTGAATATTTTTGAAAATTTAAATAAATAAATTTCTTAAGTTCCTTATTTGCAAATTAATTAGGTTTGAGAGCATGTGGCAAAGGGAGTAATTTTTGAGCAAGCATGGTCAGATATGTCATTTCACATATCTCATTCTCAATCAGCTGTGAAAAAAGTTGTACATCCCAACGTTTTTTATTTTGAAGGTTTTAACTCAACAAACTGTTGCAAATCTCCATTCACCAAACATTACAATTAAACGGTTTAACTACTCAATCCTTCGTTTATGCCAAAATCAACTAAAATTGTCTAAACCCTGTTTACCAAACAGCCTCTAAGTCTTTAGTTGATAAAATCAGGGTTTAAATTTTCAACCCAAAATATTGCATAGTATGTGAGGCCCAAGCCCATTTTCTAAGAGCAACTAAAATCATAAGTCAAACCCGAAAACAGCTGAAGCCCATTTATTACAACTTAAAAAGCCTTTTCTCTCCAACAATCCCTAAGCAGTGGCGGCGATGGATTCCCCTTCAACCGCCATTGCCCGCCCATGAACAAACCAAAGCCTCTCATTTCCGCTATCTTAAACCTAAATCTCCACCCAAAACCCCTCTTCTCTAACCCCATTCATCTCATGGCCCTAACTCAAACCCGAACCACCCACTCGGATCCACCCCAAAACGATGCCGAGGATGACGTTCTGTGTTCCAACCCAGAACAGACCCAAGAGGAACAGCCTTCTTCTCCTTCCCTCGATGAAACGCCGTCGTTTGTTGGTTCTCCAGGGAAGTACTTAACCGGGGTTTCACGATTTGAAAGAGCATGGGCTCATTGGACCAAGCTAGGTCGGCCTAAGCTAATCGTTGCACCCATGGTTGATAACTCGGAGCTTCCGTTTCGAATGCTTTGTAGAAAATATGGGGCTGAGGCTGCTTATACCCCCATGTTACATTCACGTATTTTTAACGAGAACCCAAAGTATCGTTCTGAAGAATTCACCACTTGCAAGGTAAAGTTTTCTGGGTTGAATTTTTTTTAAAAAATTGTTTGGAACTTTGATGAATTTTGATGATTGCAGGAGGACCGTCCATTATTTGTTCAATTTTGTGCCAATGATCCTGATATATTACTTGAAGCTGCAAGGAGAGTGGAATCTCATTGTGATTATGTCGATATTAATTTGGGGTAAAATTATATTTCCTCTCTTTTTTTCATTTCGAATTAATTCTGTTTAGAGTTTATTAACTTTGGATGTAGAAGAACCATAGAAAGATTATAAATTTAACTTTTATGTTGGATATCCTTCATTGAGTTGATGTTGAATTGTATATTTGATCTTACATTTTGCCATTGGGGTAGTAAAATGCTATTATAAAGATCGAAATTGTTGGCTTTTGTATGAATGGCTATGTGGTTTATGTGTAGTTGTCCGCAGCGGATCGCTAGACGAGGGTATTACGGAGCGTTCTTGATGGATAACCTTCCTCTTGTGAAATCGTTAGTCGAAAAACTGGCTTTGAACCTTAATGTGCCAGTTTCATGTAAAATCAGAGTGTTTCCTAAGTTAGAGGATACACTGAAGTATGCCAAGATGCTGGAAGATGCCGGTTGCTCTCTTTTAGCTGTTCACGGCCGCACAAGAGATGAGAAAGATGGGAAGAAGTTTCGAGCCGATTGGAACGCCATTAAGGCTGTTAAAAACGATCTTAGAATCCCGGTTCTTGCCAATGGGAACATTAGGCATATGGATGATGTTCGAAACTGTCTGGAAGAAACGGGTGCCGACGGTGTGCTTTCGGCTGAGACTCTTCTTGAGAACCCTGCTCTTTTTGCTGGATTCCGAACTTCCAATTGGGTTGCGGATAACGAGAAAGACTCTATTGATGGAAAACTAGATCAAGCCGATCTCGTCGTTCAGTACTTGAAGCTCTGTGAAAAGTACCCTGTCCCATGGAGGATGATCCGGTCTCACGTTCACAAAATGCTAGGAGACTGGTTTAGGGTTCAACCGCAGGTTAGAGAGGAACTAAACGCGCAGTCCAGGCTAACTTTCGAATTTCTTTACGGTCTGGTGGATCAGTTACGAGAATTGGGTGTACAAGTTCCACTTCATCAAAAGGATGATGCTTCGGCAACCGGAAACTTGGCCGAGGTAATCGGTATTTGATTAGCCGGACCAAAGTTAATTGAGTTGTAGGTGCTTAGAATAGGGGAAAATCAGACGCTAATGAATTTTTGAGCTAAAAAGAAAGAATACCCTTATGAATTTTTTTGTGTAAGATTATTTTACTCTTTTTACAATTTCGTCCCTTCATTCAATGGGATATAATCCTTGTTTGTAAGGCATTGTTGTTTCCTATATAACATTGAAGAACAATTTATATATTGAAATTGCTATTGTACACTAGAAATTTTGAAGATGGGTCATTTATTTTTATGATGTATAATTACACTTTGCTCATCTTATTTATTTGGTTGGTCCAATTGAATATATTAGTTACAGCATTAAACAATGTTAAGAAATATGTAAGGAATAATGTAAATGACATTATATACTTTGAGTTAAATAATTAATATTTTTTTGTTATTTTTAATAAACTTAAATAATTTATATTTAATAATAAATTAAATAATAAAATATCAATTTTACCCTTGAAAGAAATTATAAAGGCATATTTTAGTTAATATAAAATATTTAAAAGTAAATGTAAAATACTATAAAATATATTTATTAATTATGTAAGAAATATTACATGGGTGAATATTTGATTCATTGGTAATATTTTTTTAATTTTACAAGCAGTTTTAAAAGTTGTCACATGTACTCTTATAAGAAGATATTTGTCAATCTCTAACTTCGCTTGTAAAGTTTGAAAACTTCACTAGTAATATATCAAATATTTTCCTATATCATATATATATATATATATATATATATATTTCCCTCTATTTGAACCTTACACTCTTCAGTTTCTAGATTTGATCTATCTTTCAACGTGATTATCGTCATCAGTCGATTTTTTCTTTTTAGAAAATTCACACTTCTAAAATTTCTGTCTCCTCTTTTTGATTATTTAGTTTTTTTTTTAAATCAATCCCTAAACTCATACCTTACAAGAAAAGTTTCGTGAAGAAAAACCTAAAAATGTGGATGATCGTCTCGGGATTGAATTGTAACTATGTTTTTTAATCTTCCCCTCCTTTCTTTTTTAGTTATACGCAGATTTTTTTAATTGAAAGTTTGTTACACATATCCTATAAAAAAAAATACTCTTCTCAGCAACAAACTCCATTAGAGCACGACCTCTACGATCTCTTCTTTGCCATGTTGTTAGGAGTACGCGAATCAACCATTTCTAGCAACCTAACCACTTCAACGAAACACCTTGCACTAATCATCTATATGTGCTGCAACTTAATCAATTCATATCACATTACCAACCTAGCAATGAACCAATGAGTGACAAGCTGACCCATCAAGAATTGGTAAATGCATAAGAGGGGTCAACCCATCATTTGTATATACCTCTTAGAACCCTCTCTCCCTCTATTCCAGCCAAACTTTGCCTCCCTTATTCCTTCACTAATTCCCTTTTCCAGCACTTCCTCGACTGGGTGAAAAGTCTCTATCACTACCTCACATTTATGTATCAATAAAATTTTCTAGATCACTCAGAATTGAATAAACTTCATTATCACCATAATCAATTATAAATTACATTTTATTTAAGAAAAATTATTTACAATTTTAATGAACCAAAACAGATAGATACAGTAGAAGGGGAAAAAGTACAACACAATCACCCAAAAATTATTTTATGGACGTTTTTCACCACATTATATATAGTCTTTTTTCAATTATTTAATGACGTTTTAGTAATTTTTTTATCCCAAATCTTGAACCTTGAACTCTGAACCTCGAACCCAGAACCTCAAACCCTAAATCTTGAACACCAAATTCGACCTTGAACCCTTGAACTTGGGTTTAATCAGATTCAAGGTAAAAAAAAAGTTACAAAATTATGTGTCAAATGACATAGAAAAAATTACTGAAACATCATTAAATAATTGAAAAAGAATCATAAATGATGTGATGAGAAGGATTAATAAAATAATTTCTCTGCAAGAGTATAATAAATAAAGATAAAAAATAATAATAATCACTTAATTCCATTTTGGAGCATATTTATTCAAGTTTTGCTTATGGCATTGATTTTACATTAATTATTAGTATTTATTACAGATAGTAATACATAAAAGATAATTTAATTTCTAGGGGACAAAGTTATTTTTTACTTTATTTACTAAATGCTCCCCATAAACAGCTTTCTGGTTGAGCCGAGCTCCCCCACTCTTCTCTACGCACATTTCCAAGGGCTCCACCAATGTATCAAAATTTGGCTGTTTAATTTATACCATCAAAATTAACTATTTATAAAATTAAAAAAATAAAACAAAGGAAATTAATCAATTAATTAATAAATGTAATTACCTCATAAAAATAAGCCACACATACTCGATACTTTGGTGAATTATTAATCACTCGATGCAAAGTGGCTTCATATGTACCGTTGGACCATATCTGTAACAATTTCAAGGAAAGTTTGGAGGGGTTACAGTCGGTTCCGCTTAAAACTCAAACTCCTAAATAGAAGCGACAAATTTTATAAAGAAATGCAAACAGCAAGCAGAGGAGAAAAATGTTTGCAGAGGGGGAGGAAATCAACATTCTATTTATACTAGTAACAGAAGGGCAAAACGATAAAAATGCATAGACAATTTTGTAAAAAATTCATAACAATATCTCCACTAAATCCTCAACAATCATGATTTTCTTTGCATTATCAACAATTTATACCTTCAACATGTCGCCAATGTTGCATACAAATGTTCCTGGAATGGGAGTAGCTGGTACCCATTCTCCCGATAGGTTTTTAACCTGCAGCAACGCAGGTTATGTGTACGATAATTATAAATTCGAATCTAATTTATATTTATATTGTTGAGAGATGATTGATTCCTTTAAAAGAAATTTAAAAATGTCGTCTGTCAAGAATTGACAGATCTCTCAATGGGCCGGTATCATCTTTAGTTAGGGTTTTATTTCTCAACATCTACCAAGAGGATATAAGCATCCACGCTTGATAGGGTTTGAATCCATGCCCTGTAGATGACAATAGTGCTCATGTTCTATTGAACCTTACTGCAAGCATTCGGACTCTCAGCTAAATCGGGAAACAAAACCTGAATCAATTCCTCCTCTTTCTCTCTATATATATTAATAATATATATATATATATATATATTACCTCAAGTGCAGTTATACGGTCATCTTGGTTAATCAATGTCAACAAACCTGTGTTTTTAATCATTCGATTTATTAGATAATATTTTTAATTAATTAATTTAATCATGAAAGATATTAACTAATTAATTACCATAGTCTGTGTGAATCCCGCTGGAAATACATTGTTTGGTCAACGAGAAAAGACAAGAAGGCATATCCAATTAGCTTAGCAGCCGGGAAATTGAATAAAATAAAAGAAAATGTGGGAATGATTTGTCTTTTCAGTTATGAAGTACCATCCAATGTCGTTATTTTGGGGAATTGCAGCTGATTTTCCAGGGTACCCGATTAGCCGCACCACCCAAAACGGGTCTCCACCTTTTTCACCTTCAAATTCATCCGCCGATCCACCCAATGCTAATGCAATTCCCCTCATTATTTTCCTAGAAAGATCTGATATTAAAGAAATTCAATGGATATAATCAAACTTCAACCTTAAATATCTAATACATAAGAAACTTCATTAAACTCAAGAACTCACCTGTGCAAAGTCTGATATACTCTTCCATTGATGCTTTGAAGTTTGCAGGTTCTTTAGGCCTATATACATACAAAATAATATTTAAGCTTGTTGAGCGAGGTGGAACTTGTTTCGGGGTATGGTTTATGAATTGTTGTTTGTTGGGAGTCGATAAATTTTGTTTCCAAACTTTATCGAGAGCTCAAGAAAGCGACTCTAGATAGGTGAAGAACCCAAGACTCTTAATGAAGGCAGAAAATAAAATTTGGACCAATAATAGTTCACAAACTTTTCCTAGAGCGAGAAAATGTGCATACCATTGGTTACATCCTTCCAAAATCTCCCCAAGTGATCCATACATCCCTCTTTTCACTTCTCTATAGTACTGTCATCATCATCCATAAAGTTATTAATTTATATAATAATGCCAGAAAAAAGTTTTCCAACATATACTTACATCAATGGCTTCTTGCAAGTCAGGGACGCCTTTAGTTATATTTTCTTTGATTTTCTGGTATCCTCTGTAGCATTCAAAAGCACTGCTATGAATTTAACTTGCAAGTCAATTTTAGCAGACAATAATGAAATAAATTAAAAACCTGTAACCAGTGTTGGGAGTCATTTTGATTTTGAGTTTTTCACTCAAAGGAAGATGGAAAAATTTGTGGGTCACGTCTTTAACATCGTTCATAAGTGTCTGTGGAACAACACCATGACCTTTCTGCAAATATATTCATTACCATATATACAAATTTACATTAAAAAGAATATTTATAAAAAAACAAGTTCATTAATGAATTAATTAGTATACCACGTAGAAGAACCCAGTTTCTCTGCATGCTTGATCCAATTGCTTGATAACTTCACGTACGCTTGGATCTTGTCCCATTTTGAGATCATCTCCTTTGGCTACTAATGGACCAACATCTGTTTGGCAGAAAAGAAAATGAAAGAAAATGCTGAGAAAATGGTAATCCTAAAACCTGGGTGAATGATTAATGAATGAAAATTGCTGGAAATACCAATGATGGGGATGGATTTGAAGTCAGTGGTCATTTTGGTGTTTTTTTTTTTTCTTTTTAATATAAGCTGCAATGGCTATATAGCTAAGCTGATGCTCAAAAATGGAGTTCAAAACAGTCCATTATATAGAGATAGAAGGATGCTATTTTTTTTTAGGTCTAGTCGAGTCGCGACATGTGAATTTTAATTTTTTTTTATCGAATGGATCTACTGTGAATATTTTATTTTAGATCTATGTTTGTATATAAAAATATTTATATTTATTTAACATGAAATAAATAGAAAGTATCTATTTATTTTAAATATATAAAATTCAACCGAAATTAATTTTTATTTTAAAAATTGAATCGAAATGATTACATCAATTAAAATTTATGTATTAAATTTAAGATTTATTCGGTAAAAGAACTTCTCCGATCTCTCTCAGTTTTAAAAGTGAGAAAATTAATCCTTCTAAGAAAATTAGAGCAATTTAATATTATTATTAATTTGAAAGTGAGCAACTAAAGATAATAATCAATTGTACATAAATTTGATTGGTATAATAACAAATTTAGCCTTCAATATTTATATATTTTCATTTTGGCCTTAACTTTTTAAAAATCAACAAATTCAACCTCAACCTTTACACAAATATTATAAGATAAATTTGTTAAATTAGGACTAAATCGATAGAATATGTAAAATTTGAGGACTAAATTTAGTATTATACTAATCAAAATTATGTATAATTTATAAAAAATTAACCTCATTTTGAAATTAACAAAATTAAATTACTCTAAATTTTTAAAAGGAAAACTCATTTATTTAATTTCGAAATTGAAATATTTACCCTTCAATAGAATGCCAGCGCATTGCTGAAAAGAAATAATCTTAAATATATATTTAAAGGTTAAAATATATTGATAGTACATGTATTTTAACAAAAGTTGAGATTTAGTCTTTACATTTAAAAAGTTGAAAATTAAGTTCTTTTACTTTTTATTTAAAATTTTAGTCCAACCAATATTGTTAGAATTCTAGTCAATTTTAAATTAAAAAGTAAGAGGATTGAACTTTAAAATTTTAAAATATAAGGACTAAATCTAAAATTCTATAGAAGTATATGGAGTGATAGCATATTTTAACCATATTTAAATTGTAAAAGGGTTAGACGCAAAATTTGCCTCTGTTGTGTATCTCTTATCCTATTTTGATATTAATTATTTTTATTCATTATTAAGTAAAATAAAAGGGATAAATATCAAACTGATCCATGAATTTTGGCCTAATGTATAATTTAGTACATGAATTTTGATTTGGTATACACATAAATCTTGAATTGTGGTTTAGATGTATATATAAAACTTTGATTTTGATTTAATTGTATATATTTGAAGAATATTTAAATAAATATGCACATGTGTTTTCACATTAAATTAATATAATTGTTTGCATATGCAATATTTCAATGTACAGTGGTTGTAAAAATTGAATCAAATCAAAATTTCATATATAAAATCACACAAAATCAAAGCTCGTGCGTGATATTGCATATTCAATCGAAGTTAATAGATTGGTTCGATATTTGTACGCTAAATGGAGAGGTAATATTATTAGAGAAGAGATTATCATAACGTATATATTTATCTATTTTAAAAACACCCCAACCAAAAGAATAAGCAAGGTCAAAGGCCAAGTTTCCAGAGAAAGTCTAATATGGAGAGGGGCTGCTAAAGAAGTTAGAAGAAACCTTCATCCTTTAGCATTGTCTCGGTAGGTAAATGTTAGTGATGTTGAGAACGAAATTAGAAATTTATTTTATGAAATTTAAATTTGAATTATAAATTTTTAAAGAGGTGAATGTGTAATTTTATCATCATATTAATTTATTGTTTTGGATTTTTTGTAGGGACTAAACTAGAATTTTATCATCTTGTAAGGACCAAAATATAATTTTATCATTATATTAACTTATAGGGTAAACTACACCCATGGTCACTTTTGTTTACCTTAGGTTACATTTCAGTCACTTATGTTTGAAATGTTACGTTTTAGTCACTTATGTTATCTTGTTGTAACATTTTAGTCACTGAGCCGTTAATTGTCGTGAATGGTGTAATGGTAAGCTGACGTGGCACATTAAATCATCATTTCAAACAAAAACTTTAGGTTAAATTATACAATTGGTCCCCATAATTTTTCGTTTTGAGCAAATTAATTCTTTTATGTTCTTTTAACTTTCTTTCTTTTTTTTTTCTTTTTTCTTTTTCCATTCTCTTCTGCTTCTCCCTCTGTTTTTCTACCTTATTTATTTCTTTAAACATACCAGGAAGTCGAATTGGTAGTGAAGAAAGAAGCATGGTATGGGTTTATGGGTTTTGGTTATAGGCAAATGATGACAGTTGACTTCCTACTTCTTTTTTCATTGCCAATTCGACTTCCTAATATGTTAAAAGAAATGGGAAATGTATGAAATCAGAGGGAGAAACAAAAAAGAATGGAAAAAAAGAGGAAAGTTTAAAGAACATAAAAGAAAAAAAATTAAATTACTTAAAACGAAAAAAATATGGGGATCAATTGTATAATTTAACCTAAAATTTTGTTTGAAATGATGATTTAACGTACACGTCACCACTGCTACACCATTAACGACGATTAATGACTCAAAGGACTAAAATGTTACAACATGATAACGTAAATGACTAAAACGTAACATTTCAAACATAAGTGACTAAACGTAACCTAAGGTAAACAAAAGTGACCATGGGTGTAGTTTACCTAACTTATAATTAGAAAAATTGAAAGACTAAAACAAACTTTTACTATTGCAAACCAATAATTAATTAAGATCAGCCAAATCCAATTGTCTTAGTTTTGCTTTTGTAATTAAAATTTTGTAAATTTATTCATAAATTAGATTACTTACATGTTTAATTAGAATTAGATTAACCATAGATTAGGTCAATTATCCATTAAAATATTATAAATGATCATAATTTCCTCTCTCTTTTCGTTTTAAAGATGTAAAAATCCTCAAAATTTTTCAACAAAAGCAATTAAGCTTCTACTTTTTTTTTTTGCACTCAATTAGATAGTTGAACTTTTAAAATGCATAAAAAATACCTTCTAACTGAAAAAAGAACAATTAAGCCCTGCCTTTTTTGTTGTTGACTCAATTAGATACTTAAACTACCAAAATACATTAAAAAAACCTTTAAACTTAAAAAAAAAAAAAGCAATTATGTAACATCTCAAAAATCTTAAGTTTTGATTCATTAATTTTCATTATAATTAGGTGTTTGTTTCGGTGGTTTAGTGAGTCGGTGGGTGTGAGTTAAGGGCATTTTGCTTGTGCTGTATTTTTATGTTTTTTTGTAGTGATTGGGGTCAATTGGGATAGAGAAGTGGGGTAGGATTTTGTGGTGATGGGGTAGTTATGATTTTATTTTTGTTGTTCATTCTTTTCTTTTCTGCCGTAAGTCCCTATTGCTCACGTTTTCCATAGTCCCCATTTTGTTAGATTATATTTTTGTTTCCAGAAAAAGAATTCAACATTTGTTCTTTGGAGTTCTTTCCTTTCTTTTTTTCAATTTACTACTCGAATCTCTTTGGCTTCGTGGTTGTGGTCTGTTGCGGTTCTCAATTTTGGGAGGTGATCGTGGTTAATTCGTTTGCTACTCCGTTTGTGTAAGTAACGCTTTTCGTTCTTTCATTTTCTGCACTTTTGTCGAAGGTTGTCGATGATGTTTGGGGGTTTGAAGTTATAAGAATGTACTGTTAATTTTGGGTTGGGTGATAATTAAATTAAATCTAATACGTTATAGGAGAAGATTGAGAATCATTGGGCTTTCCTCCGGCGACTTAATTCATGTGTGTGATTGTTGTTCGTTCTGTGGTAATGTTTTATTATGTTCTTGAATTTTAAGTTGTTCGTTTGGTATTGTTTTTAGGAAGTAATCGAGAGTTTGTATTGTTAATTCACTCGTGTACGTCATTGATTGGGTTCAAATGAATACGTATAGGTTTGGAAAGTGTTTTTGCATCAGAATCAGTCAAGGTATGTAACGAGACACCTGAAAGTCAGCGAATGGTGAAAGCCGAAAAACAACACTGTCGACACCATATAGCTATGTGCCAAGCCGTGTGCTGGACCGTGTGTGACACACAGTCTGGGCCGTGTGGGCCCAAAATTTAGAATTTTTTCCTAGGGCCATACACGTAGTCTCGATCGACCGTGGGTCTTCCGTAAGGTCGATATGTGATTAAATATACTATAAAACATGAAATTTGGTCATCTGTTAGTATAATTTATGTTATCTGTAAGTGTATTTGGGATGTCATATGAAAATAAAATCGAGAACAATGTTATATATGTGATTTGTATCTAAAATGTTATGCATGATTTCTGCTCTAATTATATCTGATTTTGGGATGAGAGATATATTATGTAGAGAAAGTGTTTCTATGAGAGGCGACACCTCGCCCACTATGCTGGTAGCATAGCTGCAAATATCTTGTAAGTGTCTTAACTACGCTAAGTGGTATGTAGGGTTGGATGGGTGTTTCAAACCCCACGTGGTGTGTTAGGATGGTCAGAGATGGTGTGTGGCGATTGGGGTAGGAAATATATATATTTGTATTTGAACTGCTCTGTTAAGATTCAGTACTATTAAATTGTCTGTTAATAATTATCTGTTTGAGTTGCCTATTACACACAGAGTTCCGAAAACTAATATTCTATTTGACTGTTATTTTTAAGTAATCCTCAGATTTAGACAGATTGGTGCAATCGAGAGCTCGGTTAATATCGTATTTTTCTTAAATTTGACTTATTGAAAATTTTGGTTTGAGAGTTTTGTAAAATTTGGACTCTTTGGACATTTGAGGCTATTTTGAGTTTTAGACTATATTTTCTGTTTCTGTATAATATTGTTCAAACATTTTATCAACAACGATTATTTTCTACAAAAACAACGGGTTTCAATTAACAAGCTATGTTTTCAAAAACAACGATTATTTGCCCGGGGCCCATTCAGAATAAGCAAAAAAAAAACCAAAAAAATCAAATTCAGTCCAAAAAACAGTCCATTTACAATTGGCCCAGTACAAGCCCAAATTCTAGCCTAGCCCAGAACCCAACTCAGCCCAAAGTTTTCCCCAAACACCGAAAACCCTAGCAACAAGGGTTCCCAGTGCCAGAGCGATGGACGCCCCTTGCTCCCCAGACGTGCGTTTGAGCCCTCGACGCGCGCGCCTTCGCCTCAGTCGTGCCACGTCGCACCTCTCGCACACGTGCACTGCAGAGAGAGACGAGCAAACGCAGCAAAGAAAAACAGAGAAATTTGTATTCTTTTGATTTTTTTTAGTTTAGTTTTTTTGGCCTATAAAAGAAAAAGGCAAAAGCTTTTGTAAACGGTTACAAACACACAAAAAAATACAGAGAAGCAGAATACAAAAAAAAAACTTTCTCTAAGATCGTTTGAAAGGTAGATTCCGACTTCTTTTTTTCGGCTTCGTTCTTTCTTTTTTCTTTTGCTTTCTTACAATAAACGATGTAAATAAGTTAAAATGGAGTGAGTACATACCTCTGTGATCCCGTCGTCGTTCTCGTCGGTTTCGTGGCTACCGGAGAGACTATAGATGGTTTTAGCCTGAGAACGGCGCAAGAGGAGAGGGGAGAGGCAAAGTTTTTTTTCTTTTTTTCTTTTCTTCTGTTTTTCTTTTGGTGACCGAATAACCCTGTTAGGTTTTTTTTTATTTGTTTATTGAGGGGTGTTTAAACGGCGCTGTTTGGGGCCTGAATCAGTGGCTCCCAAAACGGCGTCGTATTACTCAGTGACCCACGCTCGACCCGACCCGTTCCGTGGGGGATCCGAGCGTTGTTGGTTAAATGGGTTATTTGACCCTCTAGTCCCTCCGCATTGGAGGTGGGTTCCAATTTGGTCTGTGTCGTGGCGCTGCGTTTTGGGGAAGCGGGATATTTCCCAATCAGGCCCCCATGTAATACGCGTGTTGCAGCATGGTCCCTCACTTTAGCTTAATCTTATTTATTCCCTGTTAATTCGATTTTATTTGTGATTTAATCCTTCTTGTTATTATGTTTTTTAGAAATTTATTGTTATTTTTATTATACTTATTCTTATTATTAACTTTCTTTATATATTTGTTTTTCATATATAAGTAACTAGACATCTTTATAGAAAATTAATTTTTAATAATAATGCTTTATGTTTTTATATACATACACATATAACATGATTTTTTCTTTTAGTATACGCATATATATAATGATATATTGTCATTTTCGAACGATTCTCTTTTTCTTTTATTTTATTTTTATGCATAAAAAAACCTTATTCCTCTAAAATCTGTTATTTTATTCTATTTATTCAACTTTTATATATCATCACTAGGTGTATACTATTATTTTACTAAGTTTTATTTATATAGACTAGAATGTAGATATTAATTCCAAGCTATTCACTTTTATTTTACTTCGTTTTCTGTTTCTTTGTGTTTTAAAGATCTTTCATTAAAATTTATTCAAACCCTTTTTATTCTCTTACTAAATTGTAGCAAATATTTGCATTATTTATTATTATCACTGTTTTTTTTCTTTTATTGTATTGTTTTTGTTTGTTTTTTAATTGATTATGAATTTATGGGTTGCTTAATTTTTATATGGATGTTTGTAATAGGATTTAAATCACTATTATTCGTTTAATTGTTTCTAATTTAAGATTGAATTATTAGATGTATCGTTATTCAATCATGTTCCATTCGTAAAAGTTGTATTTTATTAAAGCATCATAATCGTTTTATTTTATAAGCTTTAAAGAGGCTTGGCGTTCGTAGGTTCTCGAGAGAATCAAGCCCTAACTTACTGGGCTTCGATTCTTCTCGATGAATTTAGATGATCAAGCGACCGTTTTATTAAAATCACGATTATTAAAATAAAATTCTTAAGGTTTCAAAATGTTTGATCCTAACTTACTGGATACAACATTTTGTTATCTCGTTTTTAAAATAAAGACAATATTTGAGGCTTAAGAATTTCGAGAAATTGAACCCTAACTTACGAGATTCTGATTTCTCGATTGACTTAAACAATCAAATAACCTTCTTTAAACTCTTTTTTTTTAAAAGAACACATTTAATTTCGGAGATTGAATTGTAATTGAATTGTAACACCCTAACTTACTGAGTGTGACAATTTATTTCCTCGAAATAAATGCATATTATTATTCAATCTAGTTTGTTCAAGTTTTTCTCATCAAGGATCGTACATTAAAATCTTTAAGGTTTCGATATTAAGACATTAAGCAATCAATTCGGTACCAATTTTGGGCGTTACGAGGGTGCTAACCCTTCCTCGTGCGTAACCGATTCCCGAACCTATTTTCTCAAAATTCGCAGACCTAAAATTATTTAAGAGGTGATCCGATCACACCTCAATAAAATATCGGTGGCGACTCCCATTTCCGTTTTCAAAGTCGATCCCCGCTTTTCAAAATTAAAAATGGTTTCGACATACATCTTTCTAAATGTTTCAGCTGCAAAACTATAAGGGCACGTTTGGTTCGCTGTAATGGAATAAAGCTGTAATAGTAATTCAATTGTTTGGTTGAATGGAATGGAATAGAACTATAATGGTATTCTTGTGTTTGTTGAATGGAATGATGTTGTAATAGCATAAGAAAAAAACTAAAATGACTAGAATACCCTTAGCAGAATTTTTTTTAGGTTGATGATTATTGTTATTGTTATTAAATTTTAATAAGATTATTATTGAAAATAATTTAATAAAAATAATAAATAATTTAACCATATTTTAACATAATTATTATTAAATATAATTTAATAACATTCTTAATATAATAATTATATGAATTAAAAATTAAAATATATAATACTATAAAAAATATAATCTACTTTATTATTTTTAAAGCGCAATACATATTTAATGTACTAAAATATCATTAATGAAATAAATAATTTAATTATTCTACAATAAAAACAAAATATTAGAAGTAATAAATAACTTGAGAATTATATTAAGAATGTTATTAAATTATATTTAATAAGATTATTAAGATTATTTAAAAGTAAATAATCCTAATTATGCGCGTAAGGTTAACCTTATTCAATAATAATAATAATAAGATTATTAAGATTATTTAAAAGTAAATAATGTTAATGGATTAGATTTACTAAGATGTTTGTTTATATATTGCATGGATGTTATTTAACATAATGCTAAACAAAAGTATTACTTAACATAACAATGGAAGATAGGTAGAGGCAGTCCAAGGTTTCTGGTTTGCTTTGAAACATAACAATGGAAGTTAGGCAACCATATAAGCTGAAAAAAAGAAAAGAAAAAAGCCAATGGATGAACTGGAAATTAGGCAATCTAACAGAATGTCTCTAAAAGTGGCAAAACAATCAACAAGAAACCTAATATTCCACCATGTTTAACCCCAATGATCTTCTTGCACTGGAAGAATATGGCAGCCAAACATCAACACAAGAATTCCGAACCATAATAAGCATCCAAGCCAAAAAATATGGAACTTTCCCTTTTTATATTTACCACTCTCTAGTATTAGATAATAGATAGAGATATCTAACTACCAAGGCTAAATCTAAACTACATAGCAACTCTTTCAAATATTAATAGAATTAAAAGAGCCCATAAGCCAAGCTAATGAAAAGCATAGTGAACAATGAACAAAAACATGGAAGGAATTCCTGATATAACAGCATTTCAACCAACATGGATTTGAGCAGCATCTTGTTTCTTTAAATCTACTTCTGTATATAATTTTTCTTTACCGATCTAAGTACTTCCATAAATAGGAAAACTTCCAGCTCGAAAAAAAAAGAGCACACACAACCTTTCACTTAAAACGTGAAACACGTGCTTAAGACGAAATTGATAAAAGGAGTTAGTGCACCCCGCCAACCCACATGGTCTCTAAAAATGGCAAACCACAAATTAACATAAACGGCCGTTCATGTTCCTTGTCTCATTGTTCATTAAATTAAAAGTGTTCCATGCAAAAAATGGGCGTGCACTTCATACAATTATCACTCATAGCTGACTTGTCATCTACACTCATCCCATAGAAGAGATCATCCACATTTTTTCTTCCCTTAATAGTGTGAAATGAGACATCTGCAAAGGGATCATCATCATTTTTCAGTTCTGATAACACTCTAGAATAACGTATTTTTATATATTAATTATGTATTTATTATGAGTCTGATCCTACTAATTTGAGCTATTTATGATCTTTTATCTCATAGGGGCTAAATTTGAGACAAAAGTAAAATTAAGGGGCAAAAGCATGAATTTAGAGATAAAATGGGCCAATGTGCGACACAAAGAAAAGTTGGTGTCAAAAGTGCAAGCATGGAGGACACAAGGGTTGAAATACAAAAAGAAGAGATTTTATTTTATTAAACTCTATTTTAATTATATTAGGATAATTAATATTGAGATAATTATTAAGGATTATTTTTAGGATTTTATTTTATCTTTATTTATCTTTAATTAAATGTATTTATCTTTTAGGAATTTAAGTAGGATTAGACTATCTCCCCTAGCACTATAAATAGGGGGTGAAGTGACTCAAAAGAGGATCTCATCTTTTTCTGAAAACACTCTCTCCCCAAAAGTCTAGGCTTTTGTTCTTCTCATATTTCCTTTCAATAAAATTTCCATTTTTATTTTATTTATTTTCTTTTCTACCCCAACCATGAGCCACTAAACCCATCTAGCTAAAGGTTGTCGAAAATCCCCAAAAGGGTTCATGAGGCTCAGAATACGTACTTAGCCATCTCAACGAGTATTCATCGTTTCTCCGCACTACGGGGCTGACACTTCCATCCATGTCCCTTAAGAAGTAAGCTTTTCAACGTATGCAAAGGCGGCCGCTTTGTATGTTTTGGGAAGGTTGCACAGTCGGTTTGTTAGCTTACTGCGTCAGAGGTTGGTGAGCCCAAGAGACAAAATGGCGTGGGATTCGCCATTAAGAAGTGTTGATCTAGCATAAGACGATCCCACAGAAGCGATTGTTGGCTAGAGTCAGGTTCTACCAAATCGTAAGTCTAAATCCTTGTAGCTGGTGGTCGTAGGCGTCCTCTTCCACTATAACTGGCTTATTCAAGTTGGGAAGGATCATCTAAAAGCCGAGGATTGAACCCAAGGTGGAACGAGACAACTGGAGGCTGGAATCTCCCATAAGAATTTCCTTTCTCTCAACTCTATTTTTAATTTCTCTAATTTTCGATTCAATATTCTTAAATTTGTTTTTATTTTATTTTTTGTTTTCAAATCCAAACGTTTAATTTTGTTATTTTTTTTTCAGGAACCCAAGTTTTCTTGGGCAAGATTCTGCCTGGGATTTCACGGAACAAGATATTTTGCAAGTCCAGTCCCTGAGGATTTGACCCTACTTCCCTTTTACTATTCTTTTTCATTATTTATTAGGGATAGGATATTTGGGGTGCTTTCAACGACCGCATCAAGTTCACTGGTGCTGAGATTAGTACCAATACCATCTCCAAGTAAGTCATCAATAAGAGGTGTTGCTGTCCGTACTGTAGTATTTTGATCATTTTGATCTTTTGTGGAACTATCTAGTCCATTGTAATCATCTGGATCACCAGTGTCGATCAGGTCAGGTATTTGAACAAGTGTGGTCTCAGCTTTCAAAAACTTTTCTAAAGTACTTGCCAAACCACCAGGTTGTTCCCCATTCAAAATGACTAATACCTGTTTAATAAGCAAATATATATAAATATATATATCAACTGTGGCATCTATTTCATTAACTTAGTAAATTGTATCCTACCAGCGTTAAATTAGTATTTAGTGTAAATAATAACTTTTTAAAGTCAGAGAGCACTATAGATCATAACATTTAAAGCAATAAATATTGAAGTACAATATCATATGAAGATCATGATTACTGTCATCTTGCTGAAGAGAAACCAAAACAAGGGAACTCTAACATAATGTGACATCAATTGAGAGCCATCTTAAAATATCTCAATCTGTAGGTTCAAGGAAAAGGTAGAGATGGAACTGTCCTCAAATAATAATGGAGAGGAAACAAAAGACTGATCAAAATGAAGGATCTTAATTCTCTGAACTGATGTTTAAGGGGAAAAAATGAAGCAGCAACCAAAATTTAATTAATAGATAATAGTAGTTTCCTAGATTTTTTAATTAATATTAGTTAAAAGAAGCACCAACAAACAACACATTAGATTTGCATAAATATGCCATCAATAAATGCAATACCTTAATTAACTCAAACAGGATGGTAACTCAATTGGCCTTCCTACACTTATCATGAAACCAAAATACAAATAACATTTCAAGTGAACCTCAAAAAAAATATATTCCATATCGCTAAAAGCAAGTTCTTAAGCATAAGTTAGTTCAATTTTCCTTTATTTCCCATGACATTAGTTTACAGAATGAGAGCTTATTGTAGTTGCTACATAAAACAAAAGGGGAAATGAGAAAGAACCTACAAGCATGCCATAAAAAACAATGCCCTGGGCTAGCATTAAAGCATAACAAAAATGATATTTTCATCTTTTTGATTAAAAGTAAAATAGAGGGTTGACTGAGATATTTACCTTGTTAGCCTTTTCTCTGAGGGAAGCTTGAGGAGACTCAGAACATCTCAAAACAACTTATTTGTTCTCGGTAAAGTAAGAAGCCACAACTAAGAAATGCTCATCTTCCTTTTTCCTCAAAATGGACTCAAGCACACATACAACTTTCAGATACTATGGTTATCAATCCTCATTTATTGCAAGAAATCATTTTAAAACTAAAATTGACAGAAAACAAATTTTAAATTAACAGAAAACATAGTTAACATGTCTCAGCATAAAGCCTTCATCTTTTGTGCAAACAAATTTTAAATTAACAGAAACCAATACATGAACTCCAACAAATTTCAAGAAATGCAAATAAACAGAACTCAGCTAGTCGAAATCACAAGCCATTCGGAAAACAATAGAATCAGACAAACATGCAATAGAATAAGCAAATAATAGAACCACATTGAAAAAAATTTCATTTGTTCAATCGAACATGCAATACAAAGAAAAGTCGAATGGAAAATGCTAGAAACGAATCAAAATTAGGAGAACAAAAACAAATATTCCAGATTTTGGCAAAAGCAAAACTAAATCAATTTTACAGAAAAGAAAAACAGGAAAGAGTGCGAGCATTTTTCGTTGTTGATAAAATGGAGAAAAGAAAAGAAACGTAAGAAGAAAAGAAACGTACCAGAAGAAGAAGCAGAAATCGATGGAAGGAAAAATCGGAGAGGATGAGGGGCAGAAAACGGAAAAGAAAATGAGAATTGGGGGAATCCCTATTTGGCGCTTTCGGTGGGGAATGGCTGTTACAACCAATTGGGGTAATAGGGGCAGAAGGGAATCGGGGTGTAATAACCAAACGCCCGTTTGGTGGTGGGCCCGGGGAATTGGGGGAATGCATATCGATTCCCTCCAACCAAACATGCTGTACGTTTTAGAAAATATAATCAAACATCGCTTTCAAATAAATAGATAGATACAAAAATGTTTTTAATACGAGATTTTAAGAGTTTGCGTCGAGTTTCAAGATACACGAAAACTAAATTTTCATTCATTTAACGTCAGATTTGGCCATAATATTTAGGCTGGGTTTGGGATGTTACAAATTAAGCCCTTACCTTTTATTGCACTCAATTGCCAAAATGCATCAAAAAGGCACTTTAATCGTTAACTTTAACGGTTAATTGTTACGCCCCTATTTTTTTTTCAGTTAAAGTCACCATGTGTAACAACTATGGCGTGACATGTGGCAAAAAATGATAAAAAATAAAAATCAATAAAATTTACTAAATTTATTAAATTTTAATTAAAATAAGAAATATTTAATTTTTATTAAAATTTAGAAAAGATTATAAAATCGTAAAAAACATAAAAAGTTGTATATTTTATAAAAATCGTAAAAATTTATATAATATATAGAAATATAGAAAAACAATATAATTTTATAAAATCGTAATAAAATTATAAAATATAAAGAAATATAAAATTAGTAAAGAGTTATAAAAATTATCATACTAAAGAAGCATTTTATAATTTTTATAACTTTTATTGATTTTATTTTTTTATCATTTTTCGCCACATGTCACGTTATGTTGTGATATGAGAATTGTTAACTTTAACGGTCAATAGTTAAAGTTAACAGTTAAAGGTCTTTTTTTATACTTTTTATAATTTTTTATGATTTTTTTACTATTTTTATATTTTTCTATTATTAGTAAATTTTAAATATTTTATTATATTTTTATTAAATTTTAATAATTTTTATAACTTTTATTGATTTTTATATTTTATGATTTTTTTTGTCAAATGTGTGGTTGTGAGACAAGGTGACTTTAACTGAAAAAGTTAGGGGCAGTTAACTTTAACGGTCAACTGTTAAAGTTTACAGTAAAATGGTCTTTTTTATGCATTTTAGCAATTGAGTGCATAAAAAAGCAGGAGCTTAATTACTTTTTTTTTTAAAGTTTGAGAATCTTTTGATGTATTTTAAAAGTTTAAGTACCCAATTAAGTAAAAAAAGACTTAATTAAAAATTTAAGAGCTTTTACGCCTTTAAACCTTTTATAATTTAAGATTAATCTCTCTCTTTTTCTCAAAATTTCATTTTATTTTTTAATCAAAGGTCAAATTTCCAATCTAATATGGAGAGAGAAAGAGAGAGAGGGATGCTAAAGAAATTAGAATAAACCTTCATCCTTAACATTATCTCCTTAGGTAAATGTTAGTGATGTTGAAGGAAGAAAATAGAAATTTATTTTATGAAATTTAAATTATAAATTTTGAAGAGGTTAATGTGTAATTTTATCATTACATTAATTATTATTTAAGAATTTGTGAAGGATTAAACTAAAATTTCTTTTTTATAAGAATCAAAATGTAATTTTATCATTACATTAACTTATAATTAAAAAATTGAAGGACTAAAAGAAACTTTTACTATTGCAAATTGCAAATCACCAATTAACTAAGATCAGCCAAATCCAATTGTCTTACTTTTGCTTTTGTAATTAAAAAATTATTAATTTATTCATAAATTACATTACTTGTCTGATTTGACACGTTTAATTCCTATTAGATTAGATCAATTACCCATTAAAATATTATAAATTATCATAACTTCGTTTTGTTTGTATAATCAAAAGTGATGTTCTTCGGATTAAGTTAATTTTCTTAAATATAGGTTGTTATCATGGATATATACTCTTTTTAATATACTCATAGTCTATCTCCAACCCTTAAATAGGAGGATAATGTGTTTTAGTGCACACGAACTCATGTATTCCTGTATTGACAACAACACCGATCCCAATCGAACTAAAACTCAATCACTAATATTTGCTGCTTTTAAAATAAATGTACAAATTTTCTTTCAAATTTATTATGATTAGTTAATTAGAGTTAAATTAACTAAATAAATTAATTCTAACGTAAACCCTAAACTCGATTTTATCATAAAAATTTATAATATGAATTAAAATAAAGTGACTCGAAATTAGTTGAGACTTAAGAGATCAGGAGCCGTAAACCAGAATTGATCTAGTCTAGATTGATTTGATCTAAGGATTGGGATTGCTTGGGTGCATCATTCAAAGGCCTTTAGGTCCATCTCCCATTGGCCCATTGATCACTGTCACATCCCAATCCACTTCACAAACATAGTTCATGATAATTGAGCTGAAAATTTTATGGAGATTAAAGAAGTTAGTTTAATTAGATAATATTATTAAATTTTGTCATTAAATTTTTGTTTTAAAATTAACAATTCAATAATTTTTGTGTAAGAGATTAATAAAAATCAACACATATGACAAGAAATCGGCAATTAAAGTTTATGACCAACAATTAGATTAGCTTCTTGTTGAGTAATTTTATCTCGTCTCTCATCAACAAGAGCATTTGGGTATTTATGCTATCACAGCTCACGATCTGGCCCTATTGTTTTGTCTTAACTTCATCGTTTTTAGGATTGATATTCCGTGCAGGCTCCAAGCCTGTTAGACACGTGTTTCGTCCTGGGTCGCCTACAGTGTACGCAGTCCTCTTTATTCCTGGGATTGGCAGTCTGAGTAGGCTTTAGGCCCATTGGACACGTGCTTCATTCTGGGTCGTCTGCAGAACACTTGATCTCACTTCTGTGAGCACCTTGGGCCTTCAGAGAGCACCTTGGGTATAGACGGACTAGGGTCGCGATTCTCACTCGGTTCATGTGAGCTAGATCAGTGAACTCCCCTGCTCTTCTCGCACTTAATCGTTCGGCGGGACCTATTCGGATCATGGGTAGCTGACTTGGGTATTATCTAAGACTCAGATTAACTATCACTAATATATAACGCTTCTTAAAATTTTATAAAATATAAAGATCAATTTTAACTAATCAAAAAGATGGATACCTCGAATTTTATAAAATGAAATGATAAAATTTAAAACTAACCCTAAAAAGATGATTGTAGGGAGGGTGGTAGGAAAGATAGATTGAAGTATTATAGTGACTTAATAGCTAAAATACAAGCCAAAAGTCGTTTTTGCTTCACCAAATGTTCTGGTTTAGTTCTAAGGTAACCTGCTACAGATTACCATTTGTAGAAACATTATGGAGGTAGGGTTATGCCAAATTATTTGATTTTTAGATTGATTCTGCCCTCAACAAACAATAATCATTATTTCTTTCTTTCTATATTCCTTTATATTACAGATTATGGATTTGCCTTTATATGGATAAAGTCGGTCAATAATTCACACTTATTTATTACATAAATATAAATATTGCCTATGAAAAACTTGGTCATTATAGATGGATAATTTTACCAGGTTAAAGATGCCAACTCGATCAATCACATGAAAATAGTACATTGGCTCTCAAGCATTGTCGGACAAACAACAACTTAATTGTAAGGGAGAGTATGTGGTTCTTTTTGTCGGTTCGGTTGATTTTTTTTTTTTTGAATTGACTTTTTTGATTGAATTAGAGTTTAAATACTGGCATAGCCGAATTGATTTTAGGTCGATCAATTCAGTCAGCTAATCCACATTAATTATTGAGTTTGAATAATATATACTTATTTTATACATTATAAATTAAAAATATTTTTTAATTGAATCAATATAAAAATTCAAAAATTGATAATCGCTCGAAATAATTAATAAAACCGAACCCATAATAAAACAATATTGATATGACATTTGTGGATTGGTCAACTAGGGCATCAAAATATTTCCTCATCGAAATTGAGGCAAATGTTGAAATATTATTAAAAGAAATGCAAAAGTTTTTTTCTTTAAAAAAAGAAAAAGAAAAAAGAAAAAGAAGAGCACATGTCTCAAGTGCATTTTAGCTTAGAAAGATGGCATGGGATTTTCAAAAAAAGGTAGAGAGGGGAATATCCCATGAATCATGAATTAGAAGGGCTACCCATGTTAGTGGAAATATAATTATGAGAATATAGTTTTTTTATTAAAATATTTATATATGTATTTAAAAAGCAAAAACATTTTATATTTGTTATTGAAATTAGTGTAATTTGAAATATGATTATATAATTTGATTAAAAATCATGCAATTGATATTAATAAATTTTTAGGTTGTAAATTACATTTTAAAATATACACTGTGAAAATTAAAATAAATAAATAATAATATATATAGGTTGAATAATAATATCTAATACGTTATATGCCTCGTATTTTTCAATTTTTCTTCTCTTAGTTAAACTCTATTTTTAGTTTTTCACCTCTATTATACATTTAGGTATTAGCTTTTACAAGCTTTCAGAGAATTTTGTGTTTACGTTTTGAGGGTTCTTATTTTGGTTTCGGGGTTTAGTTTTATCTTCATATTTTGTGCTTTTTGTTTTTGTTATTTTAATGAAATTATCTTTACCCGTGGTTTTTTACTCTCTTTGGAGAGATTTTTTCACGTAAAATATTTATATTCGATCTTTTCAATTTCTTCATTATTTTACTTATTCGCGGTTTAAATCGAATTTATCCTCAACATTAGTTTAAATTAGAAATTGAAAGAAATAATATATCGATCAAAATATTAAAACACTCTAATTACTTTTTAACCCTTCTTCTATAAAAATTAAAAAATATGATATAATTTCAAAAGTAAATATATTTTATAGTTTTTAATTAAAATTGATGTTATTTGAATGATAATATAATTTAATTAAAATCATATAATTGATATACTTTATAATTATACAAATATATACATTTTTTAAAAGGCATTGTAAGTAGTGATTCACCACCCAACTTAGTAGTGGAAAGTGGAGACAAGATGGAGGTTAAATAAACATAAAATAATTTTTTATGTTTCCAAATAATTTATTATTGTAATTAACAAAGATTTAGGGTAGATTTGGATGAACGATTGGGTGTGGTGTGATGCATTTAGTTTATTTTTTATTTCACGCTACAATATCTAATTTTACCGCCATCGCTATTTGTATACTAACTACAGCTAAATGCACCGCCCATCTAAACTCACCCTAGAAGAAAAGATTTGGGTTTTATAAGTTATATAATAATAGTATTATAAACAATCAAATTATTAATATTATTTTACTTCACAATTAAAAAAAATTCTAATTAGTGGGCACCATGCTACCATCAAGAAAATTTTAGATCTAGGATGCAAGTCTTCACCCTTTTAGGAAGTGGGTTCTCCTATAGCCAGTTGAATTTTAGATATAATATAAAAATATAAACATATATTTAATCACTAATATACCTTTAATATACATATTGCATTTATTTTAAAATTGAACATATTTAATAACTTATATTATACTTAAAAGGACTTAATAGAATACAAAGCAATTTATAATGTGTAATTTGCATGCTTTTTCAAGGGCTTCTTTCAGGTACAAATATGGAATAACTTCATCTGCATAACTTATTATACACATTTTCATATTTTTTTTATATAATTAATATTTTAATAATTTAATCAAGAAAAATAATTAGTTTGCAGATATGATAAATCTAAATTAACATTCGTTGCAACGACAATTGAAATGAAAACAGGTAGCGTAAAAAATAAGACCAGAAAAGAATTAACATAATTGGCTTAAATTCAATCTACCCTTACACAAAGAAATAGTTGCAGCCCTAATGCTGACCCCAGTTGTTACAAATCGCTCACCTAAATACCTCACAATACAATCAAGAAACCTCTGCAAATAAACATGGTCTTCACTTTAAACTTCTCAATATGAAGAGTTCTAGAAAAACCCCATTAAATAAATATGATATTTATATCTAAAAATAATATTTTAATTACCAAGAGATAATAAGACTTTCATGTTTATCCAATCACCTTAAGCAATTTAATTGGGACTTTTTAAAATCCTAATCGAACTATGCTTCGTGTTTTGTGAAATATGCCACACTCAAGTTTGGACCGAACTCAACACAAACAAAACCTATTTAAAAGCTCAATTCGATAGCCTAAGTAGAGAAACAATTTCGTTACAACAGGACATGGAACGAGCAGTAGCATCTTTCCCAACATTCATCAATACAATCGTACTTATCATGTATATAAAAATTTAAATCAAATCTAATATCTTTATAACATCAATCAAACCTACAATCTTTATTAATATTAACTGATTTTATTTTATTAAAATTTAAAATAAATTATTCCTTAAAAAATATTCATATTAACATATTTATCTTCCATCCAAAACCATCCAAAATAATATAGAATATTATATTAATAAGATTAAAATTAAAAAAATTATATATATATATAAAGCATGATATGTATATATGTATGTAGGCATACACACCAAATGAAGAAATTTGAAGTCTTTAAAATGAAGCAATGAACCTTTTTATCTTTCAACAATAATTCCATATTGCGAAACAGCTCATAGAAATCATGCCACACTACCAAACAAATCTTAAGTTTGGAAACGAAAATATATTAAAATATTAATAATTTTTCCCCGATTACAAATTAACATCTGTCGAATCTGTCTTAATTCGTCTGGTATGAGTATTATTGTTAATCTAGGAAGAAGTAAGTTTGAGTGTGCTGAAACGTATTATTCTCCTATTTATTGGTTGAGAAGAAATTATAAGTAATTTTAAACATTGCGTAAGAAAAAAGACCAAACATAATCAAAACTTATAATGAGATTGTTTATACTTAGATCAATTTGTTTAATAAACGAGGGCTTCGATAATTTATATTATAAGACAAAAGTCTTATTTGATAACCTATTTATAAATCAACTAAAAGTTAATGTTTTTAATAATTTAATTTTTAATCAGTTTGGTAATTCATAATAAAAATCACCCATATAATATTTTCTATAAAAATTAAAAATATAAGTAGATAAATAATATTTTTAATTAATTTTATCTTGTTTTATTTCTTTTAACAACATATTATCTTTAAAGGCATTGCATTTAATATTTAACTTTTTTAAATACTGTGAAATATTTTTAAAAAAATAAGTATAAAATAGAAATTTATAATTTGAAATTTACATTTATTAAATATTAATATCTCCTACTTAATTTTAATTAATATATTAACCAGATTTTGATTTTCTAATATTAATTCAATTATTAATTTAATATTTAAATATATGAAGCTAATCAACCGTTTGCTTGACTAACGTTTGACTTCATTTTGTGACTCAGTTAAAAGACTCAAATCTTTGTCTTTGCTTCCTTTAATTTATTTTATTACATTTCATGCAATCAGATTATGAATACGCACTCTCGTTGGCGCGTGACTGATGCTATTATTTCCTTAACTAATTTTGGTGGCTATTTGGTAGGTAAAATAACGACAGAGGTCCTGTAACAAAAGTTAGATTGCATTTTGCCCCTCTACTAAAAAATGAGCAAATCAATCCTTGTACGTTAGATCAAATAATAATTTGGTCATTCTGTTAAAAATTTCATCCAGTTTTTCTATTAAAAGCTGGTCTTTATACTACAATATAAGATACATGTGGCACGCCATGTGTAATTGTTTGATTATTCCGTCAATCGTATTAGTTTTTAATATTATAAATAGATGAATTTTTAATGAAATAATCAATTTGCTCTTTGATTTAATTTACTTATTTTTGAGTGAAAGAGGTAAAATGCAATCGACTCTAATATAAGGATCTTCAGATACTTTTACCCTATTTGGTATCTTATAGTAATAGTATTTTCTTCTTTTATTTATGGGACTATTTATTTTGTGGATGAAACATAAAATTAAGTACATATTAGGCAGTCTAACTGTTTTTTTATTCATTCAATTTGACTTTTGGATATAAAATAAGAGAATTTATTTTCTTAAAAGAAAGAATTTATTACTAATTCAAAGCAAATTGACATGAAATTGCCTACAAGAAGAGATATTTATGAGCCGAGTTAAATCGGGTTTTGATTTGATTTATTTACAATATTAGTACATTTATGTTTGCTCAAGCTCATTTTTATCCTGAAAAATGAGACTCAAATTTTGTCCAGATCCGTTCATATAACAAAACAACTTTAGGGACTAGTTTTAACAAAACAACTTCAAGTGCCTATTTGATAATCAAAATATAATTTAGGGTCATTTCACTAATAAAGTATATATCCAAAAAGTAAATTAATACGGTTAAAATACCTAGGAGGTCCCTATATTATAAAAATTAGATCAAATTAGTCCCTTTATTATTAAATTGATTAATTTAGTCATTATACTGTTAAAAAGAATCAAATAAGTCCAAATCTTAACAAAGTTAACATTTATGGTATAAAAATGTTTTGCAAAATTATTTTTGAATTGCAATTCAGTTCCAAACAAAAGATTTCATTTCCAGAACCATAAAAAAATTTTAAAAAATATCAATGTTGTTAAATATTAAACGCTATTTTTAAAAAATTAAATGTTAAAACTATTCCAACTTGGCATGATTAGATTCTTTTTAATAGCACGAGGACTAGATTGATCCATTTAATAGTAAAAGGACTAGTTTGATCAGGTTACTATAATAGAGGGACCTCTCGGGTATAGTCTCCAATTTAGTAGTGAGAGTAAAAAAAAATGAAGTGAAGCTGTCACGCGCTGTTGAGTGGGGTAGCTAAAGAATGATGTTTTGTCTGAGTCACGTGACTCTTTCTTCTCCATTTCTTACAATCAATTAAAACAAAATGCAGACTATAAAAATAATAATCAAAAGCTTCAAACTTTCAAAAAAGAAAAAAAAAAAAGTTCAAATTTTTTTACCAAAAAAAATGCCAAAAACAAAGTTCAAACCTGTACTTCATCTCTTCTTCTTCTTCATCTGGCTTCCAATACCCTGTTTTTCTAGGCCTGTTATAACTTACCCTCCACAAACCAGTTTACTCTTCTCCACCGACGCCGTTTCGATCCTCTCTTTCAAGTCCAAAGCTGACCTCGACAACAAGTTGCTTTACGCTCTCAATGAGCGCTTCGATTATTGTCAATGGCGTGGCGTTAAATGTGCCCAAGGCCGTGTTGTCCGTTACATCCTCCAAAACGCCGCCCTACGTGGTGTTTTTCCCGCCAACTCACTCTCAAAGCTTGACCAGCTTCGGGTCCTTAGCTTACGAAACAACTCACTTTCAGGTCCTATCCCTGACTTGTCCTCTCTTTACAACCTTAAATCCTTGTTTTTAGGTCGTAATAATTTTTCCGGTACTTTCCCACCGTCGATCTTGTCACTTCATAGGATAACTTCTCTTGATCTTTCTTATAATGAGTTAGCCGGTCCGATTCCGGCTAATTTAACTGCTTTGGAACGGTTGAATGTCCTTCGGCTTGAATGGAACCGATTTGACGGACCAGTCCCGGCGTTGAACCAATCTTTTCTACTCATTTTCAATGTTTCCGGCAACAATCTGACCGGTAAAATACCAGTGACGCCTACTTTATCGAAGTTCAATACGACGGCGTTTTCATTGAACCCTGATTTATGTGGGGAGATTATCAATAAAGCTTGTGCTTCTCGTGCTCCTTTTTTCGGTTCTCCTTCAGCATCCGGTCCGTTAGGTCAAAGTGCGGAGGCCCAAAGCGGCGGCGGCGGTGGGGTTATGGTTCTTTCACCGCCTTCTTCGCCGAAGAAGAGTCACCGGAGAACTGGGGTGGTCCTTGGGTTTACCATCGGCATTGCTTTAATCTTATTTTCAGTATTGTTAGCTTTAGCTGTGGTTAAAAAACAAAGAGTGGACTCGAAAGGGACAAAGCCGACAACGATAGCTTCACCGGAAGTAACAAACTCAAATGCCGGAAACTCGAGAACCCATATCGGAGAACCACCGGAGAGGAAGACAATGATGCCGGAAATTCAAAGGCTGAAAAAGAGTGGGAATTTAGTGTTCGTCGGTGGTGAAGTTGAAGGTTATAGTTTAGAACAGTTAATGAGAGCTTCAGCCGAGTTATTAGGGAGAGGTACAATGGCAACTACGTATAAGGCAGTGGTTGATCGGCAATTGATTTTGACGGTGAAGAGATTGGACGCTGGCAGAACAGCGGTGACCGGCGGTGAAGCTTTTGAACAACATATGGAGGCTGTTGGTGGGTTGGTACATCCCAATTTAGTGCCCCTTAGAGCTTATTTTCAAGCCAAAGGTGAAAGACTTGTGATCTATGATTATCAACCCAATGGAAGTGTTTTCAATCTTGTTCATGGTAAGATTTTATTTCACTCTTTTTCTTTTTTGTTTGTAAGTTTTAGGACTTGGGGTTTACTCAGTGAGTTATGGCCGAGTTTCCCATTGAGTTAATGTTGATGGTGCAGGGTTTTCTATTGGGGGGTTAATATTTGAAAGATAATCAAAATGGGGCCTTTGTTTACACGTTGATGTTTTGATTAATGGTGGGGTAATGCTATGGACTTATACACATTGGATTCTGTATGAATTGAGGAAACAGTAGTGGAAATATTGAGAAAAAAAGTTGGCAGCTTTTAGAACATTATTGTCCTCAAACTAGACATCTCAATTGGGCAAATCTTGTTGGATTAATTTGGATAGCATCAATTTAAATACTAAAACTTTTAAGTTATTTTTGTTTGATCCAATTTCAAGTTTGGGTTGAGTGATTCAGGTTTTAGAGTTATATGATTTCAGATTTTTGGGTCAATTCAGGTCGTTTATTGAAGTCATTTTGGGTTTGAATGGTTTTGAATTCTAGTTAGGTTAGGTTCGGGGTAACTCTAGTTTTGAGTTTTCAATTTTTTTATGATCAAATTTAGTTTAGACAATTAAGTCTAACTCGTTTTTTAATTTGATCATAGAAAGTCGACAATTCAACTTTGAGTTAGACCTGAATCCATTCTAAACCCTATGCCCTGAATGACCCAAATTTGCTTACTTACTATTTTGAATTATTAGAAAGTTCGAAAGTTGAAGTTGAGATTAACAAGTGTTGGATACAATGGAAATGCATATTGTATTTTCAGCAAGAGAATTTGAGTTCAAACGTTAAGAGATAATATTGTTAGGAGGAGTAGTTACGTACACTTGAAAGAATTAATCTCCATGGACGGACATGAAGGATACTTTAGTTCTGAAAAGAAAAGTTGAATTTGGGATCATTGGATGCTATTAATATACTTTCATTGCTTATAACTGATGTGGGATTATAATATGAACAGGTTCAAGATCCACAAGGGCAAAGCCACTTCATTGGACATCATGTTTAAAGATAGCTGAAGATGTAGCACAAGGCCTTGCTTACATCCACCAAGCATCAAGGCTCGTCCACGGCAACTTGAAATCCACCAACGTGCTCCTCGGGACCGATTTTGAAGCCTGCCTTACCGACTATTGCCTCGCTGTCCTCGCAGACTCTTCTTCAACCGAAGATCCCGATTCTTTAGCCTATAAAGCTCCCGAGATTCGAAAATCCAACCGCAAGCTCACTCCCAAATCCGACGTTTACGCTTTCGGCGTCTTCTTACTCGAGCTATTGACAGGTAAACATCCCTCGCAACATCCAGTGCTCGTGCCCCATGACTTGTTGGAATGGGTTAGAACGATACGAGAAGATGATGTAGGGGAATATCGTCGGCTTGGGATGTTGACTGAAGTTGCTAGTGTTTGTAGCTTAACGTCGCCAGAGCAGAGGCCAGCGATGTGGCAAGCGTTGAAGATGATACAAGAGATAAAAGAGAGTGCAATGATGGAGGATAGGGCATCTTATGGACATTCATAGCAAATGCATAAAAAATTATGCATGTTTCAAAGAAGGGAAGCAAATTGGATTTTATTGTGTGGTTGGTATTCAAGGTTTTTGTATATGACGATCCAATGTTATCTATTATTATACGTGAGGTAAGATTATACCATGTCTACGAAAGGCTTTATTAGCAATTTTCATATCTATACTAGGGTTAATTGAGTTAATTTCATATCAATTTAATTATTAATTACTAATTTTTTCTTTTACAAAATAAGAGATGTTATTTTAAGAATATTTATATGTTTTTGCCTTTTATAAATTCAAAAAAAATGTGAACTTAAATTCGCATTAATTTGTGAAGAATAAGAGTTTGAATTTAATTTTAAATTATCCCTTGATTATATAAAAGGAAATGCCCTTTTACGCCATTGCCTTCAAAAAAATTAAATTGTTATTATACCAATCAAATTTACATAAGTTGTCATGTCTTTTTTTTTATAAATTTGTTTCATTAATTTTTTACTTGCATCACAAACATGTCATAATCTAGTTTTTGTTAATTTTTATAAATTTATTACATTATTTTTACTTGCATAATTAATGTGTTATAATCTATTTTGATTTTCTTTTTGCGGTTAAAAGTAATGATGTTTAAATTAGATTGAACAAACCAATCAAACAAGTTACCATCAAAATAGCAATTTAGAGAAAGCTGTTAGAACGATTGAATTGAGAATCGATCCTGATGGCTTGACTAATTCAATTTTTAATCCAATTTTGAAAAACTTAATTAAAAATACTTGATTGGACTAATTTCTTTTATTATAGTAAGCGAGCAATTTAGTTGCAAATAAATAAATTAAATGGTAATAAGATTTATATGCTAAAAAAAGATGTCATTAATAAGGTGCTTTGTAATCCAGAATTACTGAAATCAGCAACAATCTGGTTCTTTGATCTAATAACACTCAGATACAACACAATTACACGACATTTGAAAAACAACTAAACACTGAAAAAAGAAAGCTAATTAGACACAAATAAACGTACATGTCAAAGTGTTAAACTTCTATAAACCTTTTTAACACTTGGCACATAATAAAAATGCTGTAACTATTATACACAGAAAAAATAAAAATTCGATCAATCGTACAAAAAAGACATTCCATTTTTCATGATAAAGAATAAACAAATAAAGCAGAGAAAACTACAAACAATGGAAAAATATATGAATGAAATCACAAAAGTCCTTTACCATCACACTACGGTTGCATAAGCTTCATTGTTTAGACACATCCAGGAAGACCAACCTCTTCCCTATTTACAACATGCCTGCATTGATGGAAGATCAAAGAATTATATACGAAATCCGAAAATTTTCAATTGCATGGTTTTGTTGGGTGTTTACACTCGGTGGTCGGAAAAGCAACAAAAATTTTCGATGTTTATTATTGTGTGAACAGAGAATTAAACAACAAAAGGGGATTACCTGGGTTTATTTTCTTGGTAAGCCGTGGAGATCCATTATGACAGTCAAGATGTATATATACATGACGAAGAAGGTGGTGAATGTAAGCTTTTATCATATCCGGTCAGTTAGAGCAAGTGCACGAGGCTTTGATCTCATGATGGTTTCGTCGCTGTGTTTGATCCATTCTGATAGTTTCCATGGTTTCTGCCATTTCCATCTAAATTGAAGAAGCCATTGGTGATGACTTCTCTTCCACCTCCAGAGTTTTCCGGTTTGTCCCTTGGTTGTCAATTTCATCATTGATAAATGTCCAACTGGTACCATCTGTATGGATAATATTTTTAATTTCATGATCGAGCAGAAAGACAATAATCTCGAGACTGAATCGAGCAGAGATAATTTACCTTTCGTGTTTGATCTAGAAATGCTGCTGAGTCTCTAACAGATACATTAACAAACCCAGGGGTAAATTTTAGTTGCTTAGGGGCTGGCAGTGACACTGGTGAAAGAGGACCACTCAAATCATCGGCAAAGTGCTTAGACGAACTGCGAGAGTTCCCCTGTGGAAATCCATTTATTAAAAAATGGGAATAGAATATAAAAATGCATTAAACATAAAAAAAACGGGTGACAGCAGAGATGATAATCTCACCGAAGCTGATGTAGCTAAGGCAATAGCAACAGCTTGCTCCCTCATCATTTGCTCCTTCACAAGCTCTTTTTTCTGTGCCTCACTTTGCCATAATAGAGCTGTGAGATCCTTTAATTGCTGTTTGAGGTCCTTAATTTCCAAATCTTTCTCCCGCAAGTGGCACCTGTTCATACAGTTTACCACGGAAATTAACATTCAAACTTGACATAATCTTCATGACCTTTAAAATAGAAAACACAATTTTATGTTTCTCGCAGCGACCTCAACCAGAAAAATGAAACGGAAAAGATTTGGGACTTCACTAAGTGCACCTTGATTCTCCAGTAGTGTTAAACAAGTATTGAAGCAAGTTCTTTGCATCATTTATTGAGCGTACTTGATTCCACCGCCCACGAACCGACCCACGTTCCCTTTCTTCTGCCTCCGAGAGTTGTGAAGCCATTGCCGTGAGTGCATTTGAAGACATGCTGAGCATGTTCTCAAGGGAGGCTATTCTTTCCTTTCTCGCATTTGGTGACATAGATAACAATCTACTTTTTGGAAACCATAATTAGCTCATCATAGTTACTGATTACACTATACTTGCAGAAAATATTTTGAGAGAATATACAGAATAAGTTACCTAGAATGTCCTTTGTTTACTCTGTGAGGAATTTCACCATTTGAAGACAACTGATCCACTTGTTTCAATAAGGTTAACTCCTCTGTCAGAGCAGTTTGCCTAAATAATGATTTAAACATCAGACAGTCAGAAAGGTTATAATGGATAAGTGAACGTAAGAGAAGCAAACCGATAGAAACTTACACTTGGATCTGTTTCTCATACGCAAAACGAACTTCACGTACATTCACCATTACTTCTAGCTCATGATCAAGCCACTTTTGCATAGATTTTTCATTGCTCTAAGGATACAAAAATCGAAATGAAAAGCAGCCAATATTAGCTATGAAACTAAAGTAACTCAAAATCAACCCTAGCTCAAGAATAACTTAAAAAAGTCCGTTCCTTTTGTGATCAGATGCAAAATAAAATACAAACTAACCACTAAGCATAATTTTAATTTATTCACTCTTTAAAACCAAAATATCTTTTTAAATGACGGTTTGAACTCCTGTCACTTTGAATCAGGATTATAAACATGCTACTAGATTTCATCAGGTATTATTGACCCAGATTAACAAATTTGCTTACAAAATGCTTAATCATACATCATTTACCTGTCCATTTGGTGTATGTCCATTGTGATTAACTGAAAGGGGTAACAAACAATTAGTATATCAGATAAAGAATTATCAATAGATTAATTTCACAAAGTAAATTTACCTGAGTTGTCACGTATAGAATATTTCCGTGCCTCCAACAACTCTTTCAGCCTTTTGGTAGCCATTGCCGCCTCTTCTGTTTTCCTTTGAAGAACCTGGAATAGGAAGTTTGATGGTTGGTCACTGAACAGATAAAACCTTGACAACTAAGTGGTGTGTAAGTAGCCTAAAAAGAATGTCACAATGTTTCACATATAGGGGGGAAATCCCTTGGGAACTTGACTGATCACACCTCAGAATTCCAACATTTTTAAACACCGAGGAAATAATAAAACATCAAACATTAATCATGTCTGTCATGATCCTTTACCTGTTTTTGGCGTTGATTCAGGGCTTCGAGCTTATGCCTTTCATACTCATTCCTCCTTCCCTCTTTTTTAAGCTGTTCAAGAAAAGTAAAATGTCAAAATAAAACATAGGATACAAAACGCAAGCATGACTGGCAGAAGTTACCTTCCAAAGTTTTGAGAGAATTGGAAGGAAAAGTTTACCAACAAAAATAGTTCTTAGTGTCTATTACAATGCAAGATTAGATAAGCAGGAAACATTTGTGAACAAGAAAGATTCTAATAAGATGTCCCTACTGAAGGTCCTGATAATAAAGTACTTCATTGAGAAACATAATGATTTGAAGTGGAGGATGTTAACTCTGTTACAGTTGTGCAACATTTTATTGGAATTGGAAGGAAGCACAAGTGATACAACTGTACCCTGTTCACCATAAACTTCAATAAAATCTAGATAACAATAGTCAAATTAATGCATGCTCAGTTGCTTGCTAACTCAAGTTTTTGATTCACCATATTTCATAATGAAAGACATCTGTTTTTGAGGTATGAACCCTTCTGCATTTAAGATACATGAAAAGAAAGGAGAAGCTGGAACTAGAATATTTTGTTCATGAAAAGTGAATCACCTGCAACAACTCTTTTTCACGATAGGCCTTCCATTGTCGAAATTGTTCTGCCTCTTGTTTTATCTTGTGCTGTAACTGAACCTGCAAAAAAGAGGAGGCATGTTTCAAAAAATAATAAGATGTTTGATTCTACAATGCATGGATGTACACATAGAAATATCACTCATGTAAAAACGAACTTTTTGAGCCTTAATGTACTGTATTTCTGCTTGCAACCGTTTTGCTGCTTCATCACTTCTCTGTTTCTGCTTTAAGAGCTCAACCTGGTTTTCCTGTTTCTTCTTGAGATCAGAAATCTGAAGTTGGAAAGAGGAAAAAAAACAAAAAAGTAATAGAATAAAATGTTAGAAGTTAAAAACAATATTTTCTCATAGAAGTACACTGATTGGATATCATAATGTCACCTGTGCCTCAAGCGCTTTTAGTTTCTGCACATTGATCTCTTGCGCCTTTTGAATTTGTGAGTCAGAATTAGCAGCACGGTTCTCGACTGCAGCTAACAAACGATCTCTTTCTTGCTGGGATTGTGTCATATAAAATTAAGCATTGGAGCAGAAGGCATATAAAACTACAGAAACTGAAGGTCGTATTACCTGCACAATTCTTTTTTCCTCCTCAAGTTCCGTGATTTTCTTCTGAAAGTGCTGCTTTAGAGCTTCAGTATCAGTTCCTCCAACAAGTTTCATCTCAGACTGCACAGGAAGTAATGCACTGAATTAGTTCACGAGAAGATCAATGTAGTTCCTGCCAGTAATCTACCAGAAACATATAAGTCTATTTAGAAGATAGGAAAATGTTTTTTAGAAATTCATGCTAGTGCCTTTCCAAAGCTTTTTGAGCAGGACAAATGCTTCTTAAAAAATTATTCAAAAGACAGAATATGAAGATCTCTTTTGAACTCTAGCACGAGGCCTAGAGCATGAAAAAAGAAATCTACCTAGGAGATATCAACATTTATTTCCTTGTCAAACATGAATCTCAATTGGAATAATAAACATGCTCTTTCAAGACTACAGTCCATTCATTGGTAATTTATATGTCTGCAAGAAAAAACAAGAAGCATAAAGGAAACCTCTTTCTGCTCCAAGCGCTTGTTCAACTCATTCAATTCTCTATCCATGTTATTTCTTCGAAGTGCATGCTCCAATTCTTTATCTACTTCATCAATTTCTCCAGGATTGTCATCTGCAGAAATCAGCAATTACCCATTAGTAACATTGCACCTGTATCTTTTGAAGAAGCATAGGATCCAGAGGAATTTTTCATGTTATAGAGTAATATAGTCTATTGCATCAGCACAACACAAGGTGAGATTGAAAATGAAAAGTTCATGTGAAAGGACAACTCCTTTTAGTTCCAACATTATGCAATTCAACCAAATAAGTGAAATAGTGCGTACCTGAAAGAACTTCATCCATTTGATAATCAGGTAAGTCCATACTTTGAATGGCCCTCTTATGTCCATCAATTTTTACAAAACATGAACGGCTTTCCTGAGATGTAGAATGAAAGTATGGTTATATAACAACCAAGCTAGAATTCTGATGTAAGAATGTTATGAAACAAATACGAATTAACATATTCAATTATTATCAAGGAATAAGATCCAGTTAAAAGCATACTCTAACCAATTTGCAAAGAAAGAGAAAAACAAAAGGGGGATAGAAAGCAACTACATATTCATCAACATACTTGAGCACCGGTTTCACAACACTCTGCAACAGCACGTAAGCTGCGGTATTCATGAAGTTCTCGACGAAGATCCTCATTAGTAGCTTCCAGCCAAGTAATCCTTTCTTTGAGAGTCTGTTTAAGAGATATTTTATGCAGTCATTGTAAAATCTCCACAGGGAAAAAATTGATTAAGAATCCAGTACTTTCGTAGATAACGGTAATACCTGTATGTCTGAAGTAGGCCCTCCTCGAGCACAAAGTTCTGCTTGTAAGTACTGTAGCTGCTGGCGCATTTTTTGCATCTCATTGGATACTAAATCTCTATTCACCTGTACAATAAAAATGCAAATCTGTCAGGTTACCTAAGCTGATCGTCTATGATCTAACAAAAATGATACGATCCAAAACCTTAATGAAAAGGTAAAGGGAGAAGGAGCAATAATACTTTTCATATCAGAATATAAGAACTCAAAACCTGAACAATTTTCTGAAGTAGCACATATAGGATAGAATTACAACAAAAGTAGTTAGAAGAAACAGCCTAGAAAACTTACAACAGGCTTATTCTGGATATTGCGAGCACGATTAGCATATTTCAGAGTATTAAGACTTTCCTCTGCATTGATGTCTGCAGGACTTACACAAGCTGGAAAAGAAATAAAAAATTTACAATGATACATAGTCGGAGAACAAAAGAATATAAGCAACCAAAATCAAGATTTTGAGGAATAATCACTAACATGTTACCAAAAGCAAGATACAGAATACAGAGATCAAGAATGAAAAAACATGATAAAAGGAACCCTGAAGCAGAATAGAAACATACAGGTTTTTCAAGAATATATAATCAACACAATGGAAGGGAAAAGATTCATAACCCATAAAATATATGAATATGATCATTGCATTTTAGATTTTAATACCGGTGGTAAGGTTGACAAATAGTAAACAATGATAATTGGCCTAACAAGCAAGCAGACAAGGCAATCTTAAGTAAGAAATAGCATGATCAAGATGTGTACAGGACTTCATATGTGTAAATCCATACAGAATATCTTCTAAAAACAAGGTTATATAGTATGCTTTAGGTTTAGGGATTTACCTATCATAACCGTTTTGCTGTTTCCACCAAGTGAATCCTGAAAATGAAATAAAAATGAGAAAGAAGTTAAATATAACTTTTATAGTTCATTTAACATTCCTAATTTAATATCATGGACCAAAAGCCAAGATACTTCTGTATCAACTCACAGGAATAAATTTCCTCAAAAAAAAATCACAGGAATAAATATTCAGCCACAATTTAATAAATATAGTTGCAAAAAGAAAATAAGATGATTGGATAGCATAGCTCTAAAGCTTTGCAAAAGAAATGTTATAATATGATGTACACTGTCCACCGAGAACAATGTCATATGAGTTAAAAAAAGCATCTGACATACTAAATTCTATATGGCAGAATGATCACGCTAAATTGTGTTGGAAACTGTTCTTAGCTTGGGACGTCCTCGTAAAAGGAAGAGATAATTGAGACAGTAGATAATACCATAAAATTAACTTTGAAATCTGGCCACTTTTTGGTTATCTAAATGTCACTCGTTCAAACTACTGCTGCATGAATCAACCCAAAATAAATCTTACCTGCAAGAGTCGAGTCAGTTTACTGTCTCGGTAAGGAACGTGCACACCTTCTTTACGCTTTTTCTCATCCCCAAGGGCACTGATTACATTTCCAAGTGCAAGAAGTCCTCTGTTAATATGGATACCTGTTCATGAAAATAAAAATGAACATTTAAAATCAGCATCACACTCAGGAAGCATGTATTTAAGTTTATAATATATTTACAAACCTTCTTTCAACCGAAGACCATCAGAACCTGTTCTTTTAGCTCGTTCAGATCCAGCAAGGTCCACCAAATGGAGCTTTGCGCATAAATATTCTTCCCCCATATCTTCATCCGAAGTGTCATTAACAGCAGAAACTGATTGGATTTTGTGCATTTGTTCTAACGTGATTGTGAAGATGGCATGGGACCGACTATTAAAATCATGCAGAATAGAAGCCCATGTCATTAATTATGAACATTTGCAGGTAGGTTACAAAATGAATAATTCTACTCGAGTGACTAGGGTATGTCACTCAACCACTTTATCTCAAAAATTTTGGGAAAAGAATAATAATTTTTTTCGCAACTAAAAGTTGTTATAGAAATCTAAAGGAAAATACACACACAGAACCATATAACTATTCAGGAATCGGAAATTATAATTTAATTATCAGAAGAACACTCTGTAAATGTCAAATTTGTAAGGATACCAATACTTCCTTTACTAGTTACTTAGTATTTTAACTAATTGTACAGCCCATTCGATTAATGCCTGCAAGGACAATCTTGTTTTATTCTAGTATGATTGCTTAGAAATTTGGAAGAAGTGCTACCCATAGTTTCTTTGAATTCGTCAGTGACATAAAACTCACTATTAGGTAACATCCTCACAAATATATAACGGCTCAATAGTGGGAAAAGAACAAAATGCTTCAAGTTTCTTATAACAACTTTGATCAATAAAAATAAAAGATTCCTTTTGAGAGTGATGGGGGAAAAAATCAGGTAGAGGTTTACCTGGACTGGTTATTCATATTTGTGCTCCCGGTTGCCCTATTTATTGATCCTTGTTCCAGGCAAGTAGCCATTTCTTGCAGTGTACTGACTGCAACTTCAGTGGATCCAGCTAGTGTTATAACTCCACTTGATGATTCACGAATTTGTATGGGTGGCCTTCCTGGAACTGTAACTTTCGCGGCATTTCCATTAGGAGTTACGGGTTTGCTTACAGGTTCAGAATCCAGTAAATCCCTCACTTCTTCTTTCAGGATCTTCATATTCAAACCATCAACAAATTAGGTTAATCCTCGAAAATGATGTGCAATATGTAGAAATGAAACCAATAGCCCAACTATATTTTCGATTCATTAAAGATATTCTAGAGTGACTCCATAAATATTCCAATTGAATTCTCAAGCTGGTAAGAAATAATTTTACCTCTATGAAGGAAACATGTAGCTGGAATTCTGTTTGATGCTTCAGTGTTTCAATTTTCTTGAACAGTGCATTCATAACCTGAGGAATCAATCCTGTCTCAGAACCATCTTTGATGGCTGTCCCCATGGTATATGTTTTTCCAGATCCTGTCTGCAAAATTTGCATAAATCAATCATGAACATTAATATCAAGGCATACAAAAAGCTTATTTAACTTAAAGTAGGTCTCATATATCAATTGAACAAATTATTACCTGGCCATAAGCAAGTACAGTAGCATTGTATCCTTGGAACAAACCATCAACAAGGGGAGCAACGCATTCTTCGAACATGGAACTCGATGGAGAAGCACCATGTCCATAAACATGATCAAATGTAAAGGAATGCGTCCCGATTTGCACCTACAGCCAGAGCCAAAAATAATAAATTATTCTTTGCTTCTCAAAATCAATTATCTTTCATCAAATCTAAGGACATAAGAAAAATCATTCCAGGTAATAAGTAATAAACTAAAAAATAATTAAATCATAAATCCATTAAGCATTACCACCTTTAACTTTAGCCGTGTTTTTCCAGCTGAAATTTTTTTTTATTAAATACAGTGGAGCCAACTAGACATAAATATATAATACTACTCAATAAACCTGTACTTTACCAAAGCCTTTTACACTTAAATAACTACAGCTTCATGATATGTTTTAGTAATCTGACAAATTTCATCGATCAATCTTCACTTACGTCGGTATCCAAAAAAAAAAATCTAAAGAAATTTTATTCAGGCTCTGCATGCAAATATGAAGAAAACAGTATCCTAAACAAAAATCATTGAAATAAACAAAACTGTTATAATTAAAGAAAAGTAATCACTAAAGCCGAAAACTAGAAAAAAAGAAAGAAAAGAAAAAGAAATAATGCTCCAAATTAGCTAAAAAACAGAGTACCTGAGGCTTTCCTTTAGTGACAGTGACACATTCGGTACAACCTTGAGTTCGTTCATCTGCGATTAACGGCCTTATATGAACGGCGACTTTCACCGAACAATTCTCCGTTACTTCCATTTATGAAAACAACAACAAATAAAAAGAATCCGAAGCAAAAACACAGAAACTGAATATCAAAGCCTCAGATTCCTTCTTCTTTTTTTTTTTTGAAAAATAATCTCTCTGAAAACAGAGTGATCTCAACCGTAAGCTTAATAAGCACAGATTACGATTTTGAAAAAAGAAAAAGAAAAGAAAGTGGCGGGGACAGTGGTGGAAGTGGCGGTGGTTGGAGTGGTGGCGAAGGTTATAACGAATTTGGTATATATAAAAAGGGAAAGAGTAACGGAAAGGAAGAGGTTATATGAAAGATATAGACATTAACAACCGCTGAAGGGATCTTTTCTTCTTCTTCACTGCTTCTAAACTTTTTTCCCACCGGTGAGTGTTCGTTCGTTCGTTTGGTTTAATTTAATTTTAACGAAATGTTCTTTTTTTCTTTGTTACCAAATTGGCCTTTCGACCCCAGCATGCTCTTGTTCCATTTTTATACCGCGAAAAAGCGAAAAATACCAAAATACAGTTTTTTTAACCCTTTTGGGGGTTTTTTTGGTAATTAGCCGGGTAATTTACTAATAAAAGTCCTTTTTTTTTTTAATTTACCGAAATGGGCCAACTATTTACTTATTTACCGGAATAGTTCATTTTCTGCGAAATCGCGTCCACTTCAGCTCGATGTCAGGGTACGCGCCAAGAAATCGCATCCACGTCAGCGCGACTTGCTGACGTGGAAGGAAATCGCGCCCTCTAAGACCCGATTTGCTGACGTGGCATGAACAGTTTATGTTTTTTAGCTTGGAAAACTTTGAAAGGCCATAACTTTTGGCTCGGTTGTCTGATTGAGACGATTTTTTTAATTTCGAATAACTTTTCGAGATCTACGCGCTAACAAATGTAGAAGCTTTGTCATAGATTTTCATCGAAAAAGATCCTTTTTTGCCCCTAAATTTTGATTTTTTCGGTTTAAATTTAAATTTTGAAACATTCAAATCATTAATTTCCTTATTTATTTGAATTAAACACCGGATTTTTTTTATAGAATTGTTGTATTATTTTTTCTGATTTGACACGTGTATGGAATAGGTCCGATAAATCGTTAGAACGTAAGTAATATAATTAAGATAATAACAGTGTTTTTATAATATGTCAATTAATTAGTTTAGTTTAGTTGGTTAAGATGCTTGCTCTTTTTCTTAGTACTTTGGTTCGAATCTTCTTGCCAATAAATTTGAATTTTTTTTTGTACTTGTTGCATTTATTTTTTTAATCAATTAACTCTTCAATATTACATTAATATATATTATTAGTACAATAGTATAGACAGATTGACAATTTGAGCTACAATATTATAAATATTAATTACAATACATAATTTAGGGGCAAAAAATCGAAATTTAAGGGCAAAAAAGGATCTTTTTCGATGAAAACTGTGGCAAACCGCCTTTGGCTGTTTGTCAGTGCGTAGATCTCGAAAAGTTATTTGAAATCAAAAAAAATTTTGTCTCAATCGGACAACCGAGCCAAAAGTTATGGCCTTTCAAAGTTTTCCAATCTAAAAAACATAAACTGTTCATGCCACGTCAGCAAATCGCGTCCTAGAGGGCGCGATTTCCTTCCACGTCAACAAGTCGCTCTGACGTGGACGCGATTTCACGGAAAATGGACCATTCCGGTAAATAATTAAATAGTTGGCTCATTTCGGTAAATTTTGAAAAAAAAAAGCTTTTATTGGTAAATTACCCTAATTAGCCTCTTACAATTCTTTATTATAAAAAATAATTATATACAATAAACTGTAATTGTGGTTCAAATGTATACCTGAAGCTTTAATTTTGATTTAATTATACACATTTAAAAAAATAAATGATATTGGATAAATATAATTATTTATGTATACAATATATAAACATAAAATGATATTATATCAACAATTGTGGTAATAATTTACAAGAATTAGATCAAATCAAAATTTTATATATAGTTTTGAGATTCATCCTTCTTCTTCTTCTTTTTTTGCAAATTCTTACTATTCAAATTTTATATGAATAAAGTCGATTTAGTCTTAACTTGATTGGTATGGGCATTGTTGTTAATGTAGAAGGATATGGATTCGAGTATGCTGAAGCATATTATTCTTCTATCTATGGGTAGTTCTAGGTATTATGTCACAATATGATCGTAACTTATAATAATATATTTTTTAAAATTATATGAATAATATGAGAATTAATGATTAAAGAAATTAGATTTAAAGATAATAAACACCAAGTACATTGATTAATTGGGTCTCTAAACTTAAAAGATGCCATGTGATGTGTTTTTATGGATAATAAGTATGAAACTCTAATAATTAATAATGTCCAATTTTAGCTATAATTTTTTTCTATTCTCAATATTTATTTATCCTATTTTTGGTTAAATGATACTGTAATGTTGATATACAATTATTATTTTAATTAATTAATGAAAAGACAGCTTTAGTAATTAACTAAAATTAATTCCTAAAAATTAGGTGTGAATTATTTTCAATCACAAAAAAATATTTTTTTATTTAAATAAATTCATTGAAGTTGCATTAATTAATAAGTGCAAAGAAGGATTGCACCCTCGATCACATACATAATAGATTGCTTACATTTGTGAGCATATGACATTGGTGAGGCTCATTTACTTGGATCAAAATTGAAGCATCTACAATACTAAAGCTAAGGCTTGATTATTATTATATGCAAGTAATAACATGCTTAATGATAAATTTCGCCATTAATGTTTGTATGTTTTGTTAAAATGATTTTAATTATATTTTGAGTATTTTTTACCATCAACCTCTGTTCTTTTTTTCAATCTGCTTTTTCTAACAAATTTAATGAATACGTTAAGGTTCAATTTTATTTTCTTTCATACGCTTGTTTATTGAGAAGTTTTTCTATAGAGTTAATTTTTTTAGATAATTACGTTTATTTTATTCAAATTAAGAGTTGTTTTAAAATTTAATGTATTATTTATTTATTTTGTTATTTTCTACATGTAATTATCTTATTGGGTTATCTTAGTAATAAATTACATCTCATTAAAAATATTCCACATATGAAATTTCACGTCATTCTTGTTAACTTTTTTAACGGTACTTTCATTAAATCTATTAGAAAAAACAGATTAAAAAAAAAGACTGATGGCCAAAAAAGGCTCAAAAATACAATTAGGGCTATTTTGACAAAACATGCAAACGTTAGTGGCAAAATTTGTCATTAAGCCTTAATAATATACTCATTCTATTAATAAGTGTCGAAATAGTAAGGTGGAAGAGAAGCCATAAAGGTGAAGTAAGAAATTTTTTTAGGGGCGATGAGCCAATGTAATTTCACTGTTATATTAATTAATAATTTTATAATTTTTTAAAGGATTAAATTAAAATTTTCTCATTTTCGATGAACCAATGTACAATTTTATCATTACTAATTTTATACATTTTAAAGGGTAAAAAAAATTTCTACCTACCCGTCCTGCCACTCTTGCCACGAACTCCAAATAAATTAATATTCTTAGATTATAAAATGGATATAAATAATGCATCAATTATACTAAAAATATATATATACTCAAATTTATTGGTAGAATGCTGAACTTTTAGTTTTAGTCACAAATTCTCACCACATAAAACAAATCATAATATTTGCATCATACAAATTAAAATTTACATTTAATGCGTTTTAAAAAAATATTGAAATCAATAACAATTTTATTAATGTGATAATAATGTAAGATGATTACTTATTTAGGGTGGGTTTGAATAGGCGGTAGGGTGTGGTACGATGCGTTTAGCTTACTTTTTGTTTCACGCTACAATATCATTATAGTATCTAATCTTATCGCATTAATCGCAGGTAAACACACCGCCCATCCAAACTTACCCTTAAAATAGTGTTGTTGGATGAATTACTAAAAAGAATAAACTGAATGAAATATACAAAATAAAGAAATCTTGTTCAAAGAAATCAAATAATTAGTTGGTAGTTCTAAGATTAATGAAACTAGTACATCATTTAATTGGGTTTCTAGACTTAAAAGATGTCATGTGATGTAATTTTATGGAGAAACTAATGAAACACTAAAAATATTGTCCAATGTTTGCTATTAGATTTTAAATTATATCCCCAAAATTTAAAACCAGATGATAAATTTTCGATTCAATCGATTGAATCCTTACATCAAAGGTTTATCGCTACATGAACTACATTTCTAACTTCGAATTATCAGTCATGTATAAATCTATACATTGTTAATAAATCATATTCAAACACATCACCTATGATTTAATGAATAACTTTATCTTTTTAATATATGATGTCTTGTGGTATAAAAGACAATTTTAAAAGTAAATTTTCAATTGAACTCCAACAATTGGTTAAATTCTGCTATTAGTTATTGTACTTTGTGAAAGTTGTAAATTTAATTTCTATATTCTTGTTTGATCAAATTTAGTTGCCATGCTTTTCGAACTGGTCAATTTTAGTCCTTGTACTTTCTAAGATTTGAAATTTAGTCCTGACTCAGATAGTAGTAGTCAAATTCAATTACTAGTACATAAGTTGTAGATTTAATCCATATTCTTCAATTAGATCATTTTAAATATTTATATTTTTCGAGTTTAAATTTTTTGTCTTAACACAAAATGATGACGTTAATATGTAGAAATAATAAGTCGACATGACAAAGATGCATATGGTAATATGTTTGACGATTAGATTTTGGAAATAACAAAACCTTACTTAATGGATTTGACAATGATTATTTTATAGAACTAAAATTTAAAATTACAGAAATTAAAAATAATAAAATAAAAATATAAAGATTAAATTCACGAGTTTTGCTAAGTAAAAATACTAATCATTGAATTTTTTTATATTAACAGATCTTAGGTTGAAATTTGGACCTAACTTTTTCTTTTAATTATTTTATAGATTACTGAGCTGGTTAACCAAAGAGATGCCAACTAGGAAAAAGGCTAAAGGTGGGGGGGTAATTATAAAATTTACAAAAAAGAAAAGAAAAAAAAAGAATGGCGGAAAGCGTGGACGGTAAAAGAAGTTGGCGGGAGTGGTAGAAAGAAAAAGGAGCGAAAACGATGTCCCAAATAAAACATAATTAAATTAATAATTAAATTAAAATAGTAATAATAATAATAATAATAATAGTATCAGCATTAAGCAATGAGCAGCTTTTTCGGCTCCCTCACATGCTATTTTATTTATTTATTTTTAGATGGGGTCCACAAAGATTACTTTTTTTATTTTTTATTTTCTAAAAATAATAAATCTTCTCTATTTTTCATGTAATAATAAATTAATAAATAAATTGTAATTTATTTCTAAGAGTTTCTCTTTTATGTTTGTTAGGTAACATTTTGTGAAGGAAAATTACCCGTTGAAATGTTAAAATATGAGAAATTATTTTATAGACCCTCCTTGTTACATTATTTATGGTCCTTTTCAATAATTTAATAATATTTTAATAAAATTTTTATGTCATTAACATATAATGTTAGTAATTTTTTTGTCCCAAATCTTGAATCAAATTTCTCTGAGTCCTAAACTCGGACTTGGAGTTTTAGGTTTGAGGTTCAAGGTAAAAAATTATCAAAAGTACATTGTCAATGACATGGAAAAAATTATTGAAATGTCATTAAATAATTGAAAGAATACCATGAATAATGTGGTGAGAACAGGGGCGAAACCAACATTTTTTTTTAGGAGGGCCGAATTAAATTATAATTTTAATAGCCTATATCTTTACAATTTTGAAATATTAAATCAAAAATTTTATCATTTTAGGGGTAAAGTACAATTTTTTTTTATTAATTTAAAATTTTAAAATTCTAGAGGGTCAAAATGGAAAATTTTCCATTTAGACCTAATAATTTTTAAAATTTTAAATTAGTAAAGATAAAATTGCACTTCGTCCCTTTAAAATGATAAAATTGATTTAATTTTTTAAATTATAAAGATATAGACTATTCAAATGATGAAATTACTTTTTGCCATCGTAAAAATTAAAATTTAATTTCAACCCCTGAATCTAGACACACCTAAAAAGAAAATACTTGGAATATATTAAATATTATTCTAAATTTTTAATATCTTTGACCCAAAGAAATGAATAATTTTTTTTTTAAAATAAAGAAAGAAAGAAAAATCCCAACCTCAAAGTTTTCCCTTTCTAACACCTAACCTATTATTCATTGGATTTTCCCTAATTATAATAAAATTCAACCGTTAAGCTTGAATGTTATCCAAGTAACCTAGAAAATCCATGCCCTTTCACCCAATCAATTTCCTTTCACATTTGTTAGTTTTATTGATTTGATGGATGATGACATTAAACAATAAACATTAATCTAAGTGGGTTTGTTCTAAGAAAATCATGATTAATTTTTTTTCAAGATGAAATCATAAGAACTATAAGAAAAAAAAACTTGTAATTTTCATGTAAGTTGAGAAGTCATTAGCTAAATGACAAGTGTTGAATAGTGGGCAATTAAAAAAATGGCCTATAGAGTTTTAATTTAGGTCAAGCTTAAACATCATAGTATATATTGGTTTTTAGATAATTAACTCTTAATATATATTAAAAATTTAATGATATAATTAATAATCAATTTGAAGAAGTGGAAGTAAATTTTTGTCCCCGGGTATTTAGATTAATTTAGACTAAGTTAAAGTTTTGGAATCAATATTATTAAAAGGGTTTTATCTGAATACTGTTATCGGCTTGAACATGATTATGCTCAGACCGTAAAACGAGTAAGAACACATGTTCAATGATAGTTGTTAATCCATTGTCAACATCCAAATACGAGATTTTTAGGGTTTTGTGGATAATAATTCATCAAATTGAAGAAATTGCTTTTATTTTGGTTAAATTTTATAGAATGTGATTTAGTCTTTCGATTATAATTTGATCACTTTTAATTTTTAAATCTTGAATGAATATTTTTAGTTTTGAGTTTAAATTTTCTCCATTAGTTTTGTCAAATTATAAAATACAAAAACAACAAAAAAAAATACACCATATTAAATGTAAAATTATGTGACAAAATTAAAGGAAAAAAATTAACTTTAAGATGGGAATTATGCTTAAAATATATTAAAAATATTTAGTGATATAAATAAACTAAATTAAAAAGAAATATTGGGGATCAACCCGATTAAATAACGAGCAAATAAAAATAGTGGAAGAAATTGAGAATTTGAACATACAAATTTAATGTGGAAAAAACCCCTCTAAAAAGAATAAAAAAACCACGGATATATATAATTTTACTATAATGGTAAAAGAACAAAGAATACAAAAGATAGAGATAAAAATTAGACCTCGAAATTCGAAAATAAAGAACTCTCAAAACGTAAACACAAAATTCTCCAAAAGTATTATGAGTTTCAATATTTGTAAAAGAACCTATTTATAGGCTAAATTCGTAGGTTGAAAAATTACCCCTTAAATCTAACCGAAATATGAGTCATATCAAAAAAAAATATAGTAAAGAGATATTCCATAGAATTTGAAATTTTTTTATTTTAAATGAAGAAATTATTGATTTTAAAACAAAAGCCTTGGAGTACTGAATGGGGAACCAATTTAAATCATTGCCCTGAAAAATAAAAACAAAGTTCTAGATTTTACCATTTAGCTACACAACATTTTAGAAGAAAAGTTAAAAAAATAAATATATTTTGTCAATTTATGATTATATATATATAGTGAACCAAGAAAAGGAACAATAAATATTATACATGTTCCAATTTGATTAGACTTGAAATGATATAAAAGGGCTTTTACTGGAATAATTGGAAACTTGGTAATTACTAATTAGGTAGCCTGGATAAGTTTTATTGCACTATTTTTGTTTTTATTAGGCTCAATTTTTTTGAAGTAAAAAATAAACAAAAGTGGTTTAAGCAACCATGGGGTTTTTTTTTGAATGCCTTTAGTACAAGTTAAACCCAATTTGATTTGATATTTTTGCAATTACTTGAAAGTTAATGTTAAGAGGCTAATCGCTTTTGGTTCAAATGCATATCCCATTGATAGATGTTTTAGATGGTTGATGAAATTGGGGTTTTATTGTGTTTGTTGGGATTGAAATTGTAATTATTATTATTACAAATAGGTTGTTGTTAAAGTAATAGTTGTGTTCAAGTCCTTGGGAATACAAGTTATACGTGGACGAAGAGTTATGCAGGGACGAATTAAAATTGGTCTTGTTCGAGGAGGAATTGGATAAAACTTATGCGTCCATTAGAGGTGTACTTCGAGACTCAAATACTGAATGGTTGTGTGGTTATTCGACATCATTAGGTGAGGAATCCGTCTTCAGAGTTGAGGCTAGAGTGATGATGGAAGGCCTTTTTATAGCTTGGGAAAAGGGGTTTAGGAGGATTGAGGATGAATTTGAGAAAGCTTTGTTGGTAGAATGGTGGAGTTAAGGCTTTTGCATCAACTCCTGCGTAGGAGGTGGGACGTAAGAGTGTGCCACATCCCAATGGAACATAATCGGATTGCAGATCATATGGCTAAGTGTGTTGTAGTTGGTAATTTAATTTTACAACTATTTGAAGAACTTCGAATTTCGGTACAAGATTTTCTGCTTGTTGATCTGACTGTGTCGTTGCCTGCTTAATGTTAATAAGTTGATATAATGCTTTATGTTGTTTCCTTTTATCGAAAAAAGTATAAATACATATTTGAACAACTACAGCGCAAAATTAAATAAGTTTAAATTACAATAGACGAAGGACTATGGAAAATATATACATTTGGCACACGTTGCAATTGTGCACGATTAAACTCGGATCTGGATGCTTAAAGATCAACGACTTTGTCATTTTATAACAATATAAAAGTAATAAAAAATTAAATCTTAAAATTCAGCAAAATAGAGTTATTAAAACTAGAATTAAGCCAATTTTATTTCGGTACTCCTAATGGAATTTCAGTAGACAACTTTGTCATTCATTATTCCATTTTTTTTTCTCATGAATTTTATTGATTTGCTTTGAATTTCATTTAATTTCTGCTTTAATCCCTGGCAATTGTGGGCCTTTTCTCACATGCACACACACCTTTTGATCTGATTATTCATCAGCCATTTTTTTTTCTGTCTCTTCTTGTTTGACTAATTCTCCACCAACACTAAAATAGAAAGAAAAAAAATCATTTTAGTACCTCAAGCTTTGCTAAATCATCAATCATCCTCCTCCTCGTCGTATCTCTAAAACTATGATATGCGTTTTGGGTTAAAATTAATGGTTAGCCTCAACTTGGAGATTAAGTTTATTTTTGTAATTAATTTTTTTTTCATATGAACTTTGAGATTTGATAGTTTTATTTAATTCAGTTTTTAAACTTATTATTTTATTAAGGTGTGATAATAAATATTCTAATATTATGCTACTTCATCATTTTAAAATCTTAAAAATTATTAAGGGGAGATCGGTCTTGGACTTTCAAACAGTGGAGGTATTGTGTCTGAACTGTTTATACTCGATTTTGTCCCCAAGTGTTGTAATCTTCTTACCCATTAATGCTATGTAAGGTCATGAGTCTGAACCCCCACCAAGGTCAAATACTCACATTTCTTTGATGGCAAGACGATTTCTAAACTCCGTGAACTCGATTGGACTATCATTAGAGGCGAAAAAAAAACATAAACACCCCAAACACAATACCTCCATTGTTTGAGGGTTCAAGACCAATCTCTCCTCAACAAAAATAATTTTTATATTAATATAATACAATATTAAAGTTCCACATCATCACATTTTAACAAAATCTTATAACAAAATCTAAATTCATGAGTGAATTTGAAAAAAATAGGGATTCCCCATTTTCCCATAGGACAATCATAGCTGAGAGTGCTCCTCTGAATACACAGATAGTTGATTTAACCTTAAAAGTTGCTCTTCCCATTCACCATGCAACATGTGTGTTTGTCTCGAACTGATTAACTATTTACAAAGCTCAAAGCATTTATCATACCTTTACAGCTCGATCATTCAATATTTGGACAGCACAAAAACATGTGCACCCCAAAGTTATAATCATCCCCTTCATAACACCAAGCAAAATTTCTTTTAATATATTCTATCTCGTAGTGGCTACGTGATCATATAGATACCAAATCCACTTGCTTCGATGTAAATATACTTAAAAAGAAAGTTGCACCAGCTAGTTATATCGTTTGGAGAATTTGTATACCCTAAAAGAGAAAAAAGGAAATAGATGCATTGAGGCATCTATTGTGAAATATGCTTGGAACAAGGAAACTCAAAGTAAAAGAGAGAGAGAGAAAAAAAAAAAGTTGGTTCCACCAGCTCAAACTATCTTTTTTATTTTTCTTTCGGTACTTAATAAAGTTTAAAAGTATGTATGATCTGTCGATTGAGTCTTAACTCGATTGTTATGAGTATTATTTTTAATACAGGAAGACTCGGGTTCAAGTGTGCTGAAGCACATTATCTTTCTATTTATGGGTTAGGAAAGGGCTATGGATAGTTTGAAACATTGTGTCAAAAAAAAAAAGCAGACATGATCAGAACCTATAATTAGATTATTCAAAAAAAATGTATGAACTAGTACATGATTAATGGAGGTTATTACTTATATTACACATAACCATTTGTGTATTGGTTTCATTCTAATTTTATGAGATTGAGAAAAAGATACATGGTGAACACGGTAATTGAACCCGCGTCTTCTCCTTGGCAAAGGAAAGAGAAATTTTACCATTCAACTATATCCGCGTTTTCAATCTCGATTCTTGATAGAAAATAATATTTGATCAGAGCTAGGATAGATACTTTCTTCAATTCAGGGCAATTTTATCAAATTTCACTACTAAACTACTAAACCAATTAACAATCAAAATTATATAACAATTCAAATGCTTAGCAGTTAATCGAATTACAAGTTATTATCAATTAATATTGATATTTATATTGACTTGTAATGTTATATATAAACTTTGATTTTGTAAAATTTCATACATAAAATTTCGATTTGGTTCAATTTTTATAAATCATCAACACCCTTGTCACCGTAACATTGTTTTACGCTTATATACTGCATATATAAATAATTGTATTGTTCAATGTAAAAATAAATTGATGTATTGATTTCATTAGATATATATAATTGAATTAAAAGCAAAATTTTATGTATACATCTAAACCACAATCAATATTTCACGCAGATAATTACACTAAATCAAAATTGATGTATTAATTTTATCAGTCTTAAAAGTGAATTTAAAAGAACCAATGGAAAACATGTGGTCAGTCTTTTAATACTTTGAATAAAGATCCATCTTTTAAAATCCCAACAATCTAATCAAATTTGGTAGGGACATTAACATTTGCTATGTTGTTAGGAAGATTAGCAATGAAAGGGCCAATAAGCCATGACCCATTTTTTCTTTAAGCAAAAGATTTTCAATAATAATAAATAAATAAATAAAATCCAATTGGGAAAAAAATGGAAAAAAAAAGAGTAAAGAGGACTAAAATATAATGTACTTGGGCATGTCATCATTGTTGTGAAAGAGATTATCCTTACAAATCATAGCTTCTTTGCCTCGTTGACTATATATTACTTGTTTATTATAAGTTCATTGATTTGATTTTGAAGTTTTCCATCCATGTAGACCCTTAATTCAAACATTATCTTTTGATTCTTATGTCTCATAATTTATTAATGAAAAGTATTTTAAATTTAATCAATAAAACCGAGTTTAATTACATAAAAATTATGCATATATTGTCGATTGAGTCTTAGTTCAATTGACATCGACATTGTTGCTAGTGCAGGAGGACGTAGATTTGAATGTGCTGAAATGCATTATTATCCTATTTAAGGGTTGAAGAGGGACTATGGGTAATTCTCAATATTGTACCAAAAAATTTAATTTGTTGACTTAAATAAATGAAAGAAGTGCTTTTAAATTTAAGATAAAAAATTAAGGACAAATCTATAATATTATTTTTGTGACTTAAGGTATGTTTGATTGCCAGTAAAATATTTTCCGTAAAATGATTTCGGAAAATATTTTACTTTTCTATAAAATGATTTCTTGGAAAATATTTTCGGTGTTTGATTGAATCTGTAAAATATTTTCTAATTTGTTTGGCGATTTCTGAAATATTTCCAAAAAATTGTTTTTACATATATTGATATATATTAATAAATTTTATATTTTAAATTATTTTACATATATTGCAATGATTTATTTACAATAATACTCAATTATTAAGCTACAATATTAATCGTTATAAATTGAAAAAAACTAATATCAAATAAATTATTTGTAATTGTGTTAAAAAAACAAGTATTGAATAATTAAAAAAACAAGTATTGAATAATTAAAAAAACAAGAAGAGCACTGGAAAATCGATAAACAGAAGCAATTTTCTACCAAAAAGGAAGGAAGGAATGAAGGAGACAATAGAGAGGAGAGCACGGAAAATGTCTTACGGAAATTGAAAGGGTAAGACATTTTCCCTAAAATGTAACTCATTTTTCCTTGTTTTGGAGTTCATTTTCCAAATGGAAAATGTTTTCCGCCAATCAAACACTGGAAAAGTTGGAAATGATTTTCCGGAAAATCAATTCTTTCAATCAAACAGACCCTTAGTTTTAAGTTCTATGTTGTGTAAATAAAGTGTAAACTTTTAGTTCGGATTTATTTTAGTTTAAGTTGCACCGTGTGTAGACTATTTCGTGAATTATTATGGCATAGATCAAGATATATTCCGGTTATTAATCTGATTATTATAGTTTAATTCTAGATATATTCTGATTATCAATTCGATATAATATTTGTAATTACAATTTTGATTAACTTAAAAATAATATGAACAACATAAGCAAAGGTGAAATTGGACTCTTGAGATTGAAAATAGCATGGGCTTTAATTGGCCCAAATTCTTGCCTTTGCTTCACTGCTCCCCCTTCTTTAGGTGAGTGGGATTTTTCCATTTCCTATACTCCATTGAAATTAAATTATTTTTATGTATTAATTTTATTATTATAATTACTACTTAGGGTTTATATTATCATAATGATCTCATATTAAACAGATTATTACAAACAAGTAAGCATACTAGATAACAAAAAAAAAAAAGCTGCAAATATTAGTGGTGTTAAAGATTAGATTAAAATTTTAAAAATCAAATCAAATTTTAATCTATTTAAATATAAATATTTAAATATTCAATTTCACCAAAATACAAGGATGGTAATTTTTTTCTAATTTAAGGCTTAATATGTGATTTGATATTTGAGTTTGATATATTTTTAAAGTGGTATTTTTGTTTTTTAGTCCAATGTGATATCTCAGATTCGATAATAGTTATATATTTTGTTACTTAAAGGTAACAAAACTTTTTAGTGTTTAATTTGGGTTTTAGAGTTGATCGGATTAGAATTCATAATTAACTAATAATATTAGCAATTAACAATCACCAAATCTACACTAAACATGAATTTAATTACATCCATCATATTGTAACTGTCACCGGGGTTAGAACTTTAATCCCATAATTCATGCGGCTTTAGGTGATTTCTTGGGTTCAAATCCGCCTAAATTAGTCTAACTCTCGCAAAGTGTGAATTCTCGATAGAAATTTGAAAATAAAGTGGAAGCAACTTAAAATGAAAAAAGCAACAAAAATAGAAAAATGACACAAGAAAGCAATGCACACAAGGTGTTTGAGTAAATGCTCTCAAAGTATCTCTATTACTTTGAAAGATTACAATTGAGTATCCTAGGATGATTACAATTGAGGGGAAAGACCCCTATTTATAGTTGAGCTCTCCTTAAACTAACGGTACAGATTGAGTTACATCAGCGGTCGAGATTAAAATCTATCTACAATTGAGATTCTTAAGGGATTGACTCAATCCTTTTAAAATTACAAACAAATTAAATGCAAAATTTAACAAAATTATAAAAAAATTCAAATATAGCAGTATTAGCAATAAACATTCATCAAATTAACTCTAAAATCTAAATTAAACACTAAAAAGTCAACATTATTATATTTAGATACCAAAATATATAACTTTTTTCAAGTACATATCCAGATTAGATAAAAGAACAACAAAAACATCACATTAAAAAATGTCAAATTTAAATACCCATATGATATATTGAGCTTTAAATGAAAGTTTTATTTGGGCCGAAAGTTGAATCAATTATAAAAGAAAAGAAAAAACCTAAAATATGTGGGTTAATTACTTATTTGAAGTTGTTTTTGGGCCCAACTTTGCAAATAATGGGTGATAAAATCATGGGGTCCGGTCTGCTTAAGTTAAGCATGTTTTTATAATCAACTTGTTATTTAACTTTTAGGGTGAGTTTAGATGGGCGGTGCATTTACCTGCGATTAGTGTAAAAACAGCTGTGGCGGTGAGATTAGATACTGTAGTGATACTGTAGCGTGAGACAAAAAGTAAGCTAAACGCACCGCACCCAATCACCCATCCAAACCCACCATTAGTCAAGGCTATGGGATTTTTTTATATATATAATCACAATGATTTTATCCATTTTATGGTTTAAGGTGAGCTTTGTTGGATTGATTTAGTATTCAGATAATTTTTTTTCAATTATGATAATTTTAGGATTCGAATTTAGTCTAAATGCCTGAAAAAGAAGTTTATTTCTACTCCGTTCAATTACTTGTTGACGAGGTTTTAAGATCTTAACCGAAACCCAAAAAATAAAAAGATAAAACATAATTTAATTATATTACAAGCTACTCTAATAAAAATTGAGCAGCTTTATTAGCACTTCATCGGGTCCTTTAGAAGGAAACTAATTTTTCAAAGCAAAGTAATCATTCACAATTGTACTAAATTTATATTTTATATTGTTTTTGCCTATATTAAAATTATTTTATTAAATTTAAGTTCATTACAATATTATTTTTAATTACATGACTGCTAAGTGAGTACTTTTTATTTAAAAATATGACATCGGAAAATTGACAACAAAAATTTAACAATGTCAACAATTGGACTTGGTCTTCAAATTTGAAAAGTATAGAGACTAAAATGCAAATTTGTGAAGAGTACATAAACTTATGACATATTTTAACATTTATACTACAAAACATTTATTATTAATATATTTATAATTTTAATAAATATTTATTATTAAAATATTAATATTTAATATTTCTAATAATATGTGAAAAATATTATTTTTAAATTTATTATTAAAATAAAATTGAAATATTAAATAAATTTAATAAATTATATTAATAATTAAATATGTATGTTTAATAATTAAATATGTATGTTTAATAATTAAATATGTATGTTTAATAATATTAAAAATATAATATTTTATATTAATATTTTAATATTTTTAAAAGTAAAAATAAAATTATTATCAATATAATAATATTAAGTTTGATTTAAATTAAATTTTATATAAAAATAAAATTATCTATAGAGGAATTATTTTCCGAAAAATGACTTAGCTTCTCAAAATGGTAAGTCATTTTACAGGAAAAATAACTTATTTTACTTTGACTTGTAAGTCATTTTTGTTAACCAAGTTGTTTTCTATGAAATAAATATAGGAAGATGTAGAAAACATTTTTCGTAAAAACTTTTACATGTAAAAAAAGGACCCTTAATTTTCAAATTAACTTTTAGGGTTAATATTTGATACACTTGCATTGTACTTTAATTTTGAAAAATTGCCACATGTATCTTTTAATATTTATTATATTCTTATAGGACATTTGTCAACTTCTAACTCTACTTGTAGAATCTAAGAACTTCACCGATAGTGTACCAAATATTTTCTATATATATATATATATATTTATATATATTTTTATATAATGTCTAAAACTATCCATAGTCCCTATTCAACACTTAAATAAGAGGATAACGCGCTTCAGCGCACTCGAATCCACGTCTTGCCCAAAGCAATTTAATTATAATTCAATTTGTGACGGTCATAAGTAGAAATATCATATTCTTCAATCATTAATGATAAACAATTTGTTGGACAATACTCAACACAGTTACCACAAAATATAAAAATTCTGAAATCAATACTATAATTAAGCAATTTTTATTTTCGAATATCCGTTTCAAATTTCCAATCAACAACGTGATTAATTATTCATAAGGATATTAAATAGTTACGGGTAAACGATTTGCGTGGGGATAAAGTGATCATGAAATCTTGACCAATGTACCTTACTGTTCGGACTGTTTAGTGGCCATAATTCATGAACTTAGTTATTATAGGGAATATATCGTGAATATGTTTGTTTCTTTCTCTGGTTTAAATCAAGTTATGAATCTCATATTCTTGACAATAATACCGATACCAATTGAATTAACACTCAATCCACTTTATATTTTTTAAACAAAGATGAATCTAAAACCATATTCCAACATGCATTATTAATCGACGTAGAATAATAAAATAATAAACGTCTTTATTATTGTTTTTCCTCCTCGAATTTCCCATTAGATCAAAGGATAATAATATAAAATTTAAAAAAAATCCATTATTGACTTGTTTAAATGAATGTATTCAATTTTTTCACATGTATATTTCCATAAAATGAAATATCGTAGGAGATCAAAATTATGACTAACGTAGCATATATGAAAAGGGAAATTTTGTTAAGAGATAACATTATTAAAATTTTAACATTTTAATTAATTTTGATTCAATGTATAATTTGATATATAAACTTTGATTTGGTATAACTATACACATAAAATTTTATTATAGTTCAAATATATACACTAAACTTTCGCTTTGATTTAATTATATATATTTAAAGAAATAAATATATCGAGTTATTATTATATTGGATAGATATAATTATTTGTTATACGATATAAACATAAAATAATGATACTATATCAATAATTGTGCTAATATTATATGAGAATTAGATCGATCGAATTTCTGTATAGACTTACACATCATACCAAAGTTTATTTATAGTTTTGATATTTATCCCTAAAGAAACGTTAGATAAATTAATCTATTCAGATAAAAAACACCATTAATTTATCTATGATGAATTTTAGTTCGACGGTTTATTTTTAAAAAGACTTTGATTAATTAGATTAATATAAGCTGGGTTGTTATCCAAATCACCCAATTAAACACTTCTAATATTTATAAATTTTAATTTTTTTATTTACTTTTCATATGAGTGTAGCATCACGATTCTTAGTCTTTATATTTTTTATACAATATTTAGAACTCACATTTTCTCACACCGACAACAATACCGATACTAGGATAATATAAATAATTATTATATAATAAAGCAACAATTAAATAGCCGGTGGTGTGGTGTCAAACTAGTTGAATTGAAAATCTAATATACCAACTTTCCTAATTGCTTTCCTTCACCTAAATTCTTGACTTTTCTTAATTCAATAATTGGATTTGGAGGTCCAATTATTATTTGTAAAACCAACATAATTTATTTCTCAAACTTAATATTTTTATATAATTTTTATGACGTTTCATCGCAATTAAAAATATTTATATAAATTTGAGGAATGAGTTAAATATATAATTAATAATACGTCATGGAAAATAACACAACATAAATATATGTTGTGAAGTAATAGAGATATAAAAAAAAATATTAAATTTAGGGTGGAATTGGATGGGTGGCGGGGTGTAGTGCAGTGTGTTTAGCTTATTTTTTGTCTCACGTTACAATATCATTACAGTATCTACTATCACCGCCGCTGCTATTTTTACATTGATTACAGATAAACGCACCGCCCATTCAGACACACTCTTAATTGAATTGATTTTATTTTTAATTTTGACTTAGATTTTGTATCGGTCTCATGACCAGATACCATTAATCCAAAGAAGAAGAAAAAATTACATGCAATGTATTTTGAAAGAAGATTTTCTTTATGAAATTTCAAAGTCAAATTTGCCTATCAAACAAATATCTTAGTGAATGGCTTAGCTACCTCTGCCCTTCACTCTAGTTTCTTACTTTTCGCAAGCTAGTTTTCACTCCAAACGAATAATAATTAGAAGACTTTTTTCGAATAAGTTGACGTCCCTCGAATTATCAAAGCATTAGTATTGTAGTAATTAGGTTATCATATCAACATGTGTATTAAATATTAGCTCAAATATTTCATGAAATATATTTAGAGTATGAAGATCAAATTTTAAACACGTGTAAACTTATCGCATGAATAATTTAAGTTTAATATGCTAAAAATGCCTCTCATAAACTTTGATGGTACTGACTTTTCTTAAAATGTTAGGTTTAAGTTGTTTATACAATTAATACGTCCACACATGCTTTAGATAAGTTTCATGTGAGAACTAAGTTGGCGTTTAAAATCTAAGTTGATCACTGAGTTGACAAGAGGATCTTATTGGTATGATATTAATATTTTGAAGACTCGGTTAAAACATTATGATGAAATTCAAAGACCAATTTAAAATTTAAATAATAGTTTAAAGACATTTGAGGCAACTAGCATAATACAATAATTAAGTATCTATATCTAGGGTGAAGCCAGAAAATTGCTTTGGAGGGAATGAATAATAAATTTTTGGGGCCAAAGTGTAATTTTACCATTATATATTAATTTGTAATTTCATAAAGTATAAAGGGCTATAAGTTAATTTACCTTTTTCAGGGGGCAAGGCCACTTCCTGTCTCTTTTCTACATGATCTATACGACTGAGTTGATGTCATGTCAGTAAAGTTAACAAACGCTAATTTTTTCCTTCATTTTAGAGTGATTTGACAAACAGCATAAGCTCAAGGGCAAAAAGAGACGAAAAATTAAATGAAGAGCTAAAATAATTTTTTTTAAATTATAGTTAAAATTTTTCAATGATCCGTCCCTTTTGGTCTTGCAAAAGTAATAGATGCTTGTTTTTCTTTTTCTAATTTTAGCTAAACAATTAGTATAAAACTTGTAAATTTTCAGGATATTCATTAACATAGTTGGTTGAGAGTAAAGTCTGTTTATTAATTATAAATATTATATTATATATAATAATGAAAATTATTTTAAATATATATATAAAAAGAGGCTATTGGAAAATACCCTAACCTCATAATAAAAGCCATCGACAATGGCATGCATAATTTGACAACATAACGTTTATGATATGATAATTAATAGTTTGATTTAAAATTAGAGGTTAATTATTAATTAGCCTGATGGTTAAAGTATTCACTGTTTTAGATGTGATTTGGATTCAAGCCGCACTAGTTGTGTTACCAAAAAAAAAATAGAGGTTAATCCCTAGCAAAATGCCCTTTTAAATTAGAGCTCTGATGAAATTTTCTAAAAGAAAATTGAGAATTAACTATTTTTTTAAAAAAAATTGAAAGAATTAATGAAATTTTTGAAAAAGTTTGAAAGACGTAACTAAAACTTCAAAAACTTTAAAAGGCTTAATAAAAGTTTTTAAAATTTTGGAGGTACTTGTGTAACACCCCTATTTTCGATACGCTCGTTGAATTCGAGTATTGAAATGTTACGTTCATTGCTACTCATAGAAATTCATATTCATCTGGTTCTAAAATTCTCTAATATTTCCTAACCCGATCCGACACAGTTCCTAATTCAAAAATTTATCGAAGGTGTTACACATTGTCTCCTATCAGGGTGTAAATGAGACACTAGTATTCGTAAGCTACTCAAGTTCAAATTAAAAAAAAAATTGAACTTGATTCGATAATTATCGAGCTAAACTCGAGCAATTTGAACTATCGATTGAACCGACTTTAAGCTTAATAATACTTAACTTAAACAGCTAAACGCTTATCGAACCTTTCATGTTTTATATTATTAAATTACATCATTGCATTTAATATATATTATTATCCCTAAACCCTAAAATTAAACAGCTAATATTCAAGAGAATAATATCCCATTAAAAAAGCATTGAAATCTACAAGAAAAATAGAACAACTTTTGTTTTGTTTTAATTGAACCCTAAGCAATGCATCTTGGGTAGCACGTCATTGGCACAATTCCATATTACAATCGGACAATTAGGGATTTGGGAAGCAATAATTATAATTATAATTATAATTATAATCCCAATGAAAAGCTTTAAATTTTAAAAGATTTCTCTTTGGTACAACCTGTCTGTCTTATCTAAATGGTCTAATTTAACATAAAAGAAATAATAAATTAAACCTTCCTTTTCCATGAATTTCGCAATCTTAATCAACAAAAACAGGTTCTACTAAGAGTTTGTGTGTGGCCGATTGAATCTTACTTCGATTAGTATGAATATTGTTGTCAATACAAGAGAAAGTGCATTATCATTCTATTTATGAGTTGAGGAGAATATATAGGTAGTTCTAAACATTGTATCAAAAAGAACATATATGATCAGAACTAAAGGCGAAACCAAATAACTTTTTTAGGGCACCGAAATTAAATTGTAATTTTATGATAGCAAAAATGTAATTTCACCGTTTTAATAGCCTATATATTTATAATTTTTAAAAGATTAAATCAAAATTTTACATTTTTAGGGGAGCAAAGTATAATTTTACCTTTACTAACTTAAAATTTTAAAAATTTTAAAAGGCCTAAATAAAAATTTTTCCATTTTGTGAGGGGCGAAGCACCTGCCAACCCCGTATAAAAAGATTAACTTATAATTTTAAAATTATAAAAATAAAATTTTATCATCGTACTAACTTATAAATTGAAAATTACAAAAATATAATTTTATCATCGTATTGACTTATAATTTCAAAATTATAAAAATAACTAAAATAAAATTTTGCCATTTTGAGGGACAAAGCCCTAACCCGGCCCCTCATGCGGTCCCTAAAGCAATGGGGAAGCACGAGGGGTTTTGACCTCACTCGGATAAATGGTACAATTTTATTTTTAACTTCTCTTAAATTATAATAATTCAATTTAATCCTTTTGAATCAATAATAACAATTTTTGCCTCTTTCAAAAATTTAATAATTTAATTCTTTAAATAATTAAAATTGGGGAGGGGAAAATAAAGAAAAATAAAAGATCTGCAAACCCTTAATTCCAAAACACTTGGAATTGTAAATACTTAATTTGTTGTTGTTGTATTGGATCAAAAGTCATAGTCTATAGGAGAAAAATTAGATATAGGATCTTAGCTATCTTAATTTATATTATTTTTCAAACCTACCCCTTTATTTGTTTTTCTTCATTTTGTTTGTCTCAAAATACTTACTCGTTTTCATTTAATTCTTTCTTTCTTTCTCTTTTGAATGACATTTAATTCAATGTTGACATTAATTGCACATGCTCAATCTATCTAATCCATCAAAATATTTAATTTTCCTTTTCCTTTTGTAATTCCAATTGGTGAGGATATTCAATGTGCGTATTTAATTTTGATTTGATTCAATTTTTACAAATTATCAACAACATTATCGAATTAGTATCATTTTACGTTGATATATTGCATGCACAATAAATTATATTAATCGATATGAAAATAAATATATGCAGTCATTTCTTTAAAACATATACAGTTGAATCAAAATCAAAGTTTCATATAGATATATGAACCACAATTTAAATTTCATATGTATAATTGCATCAATTTAAAAATCATGTATAAATTTAGTATTTATTCATTTTAATATAATCAGATCTTATTTAATCATATATATATTTTATTAATTATAAGTTTAAGTGTAGAAAAGGAATTGATTTTTTCTAAAGTAAAAATAAATCATCTCACTTGTTGGAGTAATTAATCCTTTTGCTTTAGCCTTTACGACATTTTTGGTAACTTATAAGGTATTGGTCTTGTAAGTTAGTATTACTATTTTGCTTTAGCCTTTAGGACATTTGTGGTAATTTATAAGCTATTAGTATTGTAAATTATAACCACCGGTTATTAAAATCATTGAATATGACACTCTGAGATTATACAACATCATTATTTTTAAAAAATATATTTTTCAAACTCAAAGTGCCACATCATCAAACTTTTATACTTTTCAAGTTCAAGGATCAAAATGGACCTAGTTTTTAAGTTCAAAATAGACCCAAAAAAATACAGGTGCCAAAGTGAACCTAGTTGTTAAGTTTAGGGACAACGTGGACTTACTTACCAAGTTCAAGGGCCAAAAGTCACATTATACCCTTTTTTTCACAATCATTAACAATATGGGCTTAAATGAATAACAATTTTAAAGTTCAAGGGTCAAAGTGGATTAAAAAGGAGTTCGGGGGACAATGTAGGCCTACTTGCTAAGTGCAAGGGCCAAAAGTTACATTATCCCATAATACAATCCAACTTACATTGTGCTCCATTGACAATTAATAAACAATGCATCGAAACTTGTCGAAGTGGGGTCGAACTTGCTTTGGGAAAAGTTTTCGAAGTGTCATCCATCGGGAGCTAGTGAACCCTTCAACAGTGGTCAGTATATCCCAGGCACATTACCAACCATCGTCGACACTTTAGAAATTTCCCCTCGAGCCATTTCGACCTCTCCTCAACAGAACTACTTTATGATTAAATTAATTTTTTTTGCATGGAAAAATACCATGGAGGTCCCTGTAGTAGAAGTCTGATTACATTTTGCCCCTTCAACTAAAATATGGACAAACTAGTCATTGTACATTAGATTAAAGAACAAATTGGTCCTTTTCCATTAAAAATTTCATCCATTTGTACTATTAAAAACTAGGATGGTTGACGGAATAACTAGATAATAACATGTGATGTGCCACGTGTACCTCATGTTGACTTATAGAAACCAAATTTTAACAGCATAAATAGATGAAATTTTTAATAAAAGGACTACTTTGCTCTTTGATCTAACATATAAGGACTAAATTACCCATCTTTTGAGTAAAAGAGTAAAATGCAACTTAACTGCTAATACAAAATTCTCCATGATACTTTTACCTAGGGCACCACAAATTATTTGTCAAAATTTGTGAGACTTTAAAGAGTAATAAAATAAGAGACTATATCTAACAATTTATATAATGCAAGGATAAGACCTAGAAATATTATATTAGTATTACTCATGACTTGTTCCAATCAAATTGATGTAATTATGGGTACATGATTGGATATTTTCTATGAAATCTAATATAAACAATATTTGAAGAATTGATATAAAATTATATAATCTCGCAAATTAAACAGCTAATAAATAATTAAGCCGTCCATTAATAATAATTATGATAAGTAAATAAGAGGGAGGGGGGTTGGTCCATTTCTTTTTTATTTAGTTGTTGGACCATTATTGAAAGTTTCCAATAGTATCCTCAATTTTATCCTAGGAAAATCATATTCGACAAGGACGAAAATGACCATCAATTCTTATGGTTTTCGTTTTTGTAGGGAAAAGTCAATTCCTAACGGTATCTGTCCACCGACCACCGACCTACCCTTTGCTTCACATATTAAATTTGTTTTTTTTTAATTTCTTTTGGAAAATAGTAAGTTTCGTTCTGTTCGTATTACATTTTAATCATTTATATTTGAAATGTTATGATTTAGTCACTTTCGTTCGGGTTTTATTACGAAGTGGTTACTCGCCGTTAAGTTCTATTACCTCCCTAAAGGTAGTCCTACTTGGCAGTACAAATGAGTTTTTAATGCCAACTTAAATGTCTAGCTGAGATGAGAATAGAATACAAAATTTTGCCCTAAAACTCGATTTTTCTCCTATTTAAAAAGAAGCAATACGTGGATTTTGGGAAAAGAAAATAAATAGGGTTTCAGAGATAAAACACTAAATATTGGATCTTTTGGGTTCTTTTCAAAGGTTTCTTGTTTTGCGAGGAAAATATGAAAAAGGAAGGCATATCAAGTCAGATGGATGCAAAGGAAGAAAATAACAAGGTTTTTACTTTAGGGTTGTCGCTGTTTTAGAGCAAAATTACTTATTTAGTAAAAGAGAAAATGGATGCAAAGAAGATGAACTTGGACCTTCCATTGAATCCATCCTTTGTTTTTCATGTTGAACAAAAAAAAAAACAATCGATTGATGAAACACTCAATTTGATTTCGATTGTTTCGATTCAACAAAGATGACAATAGTTTTTTCAATAAAAATAAAAAAAATAAAACTAAAAGAAAAAAGAGACGAAAAGTTTTTATTTTCCAGTTCAATGTGTAATTAATTTAATTTTTTAATTAAAAACATATTCTCATCCCAGGTGGACATTCAAGTTGGCATTTAAAACTCATTTGCACTGTCACGTAGGATTGTCGTTAGGGAGGTAATAGAGCTTAACGACAAAGTGACCACTTCGTAACAAAACCCTAACGTAAGTGACTAAAACGTAAAATTTTAGGCATAAGTGACTAAAATGTAATATGAGTCAAACAAAAGTGACTATTTTTATAGTTTACCTAAAATTTTAAGGCTTTTATTAGATATTTGTACTAATATTTTAGAAGATAAATGTGAATTTAAAAGATACCGAAAATTGTACTTTAAGACGTTTTTTGATACTTAAGTTAGTATATTGACTTCATATTTAATGGCCGAGTTAAAAAGATTAGGCAGGGACTTTATCCCTTAAAATGATATAATTATTTTATAATCCTTTAAAATTGTAAAATTATAAAACACCCTAAACATTTCCCCAATAAAAATTTTTAATTTCACCCCTACCTATAATCGAAAAGGCAAAAGCTTTAAGGTAATGAAAAGATGAAGATCTAAACTTAATACATGAACTTTCATCAAATCATGTGAAGTCATCCACTAATTAATTTAATTAGCAGTTAAAATGTTTGATTATTAATATTTTTTATAAGTTACATCAGTGTGTAAATTAATACATAGAGTATAAAATACAAACCTTATGTTTCATATGTTGACTTTAATATAATAAATAAGTTATTTTAAGGTAAATTACATCATTAGTTTTCCGACTACTAGTAAATTTTTATTTTGATCACTTACTTAAAAAGTTACAATTTGGTCATTTACGTTTTTAATGATGACACTTTTTAGTTGGTATAATAACAATTTTAGTCCTCGGCTTTTATATTTTTTTGTCAATTTGATCTTGATTCTACATAAAACAATAAAAACATGAAATTCTTTTTACAAATTTAGAAAAGTTTATATAAAAATTCTAAGAAATTCTAAAATACATAGAAAATTCGAAAAATAAATAAAATAGATGAAAATTTCAAAAATAGATAAAGTGAGAGAAAATGAGGGGAGATGTTTTATTATAAGAATGGAAAAAGATTCGGGATATAATGTGTTTTTATGATGTGGGTTTTGAAAAATAATTTAAATGAATTAAAATTTTGAATTGAGTTTGAAAAAGAAAATTATGCGGTATATTTTGTACTTTTGGTTAAAAAGTTGACATCGAGTCAATTTCCGTTATTATGTCTAAATATTGAACAATTTTGAAATTTATTGCGCAGAATCTTGAGTTTTCTAGTATGAACATTTGTCTTTAATCATATTAAGCTTTATACAAGTTGAATATCATGTTAAGAGATCCAAATTGATCTATTTTTTGTAATCCAATTTCATCATTTTGAATTTTTATATTGAATTTTCTAATTTTTTAAATAAATTTGAGTTTATTTTATAATTTTTATATAGATTTAAGGTTAATTTGACAAAAAGTATAAATTTAATATTAAAATTATTACTATACAAATTAAAAAAGTACCATAGTTAGGCACTTAACAATCATGTGACTAAAAAGTAATTTCAATTCATTAATTATCAAATTGTAACTTTTTAAATTAAGGGATCAAAATGAAAAATTATTTATAATTGAATGACTAATGATAGAATTTATCATTAAACGAAAAACAGTCACAAAAACAGACAAAGAATCGTCATAAAATTAAAATTTTAATCAATCAATTAATTAAAAACGCTTGAGAAAAACAAAACGACATTTATTTTTTCTTTACCTTTTGAATTCCACTTCACTTGCCCACAAAACGACAACCCCTCATCACCGCCTGCTAAATACATAATTATTTTACCTAATTAAATAGGGATAAATATTAAACATATACATAACTCTCGTATAATGTTTGATTGATACAATTATATGCATGAAACTTTAATTTGAATTGATTGTACATATTTTAAAAAATGAATACATCAACGTAAAATGATGTTAATTCGATAATGTTGTAAATGATTTGTAAAACTGAATCAAATCAATTTTGAAGTATAAAATTGTACAAAACCAAAGTTCACGTATGAAATTACACATTGGATCAAAGTTCGTATATATTTTCTATAGTTATTCCAATTAAATAATTTATTTCTTTAATTAATTATTAAACTAGCACCTTAATGACACCTATTTAAACTATTACTGACAGTTGTATTATTTATTGATATAATATTCATAATTAAAAATAAGTTTCAAATATTTTATTTTTCTTGTAATTATAACATATCTTAACAATTTTATTATATTGTAATTATTGCTTTTATGTATTTTTTTTCACGTGATTAATTATAAGGTTCATAAATTTAACAAGTTCGGTTAATCAATATGAGTTATCAATTTATCACGAGTTATTAAATTTGAGTAATCAATTTATAAGTTTATAATTTTCCAAATTCACATTAAAATATTAAATTTGGGAATTTAATATTTTATCGAATCGATATATTTAATTCAACTCATCAAAGATTAATTTTAATTAAGATCATTTATAATTAATAGGCTTGTTTATATGAAATAACTATAATTTTACTTAAAAATTTAGACCATATACTATTATCGAGGGTTAAAATAAAATATAAAAACCGATTCTTCTAAAAACTTAACTCATCATAACGAAATGTTGTTATAAAGAAGACCTATTGTAAATATAAAATCGATAATTTTCAAGCATTCTCTTTTAGAATTAAATCAAAGTTTAAACCAAGATTGAATTTTTTTGAGAAATTAGATTGATTTTAATTTTATAAATGATGTAAAAAGTATTGATATAAATCCTATTAATATAAAATTAATTTCATTTTATTTTATTTTAATTGAATTAAATTTACTGACTATTGAGATATTCTCATTAAGGCCCAAACAAACCCCAAGATGCCAAGACAAAAGCATCTACATCTATGCCCTATTTTATTTCTTCCAAAACAATAATATTTAAAGAAATGATAATAAGGACTAATTCTGGTTTTAATCCTCATTTATTTTAATTTAACATAATTTAATTCTATTTTATATTATTATAAGTAAGACCAAATTTATAACACCTTCAAATTTGATCTACTTATTAAAAATTCACATCAAACTAATTGATTGTTTGGTTACAATAGTAAAATTAATTATTTATCAGGCATGATGTTTGGGGTTTTAAATCTCCTTATGATTGATTTTTTATTGATTTAATATATTAAATAGGTAAAAATATCCTCATAAAATATAACTTAATTTGTATATACAGGAATCTTTTAGTAATTTCAGTAATTGAGTTGATGCCCATTTGACCCTAACAAAACTCAATAAAACATTTAAAATAAGACATTATATCATTTGGAGCATATGTTATTTTTGGTCCAACACGGTATTTGTATTTGAGAAAAGTTATATATTTTAGTACCCAAAGATAACAATGTTAACTTTTGTGTGTGTGTATAATTTAGGTTTTACGGTTGATTTGTTGGGTATGAATTTTCATGATTTTTGTTAATAGAATAAATTTAGTTTTGATTGTAATTTTTTAAAATTTATATTTAGTTTATCAAATACAATCCGATAGAGGTGATTTAATTTGGGTTTTAGGATTGATTTGATTAAAGTTAATAGCTAATTATGAATTTTTCATCACATCAACTCTTAAACAGAAATTAAACACTAAAAAGCTTAAACACTGTTGCCTTTAGATGCCATTAGAAAAAAAGTGTCAAACACAAGTACCAAATTTTCTATTAAGTTTATACAGTTAACTTAATTTGTATACATAGGGACCAACTTAAAAGAAATTTGGAATAAAAATAAAAAGTTCGAATTTTCAGCATAATAGAGGGACTAAAGTGAGAATTAATCCTGACTATAATAATAACTCCCTTTCACACAGTTTCGTGTCGGTGAATTTGGATTTTCTGGAATTTTCAGTTTTCCTTTGTTTTCTCTCTTTTTTTTCATTTTAAAGTTCTTTCGCAACATAAAAACCTTCGTAATTTGTCTGCAAAAAAAAAAAAAAAAAACCATTTTCAGACACAAACACACACAGAGAGACACAACAATCAAAACTGGCATGCCTCAAAAACCCTTCCTTTCCCTGTCTTTAGTTTTATAGTTCTTCGTGCCCAATTTTAATACAGCCAAAAAAAAAAACAGGCCCAGAGTTGAAAAACATTGGATTTATCGAAAAAAAAGCTATGGAAAATGGAACAGGGGTTGTTGCTGGTTCAAGGAAGTCGTCTACGGAGAGGCCGTACAAAGGGATAAGGATGAGGAAATGGGGAAAATGGGTGGCGGAGATAAGGGAACCCAACAAGCGGTCGAGGATTTGGTTAGGGTCTTATTCAACACCTGTTGCGGCGGCTAGGGCTTACGACACGGCGGTTTTTTACTTGCGTGGGCCGTCTGCTAGGTTGAATTTCCCTGACCTTTTGACGGGAGAGAAAATCGGATGCGGCGGCGGCGGCGGCGGCGGCGATTTGTCTTCGGCTTCTATAAGGAAGAAAGCTATTGAAGTTGGTGCTAGAGTTGATGCTCTTGAAGCAGCAGCAGCCCATCATCATCATCATCATCATCATGGTCATAGCTATAATGGTGGTGACTATGGTGATCAGTTAAAGCCCAGTAATGGTGGGTTTTTAAATCGGGTTGATTTGAACAAGATGCCCGACCCGGAAGATTCGGATGGTGAATGGTTAAGGTGATTTGATTCAATCATGGCCCTCCAAATTGTTATGATTAAAATATAATTTTTTTTGTGGGGGGGGGGGTGGTCCGTCGCTAGTGGCGGCTGGGAGCTGATAAAAAAGGGAGGGAAAAAGAAAGTGGAGGTGGTAGTTGCTAGCATGCACCGTGGGATGTAGCTAACGTGCGCCGTAGTGGAGTAAGGTAAGTTCTATACAAGGGACGGCTGAAGAAATGGAAAAAAAAAAAAAAAAACTTTGTATTAATAATTATTTTATCAGTGTAATGAAAAACCCTTTGGTTTTTCTACTTTTCGATAATTTGGGGTTTCATGGTAACAAATTTTGGTCACTGTAAAAACAAAATTGGACAACTGTATATTATTATTATTATTTGGCACTAGTTTCTATTTTCTACTTTTTCTTAATAATTGTTTGTGTTATTAATTTAAGATATTGAGTCGGAAATAGATTGAATTTGTTAAGTGTTGTCGATTAAGCAATTGATGTATTACCCTTATTCTGAGAACCCAAAGGGGCTTACGGAGTTTGGCGAAAGCGCTTAAACTCTATAAATCCCTTTGGGACAAACATAAACATTCTAAGGATAATACTTTCGTTGAGGGTCTATGTAAAAGTCGATACCTCAAATTTTTTTAATAAGAGAGTTGGTCCTTAAAAAAATTTAAATTTTTGAGCTCGGGCTTGAATTGGTTTAAATTTAAAATTTTTTAGCTCGGGTCGGTTTAAAAAGAATGGAAGTGAGGGAACATGGAGGTGGGCTACACGTCCCAGCAGTTGGTGCAAAATGGCCATAGTAGCCACTACAGCTATTAACTGCTAAAGTGATAAGATTTTTTGAGTTAGGTATTCTTTTAACTCACGATTGTAGTAGGTTTTCTTTTAGTTTTTTTTTATTTTGGTATTTGAATTATTATTTATTTAAAAATTATTCGCATTCAATAAAAATGTGTTAAATGTTTTATTTTTTAAAGTAAATTAAAACGAAATAATTGTTTAATAAAAAAATTTAAGTACTAAATTAAAAAAATAAGTATAATTTAAGGGTCAAATTGTAACATAATTTTCTTTTCATGGGCTTCCCCACTGTGTCAATGAATGTGGGTCAACCATTCATCAAAAGTCAGTAAAAAAAATAAAGCATAGGGACTGCCGTCCAGGGAGTGGATGATGATGTTTGGTCCAATCCAACACGAGTGTGGTGGGGGGTGTTCTTTTTTTGCTAACTTACAATTATAAATGGTATTAATTATCTGTTTTGGGTTTATATGGATCAAGATTTTTAAAATCGGATTAGTGGTTGAATTGGTTAGACTACTAATTCGATAAAATAAATTATAAAAATATTAAAAATTTGATTCAATCGATTTAACCGATCCAATATTTTAAGAATTGAGGTTGTCCATAGTTTCATACAATAAAACGAACATATTAATAGTGTATGTCAATATGGTGATTTTATTTTAATTTTTTTACCATTGCTGATATTTTAAATTAACAAATTATTTTTAAAATTTTAATTAAGTTTTCCAAGTATTAGTATTTCATTAATTAAGTTCTTTTGTTTCCTTAGATTTCAATTTAGTCATTAAACATTAACATGAACATATTTAATATACGCGAATCAAATTGTAAATATGTATAATTTTATTGTAGGGATAACTTATATATGATGTGTTAAAGGCAACAAAGAGTGATTCCACCTTCGACCTTGGGCAATAATTGGATTCGCTTAAGATCTGATGGTGTCGTTAATGAGGGAACCGATTTTGTTGCAACAGGGGGTGTTCTACGAGACTATAATGGAAGATGGATTCTAGGCTATAACAGATATTTGGGCTTTTGCTTTGTTATGAAAATTGAATTGTGGGGCATCTTAGATGGATTAACGCTTCTTTTGGAGCAAAAATATGACAGTGAGATGGTTCAAACTGATAGCATGGAGGCAGTCTTAGCAATTCAGAACTAGGCTTAATGATCTAGACTCTACTCTGATCAGGAGAATTCACCAAAATTTATCCAGAGTAAGACATTGAGGCATTCGACATATCCTTAGGAAAGATAATGAAAAAGCTAATGGAATCACAAAACAAGTTAAAGAGAGGAGAGAAGGTCTTCAAAATTTTGAAGTTTCCCCGTCGGGGACCTAGTTCTATTTTATTATAACCTTTTCATTTTCATTTTCTTTTCTTTTTTTCACCCCAAAAAAGGCAACAAAGAGCGATTAAACCGTCTATGCAATAACTACATTGTACTTGCATTTTCTTTTCTTTTTTTCACCCCAAAAAAGGCAACAAAGAGCGATTAAACCGTCTATGCAATAACTACATTGTACTTGCAATTTGATTTATGTATTCTAAATATTCTAAGTTAGATTTTAGTTGACATTTAATAATCAAACTAATGACTAAACAATGTAATGATCTAATTGATATAATATTGATACTTAAAATTTAATTAGAACGTTTCAAAATTAATAACCAAATTAAAATTTTGAATCATAGTTTAAGGATGCTGGTTGAAATTATTATTATTATTATTATTATTATTATTATTATTATTATTATTTTATACCTTTAAATTTAAGCAAGGAGAGGCTACCCTAATCTAAGAACAGGGCATGCCATCAACATCATATTGGACTAAAAAGGGTACTTTAATATCATCTATCAAATAAAACTGTTAATGAGATTTCAACCCTAACATTTAAGAATATTCAATCAACTAAATTAGGGGAATAATCAAGTCTTGAGCTCAAATATTGCTAAGTTGCTCGGTATTTGTTTAGAGTTTGATCAGACATTTATTTTTAGATTTGAACTCAACTCGAGATCAGTGACAAAACTAGAGCCAGAGGGGTTGGCAGGAGTTCCAATTCCCTTAAAATGATTTTTTTTTCATATAGTCCCTTTAAAATTTTTAAAATTTTAAATTAGTAAATGTAAAATTGTATTTTGCCCCCTTAAAAATATAAAAATTTGATTTAATCCTTTAAAAATTATAAATATATAGGCTATTAAAATGATGAAATTGTATTTTTTTCTATCGTAAAAATTACAATTTAATTTCGGCTCCTCAAAAATTTTTTAGTTTCGCCCTTGCTCGAGATATAATTGAACTATTGAAGTTCAAACTCAATTAAGCTTGTTTATCAATTTTTGTATTCGAGCTTGATTCGATAATTAAGCTTAGGGCTAATAATATATATATTAAGGATAATAACATAATTTAATAATATAAAATATGAAAAACTCGATAAAACTTGCAAACTGTTCAAATAAAGTATTACTAAACTTGAATTCAATTCAATTAATAGTTCAAACTTAAACTCCACTCGATAAGTATCGAATCAAATTTGAATTTTTTTTAAAATTAAATTTAAATAGCTCGCGAAGCAACTGACTCATTTACCTCTAAACCGAACCGTAAATATCTTGTTTCTCTTATTCGGTGTCGTTAGTTGACAACTTGCGTAGCCTGGCCAATTGCCCAACATTTAAGTTTTCAAAAGAGGACAGGACAGGGCACAACTCTTGACAGTAGCGGCCCACAATCAGCGGGAGAAAGATAAAATAAGAATATTGTTTGGTTTAGGTAAAATTTCCATGGAGGTCCTTGAACTAAAAGTCAGACTATATTTGACACCTTTACTAAAAGAATAAGCAAATTAGTCTCTATACATTACATCAAAGCGCAACCCAGTCCTTACTATTAAAAATTTCATCTATTTCTACTATTAAAAACTGATATGACTGGCAAAATAATCAGACAGTTATACGTTACTTGCCTCGTGTATCTCATGCCGATATGTATGAACTAGTTTTTAATAGTACAAATACATAAAATATTTAACAGGATGATTAGTTTACTGTTTGATCTAATATGCAGAGACTAATTTAACTATTTTCTAAGTGGAGTTAAAATATAATCCAAGTCTTAATAAAAGGTCATCGACAGTAATTTTACCTTTGTTTTAACACTTAAAACTTAAGTAAAGTCTGTACCCCAAAATTGGTCCCCTTTCTCATGTGAATCCAATTACTCATTTAGAAATTTAGCCAGCCTAGCCTTACCCATTTATTACCATCAAAACGTGGGCAAGGACAACAGATATTTTACCTTAACAAAAATTCCAAACCAATACATATTCACACTTTTGTTTCCTTGTAATCTCCGGTTCGTTTTCCAATTTTTTAAATTCATGGGAAACCAAAATAAGAAACAAAGGACTGTCGTTGGATGGTTAGTTAAAATGTCCAATCACATTAAAAAAAAAAAGAGAGAAAAAACCAATGAAAGCATGAAGAATAAGAAAGGATGCAAAAACAGACATTACCCATATAGTAAGGAAGAGACAGCTTCAGCCGGTAATTTAGGTTCAAGCAACCCCACCATTGGAGAATTCGTTTATGTTCTAAAACCTACGAGCATTAGCTAATGAGTCGGGTCATTTATTTTGTTGAGTAATTTTGTCTCGTATTTTATTTAGAGGAGCATTCGGGTATTTATATTATCATAGCTCACGGCCTGATTCTACTGTGCCTAGGACCAATATTCTGAGCGAGCTCTAGAATTGCTAGACACGTGCCTCACTCCAATTGCCTGCAGTGCACGCGGTCCTCTCTATACCTGGGACTGACATTCTGAGCGGGCTTTAGGTCCGCTGGACACGTGTTTCGCTCTGGGTTGCCCGCAAAGCATGTGATCCCCCTTCTGGACTGAGACTGTGACCCTCACTTGGTTCGTGCGAGTTGGATCCGCGGACTCATCTTGCGAATCTACGAACTCCCCTCGCTGTCGTCTCGTAATTTGCCTGCATTCAATCGTCTGGTGGGACCTATCTCGGTCACGGGTAGGTGACCCAGGTCCTATCTAGGATTCGGGTTGGGGACCACTGATGTATAACATGAAAATTCACTTAAAAAATAATAGGATTTGGACAAAATACGAGTGTCGAAAAATAAACTTGAGTAAAATTTAAAGCACATTTCCTATTTGGGTTGAGCCTTGAGCAAATTTTTTTAACATGATCCCAATCCAACTTGGCCCGAATATATTTGTTATAAAAAATATTATATTGATTATATATGTTAAATAATAATTATATATTTATATTAAATCACTAACTCAATAACAATTAAATTGATTACTCAAAACCTAAGAAAAATTACCCAAACCTAACCCAAAATATAAAATATAAAAATTATTTTTAATATAATAGAACATTTAATATATTTATGATAATGTTTTTAATTCTAAATACTATTTAATGTATTTTTATGTGTTAGAAAACTTTTATTTTAGCGTTTTTAGTGCATGTAGTATATTATATATTTTTTAAAAATCTTATCTTTAAACAAAAAACCAATCTAAAAAATCAAATATGGGTGGATTGGGTCAAATCCAAGTTTACCTTTCTTAAATTGAGTTGAACCTCGACAAAAAAAAGAGAGCCCATTTTTCACGTCAGGCCGAGCTTGAAAATTTGATCTAGATACCTTGTATGGGTCTAACTTGAACTCAATCTGACCCATAAACACTTCTAATCTTAATCTACGATATATGTTTTCGTAAGTGTATATGGTACACTAGGACTAACCTAAAAACTAAATCCGATAAATTAGAATTCAAATCAGTTTCAATCAATTTGATCATATAAAGTCAATAAGTTAAAAAAAGTCGAACTCAAACCCGTAATTATTTGAGCACGAAATAGACCTAAACTCAAAATGACTTAAACATAAAGTATCCAAAATGAACAGAAAAAAAAACTTCAAAACTCAAACTTGCCAACTCAAAAATTGGCAAAAACACAAAACCACCTAAACTTGAAATGGTACAAACCTAAAATTGATCAAAATCTCAAAAGAAATAAATATCAAAACTATACATAAATTTTGATATAACGTGCAATATCGCACATGTACTTTGATTTCATATATAAAATTTTGATTTGATTAAATTCTCACAAATTACTAATATTATCTAATTACTACAATTTTATGTTAATATATTGTATAATAAACTATTATATCATTCTAATATGAAAATAAATACTTATTCATTTCTTTAAACGTATAAATCAAAGCATCAGATTAAATTTGATAGTTTCCAAACCTAAAAATACCAAAATCAAAATGACTTGAGAACCTTAAAACCTGAAGTGACATAAACAACGTCAACCCAAAATCAACGAACGACCCAAACTTGATCCTTAAGTATCAAAATTCCAAAATGATCCAAAAGGAAAAAGAAACTAGAAACTACCCAAAACCAAAAACAATTTGAATACAAAGCAATCCAAACTCAAAACAACTTAAACTTGAATGACAATAACCCAAAGTAACCCAAACTCAAAATAGCTTTTAAGCCCAACTTGACATGATCCACGTTAACCCAAAATCAACTTGACATACTAAATGGACAACTTCGGTTGCCCCAACTCAAATATTACAAATATATGTGTGTAAATGTTGTCCTTGAAAACTCACTCTACTTGTTTTTGAATATGTCGAATAAAAACACTGAACGTATTTAAGAAGAAAGTCTAAAGCGACATAGATTGAAAACATTGACAAGAATTTGTGCTAAACTTCTGCCCTCCCAATGTGTCAATCCTGGTAAATAGTTGTGACTATAACAGTGTTAATAATGTAAATGATATATGTAATATTATACAAAAGCAGGGCAAGACTGACCATATAAAAAGCACGTAATCACACCTTTCTCCGAACTTTTCTTGATAAATGGAGAAAGGAAAAAACTTCATTGCTGCACTGCCCTATCCAACGCCCTGAATATCCTTCAATGATAAAGCCTCTCAAGTCTCGAGTGTTTAAGCTTTTCCTTCAATTTCACGCTTTATTTGAAGGGCGGCTCTAACGACATTTCCTCTTGTGATGATACCCACCTTTAGGAAAGGGATAGAGAACTTAGCAAACGCTGGAAGAAAACATAATAGACGAAAAAGGAGTTTAAATCAGGGGAGAAATTTTTTTATGATGCTTTTTGACTTACCAGCTTGCCCTCTACATCAACAACCGGAAGCCTGCGGTATTTTGTCTCGAGCAATAATCTGAAATTTTTCGATAAACCAATTAGAAATGTTTGATAGTTCCCTCAACCCATTTTACAATGCTAGGATAATACGAGTTCAGGTGACGAGTTTAGATGCTTTCCTCTTGTGCCAAAAAATGAGAAGACAGGAACCGTATATTATGGAAGTAGGTAATCAACATATGGAATAGCAAAGGTAAGATAAGTTTGACAGACCTAGCAGCATCCTCGAGATTAGTTGTTTCACGTACAACTAATGGAGCTGGTGTCATTAAATCACCAACCACCTGGCCATTCGTCTTGTTGAGTAACTTCTGTACCTCGTTGAAAGTCTGCAAAATTGAGGACTGCTTTAGCTGCAAAAGGTGAAAAATTATATGATAAACAAAAATATGAGTTCTTCCGGAGCCAATTGCAGTGAACTCAAATACATGCAAGTTATGCAACCTTTGAAGCTTACAATCCAGTTTGTTAAAAATTAGTACTGTCAAAACAGAGAAGGTCTAGTTTGCTCCACCACATTGCTATGCGTCATTAAAAGGATAAAAAGCATTCGACTAAGTTTCCACTATGAAGGTTCATTTTCTTCCATAAAAGTATGTCATTTGCAAATATATATTGTATTCTTTTCTCAAAGTACCATCACTAGCATTAGAAAACAAATACATTAAATAAGCAGATTAGAAATGCCCATTTGTAGCAAGTGAATCTCTGTGCTCGAAAATGATATAGGATATGATTGACTAGAGTAGGATATTTTAGAAGTGCTGGAATCAATAATATAACTCTCCGCGAAAGACAATGGTTTCTGCAAAAGAAAGATGCATCTACATCAAGAAGAGAGACAATTCTTGCTTACTTTCCAAGTGCTATCAACTTCAGGAAACAGGTCATTCTCAGTCCGCCGCCCTAATTGAAAAAACAGTACATAAGAAATTACTATCATCACGTGAAGATATCCCAGATTCAGATAGATTTCCACAAAGGAAAAGATTAAAGAAACTTTTTTGACAGCAATAAAAATGCATTCTCTGCTTTCTATTAGCCTATAATAGCTGCCATAAAGAAACTAGCATCCCAGGTTAATACAAACTGGTCCACACTAAAACCACTAGAAGGGGAAGCGATAAAAATTCAATGCGCAAACTAAACTGCAGTTATTGCCAATATAAAGATTTATTAAAAGAAAAACAAAAATAAGGATCAAAAGGAAAGGGTTTGCTTCTAGGAAAACTGTACATAACGAAATCACAACTAAAAGAAATATAAAAGCCACAGTAAAATTCATCAGATATCCTTAATTTACCAGATATGGAGTCCAATGCTAGCAAGTCATAATCAGAAACAAGTCCAACCTGAAGCAGAAAAGAACATGATCCCATTATTCCAAAAGTAAAAGCTAATGTTTACCAGGTCAAAAAGGACAAAGCAGTTACACAAACCAAACAAACAAAATTGAAATTGACTGCTTGAAAGCATGGTGGAAAACTTAGGAAAAAGAAGGCACCTCAATGGTAGAAAACTTGTGACAATGTCTCTCTTTTCTTTTTCTTTTTGGATAATTTAACTTATATTCAAAATCCAAATGAAAGCAGAAAATCTGCTACAATGTACTCATGGTATAACAATAAATTTTCAATTTTGGCTTATACCAAACATCTTATAATGAGAATTATTTACATCACTATGTAGAATATTTACATTACAGAATCAAGTTCACACAGTTGCAACAATCAAATGAAATGAAATAAAGCAGTAATAATGAATTGATCTATAATGGAGATGTGAACAGGCCTAAAAAGTCATCATATGGCCAGAACAACCTTTCCTTCACCCACCTCAACTTAAAGTCTTAAGAATGGAGAAAGAATCGTATTGCGTATACCTACAGTCCCAATTAGCCACTGTTTCACCAAGATATTTGCTTAAACTTAATGAATCATGACTATTAATTCGAGTCTAGAAGAGTAGCATTCTATTTCAACCTTTCATGGGCAAGGCCCAATATCCAATCCAACACTCACTTTCAGGACATTGGCCTAGTTGGACAATGCAAATACTAGGATTCCACCTTTGTGGAAATGTCAAGGAATCATGAGTGTATAAAGAGCTTTGAGGTTTGGTACTAAAAGTTAGCAAATGAATTGCCAAAAACTCATGAAAAGAAAAAATTAAGGGAAAGATAACATACCAATTTCCAATCATCATCAATAACAGGAAAACCGGTGATTCTGTGTTCAACAAGAGCTTCCAGTGCTATTGGCGTTGGCAAAAGATCAATAAATTAGAACCTTCCTTTTTAAATATGCATATTTACACACACACACACACACACACACACACACAAACACAGACAACATATTATAAGATATAAGCTAAGCAAACAAGTACCTTCATCAACAGTTGTTGTTGGCTTTACAACATGCAAATCCTCTTTTCTCGTCATGAAATCCCCAACTGTATATACTCCACCTCTTGGCTGCATACACTCAAAATAAAGAAATGTTCATTCAAATAACACGAGTAAAGTTCGAAAAAAAAATATAACTATCTTCCAACATTGACAATGCTACAGCATTTTTCTTCCTAAATCAAGTACGGTTGAGTAAGAATAATACAGAGAGAATATAAAAGTTTTAATCTAATTATATTAACCTGAAGCATTTGAAATTTTTTTTTTTGGCTAAAAGCTTTAGTAATTGATTTAGCACTACAATCAATATTCGGATAAAAATAAAACAAATGAAAGAGATGCTTGTAGAGCTTATTTACTGCCTCTGCATCCTAAATCACTGAAACTTGCAACTTATTACAGTAAATCAGAAAGGCTAACGCATAAACAAGCCAGAAATTTTCAAATAAAATCGAATTTAAACAGCTAAAATTCCATGCATGTAAAAGAAAACTCTCTCTAACATATTCAGACTCTAAATCAATTCGAAACTTAGTATTAATTTCAGCAAAAATAAACATCCAATAATTAAGAAGAAAAAAGAACGAACGGATAAGGTAACAAACCGAAACGGAATTGGCGGTGAGAGTGCCGCTAGCGGCGACAACAAAAGCGGATGACCTGCGAGAACTGGAGCCAGCGTTGACGGTGGATAAAGGAAAGGAAAGGCGGTGGAAAGGACGGAAGATGAGCTGGCAAGGCATATGGTGAATGGAAGCGGTGGAATTCGAAGTGGCGCGTAAGCGAGTGAGAGATAGAGGTTCGGTATGGAGAATTGTGTCCATATTTTATTTAAACGGCTCTTTCCTCTTCGGCGGCGGTGGACGGTGGTCGTTGTTTGGATATTTTTTGGTGAGGGATAATTCGAAGAGAGCCAAAAAGAGGAGTGATAGAATTGATTGGAGGTGGGAGATATAGTGATTAGCGAAGCTTAAACAAGTAACTGCCCATTTTGGGCCAAATTCCGTAGATTTTCTTAGGCGCGTGTTGATTACGACTTCAAAACGGTTAAAATCCTAAGACGGCCTTTGCGGGAAATTTTTATATGGTTAAAATTAAAGGTTTATTATTATTATTATTATTATTATTATTATTATTATTATGATGGTATAACAATAACTTTAACCCATTTATTTTTTTCTTAATTTCAACTTTATTTTTTAATTAAATTTGAATATTTAATCATTAATATTTTAAAATTCAAATAATTTTTAACAAAATACTGATCAAAATATTAATTTTTGATGATGTTGGTGTGCCAACCCATATATTATTTCAAGTTAACATGTCACTATTTTTCTTATATATCATATCAAAAATAAAAATAAATTAAAAACATAAAAATAGTATGAAATACGTAAATTGCTATCTGAGGTTGTCATGTTTAAAAATTAACATTTTAGTCAATATTATCGGTTAAAAGAATAACAATTTGACTCTTTTATAAAAGATGATGGTCAAATTTAATTTTTTTAAAGGTTGAAGGTTAAATTTTGCTCAAAAAGAATAAAGGTAAAATTGACAAAATATATAAATGTTAAGCGTTGAATTTATCATCATGTCTTTATAAATCCAATCAATGGATTTTATGTTTATTCGTATACATCATGCATCTCAAGTTTGTCGTAATTTTTTATATAAAAATATTTTCAATCGTTAAATAGATATTGAATGGATTCAAAATTTTATTTACACGACAAGTATAATTATATTGACAAATTGATTGAATTATTAATTTTTGTCAAAGCTAAAAATGTAAAATTTTCATTATTTAGAAATCTTAAAAAGGCTTAATTGAATAAATAATTATCTAAAATGGCTAACATTATAATTACCTCGTTTAATCAAGTAGAGGTGTTCATTAGCTGAGCTGAATTGGGTTCGGATCGAGCATAAGTATGATATTAATATACTTTATATTTGCCCAAATTTGGTCTATCTCGAAACATGAACCAAAAATTTTGTCAAAGTCTGCTCATATTTGTAAATGATTAATCTAAACCTATTTTAAGTCTGCCCATATTATTTATAATTTTTTGAAAAAAAACATTTATATTATTTTTAGTTTAATATTTATTAATTTTACATAATTTCATTTATTAAGAAAAATATAAGCATCTTAACTATTTTTAATGTTTACATTATAGTAGTAAATATTACTATAAATTTAATTTTTATATGTTATAAATTATAATATTAAAATAACATAATATGATATTACAAACGTAAAAAATGAGTTAAGCTGAGTTCGACATTGAATGTTCAATTTCAAACCCAAATCATATTTTAGAGGATTTAATTTTTTACAAAAGTCCATTTTTCCAAGTTTAATTTTTTTTATATCCTCTTAAATTTCAACTTGGGCTATTAGCCCAGCCCATAAGCATATCCTATTTTTGCCACTTATTCACATATCATGCATGTTAACTTATGTGGTAAAATTTATTTGACTTTTTTATTTTTTTAAATTTCATTATTGATAAAAATTTAAAAACTTTGACACTAAATATTATTTAATTAATTAAAATTTTAAAATAATAGAGTTAATATGAAAACTTAATTGAGATAGAGGAAATCTTTTATATTATTATCTAGGGATAAAGAAATATTTAATATCTAATTTTATAACTTTTTCAATTTAGTCCCTATATTTTTTTGGCCCACAATAGTCTTTAAACTTGGCAAAATTCTTAAATATTGATCCGTGTCATCATGAAGTACTATAATCTCAAAGTGTCAAGTCATTACATAGATCAATATTGAAAAACAACCAAATTCGTGAACTAATGTGAACAAAAAAATTTAATCAGAGACCAAATTGTCAAATTCAAGGATTAAATGTTGCCTTATCCCAATTATATATTATGTTGTTTCATGTATAAGCACAGTTTGCCTTTTTAAGGCATAATAATTTATTTGGCGCTCAAACTTTGCAAAAAAAATAAAAAATTTAGTTCTCCATTTAATTTTCTCACTCTTTTTAGCCTTTGAATTTGCATTGTAGATAAAATCACCCTAAAATGAATGGAAAATTTAACTTTTGTTAACTTTGCTAACATGACATTCACGTGGAAGTCCACATGTAGGCCACGTCAAAAATTTAATTTTTAAAATTTTTAAAATATTTTTTATAATCTTTATAATTTTTAATAGTTTTATACTTTTTATTTTTTCAAATTTTTTATATTTAAAAGATTAATTAATTGCTAACGAGGCATCCATGTGCCAATCCACGTATATACCATGTCAGTAAAGTTAATATATGTGAACTTTTCCATCTATTTTAAGCTGATTTGATAAGCAATGCAAAATTCAAGAGCCAAAAAGAGATAAAAAAATTAAATGAAGAGTTTAAATAAATTTTTTTTATAAAGTTGAAGGATCAAATAAATCATTATATATTTTTTAATGCGTCGTGAGGCTACAGTGTCTTGGATGCCATGGTCAAGTAATTCTCAACACAATCACGGGTTAATTATTTTCCCTATTTGTTATAGGCTCATGAATTGTTGAACTATGCAATCAGATTGAACATTCGTGGTATCAAAAAAATTCAAGAAGACCATAAGCAACTAACGTACCAAAATGGTCATAGGCATACAAGCTATGAAACATAAGCACCAAAATTAACCAAAAGCTTGCAAGCTAGGCATCAAGCCCGTCTAGTCTGTCCCAGATCCATGGAGGCAATGGTTAAAGTCAAACAAAAGGAGTAGGCGGTAAAAGTATTATGTATTTCTTTGTATTAAGAGTTATGTTGTATTTTATATCATTTATTTAAAAAATAGGTAAATTAATTTATGTACGTTGGATTAAAGAGTATACAAATCCTTCTATTAAAAATTTTATACATTTTTACGGTTAAAAATTGGTTTCTATATATTAGCATGAGGTACATGTGGGATGAAACCATGTAGCCGTCTAATTATTCTGTCAACCATGCAAATTTTTAACAATAGGAATGAATGAATTTTTGACATAAATGACCAATTTGCTCTTTAATCCAACGCACAATGACTAATTTATCCTTTTATTTTTTTATAGTAAAAATGGCAAAATGCAATTTGTTCATGATACTTTTACTAAATATGAGAATAAGAAAAAAGAAAAAGAAAAAGGTTAAGCCCTCCACATCAGGCATATGCTATGATATTCAAAAACCCCATTTTGTTGTATTAACTCCAACAAATGAAGTGATGCTCTTCTTGGCAAACCATCAGATTCCAATATAAGCAATCAATACCATCGAAACAGGAGAAAAAAACACAATAATTCAAAAGAAATTCTTTTCTCAGAGTGAGAAAACCGACCCACTAAACGAAAGTTGAGGGAGAAAATGACAATGATCTTCTCGTGCACTGACTAAGCCGGAGAAAAGCTTGTTATTATGTCGGAAAAGGAAGGGAAAGCTTTAACTTTTGTGATCTTTCAACTATTAGATTTGTTTCATTTGCAAGCTTCGAAAATATATGTATCAATCTTAATCTAGTTTTTGAGGCAATGCCCAAAAATTATTCAAGCCCATTAGCCACCTCCATTTGCTCTAAGGGCATAAAACCAAGCTTATTGTTCATAAAGCGTAGAATATCTCAAATAATAAACATTAGGATTGTCAAAAGGATTCATCATTTAAAGCAAAGACCTTAATGATAAACACTAAGGTTGAAACACATTGTATTACAATGGCATCATTTGGGGATCACATAATCTATCAGTATCTGTTGTGTAATGACATTTTAACCCTTTAATCAAATTTTATCTAATGAGAGATGGAAAAGGGGGGGGGGGGCATTTCATTGTTGTTAAGCCAGCTCAACCCTGCAATGATAGAGAGGGAGACAAGGGTTCAGTTTAGCAATAGATACTACAATAAAAAAGAATCTCTCTTCTCTATTCTACACCCACTAGGATCCTATGTATATGCTAATTTTAGAAGTCAACTTCAATGGTGCTAAGTGCTAACTTTTGTTTCATGGTAAGTTAAAAATCCTAAAAGTAATGATTCAATTTGAAACCTACTATTATGTTGGGCATATGAATCTAAAAACTTGATTGAATTAATTTGGATCTAACCTTAATTTGATTACAAAAGTTAATAATTTGAATTTATCCCATTCAAACTCAAAATTACACAAAAACCAAAATGAACAGAATACGAAATTACTCGAACTAAAAATGACTTGAATGAGTAATTTGAAATGAAATGAATTCGATATGACCCTATCCCAAAAACTCAACTTACAAACCCAAATGATCCGAACCTAAATGACCTGAACTGGAGACAACCCAAAATCTAAAATGACATGAACTCGAAATTGACTCGAACTTGATCCAAAAATTTTAAAACCTATTGCCCCACCTCAAATTCGACCAAACCTGACCAACTAACAAATTCATTTTAATTTCACCAATTCGGTTTATAATAAAAATTATTGTTTATTCATTCTAAGTGAAAATTTTATATTTTATAAATAACATGTAAAATACACAAACTCTTTATTTTTTGCCAAAATTTATCAACTTTGCATGTTGTCTAAATTGTTCTTATATGATGTTGCATATGATTGACGAATCTTGACGAGAATTAGCAACAACGATAATAATTAGACTAGAATTTTAAATTGAAAAATAAGAGGATTGAATATTTAACTTTTAAATTACAAGAACTTAATATCAAATTATGAATAAGTGTAGGGACTACTACCATATTTTAAGCTTTAAGAAGTATTAAGTTTGAAGGGTCGGCAGAGATTTTTCTTTTCTTTTAAAGAAATAGTCCTAACAGCTAGTAATAGAAATTGCCGAGCTTTTTAAATTAATTTTCCAATTTTAAAATAATTTCTTAAGAAAAGGAAAAAGAATTTAATCATTATCCATAACTCTTAGAAAATTTTGAAGTTGAATATTTTTGAAGTTACATACCGTCATTTTAATATTATGTTCTTAATGATCATTTTTATTTTCATCTCATCGTCTTCACTGCATTTAAATCCAAACACATATATCACTGTTGATTTTACCATAATTAATCTCACCGTTTATCTAAATTAAGCGTAGGCTCTTTTAAGTATTAAGAACTCATCTATTAACAAGACAAAGTCACATGGCAAAAAATGGAATCATTTTCTACATATCTCAGCAAATATGCATGACGAATTGAATGATAACGAATAGGAGATGCCACATTAGTTAATAGATCTAGACAGCTTGAAAATCAACTATAAATACTAAGTTTTATTCTCACCTTAGAAACAACTTCTTACATATACTCGTTTATTTCATTATCATCTTCAACTTTACTCGGTGACGAATCTTGAGATTAAATTTTGAGAAGTCTAATTAAAATTTTTAAAATTTTTCGTGAGATTAACGGGAATTACCCAAAATATAATGTATAATAATTTTCAAAATTTTGAAGTGCTTAATTAAAATTTTTAAAAAAATTCAAGAGAAAAGTGAAATTTTCTAAAAATTTTGAGAGGGCCAAGGCCCCTAAACACAAACTCTAACATCATTCAATTTCTTCAAATAACTCAATCACACGTAGCCCTAAATGTTATATAGTTTGTAGTTTCCATGAATGCAACATTTCTAAAAATATGCAATGATGAAATTAAACATAGAAAGTGAAATTTGTATAAAAGGAAGTTAATTTTTAGTCCTTGTTTCCTTATAGAGGAATGGTGTTGAATCTTATGCAATTTATAAGGCTTAAATATTTGCCATTTTGATTTTTCAAGTGCCATTTACGAATTATCTATTTTAAGAATGTTTCTAAAACAAGTTTAGGCAATATCTCCAATTTCAACCAGAAGTAAACACTTGAGTTAATATAATAATAAAAATTATATACTTCATTTATTATTTAATAAATCATTTTTATTTTTTAATGTGTTGTGAAGTATTTCTATTTGATAAATAATTATATTGATAAGTGCCTGATTTCTTAATCATTTATGTTTTTTTGTGCGTGTTGAATTATGTTATTTATGTTTTTAATTATATTATTTATTATATTTATTATGTATTTAGGGAATAATTGGAGAAAAAAGAGCTTAAAGTTTATTTTAACAAGTTTTTTGCGTATTGGAATTTTAGCCATAACTTGAGCTACAGAATTTTGTTTTGGGCCCATTATATAACGATTCAAAAGGGAATTGAAAGATCTAACTAAAGTTATCTCATGACTCAAGCCCAAAAACGTTAGGAAGGCATCCAAAACGGCCCAAAATGTAATTAAGGGCACTTGTGTCTTTTCTCCATTATATATATATTTTTTGTCTTATAAATAGACATTATTAGGTTAATACAGGGGGAGACTTAGCCATAACCGCTCTTAGGTTTATTTTGTTTTCTTTATTTTATGAGTTACTAAACCCTCTTTTTTAGTCAGAGGTTAATCAAAGTTTGATTTAGTGAATTTGTGAGACTTAATTTGCGCTTTAATTCTTCTTTGTTATTTATTATTCATGCATTTTCTGTTTTAATTACAATTGCTCAGGTTTATTGAATGTTTGGCTAATATTCAATAACTTAGAATGGTTGTCGAATCAATTAGAATAAATTAAATATGTAATTGTTTAATTCATTCTAATACTAGTGACGTATAACTTGTTTATGTCGTAGTTTACGATTATGTGGTATGGATGTGTGATCTAGTTTAAATGAACGCTGTTGTCGGTAAGTTAAATTTGCATTGAGTTGTGAGGTTATTTATCTGTTAGGAAAATAACTTCAAATGATTTACGTCTTGGTTACTGAATAAGTAATGAGAGATTTATTGCCTCGCATAGAGTCAACAACTAAAACTAATTTATTAAAGGCATTGAAGACATCTTTGCATCGATGTTCGAATCCACGAAGCAAACAAATATTTTATTTTTGGCAAGACCTTTTTCCCATTGATTTTTTTATAAAACTCTTAATTATTGTTTCATTCGTTATAAGTTTTCAATTTAAATTTAGTTTTCAAGTTAATTTTAATTTCTGGTTTTATAAAATAAAATAAAACCCTTCAATTTAATTTTCTTGTTCTTGTTTAAAGAAATAAAGTTATTACCAATCACGACTTTACTTGCCACTTCTACTAATTCATCTTTTTCAAGTAGGTTTTATTTTGTAGGTCTCGACAGGCTAACATATATATTTTGGTACTTGAATGTAAAGGTATTAACTTTTTAGCGTTGATTTGAGAAAAAATATAATTAACTAACAATATTAGTAATTAACTTTCATCAAATCACCCTAAAACCCGAGAAAATTCATAGTCATCATATTGTATTTAATAAATTAAATACAAAATTAAACAAATTCACAATTAATGCAAAATTTATTCTACTAACAAAATCTTGAAAAATCAAACCTAAGAATATTAACAATTAACTTTTTGTCAAATCTACCTAAAACTTGAAATATACACTAAAAAGTTGAAATCGTTACTTTTTGCACCAAAATGTATAGCCTTTTTCCATATACAAGTGCTACATTGGAATAAAAAAATATAAGTACCACTTTAAAAACGTCAAACTTGAGTGCCAAATGATATAATTTAAAATATATAAATATTTTTATATAAATTGGACCTATCAATTTGTACATATATGTTTGTGTTAATTTCATTAGGGTTGAAGTGACAAATTTCATATTAGAAAGAACAATATTGAATTATAAATTTTAGAAATCGAATATAAATTTAACATTTTATTAACAAAAGTAAGCATAATTTGTATCTTTAATTCAAAAGTGGACGTGAAATAGAGTTACATTTCTTCATGGTCTTAAGATCCCTTCAAATATGTTTAAAGTTAAACTCGATACCAAATGAAAAACACAACGACTTGCTATTATCAAACTTTTCAGTAATTTCTATGAAACTCATGTTGTAACAATGACATAAAATAATTAATGGTTTAACAACATTTACAAAAAATAAAAACCCAGAAAATCTATTTTTTCTATATTTTAATTGGTTTTTCGGTTACTAGTTTTTGACGTTTATCAATTTGAAATGGTTTTAACTATTTCTAATTATATGTTATCGGTTGAACCAATCAAACTTTCAATTCTTGATTCAACTGGTCCATTCGTTTCTCTTTCGACAACATTGCCCTGCCTACCCACCTCTACTTTAATTCAATATAATTACTTACAAAGTTTCCAATTTCAATAATTTATATTATATAGGTTAGTATTTGATACACTGACAGTGTAGCTTTTAATATTAGACTATACTCTTATAGGACATTTATTATCCTTTTGGCCCTACTTGTAAAGTCTAAAAACTCCGATAATAATGTAACGAATGTTATTAGTTTTAGATATAGTGTCATTTTCGTTATTTGAAATAAGCATGTTCCCTTTAAGTGGAAATTAATCAAACACACTTGACTTGAAGAAGTAACTTGCTAATTGCAATGAGGCAATTGTGAAATTAATTCCCACCAAATTTTCTAATTTTATATGTTTTAATCACAATCTTCTTCTTTATAATTTTTCATTATTTGGGAAAAAATCTAATTAAGTTTTGATTTAACACCACTATTCCACACATATCTTTTGATTAAAAATAGGAAAAATGTTAATTTTAAATAAATAAAACATTTTCTTTCAAAAATTAGAAATATATATTTTTTCTCAGCAGACACCTTTGCCCAATTTTCGAAAAAATAGTTACTAAAAACAAAATTAATATTTAAAGTTTATTGATTAATTATTGGAATGAAACCACGTGAAGAATAAAATGATACGACAATGTGGGGCTTCAGTTATCATATCCCAAAAGAAATCATATTTGATATAATCTGTTTTAGAAAATGTACTAATTTTTTGGCATAATATCAAAATAGTCCCTAACATTTGACTATTTGATCACTTTGGCCCTAACATTTTCTTGATCAAATTGATCTATTTTAAAAAACAAAAAACCCACCATCTTTCTTCTCCAATCAAAGATTAAAAAATTTCCACAAAATATTTGAAAAATAAAACTAATAATGAGAAGAAGAGACTAAACATTCATCACTTTTATTTCATTTCTGAAGCAATTTTCTTGGTTTCTACTCTCTGTTTCTTCTATCTTTGTTGTGTATATATATATATATCTGGGTTCTTTCTTGGCATTTTCTTTTGAGTTCATATCTGAGAAAATAAAGATTTAATATCAACGACCATTACAATAAAAAGGAAGAAGAAAAATTCATGGAATAAGATCGAAAATCGGATCCATGAATCTTAAACCATTATAACATTTTAGAAGTGGATGACTAATTTAAAGTTGAAACAACAATGGGAGGACATCTACATAGTTGAAAAACGGAATAAAAATCAGAGGCAGTCTTGATTGATGGATGGATGGGGGATACTTGTAGGATCTTGAAACAACCTGTCCTCAATAATAAATAAATAAATTAAAATCCTATTTTTTGGGATAATTATAAGTACAAAAATCCAGGGACCCCATTATCTCAAATCTCATAGGATTCCATGGGAAATCCCAAAACTTTGCTATAAAATACTCAATAATTAAAATATTAGTATTGGGATTTGATTGTTTCCCATTTATAGCAAGTAGACATGAAGGGCCAATTACATTAATTTTCTTAATTAAATACGATAAAATTAATTTAACTATTATGATGATTGCAATATAATAATATTTTTATATTAATATAATATATTTTTACTGTTTCTCAAGTGCTACTTTATATTATTTAAATATTTTTGTTTAACGTAAATTTTTGTGTAACGTGGAGGTCTAGTTCATCGTTAACTTTCTATTTATATAAGATATATATATATATATATAGAAATGCATGTGGATTTAATTTATTCTCCTTTTTTTAATGTTAATTTCACTTTTTTATGTCTAGAATCTTGAGTATACTACATTTATTTATGTGGGTTTAATTTATTTGTTGTTTTTTTGTTATTATTTTGTGTTCTAAAAAATAATAGAAAATAAATAATAAGAGAACCTTATGTGTTGTACCGATACAGTTTTTATAGTTCAAGTTGCACTAGTGACGTTGTTGTAATTCAACCAAAATAATAATAATAATAAAATATAAATATAAATATAAATAATTTTATTTTAGGTTTTGATTAGGTTAGTCTTGAATTTATTTAGGTTTTGATTATTTAAAAAATTATTTTAAGACATAATATTTCATATTAATGTAGTTTAGTGAAGATTCTATTCTTGAAATTGTTTTGGTAAAAATTAAAATTTTGTTTAAAAATATCCTAATAATTTGATTAAATTACGAGTAGAGTGACATCTGTTATTAAGTTCGATCTTTAAACAACATCGATTTCATTCTTTTCATTGATACTAAATTTTGGTAGACTTACTATGGGAGTAAAAAATAAAATCCTATAAAATAAATATTTATAAAAATATATAAAAGATAACGAGGTTTTGCTTGAAATGGTAATGTAATGATGTTTATAATTATAATGTTTTAGGTTAAAATCTTATTATGTGTGTATTGAGGGCAAAATTAAAATTCTTTTTCGAGAGGTTGAATTTGAATTGTAAATTCTTTATAGAGCTAAAAATATAATTTCGTTATTGTATTAACATAAAATTTTACAATTTTCGAGGATTAAACTATAACTTTTTATTTTCGAGAGGCCTTAATTGAATTTTAAATTCTAGAAGGGTTGAAATATAAATTTACCATTCAATTAACTTAAAACTCTACTATTCTTAAAGGGCTATAAAATAATTTTCATTTCGGGGATATCTGCACCCTCTAACCCAATTAATATTTTAACTATTACCTAATTAAATTAATTAATATATATATATATATATATATCGTAAAAGAATGCTCACCCATTTGGCAAACAAAAGTATATTTTTATGATAAATCACTGTTTTACCAATAATTCCATTAAAGAAAGAAGATAACTTATTATGCAGATTTTGATTAGAGCATTATCATTAACATATTTATAATTTCACCTTTTTAAAATAATAAATAATAATTATTTCCAAATTTCAACCAAACAATGTGGTTTATTTTCTTAGATAATTAGGTAATGTCTTGTATTGAATAGAAATGGTTAAAAGTGCCTAATAGGACAATTAATTTAAAATTTGGTTTTTTTTATCAAAATAATATAAAAAAGTTTAATTATGTCATAGATTATTTACGAAACTAGAACTTTTTTTTACAGTGTTTCTGGCTGCCGCCAATGTGTCAGGCGGCACCATCTTAAACTCCACACACTCATCTGCCAATCATTATCAGCGGAAAAAATATTTTTTAAGTGGTGCTGCCAATGTGCTAGGCGACACCAAAAAATATACGAATATTTTTCCTAAATATAGAATAAATACCATACAGGAAGAAAAAAAATCATTTTTTAAGGTGGCGCAGCCAATATCTAAGGCAACATCGGCTTGAATTTTTTTTTAAATTACTATTATAAAAGAAAAAAAAAGGTTAGTCACTGCAGAAACCAAAGCTAGGCTTTCACCAATTCAACATGGTTATTGAGAACGTGCGCAAAGCTTCTTTTACCGAGCAATGGTGAAGGCAACTTAACAACACTTTAATTAAAGCTGAAATGTGTCTTTGGGAAGAGCAATGGCTTTCCTGTGCCAATCAACTTAGCCAGTGGGATGTGTTGGTGCATTTTTTTAAAAATTCAAATCAATGTCCCCTAACACATTGGTGATACCACTTTAAAAAATGATTTTTTTTCTTCTTGTATAGTTTTTATTTTGTATTTAGGGAAAATACTCGTATGTTTTTTGTTGTCATTAGGAACATGGCTTAGCACTTCCTCTTCTCTATACATATGCTGCACTTTGACGTCCCAAGGTTGTTGTAATCATATTAATAGCATGAAGAATCGTTGAGTGACGCTGAGCTAATGACCTATTCCAAATCAACTAAGTCGCAATTAAACTGTCTATTTCCAGAATAATATGACGTAGACCAAGATCCCATGCAAGCTTCAGGCCATCTAATGCATCCTATAGTTCTGCTTCTACAATAGAACATCGAACAATATTTCTGTAGAAACCCAATAGCCAACATCCTTCATGGTATTGGATTTACCCTACTTGTTGTAGCTGCAACATCATCACCTTTAAGTGCACCATCCTAAAAACTTTGTACCACCCATTTTTCGATTTTCTCATTTAAAAAACTTGCAGACACTACTTCTCCTACTAGGACTAAGTTGATCCTTCATTTGTTGCATTGAATAATAAAAATCTCACCTTCTCACACTTTTTGTCAATATGCTTTCCTTTTCAATGAAGTCGACATCCAATACGTACTTGTTCCTTCGACCCCACAGGTTCCAACAAATGGTTCCGAAGAGAAAACTCCAATCTATAACATCACATGCATAATATGATAGGTTTAAATGATTAACTCGAATCCACTCATTCATATCCAACGTCAAGAATTTATGCATCATCTCCACTTTCACAACTTGTTCTCAAATTGCTTTAGCAGGTGTACAATGTCTCAAAATATGGCTAATACTCTCTATGGAATCCCCACAAAAATCAAAACGTGCATACACAACTATATGACGTTACATTCGGCGCTCATTTGTTAGCAACTTGTTTGACACTGCCAGCTAGAGGAATACTTGAATCCTCTGCGACCCAAGAAAATGCCAAATTAACTCCCAAGTCTTGTCCATCGCAGCATCAATCGTACGAGTAAAAAATGCATAGGCTGACTTCACTGAAAAATGCCTCATAGAATCAAACATCTAGCCCAGAAAATCCACTATATCGTTAAGATCCAGAGGTTTATGAGTTGCAATACACAATATTGTACTTGGTAAGGTCAAATGCTCTAACTTTGTCTATCTTCAATCTCCCTCTAATGTCACCATAGTTATAATTGACATGGTCATTAGGAACTTCTAATAACTGGGTACAATTATCAATCAAAGGTCTACAATCTTAAAGCTAATCATCACACCAAAAATCCACCTTCGTGCCACTTCATACATTCCAAAGAATTCCACCCCTAAGCTTATCCTGGACTTCACACAACCCTCACTGAAGACGAAAAATATTAGAAGGATTCAAAAATGTTGGGATTACTCCTTGCCATTTATATTTTATTTTCAACACTTGCACCCATAACTGGTCTAATTTATTAATCAAATTAAATTCGATCTTCATAAGAAATACATTATTTCGACACTATCTTTTTAAAGGCAACACCTCATTATCTCATATTTTTACACAGATCTTCGCAACTTACAAAGTGTGTTCCTCTTCTGTCCTTAGCACGATTCCATACAAACCTCAATATAATTATCTCAATCTTATGGCAAACACCTTAAGGAACAACCATATATTGCATTGCATACACCATAATTGTCGTTAGTACTGCCTGAGCAAGGGTAATATGACCAGTTAGGGAAAGCATTTTCACCTTCCGACCAGTTAGTTTTTCCGCATGTTTTGAATAATTTACTGATGAAGCAAAAGGACACCAATGTACTTTCCCAAATCTTCAACTTGAGAATACCCAAGGCCATAACTAATAACCTCACTCAAGTGGTGAGTGACATTCTTTAAAAAAATTCTGTGTCTTTTGCGCACTCACCTGATGTCTTAAACTAGCATAAAATATATCTAACGCTCTCCTCATAATTTTCATCTACCCAATTGACGCTTTTGAGAACAAGATAAGATCATTTGCAAAGAACAAGTGAGAGATATAGAGCCTATTCCATACAAGCTTAAAAGGCTTCCAATACTCATTCTTTATTTTTTTTAGTAATCAATTGAGCTGGTCTCTTCATACAAAGAACAAACAGATAAGGAGAAAGAGGCTCTCATTGACGGATACCTCGAGTGAGTGTAAAAACTTCAGTTAGCTCTCTATTCCATATAATTTGCATAGTTGAAAAGGTAACATAGTGCATGATAACATGTATCAACCAAGTGGGAAGCCCAATATCTAACAAAGTGCCTTTAGTGAATCCCCAATCGAGCCTGTCATAAGTCTTCTCTAAATCAATTTTAACAGCCATAAACCCTTCTTTACTGGATTTTTTACACAGAGTGAATAATTTCTTACACTATAATAATATTGTTTGTTATACACCCGTCTGGTACGAAACTTGGTTGATTAGGGAGAACCCACGTTGGTATTAATGGCTTTAACCTATTAACTATAACCTTAGTGACAATCTTATACAAAACTGTACAGAGACTGAATGGGCAAAATTGGAATAAAGATTTAAGATCTTCCACCTCCGGGATCAAAACAAGCAAACTATGGTTAAGCTACTCACCAAGCTTTTCCCCATTACAAATATTTCGAACAAAATCACACACATTATCTCTCACAACATCCTAATTCCTCTCATAAAAAAATTGTATGAATCTCATCTACACCAAGAGATTTCAACGACGCCATCTCTAATACAACACCTCAGACCTCCTCATTAGTAACCGGAAGTTGTATTCTCTCTCTATTAGAGTCAGACAACATACTAAAAAAACCTCTTTACAACAAACCCCTCTTGACAGAGCAATCCTTTAGTTGGTTCTCCAAATCCATAAGAAAGTTACATGGTGAATTTTAATTTTTTATCCTCTATGACTCTAATTCTTGTTAGGAGTTTTCTTTTCTTTTAGCCAATATGACCAAAGACAGTTTTGTTCCATTCAAATAATTTACACACAAAATTACCAACATTCTCTACTATGCTTTCATCTAGTCGTCAAGCATCCTTTATTAATGCAACAAAATGAGGGTCATCTAACTATACCCTAAGAAGACGGAAGGGTAGCTTACCAACTTGTTTCCTTGAGATCTCAATATGAAGCAATCTTGGTACATCAATAATAGATGTATTGACTAGATAAAGAGACCACTTCCACCTCAATATCACTATTCCAAAGCAACCATATCCCACCCAAGAAACCACACATTTCCACTCGGAATTAATGGTTGAATGTTGTTCTTCGAATGATATCATCTGCTTTGTGTCCGCCCACTAGTTGTTCTTCGAATGATATCATCTGCTTTGTGTCCGCCCACTAACTCTTGTTTCCATTAAAACAATAATATCTAGCTTATTAACCTACAAAACCCTTTTTAAAATAGTCGCAAACTTGGAGCTTACATCTCATTGTCAATTTTAGCAAATAATATTAAACCACATGTAAAAATAAAATAAACGGGAAATAGGACAAAAGGCAATCAACTTACTGGATATCTTTCAGCAAGCCCACAACATAATCAGTGATGGGTCTTGGGGATTTGATGTCTATGGAACTAACTAAAAATTTGACGAAGGTAAGTGCATCTATCAATTAATAATATATCTACGGTGAGCAAAAATATTGATGCGATCCCGGTCGCATCATGTTACGACACAACTCGATGCTACCGAGATTGGTCCAAACTCGAGGGGCCCAAGTGCAAAAATGAAGTTTTTAATTTTAGTTTGTCAATTTGGCTGCTGGAAAATAAGGACTTTGATTCATTAATTTTTAGTTATTTTAGTTTGTGTTTTTAATTATGTCATAGTTTGCACATCATTAATATGTGTTCTGCATTTAATAAAGTCATGCATTATGTAACTTTCATGTTAGTTAAGTTTGCATCATTAAATTAAGTCAAGTTAGTTTAATTATGTAACTTTCATGTTAGTTAAATTTGCATTTCAAAACCATGCATTTTAGCATCTTAGTTTAATAAATGAGTTCTTTGGACATTTATTCAACTCATCTTAGTTTTAATTAATAAGTGTTTTGTTGAACTTTATTTAATAAGTGTTGTTCTTAATTGATCTAGTTCCTAGGATTATTTATTGATGCATAAATTAAGTTTTTTAAATTATGCTTCTTTAATTAAACTAGTTGTTGGAATAATTATTGCATATATGTTTTAGTTCATTTATTTAAGTAAGTTTAATGTTTGTTATGATAAATAAGTGTTTTCATTTGTTTAATAAACTCATTTTAATATGTTTATTGCAGGTGACTTTTAGCTTATAGTGGTTACAATTCAAGGTGTTACACATTTAATTAAGTGGTCGTTCAAGTTCTTTTGAGTTACAATTAAAGGGCTGTTATAAAGGGAGCTTAAAATCATTAAAGGAGTTTTTAAAGAGCATTTTATGCCCTTTAAAATTCAGCAGCAACTCTTCCACTTCCAGCCATTTTTGGAGCTTTCAAGAGAAATTAATCAAGCCTTTGAATGTCATTAAGGAGCAGGTTAAGAGATGGTAACTATTCAACTAGCCAAGGACAACTCAAGAGTCATTTTCTAAGCCATTAAAGACATTCAAATCAGCTGAATTAAAGTGATTTTATTGAAGGAGTTATTTGGTTCAAAGAATAAGAAAAGACATCAGTTTTTATGGCACATTAAGTGGATGTTTTTGACCATTCGGTTACCTTGTTCTAGCATTATAAATAAGATGTAATCAGCCATAGAGGGGAGGAACTTTTTTCTGAATATAAATGAAATATTTGAATTGTGAGCTATCCAATTCTCTTTGTTCTTTCGGAATTGATTTGACTTATCAAGCATAGCTTGTGGCGTCCATCTTTTCTTTGTTGCTGAACTTATCACCTTTGGTGTGGCGTTCAATATACCTTTGGTTCCTATCATAGTTGATAGTGGGTCAAGGTTCCTTTCCTGTTTCCTTTAACCGAAAAACACCTAAAGACCATTTTGAGATTCGGGTCAACAATTCGTTATTGTTGGTTCATTTTCGGTCTTAGCCAATTAATTTGTTATTGTTTCCTCTTTATTTTGTTTATTACCTTTGTTTGAAGCCATTATCTCTATTTTGTTTCATTTTAAAACCGAAACGAATCCATCCTTACTCAATTCACGATTGGGCAACACATACGACTCAAAACATCACGGGACGAGTTCGTATCAAATATCATTCCCACAAAGACTAAAAGAGCTAGTAATTACCGTTTTTCTATTATTTAACCAAATAATTTGAGTAATTGTTTAAAACTAAAATTAACTAAATTAATTAACTAACGGATACGACAAAGAATAAATCAGAAAAATAATCGATTAACAACCAAAAAGCAAACCAATACCCAGGAAAGATTTCACCTAGATTTCATCTATCACTATTAATCTAAATTACAAAATTTTTTTGCTTAGTAACTTGATATATAGAAATCCCTAAATTATGCAAATATCACTTTTGAGCATAAGAGCAGCTAATGCTAGGTTGATTAATTGAAATTTATTTCTAATTAAAACCCTTATTATCGCATTAACTTGTATTATGGATCCCTCTATTAAATTTGACTTTAATTCGGTAGATTTAGGTCGTCTTATTTCTAGGATTGCATGCAACTCCACTCAATTAAACAATATCTACTCTTAAACAGGGTCTATTCAACCACCAATTTGAGCACATCAAATATTGATCATTAATCTAGATATATTAAACCAAATATTAAGCACACATAATTGAGAACAAGAAACTAAGTATTTGTTGCATAATTTGAGCACATCAAATATTGATCATTAATCTAGATATATTAAACCAAACATTAAGCACACATAATTGAGAACAAGAAACTAAGTATTTGTTGCATAAATATAAATCAAACGAAAAAATTCATCTCCCTAGGTATTTAGAAAATTAGTTCATACTTGAGAATAAAAACATTCAAAATATAGTATAACCAAAAGAAACAATAAAACTCATGATAACTTTCTAAGAAATCAATTGAGAATATTTAATCTTGACGAAAATCTGGTTCAAAATAGGCTTCAGTGGTGTTTTTTGAGTTGTTTTCTTGAATATTCTCTGATAGCTCACTCTTATATTCCTATTTTTGTCATATATACGTTCTAGAATGCTCGAAAAACCTAAAAATCATGATTTTCCATACTTCGATGCGTAATTTCGTGAAATCAACACAGTCTAACATACGCTCGTGTGGGTCACACAGATGTGTGGTATGGTCATGTGGAATGTTTCAACTCGTGTGGCTCATGCAGCTTGTTCCAACACTCCAGTTTTCACTCATTTTTTACTCATTTTGCTCTCAAGTGCTCTATTAAGCATTGAAACATGAAAAATGATTAGGAACATAACAGTCATAATTAACATTGAATAATCACCTAAAATGCATTAAGAATGATGTTAAAACATGCTACTTTTAGCACTTATCAAGATCCAGTCCCATCATTCTGACTCTGAACCTCGACATCCAGTTCCCTTATCCAATCATCCAACCCATCAAGATTACCCACTTGAAAATCACCTTGCGTAGCCACTTAATCATTATGGCCTTAGCCAAGAGTCTTTATCAGGTTAACCAACTCTCTTGACATCGATTCAACCCAATCAGCTAAGACAAGGCTTGCTTGGAGTTTTTGATGGACTTGTTTCCTAACCTTTAAACCTTTCTTTATTGTTTCCTTCATTGATAGTGCTTTTGTTTTAACACTGTTCAAGCTCTCCTTAAGTGTCCTATGATTCACGGTGACGACTTTCTTTTTCGCTAGCATAGTCAATGACTTTTACCACCTTATGGAAAGGTCTAGGAAAGTTAGTGTTCTTCACATGAACACTTTGGATAAAAGATCCCATACCCACTAGGCTGGCATTGCTTGGTTTAACATCCTTATCTTGCCCAACCATAATATCCCCAACCATATTAGTTTCATGGGCTATCTTAGAGCTTATCTCTCTTTTTTTTTTCTTGTTGAATCCCTTTTGCTTTAACATCTTGCCACACCATTTTCTATATACCCACACTTTTATCTTGGATTTTAGTATCCCTATGATTCATTTCACCCAAAGTTTCCACTCGCTCCAAATCAACAAGGATATTAAATCTCATTTTCTTAAGTGTTACCTTATCTGAAGCATGAGCCTTTTCTTTGTTGGGCTTTATCCCCATATTTGTCGGCTATCGTTTTCTCCCCATGGCCTACATCCACGATCCAAAGACACTCTTTCCCTCCACTAGAACTTCTAATGATGGATGATTATGCTGGTTTATTTTTGTAGAATTCGTGTGCATCTCCCCTTCGATAAACTTGATGATAGTTCTCATTACTATGCCTATAACAACCACAGTGATAATAGATCAATGGTAACCCTATATTCCACATAGTGTGCAAAACCACCAATACTTATAATGCTTGAAGCGATTTGTTAAAATCTAAAACTATGGAAAACCTAGCAAACTTCCCTCGCCTCTATTCTTTATTGTTATAATCCAGTTTGGCTACTCGACTAAGAACACCCGCAATGACCCTTAACAACTTCTTGGTATAATAGCGACAATGAGCCTTAGTAATCTTATCCAAACAACGATTTTCGAAATGTGCTTCTCATTCGTAAAAAAATATGGCTTCATGGTTGGACAATCAAGTAATAGCCAAACACCATCCACGGACCTTCCGTCAAAGCATTAATAATATTGGTTTTGTGAGAATTTTACCAATAAATAATCATTTTCTATGTCAACAACTTGAAAGTCTCCATAGGGTTTCTAAAGGGCATGGGTTCTATTAACTAACGCTCTATACCCAATAGATCTCCCCAGCAAGCGCACCACAATAGTTTGTTCCATACTTTGATCCAATATTTCATGAATACGATCAAAGAAGGAAATCTCAGGAAAAGGTCCATTTGAAAAGATCTTAACATCTTCCTCAAATATCTCAAAATCATCATCATCCAACAGTATTCCCTTAGATCTCATTTTCTACTTTGTATTCACTGAACGACTCCTTATAAGATTTTTATCCTCCATTACAACATCTGCAAGATCCCAACCATCAAGATCCTTATTTCGAACCTTCTTCGTTGCCCACTCAAGTTTCGATGAAATCAGAGACTTAGGCCGTTCAAGTTGTTGTACGGAGGACAAAGTCATAAGCTCTAGCTTTTATTTAATTCAATATTTGTAATGATTATTTTTTTATTAAAACTATTGATATAATTATATCTAAATAAAGATAGGAAAAGGGTTTCACAAAAGTCAGATCCTAAACAATATACTAACACTTGAATCCAGGTACAAGTTATCACTAAACCATATAATTAGTTATATTTTTAATTTACGTAATGAACTTATTTGTATAAAAATTAATTGGATGTTGAAAGACAATTAAAACACTTCCCCTAGCTAAGTTGTCTTTAAGTAGAGTAGCTTAAAAGTCATGATTAAAACTATATTTTCCATTTTCTCACATGAACTGTCCAAATAGTAATAAAATTTATTTTATAAGGTTGCCTTTATAATACATTAATGAAGTTAGACCAAAATTAGAGTACAATTAAACTTAATTTTCTCAAAATTTTTTTAAAAGAAACCCATTTAGTTAGTATATATGATTATTATAATAGTGAAAAGAAAATCATTTTTGTCATGTGAATTTCCAGCTCAATTCCATTGAGTTCCCTTTGCTGGGTGAGTATCATTTTCTTTATAATTATTAGTTAAGAATATTAAAGATGAAATACAAGATTCCAAATACATGGGTACACAACAAAATTATTTAATGTATACAAATCTTAAACATCACCTAATTCAGTCATTTGTCTTATTTTATAAAATTTGAGTTCTTGAAATAGAGTTTTTCTACTTTAAGGGGTCAGGATCTTGCTTACTCCTTTCGTAAAGTATAAAGATAAATATCATAATATAATTTTTTTTTTTGTTTGAATGGTAAGGGGAAAATGTTATCCAAAGCTTAAACCTGAAACTTAATAATGCAAGCAACACAAGTTGTTTATCATCAGTACACCAATAAATAAACCCGTATTGTCCAACACATATACTACCTATCCACCATTAAATTTTGCCAAAAAACAAAAAAAAAAAATTGGCTTGACTTTGCACTAACAACATTTGGAAAAAGAATATGAAAGAAAATAGAGTAAGTACCCTAAAGGAAAAGGCAAAAACAAAGAGTAAGGTTTAGAAGCTAAGGCAAAAGGGTTAGAGATAATAAAGACGGTAGGCACCTCAATAATGAAAGTGGGCCTCTAAAAACCTTATATAATTCAATGGAGGGGAAAAATAATAATGATAATAACCATAGCCTCGTCCCACTTCCATTATTGGAAGGTTTTTTTTGTTTGCTTCTTGCTTACCATTTCACCCACTCAAACCAAAGAGAAATGATGGAGGATTTGAGAGATGGGATAGGGTTATATATATAAGCTCGGGTTCAAATTTTGTGTATTGAGAAAATGAGATTGAGAGAGTTTTTCTTCCATTTAGAGGCTAGATTTAGCCTATTTTAAATTTAATTGAGATTTCATCTTGTGATGCCTCTTGATTAAATCATCTGATTGCACTTTTTTTAATCTTTCTTAAACTTTAACAGTAGAAAAAGCTCCTCCCAAATATTAATATTTTAATTTAAGCTATTTTAGCATAACCCAACATTGGTAAATGTATCATGGAGGCTCCTATATTAAGAATCAGATTGCATTTTTGCCCTATTTACTCTAAAAAATTAACAAATTAGTTCTTGTATATTAGATCAAAGAGCAAAATAATCATTTTTATTAAAAATTTCATCCATTTTTATTTTAAGTAACTGATAGAATAACCAGACAGTTAGTTAAACATGGCGTGCCACAAGTGCCTCATTCTAACATACAAAGACCAATTTTTAACAGTAGAAATGAATGGTTTTTTTAACAGAAAGATTAATTTACTCTTTGATTTAATGTATATGAATTAATTTACCTATATTTTAGTAGATGGGACAAAATGCAATTTAACTCTTAGTATATGTGCCTATCCAATACTTTTACCCAAAATTTTATAATTTTATACCGATACCCCTAGAATTTTGGGTTTCATTGGTTTGTTGGGAAATATGTCTAGGTGCATTATGATATGGCAATCTTTATTTTTATCTTAACCCAATTGGCCCCTACTTTCATATAGATGATTGTCTGTTTCTTTCTGACAGCACTTCTTCCTCCTTAAATTTTTTTAATTTTTAAAACCCCAAATTTATATGATTTTTTCCTTTATTAAAAAAATTTATGTCAAGCATGATCTTAAATCTATCGAATCCATCTCTCAATCTATTACAATATACACATATCTATACAATGCTTGAGTTGGCATTTATCATGTTCCTGTTGCATTTACACCCAAGCTCTTGCATAAGAGAGTGTTGCTACCTTCTTTCTCTTTTTGTTTAATTGCATTAGATATCCTAAAATAGTGTCTCAAATTTTAAATTGATATTCAAATTTCAAAACATTTGAGTATTTAAAGTATTAGTATTAAATTAATCGGGTAATTCCGTCATTTTAATTATAAGCTTGGGTGTTAAATTCAAATTTAGGTTTGATGTGAAAATATTCAAAACACGTGGATAAAATATTAAGCACATGTACTTGTTGTGTAGTAGCTTGTATAAAACATGTTTAGCAAAAGTAGTAGCTCTCGAGATTTTAATTATGATGTTTTTTTTCTTTATAACTCATTAGATATAAATTTTCATGTATTAAGTACATAATACACGCATGCTTGTAGTTTAATCCACAAGTTTTATATATATTTCATGTTAGATTTGAGTAAGCATTTAACACTTAATAATTAGGTTCACAAAATGATTAAACTGACATGATATTACTGCTCTGAAAACACACTTAAAACGTTTTGAAATTTAGAATCAAATTAAAATCTAGGACATAATTCGAAAACATCTTGCCTATTGTAAGCTTAGGATGAATTAAGAATCTCTTGTCATTCCTCACATCTTGGGATGAATTAAAAATCGACCTCCGAGCTAAGAATATCTACAAGGCCAAGATCTCACAAGCTCAAGACATTGCATGCCTACAATTTCACAAGCATACATAATAGGGATTGCTCTCCTTGCATGGACAAAAATATCCGTCACTCGTACATCACATTTATCAATTATCCAAATACTTATAAAGATATGACATAATTAGATAAATGGACTCTAAAGAATACAAAACTAATATAAGGAGGACATGCGAGATATAGAGAATAACCAAAAGCACTACCAAAACCTAGAATATGAGTTGGGGGGAGTGTAGAAACTACAAGCGAGCAAGAGAAGTGAGTCGGGGAATACAAGGTACAAGTTGTAAGTTGAAAGCAAACAGGGCATTGGTCGATGAAAGAAACAAAAGAGGCAAAAAAAGTTGGCCCTTTACCGTACTCTTTGGATTGGACTTTTCTAGAAATGTTTCCTTTTCCTTGCATTATTCTCCTTTCCTTTTGTGATACTAAAAACCATCCCCTTCCATCACTTTGGTGTGTTTTTTTTTCTCTCTACCATTTCCACAACCTCTTTAATCCCAATTTAGCTTCTTCTTTTAGCCCTTTTGCCCCCCACTTTTATGTTTTAACCCCTCCCTATCTAATTATTCTACAATTTTCCCCTATTGGGTAAAGAAAAACTTGTTCCATGTCAATAGCGGAAGAAAACAGTGGTTCAGATTCTTTATTTGTAATTCAAAAATTAGGGTTCGATTTCTATTGTTGTTGTTAACAAGTGGGAATCAAGCAATTTGTCCACTTGAACTAACCTTTTTCTTATGTAAAATATTGGTCTAATTTTGCGGCCATACTTTTAAAAGTTTTGAAATTCTATAGTTTTTCTCTATTGAGAAAATTGGTCTCTTTAGAAAATCGGAGTAATTTAATCTTTGTCAATTTCGAAAGTGATCAACGAAGCATAATTAATCACAATGTTAATTTTTTCCCTTAATTTTACATAAATTTGACTGGTATAATAATAGATTTAGCTCTCATAATTTATACATTCTATCAATTTAGTCAAGATTTAACAAATTTAGCCCACAATATTTTTGTAAATGTGTAATTTTGGGGCAAAATTGTTGTTTTTTAGAATCAATACCTAATTAAAAAATATGTAAACATCAAGGGCTAACTTTGTTATTATATCAATCAAAATTATGCACAATTGACTAATGACATTAGCGTCATAATTAATTGTCCTTAATTGCTCACTTTCAAAATTGTTAGGGATTAAATTGTTCCAAGTTTTTGAGAAGGAAAATTTTGTTCAATTTCAAAATTGAGAGGATTCAACCTTTAATTCAGGAATTAAATTTGGTAAAAAATCAAAGTGTAATTGATAAATTAAATTTCAACATGTGATATTAACAAGTATTGGGTGTAATGGTAGAGCGATTACACTCTCAATGAAAGACATAAACCGTAAAACAATATTATTAATTAAAGTTTCATTTTAAATTAGAAAGACTAAATTGGAGAATAAAAACTATAAAAGATTAAAACTTTAAAAGTTTATAAAGTATAGGGATTTGAAAGTATAGTTAGACCTAAAATATTATAATATTATATCTAGTATAAATACAGAGAGAAGAAAAACTAAAAAATGATTAACGAAAGTATATTATTGTGGATGCTGTAATGGTTTTTATGTTCTTACAAAGATCTTCAAGCTTCGTTCTTTAATCTTCTTCTACTCTATACTTACTTTTTAGCTTAGCTGATTAACTCTCTCATAGGCTTTTCCTTTTTTTTTTTTTTTTTTGTTCTTTCAGCTTTTCCTTGGAAAATCACTGGCTTTGATGTTCATTTTTTAATATTTAATTTCAGCTTTTATGATAGTTTTTTTTCTTCGTTTAAAGTAGATTATGATCATTTTTTTTTGAGAATTTTCTGCTTTGAAAATATATAGTATCTTCGCGATTTTTAGTAGCTGAAAAAGTTTGTGAAGTGAAAAAAAAATGTGGGATCTTAACGATTCTCCTGATCGTTCAAGAGGCGAGGAATCGGAAGGGTGTTCATCGCCGGTAGACGGCGAAGAAGGGAAGGGTAAACGGGTTGGATCCGTTTCGAATTCGAGTTCTTCCGCCGTGGTGATCGAGGATGGATCAGAGGAAGAAGATGCAGCAGCTTTAAAGAAACGAAACAGTAACATGATTTTTGGGTTCTCGGTGCCTGTCGAGAGCGGTGGACCAGCTCCGGTGACTCGTCAGTTTTTTCCACTTGACCAAGACCCAGAAATGAGGGCAGTTCCCACCGGAACTGCACAAGGGTTCCCTATGGCTCACTGGGTCGGAGTCAAATTCCGGCAATCGGAACCACTCGCCGTTGCTAAATCCGTTGAAGCTACAAATCCCATGAAAAAAAGCAGAAGAGGACCAAGGTCAAGAAGCTCTCAATATAGAGGTGTTACTTTCTATAGAAGAACCGGCAGATGGGAATCTCATATTTGGTCAGATTTTTTTTTTTCTCGAGAAACCTGTTTTACTATTTTCTCCCTAACCAATCAGAATTTAACCTTGGGTTTATATTTCTCATTACAGGGATTGTGGAAAACAAGTTTATTTAGGTGGATTTGACACAGCACATGCAGCAGCAAGGTAACCTTTCATGTCTTTACAATCGTATCACTCTTTATATAATGGTAAATGTTTTACAAAGAACATTTCTTTAATATCTGTCAGAGCATACGATAGGGCAGCAATCAAATTCCGGGGAGTTGAAGCTGATATAAATTTCAGCATTGAAGAGTATGAAGAAGATTTGAAACAAGTGAGAAACTAAGAACAAAGAACCCTTCTTTTTTTTTTTTCATCGTGTTGCTATGAAAAGTCACTAAATTTTGTTTATGAAAAACAGATGAGTAACTTAACGAAGGAAGAATTTGTGCATGTACTTCGTCGACAAAGCACTGGGTTCCCTAGAGGAAGTTCTAAATATAGAGGAGTAACCTTGCATAAATGTGGAAGATGGGAAGCTAGAATGGGTCAATTTTTAGGCAAAAAGTAACCCTTTTTTTTTTTTGCCCTTTAACTCTTTTCTTCATTGTTCATTTATTCAATGGGTTTCATTTTGGGTGTTTTTTTGTGATTACAGATATGTTTATTTAGGCTTGTTTGATACCGAGATTGAAGCTGCAAGGTGCAAAGTTTATATAATCTTTGGTTTGTTCTATATGATGAAAATTAGGCTCTTTTTTCTTTCTTTTTTCTGATAGGGTGTTTTGATTTTGTAGGGCTTATGACAAAGCTGCAATTAAGTGCAATGGGAAAGATGCTGTAACTAATTTTGATCCTAGTATATATGATAATGAGCTTCACAACGGTGGTAAGTAAGATTTACACTCATTAAATATTTTTGTACATCTGTTAAAAACATGTCTTCGTACATCAGATCAGAGGTATGTGTAACTATTTGGTTATTTTGTCAGTCATATCAGCCTTTAATAGTATAAATTGATGAAACTTTTAACGGAAATGATCGGTTTGCTTTTTTATCCAACGTACAAAGATTAATTTATTGAATTTTAGGTAAAGCGGACAAAATGCAATCTAACTCTTGTATAGAATTTCCTTTTGAAAGTTTTAATTTTTATGTATTTTTATGTTTTGGTTTTAGAAACATCATCATGTAATGGTAGGGATCACAACCTTGATTTGAGCTTAGGGAATTCAACTTCAAAGCAAAATAATTTAGAATTTGGTGGTGTTGATAAGCAAAATGCAATGGTGGATCAACATAGTTGGGGCTATAGGTCTAAGGTTTGTTTTAATTTCATACTACGTATAAAAATCATAAATGTTAAGGTATAATAATAGTGATTCATTTTTCATTTTGGTGATTCTACCAGCAAAATCTGCAGCAGGGACCTTGGGGAAATGATGATACAATGCAGCTTTTGAACCAAACACAGATTCAATATTCTCAAGCTTCAATTAAGTCCATTGGACAACGGAACAGACCTACTGATAACCATACGTTCAACATTCATCCTCCACATTTTAATCCGTATCGGGTTCGTATTCGATAATTAGTACTTAATTGCATGATTAGGAAAAAAAAAAGCTTCAACTAATGTGAAATCATTGTGATGTATGTATATATATAGATTCATTATCCAAGCAACAACAACAATGGAGTTCAAATAGGGAGTGATCTTTCATTGTCGACTAATGATCATCATCATCAACAATGGCAATCAACGGGATCTCACCAACTGTGTTTACAAATGGTGCAGCATCATCAGGATTCCCATGGCAGACTAGACCTTCCAAAGCTAAGAAAAATGGGTTCCACTCACTCATGAGAAAACCACTATACACACCATATTTTATCATCCACCATTGTTGGTTAATCTCTATGTAAAGATCAATGCATTGAGTTGCACTCCATTTTTTTTTACTCAATTTTCTTAGTTAACCCATAGGGAGAATTACAAAAATTATTCCCCCCCCAAAAAAAGCATTATTGGTCAAAATCACTAACAAAGCAACTAAAACAAATGATCTTTTCCATTGTCTTCAATAAATTTGCTTTGCCTTCTTATGTATTGCATTAGTGTAATTTTTATTTACATGAAATATCGATCATGGAAATTAGTTCTTATTTATTAGATTAAAGAGTAAATTTATCATTCTATTGAAAATTTTATTTATTTATGTTACTAAAAATTAATTTATATATATCAAAATAATGTACATATAATATATATTTAAGTCGAAATTGATATACAACTTGGGAAATGGATTATATCTTGGAAATATGAGTGGATAGTGATGAATAGTCACCATCAATGGTGTCCTTTGAATCAGTTCTCTATAACCAAAAGCAATCAGACATGGTTATAAATGAAGAGAGGGACTTATCAATCATAACTTTTAAAACACCCCCCCCCCCTTCCTATTGAAAAGGTATTGTAATTTGTAAGCTAAAATGAAGGGTTTAATATTTTATGTCCTTAATTGCAATTATTAACGAATTTTTAGTTAATAATATTAAGAACATGTGGCAAGAGTGTACGAGGAAAAAGGGTGTGTGTCTTAGGTCTTAGAAGAATATGTCCGTTTTTAAGATTAAGATAGAGACAAGTGGTTAATTGAAAATATAAAATAAGGATTTCAATTCCGTCATCTGGGTCGTCATTGTTGAATATTTTATGGGGGAAATTGCATATTGGGAAGAGCAAAAGGGGTTATTTTATTAAAAAAAAAAGGGAAATTTTTCTATAAGGAGAAAGGTCAAGGCCACCTTCTTCTGTCTTCATCATATTTAAGAACTAATTTTCTTAAAAAAATGTAGATTTTTTTATTTAAAAAAAATTCTTATTGTCTATAAAGGGATTTCATTCATGCACATTTCATTCAAATGAACTTGCTTTGGAATTTTAAAACAAATAATAACGAAATTCAATGTTTTTAAAAATAATATATTTTGGTTGAGAACAAAATGATTTTATTTAAACATTATGACTGACAAAAGCAATTAAATAATATAAATAAGAACAGTTGGGTATCATTGTGGTTAGTACATTTTACAAATAAATAATATTAATTATAAGTGAAGTTTTAGATTTATAAGTAGGGAATACTTGTATTTTATTTATTTATTATATAATTACATGTTATTCTTTTAATTTATTTGAAAATTCTAAAAATTTTAATTTTTTTGGGTTGAAATTAGATTATTTCAAAGACAAAAACGGTTGATTGAGAAATATGCTCTTTTTCTATTAACGAGAATTGAACTCTTGACCGCATGATTAAGGGACAAGATGAGCTATGATTCATATTCGAGATCCGTAACTGCCTCTCTCAAGACTAATTACATAAAGAATGAGATGAGATTCTAAGTTGATGACATAAATAGTCAAACAAAATGCATAGGGAAATCTTATATAGAGATATGAATCAATGATAGCTGATAAACGATGCATTATAAGTTATCTATTAGTTTTAGGGTTGATGTCAGAATCTTTATCATAATTTGCATGTGATGAACTCTGAGGTACCTGCTCACTGCTGCATTTATACGTACACACACACATATATAATGGGTCCATTGACAAGCTCTCCAGCCTAGAATCATCCCCCCATTAGCTCCTTAAATCATCACTTTCTCATCTGCCGAATAAAGCATGATTATATGTGTTGGAAAATCAATAATATCTAGCTTCCTAGCTTTATTTTCTTAAACTATTGTATATATTATGAGGATTAATGGTAGCAAACATTCCTAAATTTTAGTTTTGTTTAAAATTGAGTTATTAAAATATTAATATTATATCAATTAAGTCATTTTGTTAACTTAATTGTTAATTTAAACTTGATATTTAACGTCTAAATTAGTACGTGGATGAAAGAATTTAATTGATACGATATTAATATTTTAAAGGCTCTTATTAAAATATTTTTTAAGTTTAAAACCCATTTAAAACGTAAATTTATAATTTAAGGATTTATCGTGGAATTAACCCATTTTATATTATAGAAGTTGACTAGACTTAGCACATAAGGAAATTAAGGTAATATAAACCTAGCAATTAAATACAGATGAAGTGGATGAAACCCTAAAAACAGTAAAAAGTTAAAAAAAAAAAAGCAAAGGGTAATTAGTAAATTACTGTGTTGTTTTTACTTTATATCGGCTTTTATAGTTATAGGCGTGGCTTTCCATTTATGGGATTTCTTCAACGGCTCAACTTTCTTTCCACTGTCCCTCTTGCAAAAAAGTCATCAATAAAATTAAATGCTACTCCACTTTCATTATTAATATGGTGGAGTATTTTTACATTAAATTTTAAGAAGTTTTATTAAAATTTTTATAAAAAATTAAGGATTTAATGAGAATTTAAAAACAAATGGGGAGGGGGTTTGACTAAATTTTTCAAAAATATTAAAGGTATAAAGAGAATTTCTCAAAATTTTAATGGATTTAATTGAATTCTTTTGGGAAATTGAAAAACGTAATAACTTTTTTTTAAAAAAATTTAGAGATCTAATTATAATTTCCAAGAGAGTGACGAAAAATCCTCTCATTGTTGTTTTTGAAAATCCTCGAGAATTTTTGGTTTTTTTGGATTCGGATGCCATTTGTTTTTAGGGGTGAGTAAAACTTGATTTGATTTGAAATTGTTTTGAATTTCGAGCTAATCGAATTGAGTTATTCGAGTTAACTTGAATAAATAATTCGAGTTTCGAGTTCGAATCTAGTTGAATTATACAATTCGAATAACTTGATAATTCAAATAACAGATTGGCATAAATACCCTTTTGGTATTTATCAATTTTGAAAATGAGCAAATTGGTCTCTCAACAAAGTTAAAAAAAATTCAAAATAATTTTAAAAATAAAATATTTATATTTTTAAAAATATATAAAGAAAGTTAAAACTTTAAAATTTTCTACAATAATAATTTTAAGGACTTAAATAAGTTAATTGATTATTTAAGTTTATCATAATTTTGAAAATGTTTTCAAATATATATGGTTTCAAATTTATGTACCCAAACATAAATTAATTATATTGTAACAATATTTTAATTTGACATGTTTAATTTTTTAATTTAACTCGAATGATTCGAGTTAGGATAATAAAATAAGACTCGTCAACTCGATCAACTCAAAATTTTTCACTCATTGGATCCAACACTCATAACTATATGAAATTCCAATCAAATCTAACCATCTCTTTCTCCCACTCATGTATTTTTCATCGACAAAACTTGAATCCGATATGTATTTAAAAAAAATAAAAATAAAAAATAGAAAAATGGTAATAATATTAGATTGGCGATGAATGTGACTGCGATAGAGACATGACAGAGCAGGCATTGGTCCCACTCTCTTTATTAAAAATAAAATAAAATAAGATTGGTGGCGTTAAGTGTTGGATCGCTTTCATCATTCATTCACTCAGACAAAACTTCTTCTTTAGGTTTTATTTTATTTTGCCAAATTACACTCTCCTTCTCTTCTTTCAGACACTTTCTATTTCTGGAATTCTATTATTCGTTTGTTATTTTACACTTTACCTATTTTTCCCACTTTCTCTACAATTATATATATATATATATATAACATTCTTTTCTTCTTTTGGTCTTATTTCAACCTATTTGGTCTTATTTCGACAAAACAAATGCCATAATTCTAAGTAAATTTATTAATTTTATTTATAAAACTTGGGTTGATTTGAATGGTTTCGATTTCGATTTAAATTAAGAGTTTATGGTTTGATTCATCCTGGATTTGAATCATTTATTTCATGTTTATGATATTTAGAATTTTATGAGTTCAACTCGGAATGTTTTCGGTTTTATTTCATATTTGGGTTTATTTTGAAATCGAATAAACACATTTAAATTGGTGTTACGAGTCTCTTCAATTTTTCATACCAAAAAATACATATATAATCTTGGAATTTGAAGTGCTTAAAATCTATTTTTGATCATAAATTAATGTATTTTAATTAATTTATTGGTGCTACCTAACCTAAAGCAAAATGTATAGTTAATATATATATATATATATATATATATATACTATTAATAAAATATTTGATTGATTTGGTGTCACAAGTTAATCGGTATCAACTCTGTTAGAAAATGAGTAATAAACCATTTCATTAAATGATTAATATTATTATTTTGATGATCTTTTGTCTTTTCATAGTTTTATATAGTTTTAAAATAAAAGAATAAAATTAACATGTTTAGAAATTAAACCTGTATTTAATGGATTCATAAACAAATTCTTTATCACTACATCAATAATAATTCTTGAGTAAACTTGAAAAAATTAACTTTTAACATAAAATGTTTTCTCTCACCGAACTTGTGTATTTATATTTGTACTTACTATTAATAAAACCCTTGACTAAGTCGGTGTCACGGGTTAATCAGATACCAACTTGATCAAGAAATGACTAACATACCCTTTTATTAGATGACTATCATTATTATTTTCATGCAAATTCTTTACCACCACACTTTTAAGATATTTATAAAAATCCAAAATGGTGGGAATAAATACTTTATATATAAATTTTATATTTAAAAAATGAATGTTAGAAAAACAAAGCTTTGGTCTAAAAATATTAAATACTTGTCGTAGTTAATAAGAAGATATAGGTGTAGTTGTATTTAAGTGCGTAATATTTTTCGATTTAAGAATTTGAGACGATTTATGAATAATTTAAGAATGGTGAAAAAATAAGAGAAATGAAAAAAACCATAAAATATATTTATATGTAGACTTTTTTTTCCCTAATTATGTATATTGTATTATTTTTTAATCACATTATATTTGTATAGTATGATTTGAGATTTTGAAAATTATGGGATCAGATTCTTTTGGTTGAATATTGGTACAAGTTATTCTTATCTGATTTGGGTTCTTTTTTCTTCACCATTTTGGAACAAAGATGATGAAAATGTGGCTCACGACAAAGTAAGTTCTATGATTGTTGAGAGGGAATCCATGAAAAAGCAACATTTAGTACATAGATTTGGTAATATTTTTAAAAATTGTGCCTTAAATTTTTATATTCATATTAATCCTTGAAATTGGTATATTTTCTTAATTTGCACCTAAATTTGGATTCGTTAAGTTATGATAACATGGCAATACGAGATTGTGCCATGTTATCACCTGGAAATATTTAATTTTAAAAAGATTATTATTTTTAAAGATTTTATATAAAATTTTAGATGATGCATTATTGAGGGGGGTCGATTCCTTCAGGAGAAGTTTTCAATGTGTCATCTGTCGAGTAGCGACCTAGACCCCCAAGAATCAAAGGCATGGTCCCTGTGTCGGGATTTTGTCGTCAGGCTCCGCAAAGAGTCATGTACAATTCATGGAGGGAGTGCTTCAGTTGGTGGTACAGGGGCCTTTTATTGTTGTGGGGGGGGGGGGGAGGGGGGGAGATCGACTCCTTCCAGAGAAGTCTTTGAAGTGTCATTCGTGGAACAACCGACCCAAACCCCCAATAACTGAATGTATTGTCCGCAGCCTCAGCGGAGAGCCATGTACGGTTTAAGGATCAAATTTAAAAAAAAGTTGCCAAATTCCGAGACTAATGTGAAGAAAGAAAAAAAGGTGAAGGATCAAGTTGAAAAAATTACCAAAATTAAAGACTAAATTTTGTTTTATCCAAAAAAGCAGCCAATATTGAGTTTGATCAGAATCCAATTGCAAGTTACTTGACAGAAAGGAGAGAATCATGGGATACAAATTTTAAAAGATTCATTTTTCTTACATCATAGAATATCTTATTTCCAACTTTTCATCATGTCGTTATTCTCCTTTTTTAACATCCAATATTTTCAATGAAGTTACCCTTAATTGAATCATCCCAAATTTTCCTTTCCATAATGGATTCCATTCAAGGTTTTGCTTATGGAAAAAATGGAGAAAGTTTTATAAAGAGAAATCATGTTGTACTTTGAATTGACTTAAGTATCGTAAGGTATTTCGGAACACAAAGTCCGATACTTCTTAAATTATCTTTATTGTATAAGAAATTGAAAACATCTAAATTTTAATATATGCAATTAGGCTTAACGGAATAAATGTGATAATATATTAAATAAAACATCTAAATTTAAATAAAATCATATTAGTTATTTTCCAGTTCTCTTATTTTCGAAAATAAATTTAAAACTATACTCGAAATTTTTAGACCAATTTATAATGTCACCTTTAATTTTTAATTAGTTTATTAAATAATATATTTTAATTATTAAATTTAGTGCAATATTTTTATTCGCAACATATCGGCTAAATTATAATAATTCAAATATTATAATAATAAAAATATTTGTATCGTATTAAAAAAATATAGATATAAGATAAATGAATGCCCTTTGCTCGATTCAACTTGATTATTCAAAATTCAAAATTTGATATTTGATTCAAGCTCGATTGAACATAAAATTTTAAATTTTAGCTTAGCTTGAGACATAGTCGAGCTACTCAATCTCAAGCTCAATTATTAGTTTTTATACTCAAACCTAATCTCGAACTTAATTAAACTTGTTCATAGTTAAGCTATTTTTTATATAATAACGGCAAAAAAATATAATTTCATACGAACCATTCGAATCGAGTATTATAATGCTAGAATTTGACTCGATAATTACTAGTACCTCATTTATATTCTAATTATAGGACCAACCTTTGATGTTAGAACGAGTCCAAGCCTGAGTAACTCAAAAGTGTGGACTCAGTCCTTATTGGGCCTTTAAGAGCCTACTAAATTATGATGGCTTACATCCTTGGATTGTCAATATTGCATGCTTTACATCGGGAACTCTACTACTTGACTCGCAAATCATCCACTTCCAAGAATTCTACAACGTGGTCCCTTACGTTAGTTCTCTTTTATATATTTTTGTTGTATTACCAAAATATATGTATATATTTTAATAGTGCCCAAAAAGTGCAAAGTTTCATTTAATTGTATAATTATTTTTTACATGGATTATGTAATTTTTCTGTTTAGCCTAGGTGCCTGCCCAAGTGCCCATTCTTCTTGGTGTATTTCCCGTGGTACAAGCATCGAGTTGAGGGGATGCAAGTGGTTGACTTATAGTGAGCTCTTAATGCACGCATTTGAATATGTTGTAAATCCGATGCGACTTGGTGAAGGTTCATGTACTATGCATGAAATGCTCTGCTGCTATTTGGATGGGATTAGGCACACCTTGTATGTTGGGTCTAATTCTTACTTGCATGAAAAGTTCTTCTAACATCATATGAGTTAATTATTATTTTTGGGTAAAGTTTTATTAAAATGAGAACGTCTCCTAATACTTGAAGCAAGTGTAAACCCATTGCGATTATCCCCAAGCTAGCTAATTCAAGTCTCAAAATGCATAAACAAATGTTTTGATTTCTTGAAGATATCTGTCATATATATAGATGCTTTAGGCAGTACTTTATTCATAAAGTGGGAGCATTTTATAGGCTATTTTACCTAAATAGCCCAAAAAATATTATATTTACAAAAATAACCCAGGTTTAAAAACAATAACCAAAATAACTCGAAATGAACAAGAATTTGGGTTGTGGCTGTCAATGGCGGAACCCACTGTATTTTGGACTCATGATTGCTCGATAATTGTGTCGACTTTAAAAATAATTTTTGGTTTTTCATTAATGGCGGAACCCATGTATTTTTTTTAAAAATTGTATAATACTGATATGCAAAAAAGAAGGAATTTTTTTTTGGGTGCTGGCCTGTCAATGGCCGGCACCCAGTACGAAAAAAAGGAAAAAAAAAAAATTTTTAGGTGCTAGGCTGTCAATGGCCGGCACCCAGTACAGTAAAAAAAAATTTCGAGTTTTGGTTTGTCAATGGCAGGCACCAGAGTACAAAAAAAAGTAAAAAAGAAATTTTTTGGGTCTTTCATTCATCAATGGTCGATACCCAAGACAAGAAATTTTTTTTACTTTTTTCGTGTCAATATCGTGTATCGATATCTGAAAAAAGTAAAAAAATTTTTGGGTCTTTGGCCTGTCAATGGCGGCATCCAATCTGATAAAAATTTTTTTCCTTCTTTTTTATATATCAGTATTATACAAATTTAAAAAAAATACACGGGTTCCGGCCATTAACAGGCCAAAACCCAAAAAATTATTTTTAAAAAGTCTGACACAATTATCATGCAATTATGAGTCCAAAATACGAGTGGGTTCCGGCAATTGACAGGCCACAACTCAAATTTACTGTTCATTTCAGGTTATTTTGATTATTGTTTTTAAACCTGAGTTATTTTTGTAAATATAATATTTTTTTAGGCTATTTAAGTAAAATAGCCCATTTTATAAGTCATGGCATCTAGTCAAATCATGTGCAAATGCTTTAGTTTGTGCATGGTTTTGCATATTCATGCATTAAGAAGTGCTCTTGTTCCATTAACTCATCAGAATTCTAACCGCATGCAATATGAAACTTATTAAAGGTGTGGGTCTTTAACCTATATGAAAACTAAAATCAAGAGACTTGCAACAACTGAAACTGGGAACATATCTATACCCAAGAAGTGAAAATAAAACTACCAAAAAAAAAGAGTCCAAAAGCCCCTCCATTTTGTAATCAAAACACATCAGTCCAAACTCCATTACCAAGAAGTTTGGTACTTCTTTTAACACCAATGGTGTAAAAAGCATCAACGTTCGCCTCTCGCTTATATGATCTGATCTCCGGGTGTGAGACATTTGCATTTCACAAAATCGAGCCAACCGACGGAAAGTGTAACCCAAGTACCACTCCGTCCCATGCACATCCATGACCTCCAGTAAGTTCGCCACTGGGTGACCACATGGAATACAAGGCAAATGCTTCATGTACTTGGTAAGCAATGCCAGTCTCTTCCCAACATCAGTTTTGCTCAGTTTTTTCACCAAGTAGGACGAACCCATCACCATTCTCGTCAAGCTTAGCTAATTCAAGTCTCAAAATGCTTTGATTTCTTGAAGAAATCTGTTATATGTATATCTCTCTATATATATGATATTCGGAGGCTAGTGGCACTAGTCAAGTTGTAATTAAAACTGTAATAATATTAGTCATGCCTTCATTTTGATTATGATATTACATAAAAACAATGATAATCTAGCAAAGCAAGGATTATCTATCCGTTTACAAGCAGTTACGTAAGGTATAAGGATTTCGTCACCTCTTACGTAATGAAATTTATTTTAAAAAATTTCAATCTTTTTATTTTTTAAATTTCAAAAATTTAGGCTCTATTGTTAATAATGTTGAAATTATTTTATAAATTTCAAGTTCATTACAACATTATCTTTTTTAATTATGTACAGTGTTGTTTGAATTTGACTAGACTGACCAAGTAAAAAGGAAACCGGTTGGGGTATCGTTTTGAATAGTGACTTTAAACCGATCAGACTATGAAATGGTTGAACTAAGTTTATTATTATTTTTTTTTAATGATTTTTAATTGGACTAGTGGGATCCATCAGACCAATGAACCGATGGCTTGACTAGTTCGATCATCGATCCAATTTAAAAAACATTGGTTACATGGCTACCAAGTAGGTTTTTTTTTAAAATTTTAAAATGTTACACAAACAAATTTGATGGAAAAAAAATTAATGGTGATAACAAGACTAAATTCCTAAAAAATAAAAATATAAAGACTAAATTTTAAATTAACCATTAGTTAAGACAGAGTACATCAATCTTTGACGCTTCGTCAAATTAAGAGACTTCGTTTGTCTAGTACACACCATATGTCTCAGCATGTGGAGTTTCATCTTTCATACCTCTCCGGTTCAAAAAGTTATAACTACCTCTTGCATAGACGACATGTGGATCTCCATCAAGTTTAATAACTAAACTCATTATGCTCAATCGCCGCCTAGCTAAGGGTCTACTCGTACCTCAAAGGCTACCTACTCCTAGGGGCGAATCCCAATTTTTTTAGTCAAAGTTAAAATTAAATTATAAATTTTGAGAGGTCAAAATATAATTTTATCATTTATTGATTTATAATTTCATTAGTTTTAAAGGGATTAAGTATATTTCATTTCAAATTTTTAAAGGGTAAAGTGTAATTTTACCATATATTAACTTAAAATTCCATTATTTAAGAAGAGATTAAACTAAATAGTTTTCACTTTTGGGGACCAAAGCCTCCACTCGCCCTTTAAATTCGCCTCTAAAGATTCTCATTCAATTCAATGAATGTAGAAAACTCCTTACGACTAAATGATCGTTTGTGAAGTCTATAAATATCTTTTTCCTCGAGAAAGAAGTGGTACTCTACTCATGTAAAAACTTTGGCAAATTATCTCAAAAATCACACAAGTGCAACTTTTGTCTAATTTTTTTTAAGTAAAATTTGAATAGCTCTTCAACATCAATGATTCACTTACAAAAGAGAGAGCAAACCTTGGATGGTAGAACGAGTTCAACCTTGATTGAAATAAGGGCAACTCAAAAGTGTGGACTCAGTCTTTATGGGGCCTTTAAGAGCCTACTAAATTATAATAGCAATTGGGCTCTAATCCCTTCCATCCTTGGATTGCCATTCACATGTTCTAACAAAACACAATTAAATAACATAAGGATGAAATCCATAAATTATCCTTTTTAATTTGGCTAATATGAAAATAAATACTTAAATTATGCATTTTTTTTCATTTAAGTATCTAAATTCTTTTTGCCAAAATAGTTAATTAAAATTTTATTCCATTACCGTTTTAGGTACTAACAGTTAACTCGTGTTAAAAAAATTCTAAACCAATCAAATTATGATACATGAAATTTTATGAGGTTTTTGATTTGACACATAGTTATTAAAAATATCATGTGTCATAATTTGATCGGTTTGGAGGTTTTGTTTAATGGGAGTTAATGAATTGACATTAAAATGCTAACAAAATAAAAATTTAAGTACATATTTTGACTCGAAAAACTTTAGATATCTAAATGGTGTAATATTGGTTGCAGTATAATTAATTTGTAGAAACAAATTTTATATATAATACAATATCAAATTTCATATATCATATAACACATTAACACGTTATTGTTATATAATTTTAAGATTCATTCCTTCAAAAATATCGAAATGAGAAAATATTAAAGGATTTCATTCCAAAAGTTGTGTGAGGCAATTAACTTTGATTTTTAAAATTGTTGATACGAAGTTCGAGCTATGGAGGAAGGAGTTTATTCACATGGTGATGCGGATTGATAGCATAAAGATTTTTAATTCTAAATTTATAGTTATAAAATTCTTTGGTATTGTTTGAGATAATGGTTTAATTGAGCCTAGTCGAGTTGAGTTTGAATACTATTAAGTTCGAGTTCGACTCGAAATTCGAAATTCAATATTTAGTTCGAGCTTGATCGGACATCTATTTTTAAGCTCGAGCTTGGCTTGAGATATAATCATGCTACTCAAGTTAGATTAAGCTCGCTTATCAATTGTTGTACTCAAGCTCAAATTCAAACTCCAACTTGACTCGATAATTAAGTTTAGGGTTAATAGAATATATTAAAGGCTATAATGTAATTTAATAATATAAAAACATGAAAAGCTCGATAAGGCTCACAATTGTTCGAGTCAAGTATTACTAAGCTCAAATTAGGCTAGATCGATAGCTCGAGCTCGAGATTGGCTAGATAATCATCGAATCGAGTTCAAATTTTTTCAAGTCAAACTCAAGTAGCTTGCAAGCACTAGTGTTTCATTTATACCCTAGTTTTAGAGAATCCAACATAGTGAAAGTGAATACGCTTACATAGGTTCCATACAACTTTATATTGGCCACATGAGAAAGAAAAATAGCAACATAATCCAATTTAACTGAAGTCTTTTGACAATTTTATGAATTGCACTTCAACTATTGAATAAAAAGAAATAGAACAACTAAATTTTGAAATTAAAAGTAAATGATTAAATTTAAAATATATGAAAAGTATAGGGACTAGTGTAAAAATTAGACCTTTTGGATGCTATTATTATTTTTAAAAGAAATAACTTCTACAAGTATAAATACAATGTAAGCACAATCAAATCATTACAATGCCCATATGGATGGAAAACCGAAAAATATCTAGAATAAAATTCATATATCCGTAATTGCACATGATACAGCTCAAAGTTATTAATTGCTACTATTAAAATTGATGAATGTACCTATAAAGCTCCTTATCAAATTAATCCTTTTATTATTAAATAGATCAATTTAATCCCATAAGAATGAATTAACGTTGGAAGTGTAACAGCCCGATTTTGGAGCTAGATGGAACAGTGGTTTCGGGACCACAAATTCGACAAGGAAAATTTTATTTTAAAATTATGACATGGGATGCATTATGATAGGAAGGTTGCATGAAAATACTGATATGGTAAAATAAGGAAATAAAGTGATAAAAAGGGTAATTGAGTTATGTCAACATTGGAAAGTATATTTATGACATATTAATCCAAGAAAGGATTAAATTGCAAAAGTGAGAAAAGTTTTGTTACCCAAGAGTAAATACTCAAAAATTGAGGGATTAAAGTGTAGGTATGAAAAAGTTGGAGGACCAATAGTGTAAATATTTTAAGGGTGGAATAATCTAGAAACTAAGAAAAATGGATGGATTAGGACCAAATTGAAAAAGGTGAAGGAGTTTGAGGGACTAAATCACAATTTTACCAAATTAAGTGATGACTTAGGGATGGAATTTTAAAAGATCATAAAGGGCAAAATGGTCAATTAGAAGAGAGAGAAATCTAGAAGATAATGATGATGTTGGAGATATTTTAGATTAATAAATAAATAAATAAATAAATATTAGTTTATTAATATTTTAATTTGATTTTTTTAATGATATTATTTTATTATTATTAATTTATTTAATATATATATGTGGAAAGAAGGATGAAAAGCATCCAGCCATCCCCACCATTTTTGCATGCATTAACGTGAGAAGAAGAGGGGAAGAAAGAAAGTTTTATTTTCTTTACAATTTGGTCCTTTCACCAAAAATCCACCATTTTCACTTAGAAATCAAAGAAATTTCCATAGCCACCAAGAGAGAAAATTGACAAGGAGACTATGGGGAGCTAGAATATCAAGTTAGATTCAAGAAATAGAGGCTGGAGGAGAGAGAAAATCAAGTTAAAGATTGAAGTCAATTGAGCAAGGTAAGAACATCATGATTTCAATATATTTTTGAGTTTGATATTATTGAAAAAGTATGAGATTGATGTTAATGTAGGGTTTTATTATATAAGGTTATATGTTCTTGATATGTTAGTGAAGAGAAAATAAGAGAAAGTGTTGAGAAATAGTGTACAGAAGGAAAATAAGAGTGTTATAGACTTAGTAATCAACATTTTACACTAAAATAGTTTTGAAACAGCAGCAGTAGTCTGACTTTGAAAATCTACTAAAAATTGTATAAATTTAATTAGAGGATGAACAAAATATGAAATTAAATCTTATTGAGTCTAGTTTCTCATAGAATAAACGGTGTAAGCAATGGAATTGTAAATTATGAGATATAATAGGTTTTGTGAGATAAGGTCAGAATGATTTCAGGTTCCCCTGTACTGACTTTGGAAAATCATAAAAAAATTGGATAAAAATAATTAGAGGCTTAAATTTATATGTTTAAATCCTTACTGAGTCTATTTTTAATAGAAATAAACGGTAACATCATCCAAATCCTGTACGATGAGATAATTAATTTTTAGTGAAGAAGGGTCAAAACTGTCAGACAGCAGAACAGGGATGACTTTAAAGAATAAACTGTACTTATTGGCCAAACTAAAAATTCTGAAAATTTTATGGTAATAAGATATGTGATTCTAGTTTCAGATAAAATTAACGGATATCAATTCGGAGTTCTTTAGCTCAAGATATAAATAATTTAGTGACTATGACTCAAGTGGACAGTTTTGAATGAATATAAATAAATGTGAAATTATAGATAATGTTACATATAAGCATGTTATATATATTAAGGATGTGGAATGGAGAGGAGGAGGAGGAAAATATATGATTATTCAACTAGCATGAGTTTTATTAAAATGACCAATTTATATGTTTCAGGGACTAAATTGAACAAAGGTGAAAATTTAAGGGTAAATTTGTAAAATGTCAAAAAGTGTCCAAATTGTATAAAATGAATTGTTTTATTATTTAAAGTAGTAAATTGAATAAAATTTTAATTTAGATCAAGATTGGATGGAAATTGAGAAAATAGAAAATTTCTAAAATGTTCGTAAATTTTGGTATTTCGCAATTTAGCCCGGTAAGTTCGTATGAACTATATTTTGTTTAATTTCAATTGAAGTGAATGCTATTTGGTAATGAATATTATATATATGTGTTTTTTATATTGGAACTGAATTATTATTGGTAATATGTATAGTTATTAGATGCTTTGAAATGATTATCGGAAGCTTGTTGGAGATATATCACATTATCCATTGGTTCTATCGGTAGTTTTGGATGATTTGATTCTGGTTATTATGGCGTGTATAAGTTAATTTGGTTAACGTTAGCTCATTAATATTTTGATTTTGATTGGTTATAAATATAAATGTTAGATAAAAATGAAATGTCTATAAATTAATTAGTAAACTCCGGTAATGCCTCGTACCCTATTTCGGTGTCGAATACGGGTAAGGGGTGTTACAGGAAGGAGGGCATTTTTAATGGACAGTCAACAAAGGGGGCTCTTGCACTTATTTCTTGATTTTTTTTAAAAAAAAGTCTCTAACCTATTTTCCACAAATTTGACTTTTTATGTTTTTTGCCAACTATTTACCATAACTTTTGTTGCATTAGTAGTACCATACTTTAACTACTCCATTTTTTATGATCTTCTTCTACACCAAAAGCTTTCATGAATCTCAAACCACAACTTCCCTTAATTTGCCTCTTGGCCCTAATTGCTATCGTACGTGCAAATGATGATTGCGCCCCTTTGCGGTGCGGAAACCTTACCATCGGCTACCCATTTCGACTAAAGACTCAACCCCGCAATTGTGGTGATCCGAGGTTCGAATTGGACTGTGAGAACAGTACCGACAGCGTAGTTTTGATCATCGAACAAGAGAAATTCTATGTCCAAAACATATCGTATTCCGATTACACGATACGATTTGTCGATCCGAGCTTGGTTGATACAAACAATTGCTCCATTCCTCTTAGTTCCTTTCCTTTATCCGGTTCTAGTTGTGATCAATACATGATTGAAACAATTGATTTTCAATTCATGTATATAGTGAACTGTATGACACTAATGGAATCTCGGATTTATATCGATGCCTCTCGTTGCATCAACGGTAGCGGTTCATCTTCTAGCCAACAGAGTTACTTTTATTTTTTAGTCGGACGTACGCCGCCAAGCGAGTTCGATCCATCTTGCATAGTCGTAGCCCGTGTTCCTGGTGATTTTCGGAACATCTCAGGGTTGCCGACATCAGACGTGTACGAAAAGCTATCGAAGGGGTTCGAAATGTCATGGAGGTATTACAATATGAGCTGCGAGGATGATCAGGGATTTTTCATCGTACATATGTGAGATTTTTTAATCAGCCTTTCAAATTATATTTGCTTTATGAGATTGGGAAATTAGTCAAAATAATAATAAGAATAACTCCTTCGATAAATCTTAACAAAAAGTAATTTTCACTTCTTTTTAACTTGCAATAGTGGTTTAATTATGAATTTCATCTATAGTTTAGTTCTTCTACTTTAAATTGTCAAAATAATTTAATTATGGTAAACACATAAACTTCAACAGTTGATTTTTACTAATTTGTTGCATATAAATTATTGAATCGTTGATTTTTTCTAATTCATTACATATAAAAGGTTAAATTGTGCTTCAAGTCCTTGCAGATTTGTACAATTAAAATTTAATCCCTCATTTATTTAAGCTTAACAATATTACTCAATAGAACTAGTTTCTTAATTTTTATAAATTGCAGGAATGAAATTTAGAATTAAATGTGTAATAAACTATATTAATATTATTTTATTAATAATTTTTGGTGAAGATATTTTATTTTATTGATTGGATTATGATATTTGTATATATTGGTTGAATATTGAAGGTTGTCATCGTTGCGGTATGGTTTGGTAATTTATTTGGAAAGCTTTATACACTACCTTTTCAATGGCCCTCATTTAGCCTCTGACACTGAACACACACCTCCATGTATGTGTGTTCTTTTTTTTTTTAATTTTTTAATTAATTAAAATTTAGAGTTTAAAGTGTATGTTCCATTATTATGTACAAATGATTTTTATTTTTATTTTATGACAGCATCATACACTACCTCATTGATGGTAACAGGTACGCTTTGATTTCTAATAAAATTTTAAATATTAAAATGTTATGTGTCATTTAAAAACAATATATATTTTTTTGAAAAGGTGGAGTTCTGATACCAAGAACATTGTTGGGCATAATTGGCTTGATTGCATTGGTTACATATAAATGGCAAAGGAAGCATTTATCTGCTGATGATAAAATTGAAGAGTTTCTTCGAAGTCAGAATAATTTAATGCCTATAAGGTATTCTTATAATGAGATAAAAAGAATTACTAAAGGTTTTAAAGATAAATTAGGTGAAGGAGGCTATGGTTCAGTGTTCAAGGGAAAACTTCGAAGCAATCATCTTGTGGCAGTGAAACTATTGGGCAAAGCTAAAACAAACGGTCAAGATTTCATTAGTGAAGTTGCTACGATAGGGAGGATTCATCATGTTAATGTAGCGAAACTTGTTGGGTTTTGTGTAGAAGGATCAAAACAAGCTTTTGTATATGACTTCATGCCAAATGGATCTCTCGATAAAATTATATTCAGTGGAGAAGATAAAATTACATTAAGTTGGCAGAAAACGTTTGAAATTGCAATTGGGGTAGCTCGAGGGATTGAATACTTGCATCGAGGATGTGATACACAAATTCTACATTTCGATATCAAGCCGCACAACATTCTTCTAGATGAGAACTTTGTACCAAAAGTTTCAGATTTTGGTCTTGCAAAATTATATTCAGTAGATGACAGCATCGTATCTCTCACAGCAGCACGAGGTACATTAGGATATATTGCTCCTGAGTTGGTTTACAAAAACATCGGAGGCATCTCGTATAAAGCCGATGTGTATAGTTTTGGAATGTTATTAATGGAAATGATAGGAAAGAGGAAGAATTTAAACGAATTCGTTGAACACTCGAGCCAAACATACTTCCCCTCATGGGTTTATGATCGATTCAATCAAGGAGAGGATATAGAGTTAGGAGATGCTCCATTGACAAGTACCGAAAAGACAATTGTGACGAAGATGATAATAGCAGCCTTTTGGTGTATACAAATGAAACCTACCGATCGTCCTTCAATGAGCAAAGTACTGGAAATACTCGACACAGATATCAAATTTCTTGAAATGCCTCCAAAACCATATCAACTTCTTCTTGAATCATCAAGCAGTACTGAAGATTATTTTACTAAATCCACCTTAGTTGATTATAATTAGCTTTAATGTAGTTTAAACTTGGAAAAGTAAATAAAAAATAAAAAAAATTGCTTCCTATGCAACACATATGTCTTCTACAACATTAATGCCACAGGATTTTTTTGGGCAAATTTTTTAAACTTAATTTAAATTATTTACAAAATTTTAATTAATTAAATTTTATAAAATTATTTAATTGAAAGGTTTTAGAACATGTTTTTTTCAGATTTTTATTCATAATAAATTTTTAAAAAAGAGAGATCAAAGTTAAATTTTATTAACATTAAAACACAAAATTTGATGAATTTATTGGAATAAAGGGAGTATTATTAATTGCTAATTTTAATTTATGAGTTCGAGAATATTTAAATGTGTAACATGTTTATTATTTAAGAGAAGGAGCATAGTAGGTACAAAGTACAAACAATGCCATAGGGAGCTCTCTTGAGTACAGAGGGTGATGCAAGGATATTTTGTTAATTAAACCATGATATTTCCCAACTGTTATGGTGGCTACATGTCATTTATTTATAGAAGGCTTTATTCAAAAAAAATATCTCAAATGGTACTTTTACCCATTTTATCCCAAAAGTTGACACTGTTAGGAGAAAAGAATTAACCAATCAGAGACTGCCATGTCAACAATATTTGACTTTTTTTTAAATTGGAAAGGGAAAAAAAATAAAAATATTAAATGTTAATGTTAAAAATAAAAAAAATGGGTATGGTTTAGGGATATTTTTGAATTAAGCCTTAATATAATTAACAAGTATATATATATATATGTTGTATTATTTTGAAAAAAAATTACAGTAACTCAAGCCACAACTAGTTTTTAAAAATAAATATTTTATTTCAAAAAGTAAATATTGAAAAAATAATAAAGTATTAATAATTGAACATTTTGGCAATTATTTTACCAATTCCTTTTTCATTATTTCCTTCACTTTAATTAATCTTTTAATGTGAAGAATTCTTTAATAATTATAAAAATATGTTAAGTTGTTATGATTAAAAGTAATAATAGAAATATCTATAATTAAAATGACATAAATTTATGAAAATAAAAATATTATGAATAGACTTAAAATATGTTTAAATTAATTATTTATAAATATAACCAGATATAAATAAAATTTATATTTAGACTCGAGTTCGAGTTTAATCTCGAGTTTAATAATTAAAGTTAAGTGAATAATATATATAAGAATAATAACGTAATTTATTATAAATCGTTTTCCTATATTAGTATTTAACTCGAAACCACAAATTCAATTCGATAAATAACTCAAATTAGTGAGTTTTAACTCAAGAATTATCAAATTTAATTTAAATTTTCTTCTAATGTAACTCAAAAACTCGAACCCACACATGAACAACTTTACTTTGGGCAAAAGGCAAATTTTTTCCTTCGTCATCTCTCTTTCACACTTTTCCCACTAGACCAAACACATTCACTTTCTCTTTCTTCTTTATGCTTACATAGATTTCCTCATCTCCTTCTTCCGTCCACTCAACACTGTCGGTGGAAATCCCAACATCCCACGTTTTCGTTTTTAATAATTCACATTTCCCCCTGTTTTCTTCTCCAGGAGTTTTAAGATACTTAAAGAAAACCACACTACTCCACTCACCATTAAAGGTAAACACACATTGACCTTATCATTTTCTCAACATATTTCTTTTTGAGCATCTTCATTCTTCTTTTTCCGATCTGTTGGCATCAACATCATGCATGTAACGAGTTTACATTGCACTAGCTTGTTGTGTTGAAGTACATTTTCCCAGAAAATGGACCAAAAAATCTGGCTATGGAGGAAAAAATCCACAGAGAAGATCATTCTTGGTACTGACAAACTAAACATTTCCCAGAAAGGCAATGATGAGGAGGTAAAGTGAATGAAACGTTTGATTGTTTTCAATAAACTTTCTCCAGAAATTAATGGTGTTTGATGCTGTAAATTGGGTTTTTCTTCAACTTGAACTTATTAGCCATAATTAGTGAATAATTTGTACTTTGGGATAGTTTTGATTGCACTGAAATTTAACTGGTATTTTTCTCAGATGCAGATTCTTGTTTCTGATAAAAAGGAATTAGAGAATGAGCTGAAAATCTTAAATGAAAAGCTTGCCTCTGCTCTTTGTGACTGTAATTACAAAGATGAACTTGTGAAGGAACATGAAAATATGGCACTGCAAGCTATTGCAGGTACATATACATATACGTATACATATACATATACATATATTATATAGTTTTTTAGTTAATGGTGGGTATTCTTTTTTTTTTTTTATGAACCAGGAAGGGAGAAGGCAGAATCGGAGGCAACTTCTTTAAAGGAAAAACTGGATGAAGCATTGCAGCGGAGAGTTGCGAGTGAAGAAAGGGTAACACATTTAGATGCGGCCCTCAAAGAATGCATGCGGCAACTCCGGTTCGTTCGAGAAGAGCAGGAGCGAAGGATTTGCGATGCAGTGGTGAGCGTTTCGAAGGAGTTCGAGAAATCGGGGAAGGGTTTAGAGGAGAAGTTGGCTGAGACTAGTAAAAGGGTTAATAAATTAGGTGTTGAGAATACTAATCTTAGTAAGGCTCTCTTGGCAAAGGAAAAAATGATTGATGATTTAAACAAGCAAAGGGCTCGGGTCGAGACCGATTTCAATGCACTAATGGCGAGATTACAATCGATGGAGAAGGATAATGCTGCTTTGATATACGAGGTTAGAGTGCTCGAGAAAGAAGTTGAGATCAGGAATGAAGAGAGAGAATTCAATCGTCGAACGGCGGAAGCAACGAGCAAGCAACGTTTAGAAAATGTGAAGAAAATTGCTAAGCTTGAATCGGAATGTCAACGGTTGCGTCTCTTAGTCCGGAAACGGTTGCCGGGTCCTGCCGCTTTGGCTAAGATGAAAGATGAAGCTGAAATGTTGGGAAAGGACTCTGTTGAAATGAGGAGGAGAAAATTGAATACTAGTCCTACCAGTCCGAGGCTTGACCCCATAGTTGATTATTCGGACTGCCCGAGCAAGAAGATTAACATCCTAACTGAGCAGTTGCATGCCATGGAAGAAGAAAATAAGGCTCTCATGGAAGCCCTTAATAGCAAAACAAGCGAACTTCAATTGGCAAGAGCCATGTATGCACGCGCTGCTACCAAATTCTCGGATGTTGAGTTCCAGTTCGAAGAATCCTCCAAAAGTCTGCCAAACGATGAGTCAACCAGGAACAGTTCACTGTTGGCATCAATGTCGGATGTTGGCATAGATGATAAAGCTAGCAGTGCGGAATCCGGGGCTTCAGCTCTGATTTCTGAACTCGAGCATTTAAGGAATGGACAATTAAAGAAGTCGTTGTCACACCAAACTGTTGTGTCTTCAGAAATAAATCTGATGGATGACTTTGCTGAAATGGAAAAATTAGCTTTAGTCTCTGTTGATAAACTGTCTGGAAGTTCTCATGTTTCTTTGGATGAAGGTAATGGGAAGCTCAGACCATTACAAACTGAACCGAATGGAAAGGAGATAGTCCTTGTTCCTGACAGTCAGTGTGACCATAGCATGTTGAACAATGAAATGAAGCCCAAAAGTCAGTTGCTTAACAAAGTTCCCGGTAGGATAGAGGACATAACGAAAGTGATCTTTGAGCAAAGCCGTGCAACTCAAAGAAACCCGGATGAAATACTTGAGGATATTCGAAAAGCTTTGGCCTGCATGACCTCTCCGAACACTGCTGAAAGTTTTGACGAAAAAGAGGGTTCAGACCGTCCCGGTTCCTCTGATCTGTCTTGTATTAGTAGCTACGTGTCATGGAAACCGTCGAACAGTTCTTTGAAAGTGGATTCATGTAACGAGGATGCCGATGTTAATATCTGCTCAGAAGAGAATAGCAACCCACAGTTTCATCCTGATTCTTGTAAATCAATTTGCAAGATAATTGAGCTAATTGAAGGAATCAACTTACCGTCAACGGATTATAATATCCCTGAGACCATGTCCGAGAAGAGTAGGGATTCTTTCTCGTACAAGCACTCCGAAACAGCTTCAGGCTACATAGTTCGAGTTTTCCAATGGAAAACTTTGGAACTCGGTGCTGTTTTAGAGCAATTTGTGCAAGCTTGTTATGATTTGTTGAATGGAAAAACAGACCTCAACAAATTTACCGAAGAATTAACTTCAGTTCTGGACTGGATCATTAATCATTGCTTTTCCCTTCAAGATGTTTCGAGCATGAGAGATGCAATTAAAAGCCATTTCGATTGGGATGAATCGCAAAGTGAAAGTGATTCAGAAGTTGGAATTGTTGATAAATTTCACCTAACCACTCCTTACAACAATGAGGACAAGAACTTCATTCAAAAGAAAGAGCCTATCTCGAGTAACTCTCTGTTAAATCAACTCGAGGAATCTGAAAAAACCATTGAGACATTGCAGGCGGAGTTGCATACATCAAGAAAAGCCGAGGAAATGACCGAAAGGCAAGTTGAAAAACCGAAGTGGAGGACAAACGAAATCTTCGATAAACAGCATACCTTGACCAAATACAAACAAAATGAATGCCATGAAGAGTTGGTGACCACATGCCTTGACAGGTATTGCTTTTCAAACCTAATATCACGGTCATTGTTGTGGTCAATTTTGTGTGCGGTGTTGAGTCTTATGCAAATGATGTCTTCTTGCCTTTAGTGTGACGGAAAACGAAATACCGAGCTCCGAAGTCGAGCAGGATGGGAATCAGATTCGAACTGTAAGTTCATATCTTGTTGTTTATACTCTGTTCTTTATTTGTAAAATGAAAAATATGTTCACTCTTGATCATTGGCAGAACTGTGAGATTCGGGCTGCTTCCGAAAAGTTAGCCGAGTGCGAAGAGACTATACTAAACTTGGGAAAGCAGTTAAAAGCTTTGGCATCTCCAAAACAGGCATCCCTGTTTGACAACGTTATCACCACTCGAACCGAAATTGTTTCTCCAACAACATCAACTATTCCAACTCCAACATGGACAAAGTTGAATAGCCGAAGATCCTCTCTATTAGATCAGATGATAAGTGAGGATAAAGCCAAAGGAAAAGGCAATCCCGGTTCTGCATTCGTCTCTAATGGGACGACACCGATAACGCCTACAGAAAATACCCTCGTTTTAAATCAAAACAAACACCAGGAAGACAATAAAGCTGCAGCCAAATCTTTAGCTATTGTTCCTAAACAAAAACAAGGTGGAAGATTATGGAAGAAGCTTTTCCAAGGAAAGGGTTTTCGATGTTGAGGATTTCAAGTTTTTAACGAATGATCGCATGAATCAACTAAATTACACGAAAGTGAAAATGTAGATCGAGTGATGCTTATACTACTTAAAAGCTAAAGGGCCGTTTATTATTTGTTTAAGTGAGATTTATTCTGGGTTGATCATGCACGTAAGTGTTTCATTAATGGTATATTCTTTACTTTTCAGCTTCTTTCCTACAAACAAAAGCAAAGCTACCTTTCAATTACTTAAACAAGTCTGTTCAGCCGTAAGTCCAATGAGTTCGAGTACGATTAAGCATGTATTTAAAGCTTAATAAATTAAGCATTAATTCTAAATCCCAATTTCCTTTCAAGGGGCAAAAGATGAAAAACAAAAGCACCATATTTCAAACAAATGATAAGCTTAAATGAATGTCCCTCAATAGAGGTAACCTACCCCACCATGTGAAGGGCACTGCCACTATAACCTTCCAAAGCAGGGCAGTCCTCAATTTTTAAAAGGAAAAAAAAGAAAATAATAGACCAGTTATCAAACTTTTTAATCCTCAAAGAGTCCTACTATAAAATATAAAAAGATAACAATTTAATTTCATATAAACCGTCAAAATAATTTAAACTTAAAAAAGATTACATTTTTAATCGAAATTAAAAATACTCGGAACTTGGTTATAAAAAATAAAAAATAAAACAGGACAAAACAAAGAAAGAGAAAAGTGTAAGAATACCAAAGTATCATCATCACCTTAAAATAAGAGAAAAATTAAAGGTGAAAGCAGCAAAAAGCCCGCCTTAAGTGTCCAAAAACCTTTGTTGTCCTCCATTGTCACCTTCATATCCACAGTAAAAATGTTCTCTTTACCTTTTAATTTTTAATTTTTTTTGTTTATTAATCTCAGTATCGCTTCTTCGTTTTTGTTTGCTTTTTTTTTTCTCGAGCTCTGCATAAGCAGAAACAGAACCGAAATTTACAACAATAATGTTGGCGTGTTGGACGGATTACCTTAGCTTATGCAGAGTCACAGCTGCAATTGGGTACTTGTTTTTGTTACTCTTCTCTTTCTTCATCACCGTTTACACTGCTTGTTTCAATGGAAATTGCCAGGTTCCTTTCTCCTTTATTGTTCCTTTTTTCCCTTTTTTATCTATGATCCCTACAGTTTTGAGCTTAATTTGGTAGGGATTTTTCATTTCATTTTATGGGTGCAGTTGCTTGATTCATGTTCCCAAGCTACAGATTGTGGTCCGGGTCTTTATTGTGGGAATTGCCCATCTTTGGGCAAGAGTCAACCTTTTTGTACCAGAGGCCAAGCTATTATGCCCACTTCCATTGTAAGGTTTTCTTTTTTGTGATAAAAAGCTCCTTGCTTTCAATTTCAATGTATGTTTTTGTGATGGGGTTTAAGCAAATTGTTGATGGGGTGTTTGTATTTTTAGCCATTATAGTGTAAATTTGCTTCCTTTTTGGTGAGAAAAGTTCCTTGCTTTCAATTTAAGTGTATGTTGGTGATGGGGTTTTAACAATTCATGTTTTTGGGGGACAGGTTGGTGGTTTGCCTTTCAACAAATATTCATGGTTGATGACCCACAATTCCTTCAGTATAGTGGATGCTCCATCTTTACAAGGTGTTCAAAGATTGACATTTTACAATCAAGAAGACACTGTCACTAATCAATTGATGGTGTGTGTGCTTTTATATTCTGTTTCATTTACATGATCTGCTTGTCTCTTGTGTTCTTAAAGAACCAGATGAACTTATTTGCTATTTTGCACATTTGCTTTAGAATGGAGTGAGGGGGTTGATGTTGGACATGTACGATTTTAATGGCGATATTTGGCTCTGTCATTCGTTCCGGGGACAATGCTTCAACTTCACTGCCTTTGTAATATGCCTGCTGGTTTCTTTCTTCTTTTTAATTTTTAATTTTCCAGTTTTTTCGAGACAATTTGTGATATGTTCATTTGGATCTTTATTCAGCAACCTGCAATTAACACCTTGAGGGAAGTGGAAACATTTTTGAGTCAGAATCCATCGGAGATTGTAACAATTGTAATTGAGGACTATGTGCACACGCCAAAAGGACTGAGTAACCTTTTTGTAAATGCTGGTTTGGATAAGTATTGGTTTCCCGTGTCGAAGATGCCAAAAAAGGGTGAAGATTGGCCTACTGTGAACGAAATGGTGCAAGCTAATCACAGGCTTTTGGTTTTCACCTCGGTTGCCTCGAAGGAAGCAGAGGAAGGGATTGCTTACCAGTGGAAGTACATATTAGAAAATGAAGGTAACGATTATATATATGATACTTTTTTCTAGCTTCATATTGTGTTGAAATAATGCCCTCATGGTATTTCGGGTTTCAGCTGGAGATCCAGGGGTAAAGCCAGGCTCATGCCCGAATAGAAAAGAATCACGGCCACTCAATTCAAAAAGCGCCTCTCTTTTCCTCATGAATTATTTCCCAAGTTACCCGGTTGAAACCGAAGCTTGCAAAGAGCATTCAGCACGACTAGCTGACATGATCGGCACCTGCTTCAAAGCAGCAGGGAGTATGATGCCAAACTTTTTAGCAGTCAACTTCTACATGGTATTCGATTCTTACTTTATAATATATATTTGTTGTAAAATATGCAAAGCACTAACACGAGATACGTCGTGCAGAGGAGTGATGGAGGCGGTGTTTTCTATGATTTGGATAGCATGAATGGCCAAAGATTATGTGGATGTAATACAATTGCTGCTTGCCAGGTTTGTCATAAAACTGAATTTACTTGTTCGGAAAGCATTGACAACTTTAGTTCCGATTATCAGTTAAGTCATTTGAGGGCTTATGGTTCACCAATAATGATGGGATTTGGGTGGTTTAGTTCAGAAGCTAGCATTTCATCGAAAACAGGTCAATTTCTTATAATGACGTAATCCCATTTTCTGAACCTGTCTTGGTTCTTATGTAGGCTGGAGCACCATTTGGATCTTGCAAGAACATTACAATGCCTTCTTCAAGTCCAATGACCAATACTGCCGGAAGCTTTTCTGGATCTGTTCAATTCTCGAAATCCGCTTCAACAATCTATTATCCTAATCAATTCGCTATCGGGTTCTTTTCTATTCCATGGATGTTGCTTTTATTGTGACTAGAAATATAGATAGTTTTTCAGGATAGCATCTACACTTTTACTGAGGGCCTATAATATTTCTTAGTACGCAAATTTTTCGAGTTTAAGGCTTAGTATACAACACCCTGCCATATTTGGTAGAAGGTCAAGGAATGCTTGTTAGAATGAATACAATTTTATTATAAACAAAGATTCTTCTGTTAAGGCAAAATTAAATGGTTTGTATGTGAACCTGATTTAGGAAGTGGCCTAGACAGAGACTTGAAATGTACCAAATAGCAATTTCAGGTATGCGATTTGCTTCACTATAGTATATGATTTACCTAAACAGCATTGTGGATATGTGCATTATTTTTCTTATCAAGTTTCCTTCATCAATATCACTACTACTTCACTATAGTATATGATTTACCTAAACATCATAGTGGATATGTGCATTATTTTTCTTATCAAGTTTCCTTCATCAATATCACTACTACTTTATATAATTTGGTGAACCTACATGGTAGGTCCCTCTACTGTAGGATCATATCAAATTAGCCCCTCTACTATTAAATGGATCAATTTAGCCACTATACTATTAAAAAGAATCAAATAAGGTCAAATAGACTTGAACTTTGAAAGCTTTTTATGATTCTATGGATGAAATATTTTGTTTGGGGTTGAATTGTAATTAAAAAAAATCTGTCATTGTTTAAGCAATAAATTTTAATTCTGTTCCAATTTGACCTTATTTGATTCTTTTTAATAATACATGAACTAGTATGAGCTAAAAGTACCATGGAGGCCCTTGTATTAGGAGTCATATTGCATTTTGTCCCCTTTACTCAATAAATGGGCAAATTAGTCTTTGTATGTAAGATCAAAAAGCAAATTGGTCATTTTTGTTAAAAATTTCATCCATCTGTACTATTAAAACCTGGCGTGGCTGACAGAATAATCAACAAGTGGCACGTGGTGTGTTATGTGTATCTCATGCTGCCGTATAAGGATCAGTTTTTAACAGCAGAAATGGATGGAATTATTAACAAAAGGACCAATTTGTTCTTTGATCTAATGTACAGATACTAATTTGCATATTTTTTTAGTAGAATGAGCAAAATGCAATCTAACTCTAGTACAAGGGCTTCTATGATACTTTTACCATTAATTTGATTCAGTCCCTATAAAGGGACTTTGCGGGTATTTTCACCTATATAATTTAGAGGTCTCACGTACTTAGACATCATAGTGGATATATGCTTCTATTTCAGGCATTATTTTATGGAAAGCAAGTAGAATCTATGCTGTTAGAATACAAACTTTTAATTTATGGAATCATAATTTCATATAATATAATTTACTGAAATCATAGAAGGTGATATTTACAGGCAATGTTCTTGTCAATGCAATGATTCACTAAAATGAACAGCTTATACGACAGGTAACATTACATTTAAGGGCAAACCTTGTGGTTTTATTTGAAGAGCTGGACGGATAGTAAGCAATCCAATGAAACAATCTAGAGGAACTCTTGTACCCCATACATTGATTGACTCTAGTTTCCGACATTTACTTACAAGTACAAACAGCCCTGTTTCTGTCACTTGACGACAACTCCATAGGACAATACTCTGTAGATTAGATAGTTATGACCAAACACAGTCAGTATCTCGGATGATTTCTGATGAATAAATCGATATGTTACTCACCTTTAATCGTGGACAGCTATCTGCAATGGCGGATAAGGATTCATCTGTAATGAATGTACCTCCAACGTTTAGATGTTGTAAGGAATTGGCTCTTGTTATCTGTTTCAGATAATTCCATTTGAGGCAAAAGTGTGAGCTTGTCCAGATATGCGTTTAACAGGTAAAAGTACCATAGTCCCTTGTACTATAAGTATTGTATTTTGCTCTTACCATTCAAAAAATGGACAAATTAGTCCATAAATGTTAGATCAAATAGTAAATTGATCATTTCATTAAAAAAATAAATTAACTTTTACTGTTATGAACTGGTCCTTGTACACTAGAATAAGTTACATGTGGCACGTTATGTGTAATTGTTTGATTATTCCATTAGTCAAATCAGTTTTTAACAGTAGAATGATGAAATTTTTAACAAAATAGACCAGTTTATTCTTTGATGTAACGAACATGGACTAATTCATTCATTTTTTGAGTTAAAAGAGACAAAATGCAATCTGAATCTTATAGAAGCTTTCATGATACTTTTATCCGTTTAACATGGATGTTGAGCATATGGAAACAGAAGATTTGTCTCGTACCAATTTAACAACACCTTTATCAGTAATGCCTGTGATACCCCAAAGGGAAATAGATGTCAAGCTGCTAACACACTTTGCTAATGAAATTTGGCATAGTCCATTGTCAGTAATTTGGCAACCCCAACGACTCCTTGAACTGTCATGGAATGCATCAATTGATGCTATTGAGAAACAATTCCAAATGAAGAAAAAATCCATGGATTTTCACTACAAGTTCTAACAAGTCCATATAATGAATTGTGTGGTTCAAGAATTTGGATGAATGAACATGATATATATATTGAGAAAGATGATCAAGAAAGGGAAGAGATTGAGTACATATCGAGTTCTTTGAGGCTATAAGCATGATGAACAAGACGAGCAGTGGAATCATCATCCATTTTAAAACCAGCAAAACTCAGGGTTTGTCTTCTAGCAAGGGCCTGTTTCACGCCTTGTTTCCATTTCCTACAAACCCCACTTGCCCTATACCATAACCCATAATTATTAACTATTTCAAGGTCATCATCATCATCAACAACCAAAAAAAAAAAAACCCAGAAATTAAAAAAAAAACCCCAATAATAATAATAATAATAATACTAAAAGGAACTTACTGGGCTAAATCGGTGAAAGAAGTAATCATGAGGAATATATGAGCCAATAAGTCAATCGGCAAACGATCAATTTCTGCCTCTTGCTCCATATAATCAGAGGAAAAGTTTATTTTCTCTTTAGGTGGTACGTTCAATATGAAACTATGAAATGGTCATTAAATGTTTTGAAAATACTTTTATATAAAAGTAAGATAAGACGTGGCCATTATTTTCTCATCATTTTCTTCCATCTTCTAGCTTAAAATAAAGTATTATTTTAGTAATTAGATCTTCAGAATCTATATTTAAATTTGGGGTAAGATTCTAAAAGATTAAATAATAATTTCTTTGGTTTAGGGTTAAGTTTTAGATTTATTTTTATTAAAATTAAAATTATTTATATTTATTTCCATTTTCCAAATATTAAACATGGAAATTTTATATGGTTTAATTCAAAGAAATGGTCCCAGTATTAATGTTTATTATCATCATCATCCTTCAAATTTCTCTTTCAAAATGTTGTCATTTATGTAGACAATTATCATAAAGCTTCTAATAATGATATCAGCAATTATTTATTTATAGTGATAACTGATAAAGACTATTTAAATTTTTTTACATTAATTTTTAAATTTGACAATTTTTTGTCAAAGTTGATATGCGATGAGACATTTAATATTGTGCCACCTCATCACCTAATTTTTTATTAAAAATATTATAATTTGTTAGTTGATGACGTGGTGTAATTCCAAGGTATCGAGTTATCATATTGACCAAATTTAGAGATTAATGTAGATTAAATGCTGCTTTATCTCATATATAATTAATGAGACCTTGGTTGAAATTGTAAGACTAAGGTCACGAGACTTTGATCATCAAAGTTTGAGTAAATTATTTGTGAGTTTTGTTCAAATTTTAAATTTATTTTAATGTAACTTTCATCATATATGATCTCGTTTAAAGTTATTTTATTTTAAATTATATTGGATTTATATTTTATAATGATTGGTTTATGGTATCATGTTTTATTTCAATTCTTAATCAAACAAATAAATACAAATTGTAAGCAAAAATCCTTGATTTGTCATTATATATATAGAAATTGTAGGTTGAAATTATTATTTTGAGCATAATGAATTTAGAGTTAGAGGGTGGGCATAAGATAAATGTTGAGTTGTCAGTCAATTTGATTTTGGTATAAATTAGTAATAAAACTTTCAAAATTGGCTAATTACCACATTCATTAACCAGGAAAAGTTCAACTTTGGCTAACTGAAAAGATAGAAATTTTAAGGAGTTAGGAAAATATAAAGAGAGTTTTTAATTTTGATATTGAATAAATTGTTCTTTATAAGAGATAAATTGAAATAATTTAATCTCTGTCAATTTCAAATTGAGTAATTAAGAATAATTAATTGTACATCATTTTGATTGATACCAATTAATAAATTTTGAGGGCTAAATTTGTTATTATACCAATCAAAACTATGTAAAATTGATAATAAAAAATATTAATGTTGTGATTAATTGTCCTTATTTGCTCACTTTCAAATTGACAGAGATTAAATTGCTTTATTTCTTTTATTGTGATTAATTTGCTCAATATCGAGGTCTTTTAGCCATAAAATATAACTTTTCTTTTTATAGGTGTGTTTAATAAGAAAGATAATCAATTTTTTTTCATTTATTGTCCGATAGAGTTAGAAAATGAGAGAAAAGAAAATTAAAATTTGAAAGAAAAAAATACATATTTTGAACTAATATTCATTGCTCTCTCAATTTTGGGTGTGCTTGATCGAGTGGAGAATGAAAAACAATTCAATGTGTTTGGTAGGAAATAAAAATAATAAGAAGAAAAAATAATAGGGACGAACATTTTTCAATGCATAAAAACAGATCATTTGAAATTTGAACAATGAGAGAAAAGAAAATAAGAGATGAATATAAGTTAGATCAAAACTGTGTAATTTTTTAAAAGTTTCATTTTATTTCCTCATTTTTCGACTCAATTGATGTCCACGGAACTAAATAAAAATTTGACTAAGGCAAGTGTACTTATTAATTAATAGTATAGCTACGGTAAGTAAAGCTATTGTTCCCACGAAAACTAAAAGTATTAGCCATCACCGTCTTTCTATTATTTAACAGAATAATTCGAGTGATTGATTAAAACTAAAATTAACTAACGAGCACGACAAAGAACAAATCAAGAAAATAATTGATTAAAAACCAAGAAGCGAACCAATATCCAGAAAAGAATTCACCTAGAGTTTATCTGTTACTATTTACTTAGTAACATGATCCGTAGAAATTCTTAAATTATGCAAATATCTCTTTCGAGCATAAGAGCAACTGATTTTAGGTTGATTAATTGAAATTTCTTTTTAATTAAAACTCCTATTATCGCATTAACTCGTGTTATGGATTCCTTATTAGATTTAACTCTAATCCGATAAATTTATGTCGTCCTATTTCTAAAATTGCATGCAACTCCACTCAATTACGCAATATCTAATCTTAAATAGAATATATTCAATCTCCGATTTAAACATATCTAACATGGATCAATACTCTAGAAATATCAAGCCAAGAATTAAGCACACATAATTGAGAATAAGAAACCAAGTATTTATTGTGTAAAATAAAAATCAAACGACAGAATCCATCATAGGGTTCATCTCCCTAAGTATTTAGAAAATTAGTTTATACTTGAAAATAGAAACATTCAAGATACAGTTTAACCGAAAGAAATAAAGAAACTCATGATAATCTCCTAAGAAATCAAATGAGAATATTCAATCTTGACGGAAATCTACTTCAAAGTCGGCTTTAATGGTGTTTTTCGAATTGTTTTCTTGAGTATTCTATGTCGGCTCACTTCTGTCTTCCTATTTTTCTCATATATACGTTTTAGAATGCCCAAAAAACATAAAAATTGCGATTTTCCAAAGTTGAGTGTGAAATCCCGTGAAATCGACACGGTCTACCACACACCCATGTGGGTTACACGGCCGTGTGGAATGGTCCAACCCGTGTAGCTCCTGTAGCTTGTTCTGACGTTTCGATTTTCACTTGTTTTTCGCTCTTTTTACCCCAAGTGCTCTATTAAGCATTAAAACATGAATTTAAAGGATAAGGAATATAAAATTCACAATTAACATCGGATAATCTCAAAAACGCATTAAGAATGATGCCAAAATATATTACTTTTAACACTTATCAACCAAGCAATAAATAGAAAGAAAATTATTTTTTATTTCAATTTTTTTCATCCTTCCTACAAAGCACAACAATAAAAAAGTTATATATTTTTTTGTATTTGTATTTTTCTACTCTTTCATTTTTTTATCCTTCCATTCTACCCTCTCCTTTATTCATTTTAATTTGGAATAATTTATTTTTATGCATTATGAAGAAACAATGCCTCTCTCTCTCTCTCTCTCTCTCTCTCTCTCTCTCTCTCTCTCTCTCTCTTCTTCCCAACATATTCAAAATTCATTTTCTTTTCACTTTTCTATCCCCTTTTTTTATCCGTCAAATTTTCTAATCAATCAAGCACACTCTGAGCTAATCAATCAAGTAAGAGCAAGGGCGATAGCAAGGAGAGAATAGTTTGCATAAACACCAATTTTCATGGTGTTCTTGCCTTTTAAATTTATAACTTTATCTCGAACCCTTTCGACAAAATTTGTGATTTCATCATAGATTTCAAGAGCTCTTTCATGGTTTTAGGCTCTCTCGAATAAACATTTATATCAACTCCAAGTATATACCACTAGAAATTTGAAGAAATATATATTCAAGGTTAGAAATCTTTATATGTAATAGGGTAAGTTTAGTTCGATTCAGTCGAGTTTTTTTGAATTTTTTTAACTGTCCATGATAGTTCAATTCAATTAAATTTTTGGGTTTTCCATATGAATTTTGATTTTCGGTTTTTGGACTTAATTTGACAAAACTATGCTTTGTTTTATGGATTTTGGACATTAGCTGTTAAAGTTTTCAAGTGTTTTTTTTTTCATAAATATTTTTAAAATGGATTCTTTTTTTTCAAGTAAATAAAAATAACCAATAATTCTTATATATATTTTTTCTAAAAATATTTTTATATAAAATTTTTAAGTTAATTTACTATTTTAAATATAAAATATTTATATCATAGAAAAATAAATTAAATAAAAAAAGAATTCAATTCAATTTGAATAACTGAGATTTTGTAACCTTGTATCTCATAAATTGTCCAAACACCTCGATTTGAGTCAATTTTTCAGTTTATTTTGCTCGACTCTATTCTACAAAAACACCAACTTGTAAAGGTATCCACTTTCAATAGTGACGAATTCGAGTTGATTCTATGTATGGTCTTACTATTATCTATACCATTGTTTAATATTTTGACCAAGTTGGTGTCACTCAGAAACCATGTTCCAACTCAATTGTGAATTTACTAAAAACCCATTATTTATGCAAAACAATAAATATTATTTTGAAGGTTTTTTTAATAATTTTATATAAAATCTAAAAATTACATGTACATGAAAGGGATTTGAACCTAAGACATTATGAAATTTACTTTCTAATTTTACCATTTCAACCAAAATCATACCTAGTTTTCATATCGATGTTTTATAAATTTATTACATAATTATTTTTACCCACAAAGTGGATCTACCATAATCTAATATATATTTGTTTAAATTTAGTATGTTTATGGTTTCAAATATTTTAATATTTGTAAATGTATATTCTAGATTCATTAATATTCACTTATATTATTTTTCCTCTAATTTTTAAAATATATTTTTATTTTTATTAAATTTTAAACATAAAAATTAAAGTAAATTTTATTATTTATATAATAGTATTATATATAATTTTCATTTAGTACCAAAAACATATGTTGTTAGTCCCTATATTATTAGAGAAATTGAGATTTAGTCTCTATATTTAAAAAGTTAAAATTAAATTTCCTTTTTTATTTAAAAATTATAGTTCAATCATTAAAATCATAACTATCTTCCGTCAAAATTTGTTAATTTAACATGTTGATTAGAGTGCCCTCTTATGGCGTAGCATATGATTATCAAAAATAAACATGTTAACTTAACAAATTTTAATAAAAACTATCGACAACGATAATAGTTGGATTAAGATTTTAATTTTTAAAAAAATAAATTTTAATTTTAAAATAAAATGAATAGACCTCAAATTCTCTAAAAAGTACATAAACTAACAGCATATTTTAACTTGATATAAATTGCATAATATGTATATAAAAAAACAAAATTAAAACATTGTAAAAATTAAAAATGGGCCAAGCAACTCTAATTGGGCTATGCTTTGAATGTTAAACCCAATCTCTGTAAGGCCACCTTTCTCACAAGCCTATTATTGTAAGAATCAACTTATAAAGGGAGTCTCCAATTAATCATGAGATTGCTCCCACGTACTTTAAAATTTTTCCATTAAGATTTAACTAATCTTCTACTTAAAAAAAGGCATATTTTTAGTATACAATATTTTTATCCAAACTTTTTTAAATATTAAGCTTAAGTTCGAATTTACTTGAATAACACTTTATTGCTGACAAAAAGGTTTTATTGATATAAATACTGTTATTTTAAAAATATACAAGTTAATGAATATGAAATACTATGGAAGCTCCTATACTAGGAGTCAAATTGCATTTTGTCTATTTTACTCAAAAAATGGATAAATTAGTCCTTAAATGTCAGATCAAAAAGCAAAATGGCACTTTCAGTTAAAAATTCCATCTATTTTATTGTTAAAAGTTGGCGTGGTTGATAGAATAACCAAACAATTACACATGACAAACTGCGCGTACCTCATTCTGATGTATAAGGACCAATTTTTAACATTAAAAACATGGATGGAATTTTTTACAGAATGACCAATTTGCTCTTTGATCTAACATATATGGACTAATTTGCCCAGTTTTTGAGTGGAAAGGGCAAAATGCAATCCGATTCTTTATACAAAGACTTCGATAATACTTTTACTTGAAGTGACCTCTTTTAAGGGCTAACTCTATATTTCTTACCAAAGACAAAGTCAGGGCAGGTAGGGATCTTGACTCTCTGATCAAACGAGAAATCTTAATCAACAGCCCCTCAAGTATTGGGTTTTCATTTTAATTTTTACTCTTTCAAAAAATATTTTTAAAACAATTTTTTTTTATCTTCAAAATTTTAAAATTTAATCTCGCCAACCATTCCTTAAAATTGGTAGCTATTTGCTTCAAAGTTCAAAGTCATCATAGTAGCAAAGAAAAGAAAAGACAAGTTAGGGGAGAGATTCATTATATTCTAATCATAATTAAAGTACAGAATTAACAAAACTCTTAATTATTTCAAAATTAAAATATTATATATTTGCAATAATCAAAGTAGACACAACAAACTAATGCACATCACTTGTAAACCAAGGAAAGCTAAGATGAAATCAATCATTTAAAAGCAAACAAATCATTAGTAGGTTAAGAAATCTTAATGAAAATTTAAATTTATGAGCAAAAGTACATTAGGGTGTTATTATTTTGTAACATATGAATCACATTTAACACGTTGTTTTATTATATAATTACATTTTGGATGGCATGGGCAATCATGTCCACATATTTACATCATGCTTTAATTAATTAATATAAAAGGTTTTCGTTATATTTATTCTTTTTGACATCATATTTATAATTACTCGTAGCTCTACCACATTCGAACCCACATCTTCTTATATTGATAATAATGTTCATATCAATCGAGTTAGGATTTATTTATTTTTTATATTAAAATTGATAATAACACATCAGAAATCCTAATTAACATCAAAGAAAATAATTTTATCCTGCACCGACGGGCTTGTTTTACAGAGGTGTCGGCAGCCTCCCTATATTCTTTGCTTTCTTTTGGGTACTGAGAAAATCATTATTTTTTTCGAATTTGTTTTAATTCAATATAATATTATTTTATTAATTTAAATATTTAATAATTATCAGAGACGATGTTTGAATTTTCTTAATCAAATGGGTAATTATCATTAGTATATTAATAAGTTATTTTGACTCTTTTAAGCATTAGAATAAATAGAATATTTATAATTTTAGTCCCTCTTTAAAATTAATTATGCAATCTAAGCCTTTTTAAAAAAAATATTAACTTCAATCTTTATATTAATTTGATTCGACTCCGCTCGATTCTAAATGGGAAATTGTAATGAATTGTCTATACATTATGTGGCCATTTTAGTAGCCAATCAGAAATTTTGAATCACAAAAAAGGTCAGTTGATCTATGGTTTTTCTTTATACTAATAATTTACAATAAAAAATAAAAAAAATTATCATCACCAATTGCCAAGGAAAATCAATTGGATCAGAGCCGTCAGATTTAATGACGGCTGACTTTTTTTTTCTTCTTTCTTTCCTCTACCTCAATGTGATCCAGTTCTCTGAAGCTAGCCAATTAGGTACTTCATCACAAACCAATTCACGAACCCGATCCAAACCCGATGAAACGTAACTCGAAACTGTTGACTCAGTTGAAACCCAGTCTGGGAAATCAAAGGGACATCTCGGTGAAGCTGAAAATTCTTCAAATGAACAAGATATTGATTCTTCTTCTTCTTGACATCGATTTAATGAAATAATCTCATCGCCGGCCATGAACGGATGATCAAGTAGCATCTCAGCCGTCCATCGGTTCTTCGGATCTTTAACGAAGCATTTTCCGAGAAAATCTTTTCCTTCCTCGGATAATTCTAGTGGAATCTCTGGTACTTCATCACTAACCCCGATTTTAATCAATAAACCCGCCATGTTCGTCCCTGGTTCGAAGTTCCAAGCTGGTTTTCCCGTAAACATTTCAACAATGGCACATCCAAATGCCCAAATATCCACCGGCGAATCATAAGAATTCTCATTAACAGACTCCGGTGCTAAATTCAACGGCGTCCCCCTAATTTCCATCCCCTGTTTTCCCCCATTCCTTTTCGCCAATCCAAAATCAGCTAATTTTACATCCCCATTACCAAACAAAAGAACATTGCGTAGCTTAACATCACAATGAACAAACCCTTTTGAATGAACAAATCGTAACCCTTTAAGTATCGATTTCCCATACCGTTTAACATCGGATTCCGGCAATTTTCCGCCGCTTTTTTTAACTTCATCAGCTAAACTTCCTTTACTGGCGTATTCCAAGAACAAATTATACAGCTTAACACCCTTTTCAACCGTGTAATCATCGCCAAAACAACGGACAATTTGTGGACAAGAACCGATTCGATCGAGCACTTCTTTTTCGTTCTTGAGTGAAACAGAGTCGATCACTTCACATGATTTGACCGCTGCTAATGGTGATCTTGAACACCCGTTTTTGGGTACCACCAAATTTACAGTGCCGAAACTTCCACTCCCAATCGTATCCCCTCGAACCCACTCCATTAAAGACTCCAACTTTGTGTTTTTGAAAGAAAAATGAATGCTTTTTTCTGTTTTTTTTTGGTCTTTGTTTCAGAGAAAAAACAGAGGATTTCACATGGTGGTTATGGTGGCGCAAAGAGGTCCTTTCTATATATAGGAGAGGGATTTTTTTTTAAAAAAATTTAAATTTAAATTTAATGTGGCTTATTTTATTTTGGTATGCGTAGGGGGTTCAATTTAGTCGTAGGGATGGATTTGAAAAAAAATAAAAATTGGTATAATTAATGCACGTGATAGGCAAGGTTGTTATTTTTGTTTGTTTTCTTTTTTATTTAAATTTTCTAAATGTTGGTATGAAAATTACGGCTTACCACCCTCTCTATCTTCAAAAACGTGGTAGATATGAAGGGTCCGTTAAAGATTTTTTTTAACTTTATTATTCATATAATTATCATTTTTATTATATCACTACGTTTTTAATGTTGATTTAAAATAAAACATTCACAATCTTAATTTAATTCTACAATTCATATGTTGGTTTTCATAGCATAAATCATGTGTTTATATTTTAATTATACTTGTAGACGAGCGGTTGACTACTCCTGAAAAATCTTTCAAATAACGAGTGGTTTTTTTCTATTGACTTTGATGAGAGCCTGTGTGCGTGCTTGAGGTTGCTTAAAAAGACAATAGGTTTACATAATTATCTATAAGTGCTATATATGTTGTAGGGAATGAAATCAAATTTTACCAAGAGCAAATATTCACATTTTTTTTCCATCCACTAAAATCGAACACGAAACTTTTCTTAAATTACCTTAAATTCTTTACTACTTGGACTTTTTGGATTTAATTTAGGGTCATCCATGATACATGTGAGGGCATATGATATTTGACCCTTTTTCTTTGAGATATATTGATATGAAAAACACGTTTAACCACTTGACCAGCTTATAAACTATGGGCAATGGCTTAAGCTATATAAAATGAAATTCAATTAATCAACATTATGTATATATATATATATATATAAATATTTAGCAAAATAAATTAAATAAACAATCAGCAGAAAAGCATAAAATCAAATCAATTTGCCCATAAAATTTTTGTAAGTTTTAATTAGAACAACTAAATCTTTTAATTTAATCCTTAATTTTTTTAAAATTAGTTATACTCCTTTAAAATTTAATCCCAAGATTCGTTGGCGGAACATTTTGCCTATTTGTTTTTGCAGCATAAAAGAAACCTTTTATCAACAAATGTTGAGTATAGTGGTAAAGTACATTGTATTTCCAAAGTGAGAACGAAGACGACATTGTTAAGAGGGGTAGCCACAAACCTCAAACATGACCATAAAACGAATATAAAAAGTTAAAATAAAAAAAAAGTTATATTTCATATAAAATATAATAAAAATGTAGGCAATGCAAAATATCCAGTGTATTTTAATAATATACATGCGAATGCAATGAGACAATTAATATATCCCATGAAGGCGGTGTAGGATTTTGGGATAACCCTCTCTGTCCAACTAGCTAGCCACCCATATAAATTGCATATGGAATTTTATCAAAATCCTCAGTATCAATTTGGCCAACTTGTGTTTAAACCCTAAACCCTATATATGTCTGCGTGCGTTGCTCATCGAACCACTCGCATTAACTAGCTTGGAATCCAGTTCTCTTTGTAAAAAAAATTTAAAAAATAAGGGTCTGCAAGCAAACCTTAGCCATCACATGTTGGCATGTTCTAATACCCTGAAATTTGTTGGCCACCGTTTTTCTTTTCTTCTTCTTCCCTTTCTTAAGCACCCAATCATTTTTCAGCTTTTTTTTGGCCTTTGCTTACTTTACAATTCATTGTTTTTTTGGTTTGCCCTCTTTCTATATGTATTCTATACTTTGCTTTTTTAGGGTATTGTTTAATAGCATCAACATGTATTGGATGCTTTTAGTAGTTGAATTCCAAGAACCAAAAACCTTAGCTAATCTTATCATGTGCTCACTTTCTTGCCCAACTTTTTCTTTTTCAAGTAATTCCATTTATTGGTATATTTTAGGGGGGTTTTTTCAATGGATATGGAAAGAGTTTATGGTTTTTTTTTTTTTGAGTTGCATTTATTTTTCAATTATTATAAAGCCAACGAGGACTTGGTTTAGTTTGGGTTTTTTTTCATATTTATTCTGAAGCTAGGAAATTATTTTAGGAGATCAAAATAAATAATAAATTTTTGAGAGGTCAAATTAGTTTGGGTTCTTTTTACCTTTTTAAACCCTTAAATATATATATATCCTTAGATTTAAGTTTCATCATACATGAATCTATCTTAATTTAGTTTTGAACACATTTCAATTATCAATCCCATCAAACCTTATAATATATATATTGGTAAAATAAGCAATTTCGATCCACTTTATTAAAGTGAATTTTGATCCTTCAAACTTGTTGTCACTAAACGATTTTAAGATTATCCGATTGGATAGTAACCTTATTATATCATTGTTTTTGAAGTAAAACTAAATCATCTAACCTGCCCTAAAACTCAACAACAACAACTGAACATTTCTCTAAGAAGCGATCATAGCCCAAAATCTAATTTTATTTTTATTTACGCACGAAAGAAGTTATTAAAACGATATTATGATTAAATTCATGTTCCATAAGTAATCATTTCGTACAAATTTATAAACTTTATAAAATAGTTGATATAACTGAAGTTACACCAAGTTGTGTACCAGAAAGTCCCACATCATAATTAGTGTCCAAAGTGAATGAATGGGGGGAATTGTGGGGTTGAAGCATTGCTAAAAGTGTGTGAGTTCCAAGTTACTTAACTGACAATAAAGGGTAAAATCACGTCAACATGCATACATCAAAGCCTGCACTGAAAAAGAGAGCCGAAATTCTGGCCACTATTTATTATTTTTCCCAATTTTCTTCTTTTTTTAATAAAAATTTCATTTTTTGTGTGCAATTCTTTGCATGAAAGTGGCAGAATGGTGTGATTTATTCATTAGATATAGGAGCTCACTTTTTCTTTTCTTTTTTTCATCAGTTTGTTATTTTCTTTTATTAGGAAGAGTCCAAGTTACATGTAAGTGATAATATATAATATAGCCTTTCTATACTAACAAATTGGGTATACTATTAGTAAATTATTAAAATGTAAATTAGTTTTTTTTTAATTTCATTTATTTTTATTATTAAAATTATATTATACGTCGGTATGAGATACACATGACATGTCATATGTGACTATCTGGTTATTTCATTAGCCACACCAGCTTTTAATAGTACAAATGAATATAATTTTTAACAAAAAGTGATCAATTTACTCTTTGATCTTATTTTTTTAATAGAAAGAATCAAATGCAATCTGATTAATACAGGGTCTTTCGTGATAGTTTTACAGTGAATCATGTATATAATTATGATTAATTAAAGATGAGATAAAGTTAATGAAGATGGGCAAATTGTGTGATTGAGTTGCAGAGGTTATTAAAATTAACTTTATTGAAAAAAGTTGGGTGACATTCAAGTTGCTTTCAATTTTTTAATCTATGGGATAAGCATGAAAAGAGCCTTATAGCTTAGCTTACCCTACTTTTTTACAGGCAAACATAAAATTCATGGGAACATGTATTTAACGGCTCAACGTAGATTTTTATCAAAGGAATATTCTCACAATTGCTTTAAAAATAATTAATATATCACTTATAACGGTATTAAATTTGATCATCAATTCTTTAAAAAAGAACCGAATTATTATTAATTTGATGAAAATACTAACTAAAATATTAAAATTTTATACATAAAATTTACGTGTAATTCATACATTTTATAATAAACAATATCATATGAATATAAAATATATGTGAACTGCCATACATACTGTCACGCGGAAACAATGAAATTTCAAGTTTTGTTTATTGAATTAATCAAATAAAAAAATTATTATGTACCAAAAATCTATTGTATACCAGAAAATATCTGCCACTTGCAGTCAAAAGGTCTATTTTCCTAGGAGAAACAGAAAATAAATTATATTATATTATATAAAATTGAATTAGTGGGATTTTGTCAGTTAATGGATTAGGCAACGACTCACGTGACGTGAGTCAAGATGCATCGAACCGTAATTAAAGCCGACGACGGCTGGACCGTCGCCTAATCCAATTTATTTACGTATCACATTGTCAAAACCATGAAATAACGGCCGACGGACGATGGTCCATAAACAAAGCATTTATAGCCACCGCCCAAATAACTAGCTAAAGCAACTTGATTCATGTAATGAACCGAATTTATGTGTATATATCCATAAATTTGAGATTAAGCTATATAGGTCATTTATAAATATGGATAAATTTAAAAGAAATATGTCGGAATTAGATTAATGCGATAAATCAATCTGAATTTAGATAAAATAATTTTTTATTTGAGATTGTGTTTATTCGAGTTGAATTTAAATTGAATATAACGTAATTAACATGTTTTAAACTTTGTTGATGCTTGTATTTTCTTTTTTTGAAATCAATTATGTAAAACACATCAATTAAGTTTTTTGATTAATAATTTCTGTCACTGATCGATAAAGTGTTGACATAGGTATTAACGATTGTTGACTTAGTCGTTGTGATGGTGACATGGTGATCCACATAAAAATAATTAAAATATAAAAATTATAAAATATATTTTTTAATACATAATCAATGTAATGGAATTGTCAAACTAAACTAAACAGAATGGAAATTAAAGTTGAACATAAAGAGTTTTAAAACCAAATCACAATCTGATGGGTGGAGTTAAAATGCACCAACTTGAGTCAATATCCACACACAAAATGCAGCCTCATGTGGGGGGGCTCCTATCAAATGAGCTCATGCATATGCAACCACCTTTCACAGGTTCATGGAATCTAAGATACATTAGCCATGGTCATGGGGGCCAGCCCTTTTGATTATGACCCTTTTTGGCTTTAGCCACCGGTAGTTTTTGCTCAATTTGTATAGTCCCAAATTTATTTAAGCTTTCGGCTACACCACCATTGGTGGGGTTTTTATTGTTATTTTCCCTTTTTTCTTTTTCTTTTTCTTGAGTTAAAACTTTTGGTTAATTGTATCCATATTGATCTTAATCTTGTTTGTATCAGGTTTTTGGACCTACATAAGTGATCCACATATCATGGGAGATTCTCTTATAAGATCTTTTATTTTTGGTTGCCCTATCAACTTGGCTTTAAATTATTGCAAAAATCTTTGCAAATAGATTTTAGCCGCAATTTAAAGGTTAAAGTTAACAAAAACAATTAATGTTGAAATTTTACTTTTTAGAATCTATAAAAGGACTCTTGAATAAAAATGGTTGACGTTTAGGGAAAATATACTTCACACAATTCAAAATTCCCCACGTTTATACAAATAGTCTTGCTACCGTGTTGAAGTGTGATTGAATCCATTTACTTGATCTTTACAGGTTTAAATTTATAACGTTGTTAATTGTTGTTCTTAAAATGATAGCTCGGATAACTTCTTAATAGTAAAAACCCGTGGAGAAATCAGATTATGCCAAATTTTAAACTAGAGGGAATAAATCCCAAAGTTTAACATAATAGGGGGGTTAAAATAAAATAAAATAAAACCAAAAAAGCACATGTAAATGTTAGGCTTTGGTCAAAATCTGGAGTTGCTGAGCTGCTGAACTTGGAAGAGAAAAATTAGATAACAATATTATAAATTACTTTGGTTGATTGGACTCAAATTTGTACTAACTACCATTCAAACTTACTTCGTCCCCAAAGTTGAATGCCTTTTATTTGAATGAAAAACAATTACATCGCTCTTGATGTTTTTCTTCTTTTCAATTTGTCTTTTCGTCGTCTTGTCACTTTGGTAAATAAGAGATTTAGGATTCTTTAGAAGGAAGTTTGCTTTCGTCTTTTTTGAATATTTTATGTGTTGAGTATTGTTTGTATCGAGCTTGCTCTCCCTGCTTTCAAAGCTTGTCATATTTTTCTTTCTTTTGATAAGTCTATGTTGTTCTTTGAATCATCTCCATTAGCCATTTCTCTTTTTGTGCTTCCTTTATGTTTATGGTGGGTTCGTCTACAAAATCGACAACGAGATAATATCCCTACTGTAAATGATGTGCGATGAGTCCTGTAATTAAGGGAACTCGAAAATCCTTATTATTATTTTTATTCCTCAAGATATGGAACCCGATAACTAATAAAACAATACACATTATTGACATGAAATTTACATATACTGAAAAAGTCAAATGTTAATAGAAAAAGGGTTAATTAGTGGATATGTGCACAAATATTATAATCAAGAGAGGTCTTTATGTAATCTTGATGTCAGCAATTACATGTGCAAACAATCATAGAAGGGAACCAAATTTAGTTAGAATTGGTTAGGTGGAATTATAGAGTTTGCCAATTTGATACCAACCCACCCACCTGTGCTGCCCTTCTCTTTCAATTCAAAGACCACTTTATTTTGGATTGTTAAATTTGTTAGAGTTGTGTGACTCAAATTTTAATAGATTATTTGTAAGTCAAGTTAAACAAAACATATCTTCTTTCTAGAATATTTAGTACTTATGAGTATAATATATTTAGTATTTATTAGCATAATATATTTGACTTTAATTAGAATTAGGTTTTTTCAACTTATAAATAGATCTATTGTAATCATTCGAATTCAACATAGACATTAATGGATAAAGAGAAGAAGAGTAAGGATCGAAAGGCGCTAACACAATTACATCTGCATTTGTCTAACGAAATTTTGCAAGATGTGATGAAGGAGAAGACCGCCGTTGCATTATGGAAGAGGCTGGAACAAATATGTATGTTGAAAACTCTAACCAACAAGTTGCATGTGAAGTAACGTCTTTATGCTCATCGTTTGGAGGAAGGTGCGTCTGTGCACGAACACTAAACAGTGTTTAGAAAAATTCTCTCAAACTTGGAGGCCATGGAGGTTTAGTATGATAAAGAAGATCTAGGGTTGATTCTACTTTGTTCGTTGCCCCCATCTTATTCAACCTTTAGAGACACAATTTTATATAGCTGCGAGTCTCTCACAATTAATGAGGTTTATGATTCTTTGACCTCGTATGATAAGATGAAACATCTTGTGGTTAAACTTGACTCTAAGGGAGAGGGTCTCATTGTTCATGGGAGATAAGATCGAAATGCTGATGATGATCGTGAAAGGACACAGGAACAGAATCTTCGCGGTAAATCTAAGGGTAGATTGAAGTATTCAAATAGAGGTAAAACTTGTAAATTCTGCAAGAAGAAAGGACACATTAAATCTGAGTGTTATAAGCTATAGAACAAGATCAAAAGGGAGGCTGCAAATCAAAAGGGAAAACAACTAGAAAATTTCGGTGAAGCTGATGTTGTAGAAGACTACAGCGATGGTGAACTTCTAATTGCTTCTGTCAACAATTCTAAAGTGAGTGATGAGTGGATCCTTGATTCGGGCTGCACCTTTCACAGGAGTCCCAATCGGGATTGATGTTCGGTATCATTTTGTTCGTGATATTATTGCCCGTGGTTATATTGTTGTGAGCAAAATTAGTACTCATGAAAATCCTGCAGATATGATGACTAAGTCACTTCCTATAACCAAGTTTGAGCATTGCTTAGACTTGGTTGGTGTTCATTGCTAAAGTTCAACCCTTAAGGGGTGTACAAGCCCATTTGCCCGGGCCCAACTTAAACAAACCCAAATTAACCCCGAAACCCAACTAGCCTAACCCAAATTTTATAGCCCAAATTTAGAGCCCAAATCCCCCAAAAGTCAAGCTAGGGTTTCAGAAAAGAAACCCTAGCGCCGTAACCCTCTGCCCCTAGCTCTGTTGGCCGCTGCATACGTCCCGTCACCGCGCCACCGACGCCCCACTTGCACCTGCGACAGAAATGACAAGAACATTAAAGGAACAAGTTGTAATGGCTATAAAAGCCAAACAAAAACAAATTGTAAGGGATTCGGTCCCTTTAAAAAAAAAAAACAAGAAATAAAAGGTGATTTTTTGTGTCCGAATCTACCCATTTTTTTCTGTTTATTTTCATCTTCTACTCTAAATAACTAAAAAAACAACAAAAATAAAAAAACCTTACCTGCGCCGTGCCGGAGGGGGAGGAGAAGGACGGTTACTCCTCGTTTTTTGGGGTTGGGCTCACCTTTCACAAGATTCGGCGTTGGATCTGTGCTCAAGAGGTCATTGGCTTCAAAAAGGAACCGGAAAGGTTCCATTTTGTACCTCCGGCCACCGCCTGCGGCGGATCTACGGTGGAGGCACGCCAGAGCGTTTGATCGGATCCAGGCCGGAGCTTTAAGAGGGGAGAGGAGCTCTGATTTTTTTTTAGGGTGAGGGGCTGAAATGAGTTTTTGTTTAAAAAAAATTGGCTTAAATAGCCAAAAGGAAACGACGCGTTTACCCTTAGGTCGGTGCCAAACGACGCTGTTTTGGTTCTCGACCATGCGGTGACTTGACACGAGGAAGGATCCGCGTGTTTTCTTTAAAGGGTATAATTGCGCGCAGTCCCTCGACTCTACAACGCACTTCAATTCAGCCTTTTTTCATTATTTTCATTTATTTTGGATCTAGCCCTGAAGTTTTACTTTTGTTTCATTTTAGTCCACTGAAGTGCTGCGTTTTAGAAATTTGGTTTATTTACTGTTTCGGTCCTTCCCTTTTTGCACGTGTCGCAATTTGATCCTTTTTTATTTATTATTTCAAATTGGCCATGTATCTTCGTTTTTATTTTGATTTAATCCTTTTTTAGCATCTTTTATTATTTAGTCAATTGTTTTTTTAACATTATTACTTTTAATAATAATATTATTATTATTATTATTATTATTATTATTATTATTATTATTATTATCATTATTATAATTGCCCTTATATATATACGTTTTTTATATATATACATATATTTTTTATATACTTACACACATACTTTTTGTAATATATATGTACACTTACATATTCTTCATTTTTTTAATATGTATTTTATATATGTGTTCTTTATATTTTATGATTCATACATATATCTATATATATACTTTTTATTTTATGATAGTTACATACATATATATGTATATGCTTACTTATATATATTCTTTATTTAATATTTTTAAAATACACATACATATATATATATATATATTATAATGTTATTCACTATTATTGTTTCATTTGGTGTTAATTTATTTATTTATTTACATGCTCATTATTATTATTATTTTATTTAGGTGCTTTAATTTTATATTTGTTTATTTACTTTTATTTGTTGATTTCTTTTCATTATATATTTGCCATCTTATTTATTTATCTTTTCTTATTTTGCTTGTGTTATTTACATTATCATTATTATCATTATCTTACATTTTACTCGGATTTATCAAAAACAAAAATTTTCAAATAAGGCAATTTTTGGCGTTTGGGAAATTCGAGAAAACGTGCCCTAAGGTGCTGGGTGTCGATTTCTCTCATTCAACCAAATGGCTAAATATCCTTTTAAAAATTTTCAAATAAGGCAATGTTTTGCGTTTGAGAAATTCGAGAAAACGTGCCCTAAGGTGCTGGGTGTCGATTTTTCTCATTCAACCAACTGGCTAAATATCCTTTTAAAAATTTTAAAATAAGGCAACGTTTTGCGTTTGGGAAATTCGAGAGAACGTGCCCTAAGGTGCTGGGTGTCGGTTTTTCTCGTTCAACCAAATGGCTAAATATCCTTTTAAAGAATTTTTGAAATAAGGCAATGTTTTTGCATTTGGGAAATTCGAGAAAACGTGCCCTAAGGTGCTGGGTGTCGATTTTTCTCGTTCAACCAAATGGCTAAATATCCTTTTAAAAATTTTAAAATAAGGCAATGTTTTGCATTTGAAAATTCGAGAAAACGTGCCCTAAGGTGCTGGGTGTCGATTTTTCTCATTTAACCGAATAGCCAAATATCCTCTTGAATTTCAATCCATATCATCCGAGTTTTTTTTTAGGATCATATTTTAAATTTCATTAAAGTTTTCAATTTTTCGACACTAAGACATTAAGTAATCAACTAGGTACCAATTTTGGGCGTATCGAGGGTGCTAATCCTTCCTCGTGCGTAACCGACTCCCGAACATGTTTTTCTGAATTTCGTGGACCAAACTTGTTATTTTAATAAAATCAAATCATTTATTAAAAATAACCACTTTTCAAGATGACCCGATCACACCTTATAAAAAAGGATTGGTGGCGACTCCCATTTTCGTTTTCATTTTCAAAAACCCAAGTCGACCCCGTTTTCCATCCAAAAAAATGGTGTCAATGACTTGGCGACTCACTGGGACTTTAAATAAGAGAGTCAAGCCACGAGTTGATTATTTCTTGTCTTTTTGTCGAAAGTTGAAAATGTGATTTAAATATACGATCCTCTCATTGCATTTCAATTGTTTTGAGTTTTCATCATGTTTTGTATTTTAAATTTTTATATATTTCTGCATTGCATTGCATAACTGTTGGTCACACCTTTTTAAGTGGGAGTGAAAAGCTAGTCCTTCGTGAGGTTTTCACCTCCGTGCAGGATAGTGGATCACTTTCGGGATACATCCGTACCTATATCTTTGTGAGATTTTCATCTCCGTGCAGCCATAGGGAAATGTATTCCTCTGAACCGAACTCGGTCTGTATGACCCTATAATGGGTGAAGATCGAGGAATCTGCTGGTTCGGGTACCTTGACTTTAGAACCAACCCTCATATAGTGGACTTAGGAACTTAACCTAGGTAGAGCCACTCCAAATCCCTAGTGGTTTCCTGATTAGGTACTTTCTGTTTTCCTTGTTTGCTTCTATTTTGTACTAACCCCTCTTGTTGTGTTTTGATTATGATTGCATTGCATTTGCATCTTAGGAAAGAGATATTGATTCAAGTCCGATTACTAAATTAGAAAGCTTGTCATGGAATACGAATTCCTTGATAAATTGGAAAACAATACGATTTCCCGAATATATTCTGAGAAATACAAGAATGGCGATGGAAGAGTTCGTGACCTTGCTCCGGGGCCTGTGGATTCAAGGCGATCGTCTAAGGGCCTTCGACGTTCCAACACCCTTAAAGAAGTTGACGAGTTTTATGAAGATGGGTAGGTGATAGATCGCGACCAAGATCAAGAAAAGGAGCTAGCAATGACCTCAATTGGTGAGATTACCTCAAATGTGCAGATGAAGAAAAAGATCGATGTTGTTTCTTAGAATATGAGGGTGAGGTCGTACATGTATCCGCTTTATGTAAATGAATTTGCTTTCTAGAAAAGTTTTCTAAATGTAATTGAATCAGAAAGAAATGCAAGATAAGATGCAAGAACAATTGGATATGCTGGAATCCCAAAGAGCCATGATGAGCCAATTGACACAATTATTGGCTAATAAAGGAAAAGGCCCTGCCATCGATTCGGGAGTTGATTAGGAGGACCATGTTTATCCTCCAGGTTTTGCCCCAACAAGCACTCAGGCACAACCGAATATGTGTCAACAAGGAGCGCATGTTCACATTAGACCTCAATGCCAGGTTGATACCTTAATGTCAATTCGTGGACCAAACTTGTTATTTTAATAAAATCAAATCATTTATTAAAAACAATCACTTTTCAAGGTGACCCGATCACACCTTATCAAAAAGGATTGGTGGCGACTCCCATTTTCGTTTTCATTTTCAAAAACCCAAGTCGACCCCGTTTTCCATCCAAAAAAATGGTGTCAACAAGGGGTTTTATGGAAGAGGTGAAAAACTTGTTCGTTGAGGATTCGTGTCAAGGTGGAGATTGTTAGAGTTGTTTGACCCAAATTTTAAGAGATTGCTTGCAAGTCAAGTTAAACAAAATATATCTTCCTTCTAGAAGATTTAGTATTTATGATTATAATATATTTAGCATTTATTAGCATAATATATTTGACTTTGATTAGAATTAGGTTTTTTCAACCTATAAATAGATGTAGTTAAAACTCCTCTTGTAATCATTCGAATTCAACATAGTGAATTTTCTTCTCCTCTACCCGTGAATTTTTTCCCGAAAGAATTTCCACGTAAAAATCTGTGTGTTCTTTATTTTTATTTCTCTTTTTTTTTTTGCGATATATTGTCATTACCGATGTTCTATTTTCACATAATTATCAATACAAGGTCAGATTCAAGGCATGATTGTTGACAACAGTTTTGGTTGAAAGACAATCCATCAACACTGCAATTTTGCCCAAAATTTGAGTCCCTATTCACCAATTTATTAACAATTGAGATACAATTTTTTTTGTAACATTTGTATTTGTGATTTGTTTTAAATTTTGAATATGAATTAAATTAATTATCAGATGAATATTTGAATTTGTAAAATACCCAAATTTAGTAAGTTACAAAAATTTAATAAAAATGAAGTAGTCACTCTACCTTTAAGCTCCCTAACGACAATCCTATGTGGCAGCCCAAATAGGTTTTAAATGCCAACTGGGATGAGAATAATTTTTCTAGTTAAAATGAGAAATAAAACTAAAAGAAAAAAGAGGCGAGCAATTTTTCATTTTCAGTTCATGGTGTAATTAATTTAAAATTTTTGATTAAATAAAAACTTATTATCGTCCCACTTAGACATCCAAGTTGGCATTTAAAACCCATTTGGACTACCACGTAAGGTTGCCATTTGGGAGGTAACGGAACTTAACAGCAAAGTGACCATTTTGTAAGAAAACAATAATATAAATAACTAAAATGTAATATGAGACAAAAAAAATTTGATTATTTTTATAATTTATCCCATTTATAAATACCAAAATCATCACTATTCATTACTACTCATGATCTACTCTCAATCACTTTATTCATTCCTGTAAAAGACTACTCAATACTTGAGCTTAAATTTAGACAGGATAAACCTCTGACTCTACACTTGATCTTAAATCAACTCTAAATCATTCAGATAAGAAGTCACTAAATAATTAACCTTCAATTGAGACTGGAATCTGTTTGATTATGTGTATGGAATATTGGAAGACAGATTTCACACTGTTTTTCCACCAACAACAAATCTAGACTGATAAGACAAGCAAAAGTGCAATACAAATTAAGTGTATTTGCGCCAATTTGGCATCCAAAGCTTAAATCACTATTGGGTAAATGACAAGTGCAAAGTTTAAATGATGATGATTTCTTCATATCTACAAAGAAATGACACATTAGTCTATGTTATGTCAGGCAGATTCGGGATTTTCACAACTGGGAATTTTTGACACACATTTCATATCTTAATGAGGTTTGCATGGTTGGTTCCCACTGCGCAAATTTCATGCTTTGCTCCATTTTCCTCTAATTGCTGCATTAATTTCGCCGCTGTTTTATTTAGCAACCTCTATAACTATGATGATTCGTGTCGACAATACTAATTTGATGCTTTTGAGCCAAAAAGTTTGAGAAAACTGGATATAAAATTTAGGGTCGCAGAATTTGCGATGATATTTGATGTCTATGGAGTTAATAATTTGTTAATTTGATACCATCGCTTGTAAATGATGATTTGACAAAAGGGTAATAATATATAATTAAAACCAAAATATTTCTATTTGTTTCCTAATGATTTGTGCATGCAAAAAGAAATTTGTATTTTCTTTTATTAACTGAACTGGACCAATTGAATGAATTGGTTGGACTTGAAATTAATTGGGGATTGATTTAAAGAATGATTTGGAATCGATTAAATCCGGAATTAGTATAGACTGATTGAATCGACTAAAAATTGGTTAAACTGGATTATTAAAATTTTTAATATATATTTTAAATTTTAATGATTTTTAATTGAATCGATGAACTATCTAATTTAATCATCGATCGATTCTAAAACATTATTTGTCTTGTATAACTTTACGTCTGTTATAAAATCAATAACATCTAAATTTAATATCATCCAATTCTAAACGATGCACAGATAGTGCTTTGTTTGTAATAAGCCTGCTTAAAGATGGGGTTACTCGTCTAATTTTGAATATTTATTTGATATTTGTGAGGGTTAGAGAAAAATTAAAGTCGAAAAATGAATTTTAGTAAAAAGTTAAGCTTATGTAAGATGAAACTTCGGCTTGTATTTAATATTCCAACTTCATCCCAACCTAAATAATTATACATGACATTAATACTTGTATCAATCTATTTAACTTGATTTATCAGAACCTCTTATTTGTAAACCCTAAACTTGTTGAGAAGTAATGAAGCCACTGTCATTGGGTTACAATATATAGATGTGGTCCATGAATGATCTATTTAAGGCCTGCCTTGGGTACTTCTTGGACTCATCAAAGTGAATTATGGGTCAAATCCCAAAGTTACTAAATGGAGTTGGGCTATTGCTAAAACTAATAGGACATCTCATTACATACCAAATTTGATTCAAGTTCTAAAGTATTAAATCTTTGATAATCGAGGTTAATTAGAAGGATTTATGTACTATAGACAGAAATATGTACATGAGATTCATATCGATCATACAACAAATTATGAGCTTTTGTTTTGGTTTTCCATTGGTTGTTGTTGGGTTGGCTGACTCGATTATAGGCCTGATCCGTAGGACTGTTCTATGATCCGTTTTTGTGGCCTTTTGTGTTTAATGAAATCCCAAATGGTTGCCAAAATTAAAAATTATGGCATATTGGTGCCATAGACTCCATCATTTCACAATATGACTATCTCGATATGCTTTCATGTTTGTTTTACGGTTAATAGAGATTAATCTTTTCAGGGTTTGTGACTCCTCTCAACAATGTCATCTTTAAGGTTTAAATATGAGTTCTCTCTTTATAAGTGCAATGTGCTTTACTATTACATCCAACACTAATTGGCGATATCCTACTAACCGAACAAATATTAGTCTTTGAACTTTTATTTAATTGACGTCTAAACTTCAAAACGTTCCAATTGAAATTTAAAAGTACTAATTTTATATCAAATTGATCTTTTTGTAAGCTTAGCCATTATTTTAGATGTTAATTGCCAAAATGGATTTCACATGAAGCATATTCAAAATTCATCCATACTTATCGTATGGACAACATGGATGACATGTTAAAAAAATAGACAATATCATTAAAATTTAAGAGGTTCTTTTAACATGTTAAACTCAACTTATCCATGTAATATTTACACGTATGTTTATAATTTTATTTGTGTTTTGGATATATTTCATATCACTTTTGAGCTAACATTTAATACCTAAACTAAAAGAAGGATGCTATTGATATAATACGAATACTTTCAAAGATCCAATTAGAAGGTAAAAGTATTATGGAAGCTCTTGTATTAGGAATAAAATTGCTCTTTACTCAAAAAATGGACAAATTAGTCTCTGAACATTAGATCAAAGAGCAAATTAGTTCATTTTGTTAAAAACTAATGTAGGTGACGGAATAGTCAGGCAAAAACATATGGCATGCCTTGTGTACCTTATGTTGATGTATAAAGACCAGTTTTTAACAAAAGAAATGGATGAAATTTGTAATAGAATGATCAATTTGCTCTTTAATCTAACACATAAAGACTAATTTACCCATTTTTTAAATAAAGAAAATAAAATACAATCTAATTTAATCTCCTAATACTTTCAAAGACCCGATTAAAACGGTTTAAAATCTAGAAATCAATTAAAGACTTAAAAAATCCAGTACATTTAGCCTGAATTGGCACATTAGCAGAATGTTGAACGGACCCCATTTGATGAAAGATGAATCATTGTTCCTCTAATCGTTATAAGAGAATCACTGACAACAGCTCCATCAATGAAACTGAGTCTAAACATAAAAACAGGCCACCTTATTTTCTCTTATCAACTTTCAAACTTCTCCTTTTGTCTCCTTCGTTTCTATGAAAGAAAATTAAGGAAAAAGGGTTTATCTTTATTTGAATCCCATAGGGTTCTTCTCTCACTTCTCTGCAATGTAAAACGATAAATTCGAAGGGTTTAAGTTCCCATTGCGGCTTTTGTTTTTGTTTCATTTGGGAAACCTGTATATAGAAGAACAGATCCAATCTTTGCTGATGATAGAAACAGTATCAGTGAAAAAGGAGAGTTAAAAAACAGGGCAAGATTCCAAGGATGGGACCATTTTCTCAGCTTTGTAATTTACCTGCACTGTTAGTTTTCTTGAATAAAATGCAATCTGAATATATAAATATTTGTATATTTCGATTTTTTTTTAAAAAGGGTTCTTTGGTCACTTTTGATTTTGAGAAAAAACAATTAAACAGTCGGTTAACATCGATATCGTTATCTGTGTAGAAGAATATGTGTTCAAATGTGTTGATTCTCTTATTCAAAAGTTGAGAGAAGATTATTGATAAATTTAATTATTGTATAAAGAAATATTAATATTAAAATTTAAATATTTTTTCTCGTGCAAAGTTATTCAAATATTGAATTTTGAGTTAGTGGAAAAATCTTAAATTTCATACCCCCATGTGCACTTCAAATGTACCAGTCATGGTCTTTGCTATCAAATTCTATTTAATGTATTGAAATACATGTATCATATTGAATATGCAGACAAGAAATCTTGTTATACTTAATTATTATTATTAATTTCTGAGACAGATCCTTTTCAATTCAATATGATTGTCCTATATTACACAAATTGATGAAGACTGAAAAAAATGGCAGCTTCACGAATGGATGGTGTCAGTTAAGCAACAAAAGAAGAGCAACAAAACATAATAAAGTAAAACAGAAAAAAAAAAAAAAAATCAGCAGCCGAAGCCACCATTTGTAAACTTGGAGTTGCAGTGGACGAGGGTCACTGGCTCTCTGCAATTGCTGCACCACCGTCACCCCTTCTTCTATCCACGTTGAAAAGTGTGCCAAAGGCAAAGCAATGATGAGAGAGATAATTACTAAGTAATAAAAATATCATAAAAGCACTGTTAAATTATATTTTATATTATTTATTTACTTATTTTTACTGTAATTCAATTTTTAATATAAAAATTTCCATAACGGTGCGTGTCTCCCAAAGTTACTGGAATCTTTATCAAGCTAAAGGATTGCTCGCTGTTCTGACAATGGAGTAATGTGTAGGGTTTCATGGTAAAAAAACAAACAAAAAAAAAGGACAAGATATTTTTTTTAAGGCAAAAGCATGCAAAGCAAGTACTCGATGGCACACTCCAATAAAAAAACAAAGTGGTTCATGCACCTTCTTTGAACAATTATCCTTAAATCCAAGCCATCTAATTTGTGGGCCTAAATTGGATGAATCAATCTGATCGAGTTGGTGTTAAATAGATCGGAGGGTTGATAGCCGCATGATGGGCTGTCACTATCAGAGATCACATATTCAATCATAAATGAGCTTTTTTGGGGTCAATTTTCTGGTTTTTAGTCCTTCTAATATATTTGATTTTAGTATTTAGTCCTTATTCTTCTTTTGGTGAACGCCCAATGCTGGTAAGTCAAAAGCTGAGGTTGATAAGGGATTCATAGGATTTCAACCTAACACATCATACCTAAGGCATCCTATTTTTGTTATCTTAATTTTATCATTTCAATTAAAATCATATCTCTCTCTTTTTATAAAATCATTAGATAGTATATACTATTGTTGATTATTCCGGTTAAAATTCTAACTTAGACTTAGGAGTGAATGCAAAAGAGGCAAGCAAGGGCCTTAGCCCCAGAAATATAAAATGAAAAAAAAATTAATTTGTTTAGTCCTTTTAAAAAATGAAATCATAAAATCATACATGATTTTTTTTATAATTATAAACTAATACGTGATAATATTGTATTTTGACCTTTCAAAAGTTTATGATTCAACCCGGTCCCTCTTAAAAAAAAAATTCTAGATTCGCCTCTACGTGGATTTTTTGTAAAAAGCATATCATGTGATGAGTTAGAATGAGTATTTTAAAGAAAAATGTACATCAATATTTTAACTGTAATACCTATTTGAATTACCTAATCAGAGAAATAAAAATACCAAATTGTGACAAGGTAAAAAGACTAAAACCCAAGTAAGAGCAAAGTAAGAGGACCAAAACTGGAATTTAACCTTTTCTGGGAGAGGGAAGTTTCCTGCAAGCTTTGCATGAATTTAAAATATATATATTGGTCACAAGTTGCTATATAAAGCCCTTTCTACTTCCTTCTTTGATATTAGTAGTACTTTTTAAATCACTTTTTTCAGTTTTCTCCATATCTCTCCTTATCTTTATCTCTGCACACATTTGATTTCATAAAAAAGAAAAAGAAAAAGAAAAAGAAAACCCTAATTCTATCACAGCTATCATCACCTTCCTCTGTCAGCTCCTCTCCATCCCTCTGCCATTCAATCTTTCAGCCCATCTCTCTTTCCTTCACTCAAATCACACCCTCAAAGTAGCAGATAATACAGATATATTTGAGTGAGATTCAATGGATGTTGACATGATCAAATCTTCATCAACCGAAGATGATCATCACATGGACATGATGACAATGATGATGCAAATGGAGAAGCTTCCTGAATTCTGTGAGCCACCGCCCGAAAGCTCCACCACTGTGTTGCCTATTTACCCTAACCCTATTCATGACCCTTTCATGGCCTTACCATTTCCAGTTCAAGAATCCATGGCTGCTCCACCACCACCTTATCAACCCAACAAGTTCAAGTACCCATCATATCCTGATAAGAAAAACTCCATGGCAGCAATGCGGGAGATGATTTTTCGTATAGCAGCAATGCAACCTATTCATATAGACCCTGAATCCATTAAGCCACCCAAAAGAAGGAACGTTAAGATCTCTAAAGATCCACAAAGTGTAGCCGCTAGGCATAGAAGGGAAAGGATAAGTGAACGGATAAGGATACTGCAAAGACTTGTACCAGGAGGGACTAAAATGGATACTGCTTCAATGTTAGACGAAGCTATACATTACGTTAAGTTCTTGAAGAAACAAGTGCAGTCTTTGGAACAAGCTGCTGTTAATAGACCAATGGGGATTGGGTTTCCAAGTGGAGCAACAATGGCTAATGTGGGTTATTCTTCATTGATGAAAGCTTGTCAGCCACCATCTCATCATCATCAAGGTGTGGGCAATATGCAGATGCTTAGATAAGGGGAAAGGGAATTTAGAATTTTAGATTTGATTTGTGTAATGGGTTAAAGGTGTTGGGGTTTTTTTTTTCAGTTGTTGTTAGTGCAACAAAGAATTTTCATAATTGTATGCTTTCATTATCTATGGATTAATGCTTTTTATTATCAGCAAAACATGCCAATAACTTGAAGAATCATATGGAGTTTAATACTGATAATATATATATATAAATTATGAACAAATATTGGTGCTTAAGGAGAATAATTAATAAGAGATATTTCCTTCTTCCATGCATGAAAATTCCTTTTATTTTGAGAGTTACCTCTCATAGCGCAAAGCTTATATATATATATATATATAAATCTGACGTGATCATAAGAAGATTGACAGAAAGCAATGGCTGTTTCTTTTTTCTTTGCAGTTCCTTTTCATTCTCAAAAGTTTTCAACTTTCTTTTTCACTCAAAAGAATTTCTCTAACAAAATATTGCTTTGTTTCTCTCTCTTAAGTTATATGAATTCTCTCTAGAAAATTGAAAGATCCTAACCATGGGCCTCTCATAAAATCAAAATTTGAAGCAACTAATCGTAGCTTTTCATTAATCATATCTTCTTGCATAATATATATTTTTAGTTACTACATCGTTAAATTTACCTTTTGTGACACGCCATAACATTCAACATCTCTTGAGATAGATTATTAAAAACATGAAGTTCAGTCGCCCAACCTCTAATCCATTTAGTCATCGCATCAATAGTTATATGTGTTGTTGTTGGTACTTATTTTATTTCTGCCTTTCAGTTCTTCTCCATTTAATTTCTAATTTTCAGTCTCAGTTTCGGTAACTCCAACAGCAGCTGACGCACCCCTTTATCCCAAATTGTTTTTATTTGATAGGTAGATTTTATTAATGGGTTAATATTTAATGTGGTAGTGTTTGATTCTATACTTTAAGATGATGATATATCCTTTCAATATAAAATCAATTGAATTTATTTTTAATAATTTTGGATAATATATTATCATTTAATTAACTTTGAATTATTTATATAATTTTTAAAAGGCGAGTATTTGGTATATTAACAGTGTAATTATTTTTATTTAATAAGTAATTTAAAAATTTGACATATGTAGTACTTTTTAAAATATTTATTTTATTAATATTTTGCTATATCTTATCTTTATTTAATAAGCAATTTTATTTTTCATTATATTTTAAAATGTAATTATATTTAACATTACAAACACAGCTACCTTATTATTACCAATGTAATTAACTAAATCCAACCAATTAATGGCCACTTTAAAATGGAAATTGATGTGGTAATGCAAATCTCATCAGCATGAGGTGGTATTATGATCAGCAAACTAATTCCTTCACTTGCATCTTCAATAAAGAAGACATCCAAAAAAGAAATCCCATTTTTTTTTTTTTCTATTTTGGTTAGGTCTCAATATTATTAAATGAAGTGAACGTGGGAGGTAGGTTGCCTCCCAAGGCAGGGTCGACTAGTTTTAGTGTTCATGTCTCAAGGATCATGCCTCACTTAATCAATTCCATAACAACACATTTTTTTTTGAATAAATTTATTAAAAATGGAAATGGTCAAACCTAATCTCATCAAAATAGATCCATGTGAGATATCCCACTAAGGTCCCAACATCCCCACACAAAGGGCTTTTGATTATTGGAGAAGGGTAAGTATTTTTCCTACAAGGCAATGTTCATTGCACCCTTCTCTCTTTCTGACACATTCCATCTTCTGTTTTAACTTTTCATATATATAAATCCATTTTATCCATCTACTTTCTGCTTTCCCTTCCTTTAAAGATAAGTTCTCATGTTCTTTGTGACAGGATAAATGGGTATATATTCATGGAAGTTTCAATTTCTATAGTTGGTCTTACTTGCAATATTTTAATATTTAATCTCTAACTATATTCCTTATAGGGTGAAAATAGAACAAGTTTAGAGGATTAAAATTGGATTATAAATTTTCAAAAGAGTTAAAAAGTAACATTATTATATTAATTTATAATTTTTTTTAAAGATTTTAGAAGTACTTTTATTACTTACAATTAAGATCAACTAGTATACTTGTAACATTGAATAATTAGCTGAACTCTTACCAATGTTCTTTAAATCGGACTGGAGGTCAAATCGATAAGGTCATCAGCTCATCGGTTCGATCAGTCCAATTGGTTCGATTAAAAAATTATTAAAATTTTAAAAAATTCAAAAAACCCGATTCAATCAGTTTGTACGATTTCTCTATCTAACTGATTTAAAATCACTTTCCAAATTGATCTCGAGCTAATTCCCAATGGGCTGGGTATTTTAGTATGAAAGAGAAATTTCTCCAAATTAACAGTTTTTTTTTATACATTACAATTTGAAAAGGAGAATTACATCAACAGATTTAAATCTTGGAAATCGAAAATACGAAACCACTGTTCCTTAACCCTGTTGGCTGTGAATGATTTGATAAGTTCATAGGAAGAGAAAATTAAAGGATGAGCAATAAAATTTTGGGAGGTGGTGAGGATTGGAGTGAGAAACCTCCAAATGCAAGACATGTATTATATTAATAGATGAAGAAAAGACAATAAAAGGGTTGGTTTGGTATTGGCTTTAAAGGGAGGAAGGTGTGGAGGGTTTTGGACCGAAATTCTTCTTCTATTCCATGTCGCTTATGCAAGGTGAAATGCATGAAGATGTTGTAAGATCTCTGACAACACATAATCCGATAACTTTTGTTCATGTCTTCTTTTATATTATTTAAGTTGTTGCGTATTTTAAAGAAGAAATAGAATCTCATTGAAGCCGAAAGCCATTCATTGTTTGTTCAATTTCCTTGTGAGCATAATGGGCTTTTAAGTTATGAATAAAGAAGGTTTAGTTTGAGTCCTACGAACATGGGGCTCTGGGTTTTGCTACATTTTTTAGTTTCAGCCCAAATCTTACATAATTGGTCAAGTTTTACAATTAATTTATGAAGAGTGAATATGGGACCAACCAACTTTAACTTAAGTTAAGAGCAGCCTTTATTTATGTTAAATTTCCTGTATGTGCAGCCATGATGAAGGGAACAGATCCACAATATCTCCAAACATTGCTACAAAAGGGTAGATTTTTTCATGAACCTGTTTTTATATATATAGATCTGTACAGCATTTATTTACATTTTGTAGGAAATTAATAATTTGAGAGTATTATACAAGACATGTCATATTCTTCTGCTTTGCCTTTTCTGCTCTGTGCAGAGCAATTGTAGTACATGTCCAACTTGTATTCATTGACATTTAAGCCTGTGAAATTATCGTATAATTTCTTGTATTAAGAGTCCGATTATATTTTGTCCTTTCTATTTAAAGAAAGGGTAATTTGATTCCTGTATGTCAAATGAAATAGCAAATTGATTATTTCTGTTGAAACATTCATTCCTTTGTACTATTAAAAATTGATGTGACTGATAAAAAAATCAAACAATAACATGTGGCATGTCACGAGCATCTCTTGTTAACGTACAAAGACTAGTTTTTAATAGCAGAATGGATGTAATTTAATAGAATGAACAATTTACTTTTTTAGATAAACTATTTTGCACATTGTATGAGTAGAAGGGACAAAATGTAATTTGACTTATAGTATAGGGCCTCCATGATATTTTTACTCATTTAAGCGATTTAGCAAGGTTCCTTGGTAAAAATACCATGGAGGCCCCTATACTAGGTGTCAAATTACATTTTACCCCCTATATTCGAAAAATAGACAAATTAGTCATTGAACATTAGATCAAAGAGTAAGTTGATTCTTTTTGTTAATTTTTTTTTTCATTTCTATGGTGGCTAACAAAATAACCAAACAATGACACGTGACATGCTATGTTTATCTTATGCTGGCATACATGGACTAGTTTTTAGCCGTAGAAATGGATGAAATTTTTAATAGAAGAACCAATTTACTCATTAATCTAATGTACATTAACTAATTTAATTATTTTTTTGAAGAGAAAGTAAATTACGTTTTTACTCATATAAAAACTCCATGATTCTTTTACTGGTTATGATAAATATGTAAAACAACTTGTTATACTAAGTTAAAACCCCGAATTTGAAAAAAGAAAAAAGAACACCCCCAAAAATTAGACTTTTTGCTGTTCAATTTTGGCATACATCTTTTAAATAAGTTGAAGTTGTATGGGACTTTTTTCATGTACTAAAACTAAAGTGATAGTTTAGTCAATTCATACACATTGAGAAAACATGGAAACAGTTTTATGGAATGTGAGCCAAGGAGAAAATGGAAACACAGTCTACGAGGGACCAAACAACAAACTGTAAAGACACATGGGAGCCATTGACAAATTAACAAAAGTTGTCCTTTACAATAATTATTAACCCAACAGCAATCACTTTCATGTCAACGTAAGGTCTGTATTAAAAAGGGTTTTGACAAATCTCAGTCCCCCAATCACCGTTGATACAACGGTCGAAATAGGTTCCATTTTTATAAATGATGATCCAACTTTCGATAAGGTGACTCATGGTTTATATTTTTCTATTTATTATGTTAAAATACCTATCAACTTATCTTCTTTTTTTTAATTTACAAATCACTATATATTGCATACATAAATAATTATATTAATTCATTATGAAAATAAATATATGTATGCATTTATTTAAAATCAAAGTTCTATGTATAGATATGAACTATAAATTAAATATCACGTGTATAATTATATCAAATTATATATTGAATCGAATTTATGTATAAATTTAATATTTATCTCATTTCTAAATTAGTCCCTTAAATTAGCTCTTACTCGAAATCCTATGATTAGATCTTCATTTAGCATATAATCTTATTGATTTATGAACTTTTTCGATTTTAGGCCCAACATGATGAAATTAAATCTCGAATCAAATTAGATTTCTTTTATTTATTACATTTGAGTAAGCAAGTTTTATAGAGGAATGATAAAAGGCTGTCACGAGAAGTGCAGCCATATGAAGAAGGGGGGAGGCTAAAGTACATTTTCTCTTTAATAAAATCCCACGTAAATATATATATATATATATATATATGTGCCACCTCCACTTGTATGATGTATTTGCATATGAGCTCATATATATATATATATGCGTGCACTGTGCACATGTTGTCGTTCAGCACATGAAAGAGGTGAATGGCGGTGGGGATATTGGCACGTGACACCGCACCAACGGTCGGTTATGGTGGTGGACGGTGGCGTTGCAATCACCGTAGCTCCATTTAAATGTCTGTCTCAGTTCACTACACTTGGTATATTGGGTGTTATTAAATCTACCACTGTTTAATAGTTTCATTACTCGCTTTACTCAAATATAAAAGTATAATTTTGAAAATTATTTTTATAATTTTTTCTATTTATTTTTAAATGTAAATAAATATTTAAACCTAAAAAATATGAAATTTTTTATAGCATAGTATTATATTTTTACCTTTTAATAATTATATATAAAATAAAATAAAATAGTAATTTCGGGGTAGAGCAAGACAAACAATTATCAAACAGCTTTATACCCACTGTTCACAAAACATCCACTCCGCTCTACCTCAAATTCATTTTTCAAAAAACGAAAATTCTTCTATTTAAAACGAATCGATTCAAAATTCATGGACGGTTTAGATATACCATTCCTATTATAGAATTCGAATACTTTTATTCAAATAAAAACCACAATTTAAATTAAGGTATTGTCTCAGTAGCATTTTCTTCTGCTAAAAGATTTCCTTTATTGGTTTGGGCTTTTAAGTTTTATTATTTATGTTTTCGGTGATCTAATTTTAGTCAGCAAAACATATGTTTTAAAGTCGCATCATAGTTATTTAATTATAATTTTTTATTTTAAATATTTAAAATAAAAATTTTGTAATTTAAGCACATATATTACATAGTTCGGTCACTCCTATTAAAATCACAAACGGCTGGCAGTTAAAAAAATCGGTATAACAACAACTTTAGGCCTCAATTTTTACATTTTATATCGATTTAATCATAAGAAAATTAACCCTCAAAATTTACAAAATGTTCTCAATTTATCTTAATTCTATAAAATTGAAAGAAATATGTAAAGATAGATAAATATATTTTTTTAAATACAGAAAATAAATAATAAATAATAAATTTAAATTTTATATTAATATTAAATAAAATAAAATCCCTCAACCCATAACTATGTAACGTGGGTACTTAAATTGCAATTATTTTATTTTGGATACCTAAAATGAATATTTTATAGTTATAAGTACAGTTTACATTTTTATTATGCAACACCAAAGATTTAATATATTATTTGGTACTTGAATTTGATATTCTTTTAAGTTTTATGATTGTATTTTGAGGTCTAATGAGGTTTGTATTTAACAAAAGTTATACATTTCAATATTTGAAGATAAATGTTAAAATTTTAGTGTTTAATTCGAGTTTTAAGATTATTTCAATAAAATTAATGCTAGTATTATTAGATTTGAATTTTCATGATTTTGTTAATCGAATAAATTTAGTGTTAATTGTGAAATTGTTTAATTTATTAAATACAATATGATGTATATGATTTTTTTCTTGAGTTTTAGGTTTGATTTAGTGAAACGTTAAATGTTAATTATGAATTTTAGCAAAGGAATCCTAAAACTTGAATTAAATACTAATAATTTATACCCTTATCTTTTGGTAACAAAAATTATACTATTAACCGAGAAAAATCTAATTACACCGTTATCTTTAGTTAACAAAACATATAGCTTTACCAAGTTCAAACATTACACCGCAAAAAAAACAGTGATCACATTAAAGAGATTGTGAAACTGAGAGCAGTTAGTTAATCTCACAAGACATAAACTTATTGTATTTGCAAATTTGCCCTTCAACTTTCATTAAAATTCAATTCACTGACAAAATTTAAAATTGACTCGGATATGGGATTTTGTTTTGGGATTTCTTTTTATAGCCACAGCTTTGTTGGGGGTTGAAAACACACAGACATCCTCGTTGTTTTCGTCTCTTTAAATGCTAAACGGTGAGAAGGATTCGGTGTCAGGTTTCAGTGTGAAAATGGGGAAGCTCCCATTATCTCTGTTTTTTCTTACCTCAAGTTCCGAGAGGATTGAATTATAAAATATTAATAAAATTCGAAAGTATATTAAATTTTATTATTAGTCCTTGTACTACAATAAGTTCAATTTTTCGAATTTTAAGTGTTGATTCTCCGAAATAAAAACATACAAGCTCTTAGATGTAATATAAAGGTATGGGCTCAAATTTTATCAAACTTAAATGCTTAAATTTACTTGATAGGTAACTTTTGCATCATAAATGGTTCAATTCAACGAGCTAATAACTTTATACGGTTTTAGTAAAATTAAGAAATAAAATCTCGACTTGGAATAATATTGAACTTATTGAAGAATTTGTTAGTTCTTGACAAATAATACATTAAAATTTCTCTCGAAAGAGTTGAAAGTCCTCAACAAAATTGTAGCAACTAAATTGTTAGGTCAAATTCTCTATTAAGCTCGTATTATGTATAAGTTGTAGATTATAATTTGTTCTCCAATTTGAACGTTTTAGTCTTGTAATTTTGAAATTTGAAATTTAAGTCCTAAATCTTTAAATCTAGTATCTAAAATAATGTGTTTTTGTGAATACTATGTAGACATAATATTATACATATAATAATATATTTTTTAAAAATAATATTTTAATTAATAAATTTAATGTCTAATATTTGAATTAGAATAGAATTTTTAAAATTTATATTACTAAGCCAATTGAATTTTAATTCGATTTGCATGAACATTGATGTCAATACAGGAAGATGTAGATTCGAGTGTGTTGAAGTGCATTATCCTCCTACTGAGAAGAAATCATAAATTTGAGCAAAGATAAAAAGAAAGAGAAAAGAAATTCCATAAAATATGTAAAGCTGTAAACAACAAAAATAACCATCTTTTTCATTAATTGTTTATATTAAATTATGAACAACAATTTGATTTTTACATTTTTTTTTTCTATTTTTCATGGTACAATGTGTTATTACTTACCCTATATTTTATTTTAATAATTCTTTTTACCCAACCCCCAAAATTTTTTAAAAAGACAAGAAAAAAGAAAAAAAAAATTGAACCAATCTCATTACCGGATAACTGATTCACCAAGTTTCCCAATTTTTAGTACGAGTTCAGGGGATAATTTCTTAGCCGGTTTCTTTTCCTTTTCCGGTCGATAATCAAAACCTAGTGTTTCCGAAACTTCTTCGGAGCTCCATCCAGCTTTTCGGAGCGAATCCGAGAACCGATCCATTTTCAAAAGAAGTGCATCGAGAACCGCTTGATTATCCAACAAAACCATCTCTTCTTCGAAAAACCCAGATGCTGACACATGTACGATCTCTGCAATATCGGACTCGCTCCATCCGCTTTTTCTAAGAACCGACCCGATTTGCTCGATGTAATCCTCGACCCATTTCGGAATTCCGGTTCTCGGCAGATCGAAATACGTCTCGGGCGATGAATCCGAGAGTGAAGACGATGAGTTTCTCCGGCGCCGATCAACCGCCGCGTCGCTCCAGAACTCTACCCATCTAGGGGTTCGAGTGCCGGTAAGGAAACCGGCATCCATACTACGCCTGGATACGTCGGTGGACGACCCGGCTAATTTTTCGCTAACCGATCTCTGTTTCTTCAACGATTCCGGGTCGGATTCGGAGGTCCGGAAAAAGGATTCCCTGTCGAAAAAGCTGGATATATCAAATCCGCAACAGAAAATCCGGGTTTCGTCGATGAAGAAAATCGGGTTACCGGCTAAAGATGGGTTACATGGAATATAGCAGTGACTAAAAATGGGGATTAAAAGGGGAGCTCTTTTAAGTGCATTCCTCGCCACCCGTAAAGCTTTTTCAGGGTTTGAAGGTCTTGGACCCCAAGATTTGGACCATAAAGTGTTACGGGCTATCTGAAAAGAAATTGCAACGATGGGAAGATCAAGGGAAGCCCGAAGATAAGGTCGGGCTCCATTGGATCGCCAATCGGGAAAACCAGCACCCACCGGCAAACCGGCTGATAATATAGCCCGGAGGTCAGGGGGGAAAACAAAACCAAACTCAGCTTCCGCCCGAGCGAACTCAGCGTCGGATAAACCCGGTTGTACTTTGAAACCCGAATCACGTAAATGGCTTACAACTTTATCCGCTAAAGAAGAGAAAGATTGAAGACCGTTGCGAACAGGGTGGGAAGTCGCCGTTGAAGGAGCGGAAGCCCGAGCTGAGAGACGGCGTAAGCCGGCTATATGGGCCGGATTTAGACCGGACATCCTCCGATCTACGTCGACCATTATTGGTTTAATAACCAGTTCCCGTGGAGACGCTGCCGTTTAAGAAAAGGGACTTTTTGGAACCTTAATTTACAGAGAAAAGTGAAGTGAAGAAGGGAAGTTAGGGGCTTAAACTTAGAGAAATGTAGGAGGGATGGTATATATATAGCTGTTTTCAACGATGGGCCTACCTTTGAGATTCTGCTACTGTTTTCTTTACCAATATCTTAGAAAATGATTTTTTTTTTAATTTCTTAAATCCAAGTTGTTTATACGGTAGGTACACATTTATCGAATATTTATAAGGGCAAAAAAAAGAAAAATTTATAAATAAATACTAATAATTTTATTTAAACGTAAACTAAAAACTTAAAATTTGAAACCCGATGATATAAACTTGAAATTTGAAACTCGAGAAAATAGTAATTTTAATTAATATTTAAATAAAATTAACAGTATTTATTTATAAGTGATGAGGTGTCGTGTTATTCAATAATTGTCTATAAAATTCATTCGTTGATAACACATTAATTATTATTTTGATTTATAAATATAATTTATTTCATAAGTTACATTATTTGAAAATCAATTAAAAAAACAATTAAGCTTAATACATAATTGGGTACCTAAGTTTGGCAACTTTTCTAATGTTATACTTGTGTTAATTTTTTGTTCAATCTGGTACATGTATTTGACAAATACTATATATTTTGGTACCCAAAGGCAATAATATTAATTTTTAGTATTTAATTGGGTTTAAATGTTGATTTGATGAAAATTTATAATTAGCTAATAACATTAGAAATTAACTTTCACCAAATTAACTCTAAAACGAGAATTAAATCACATCCATTAGATTGTATTTGACAAATTAAAAATAAATAAATAAATTCACAATTAGTATTAAAATTATTATATCAAAAAATCATGAAAAATTGAACATAATAATATTAGCAATTAACTTCCATCGATCAACCCTAAATCTAGATTAGACACACAAAATTTAATATCACTACCTTTGAAAATATTATTTGATTATTTGGTAAAGTATGGTTTATGTGTTGGATAAAATCTACTATTTTAAAAAAAGAAATAAGATTTGATATCCTTAACCATCAATTAACCTTTATACGATTCCTTAATTTAATCCCTTTAATTAAATTAATAAAAAGAAAGAAAGGTTTGTGTTTTGTTTAAGTTATTGTTAAATGCAAACCTTTTGCTTGGTTGGGTCAATTTGGGGTCCTGTTTGCAATCATCAATTAGCTCCACATTCATAATCACACACTCTTCTTCTCTAACGTTTACATTTTTTTACTTCATTTTTAATCTTGGTTGGGTGCTCCTAAATAGGATTACAATTTTTTAGGTAAATTTATTTTAAAATTGTAATTTCAATCAAAATTTTTATCTATTTCTACTGTTAAAAACTGGTGTGGCTTACGGAATAATATGATAGTTACACATGGTGTGTCACGTGTACCTCATGTTGATGTACATGGACTAATTTTTAATAATAGAAATGGATGAAATTTTTAACAGAATGACTGATTTGCTCGTCAATCCAATGTACTAGAACTAATTTACTCATTTTTTAAGTAGGGAGAAAATACAATTCGACTTTTAATACAAGAGTCTCCAATTACCGAATTTAATACGAATTATCATGAAATTTATCTACGAATACATGTATTTCTCTCAATTTGAGTAGGGTGCTTTCAATGAAAGAAGGACTTTGGGGTTTAGACCCGTGGGATACCAATTTGCAAGGACCAAATTATAGCAACAACAAAGGTTTGAGATTAGATTTGTAGGGCTTTAAAAGGGGAGAGAGGATGGACCAAATGGCCGGCAATATGGTCACCAAGTATTAAAATCATAAGCTACAAAAAAAAAAAAAAAAGTCTAGGAGACCGGTCATGAAATGTTGTGTGAATGTGAAACCATAGGGGCAATTAGCTGCCATTGTCCTATATATGAAGCTAGTGGGGGTCCGAGGACTGAAAAGTAGTGGTCATGAAGGATTGCTTATTTGTCTTCCTCATTAGGGTTTTCATATATGTTCCCTTTGATCATCAATAAGTCAAACCATCCTCCTTCTACCATGGTCCATTAACGTTCACACAATAAACGAATTTGACAAAGGATAACAACAACATCAAACATTATTGGTAAGAGTGAGCATTCTGTCGAATCGAATGAAAAAATTTCAAGTTAATGAGTCTTATTATTATAAATATTTTGATTTTTTTATAATTTTTATTGAGAGAGACTATTTTACTCATTTTCAAAATTGACAGAGATCGAAGGGGTATTTACACCAATCTGTTATTCGAATTGTAAAATTCAACTCGATTCGAACTCAAAGCTCGAATTACTTATTCGAGTTGACTTGAAAAAATCGAATAACTCAATACGATTAACTTGAATTGCGAGTTTTTCGAATCGAATCGAGTTTTACTCACTCCTAATTATTGGCATAAGAGTGAGGATATGAGCTAGAAATGTCCGTTGGTCAAGCCGAATCCATGTATGGTATTAACATACTATTTATTTAAGCGTTTTATTGAGTTGGTATCATTCTTAACTGGGCCACGAATTCAATTATGAAATTACAAAAACACCTTTATTTTAAATTATAATTAATATTATTATGATGACACTCTTGTCTTTTCATACTTTTATATCATCTTTAAATAAAACAATTAACAGTTAAAAATCCAAGGATTGAACATGTGTTCAATAGTACTAAAACATAAGTTCATTGCCACTCGACCTATATTTATTATTTTAATATTTTCTTTCACTCACATCGTGAGTGTGATAAAATCTAATAATTGTTTAAGTTTATTTCAACTTGAAATATGAATCTTAAATTTTGTTCAATCTTACCCATAATTATAAATCTTTAATTCAAGCTTGCTTGGATCTTAAAAAATATTTTATTTAATATATAGTAACCTAATATATTTTTGTTTTGTTTAATTAACATATTTTTAATATTTACATTATAGTATTATATATTTAATTTTTATATGATATAAATTACATCGTATATAAAAAATAAAAGTAGAATAAAACTATAAAAGGGCTCAGCTTAGAATTGAGCCTTGAATGTAAAAATTTAAATATAATTCATATTTAATTTTTATCTAATCTTATATTTCGAGCCTAATATTTTATCTAGACTTTTTAAAATATTATATGAATTTTTAGACTTAATAAATTTTGAGATATTTAATATGAAGCAGATGAACTAAATTTAGGGTTGATATTTCGTTTCGTTTTGGAGGTGCTCTAATTTTCATAACAAAATTCAGTTGGTTTTTGTTTGTTTCTTGGCAAACTGATGGATTTAAATGATCTTTGAGTTTGAGATTCTAAAAGGAACAAAGCAATCACTATATTGGTGCGAAATAAGTGACCAAAATGGTCCGCAAGAATGATTCCAGCTAGTAGCTATGCCCCTTTTCTAGGTCTCTTAGCTATAGTGGAATTTGCATTGTCACTATTAGTGAACCCACTTGCCAACATATACACGCATACGTCACCGTTAGAAGGACTTGAGTGAAAATATAAATTCAAAAAATGGATTTGGATAAAAAATTCACATAAAAAATAAATCAGGCATCGAGTAAGGTTTTTTGACATGAGCTCGGCCTAGTCCAGTTTGAATATGCAAAATATTTATTTTTTTATTATTTTGTTGCTATTTTCTTGTTATTTTTTTCACTATTTTGCTACAATTTTACTATTATATTGCTACTATTTTGTTGTTATTGTATAACTCTTGTTTTATTATTAATTTTGTTACTATTTTAGAGGCATTTACTTGTTAAGTTGTATCTATCTTAGTATTATTTAAGTATACATATTTTTTTAAATTTATTTTCAATTTATCGGAAAACATTTATTTTAATGTTTTAGTATTTTTGATGTATTATATATATTTTTAAAAATTGTATAAAAAATTAATACGGGTGGGTCAAGCTAAGATTGGGTTTTAGCATTTTTATCCGGACCGATCTTAGACAAAATTGTAGACCCATTTTCGAGCTGAGCCTAACAAATAGACCTAAAATTTTGGTTGGCCCAACTCGACCTTTGGACACCTCTAATCACGGTCTACGAAATTGTACGTTGACAGAGTTAAAGTCTCAATTTTTTTTATTATATATGTCTTTTGAGAAATATTAAACAATATTGTAGTATCTAATAATATCATCCAAGTTATTTGATAAATTGATAGTGAGATTTATAAATTGGGTTAATCACATTAGATATCTTCAACTTATAGTTAGAAGATTTCCAAAATTTCAAAAATTCTTAAAGTTACGTGTGTACTTATCACATGAACAATTTTTTGACATATTGAAGAAAAGAAATAACTTTTCTAAACTCTAATGATGATGTGATTTTTCCCAAACAAATTAAGTCTAAATTGTTCATGTGATAGGTACACATGTTTACAAGTTAATCTACATATTTAAAAATATTCCGCATTAGACCCAAATTAGTGTTTAACAATTGATGGTTAGGTTGACAAAAGATTTGATTAATACAATACTATACTTTGAAGACTCAATTGGAACATTTTGAAATTTAAAGACCCATTTAAAATCATGGGGATAGTTTGAGGACGTTAAGTGGAATTAAACCTTACTTACAAATTTAATAAGATCATAAGAGATGACATCATGTTTGATGCGAGAAGAAGATAGAAAAAAGATCATCACATTTTAATCCCTAAAAGATGAAAGAAGGATTAATAAAAAATTAGCAAAGAAATATAGATGCTTTGGAGAATCTTTAATCAAATTGTAGAGCAAGATCTAAGCTATGGATTAATCATTTTATTTATAGAAAGATTAGTGGGTAATTTAGCAAATTAAATTAATCATAGATATATGCATCCCCCATGTGCTTCCTCCATAATTTGTAATCAAGCAAATTAATTAATTGAGTTGCTAACAAGGGTTTGCTAGGAATAATTTAGCCGATAAAGTCAAGCTCAAGTGGTTGATTTAACAAATACATAAATTGGGATTCTTTGGGTCATTGTTTAATTAATTAAATCTTAATAAAGCTAAATTCAAATGTTAATCTATTACGTAAAAAAGTCTCCTCAAGAAGGTACTCGATTATCAAGGCTCCTTCTATAAAGAATGGTTTTAGTGAAAAGAAAGCAATATTATATGATTAATCTTTACCAAGCACATTTGAAACATTGCTTTTGGTTTAAGTTCCTTCAATTTATATCGAAACGTATTGCTCCATATTTATGATTAATAAATTTTAACCATTTAATATTTAATAATATTAGTTACAAATGTATACTCATATTCAAAACTATTTGTTGAGGGTTAGTATCTGTTTCGGAGTATCTATACTTGATTTTAGTTTCGGGTTTTTATCTCCCTATTTCGAGGAGATCCCAAAGAGATTCATAAAGTTTTGATGGAACACTTAGGTCCACCAAGAAAATGTTGTATCATTTAGACTTTTTAAGAGTAAGGGTTCAAACCCTATCGATGCCAAATGATGAACATTTCTTTGGTGGACTTAAGCACTCCCACTAAAACTCTATAAATCCCTTTTGACTCTCCTCGAAATAGGGAGATAAAAATCTAAGACTAAAATTGAATATAGACCTCTAAAAACGATACTTCTATCGTTAAAAAAATAAGACACTCTAAAATAACACTCCCTTCAATACTATATTTTTAAAAAAAAATAAAGTAACATAATCTATGATTACAAGATAGGCAACACTAGGAGTCTTACCTAAAGCTAAAAAAAGTTACCAGCATCACATGTAATAATTTTTATGAAAATCCATATGGGATGAAAGTGGGTGATTAAAGTAAGTGTCCCCCTCGTGTGGTGGTGGGATCATTGTCCATGAATTTGATGAATGATGATCTATTTTTTTTTTTAATTTTATTTTTTTGGGTTGCTTTTGATGATCAACTATGAACCAATAGGCAGCTAGAAGATAGGCAGGGTAACTAAAAGGGGGAGGCGGGAGGGGGGTTTCTCAATATTTATTTGTGGTTAAAGTTTTAAGAGAGAAGCCCCATGCTTTTCTTTTACGAGTGTAGAGACTCGAGCATGCGTGCGTGCATACATTTGACAATATGGAATAAAGGGTGGATTCGATTTTATTTATCTAAATATCTTTATTAATATTATTTTTTATTAAGTGTTACGAGTCAATCAAATATTAATTCAATTGGATAATAATAATAATATTTTTATTAATATTACAATTTTTTATTAAATTTAGTGTCATTCATCAATCTAGCATTAACTCAGTTGGATAATGATGAAAATATCTTTATTTTACAAAGTAAATTATGTTATTCTGAGGGCATTTTTATCATTTAATATCTTATACATAATATGATTTAGACTAAACTACAAAAATGGTCATTTTTGTTTGCCTCGGATTACATTTTAGTCACTTATGTTTGAAATGTTACGTTTTAGTCACTTACATTTATTGTTTTGTTATAAAGTGGTCATTCTACCGTTAAACTGCTTTACCTCCCTAACGATAGTCCTACGTGGCTGTTCAAATGGGTTTTAAATGCTAACTTAGATATCCAATTGCTGAGATGAAAAAATGTTTTTAATTAAATAAATTTAATTTGAACTGCCACGTATGACATCTAAGTTAGGATTTAAAACCCATTTAGATTGTCATGTAGGACTGCCATTAGGGAGGTAACAGAGCTTAACGGTAGAGTGACCACTTCTAACAAAACAATAGCATAAGTGACTAAAACGTAACATTTCAAACACAAGTGACTAAAATGTAATCTGAGGCAAACAAAAGTGACTAATTTTATAGTTTATGCTATGATTTAAACCTAAACCTTTATAATTTTTAACATTTACACTTCACCACTCAACAAAGCCTCATTTATTATTTATGTCTATTTTTAAAAAATATATTTATTACATAAATCTGTTTTTCACCCACATTGTAAATGTATCATAATCTAGTATTATATAATGTTATTCATCGTTAATGTATCATCATTTAATCCATTGATTTATAGGTTTAGTGCATCAAATAGAGGATATTTTATTTAGATGATGATAGAAACAACTTTTCTTCATAATTAATTTTTGAATATTAGCAAATATATTAGTATTTTTTTACTTGATTGGTGGGGTTTAGACAAATATCAAGAACAGAAAAAGCTTGGTTCATATTATGAGATTGAAGCAAGGAAGTTGTTAGACATATGACTGAATTATTCCACAATTTCCCACTCTTTGAGTCATATATCAAAGGGGAGCCATTGTTGCCACTAAAATGATCCTAAATCATTCATAGCTCAACACATGTTTTTTTTTTCATTGTCCCAAGTCATGTCATGTTAGCCAAACATTAGTGCTATCAATGTCAGATTAGAAAGTTTAAATTGAAAGGATGAATTTTGTATACTAATTATGTTTTGGTGTTGTCATTATTCAATTTTAATTATGAAAAGTGAAACATATTATTGAATAATGTGATAAGTTTGGACTATGCATCATCTAAATTAGAAATTCAACACTCTCTTCCTATCTTGAGGTGATAGAGGTTACCCAATATGTCATGATAACTTTATAAACACAATCTTAAAAATCTTTTATTAATGGTTGAAAGTAGACATGAAGTCTACACTAAATTCATTTGCCATTAGTTTTAATCATTTAATGGAGGTCCATCAATTAATCTACAATCACTTTGAGAATTTAGTTACTATTTCATACAATGATAACTAGTGGCGGAGCAAAGGGTTAGTAGGGCTCTGGTCCTTAAAAGGAAAAATTTTCATTTAAGTCTTTTCTAGTTTATAAAATTTAAAATTAGCAATGGTAAAATTGTACTTTGGTTCCCAAAATGATAAAAAATTGATTTAATCCTTTAAATTTTATAAATATATAGACTATTAAAATAGTGATATTGCATTTTACTATCGTAAAAATATGCAATTTAATTCGCCCACTCAACAAAAATTTCTAACCACGCCATTGGTGATAATAATCTTATAATTAAAGTTAAAAGATTATATATTTATCTTCTTTCTTCAACATTTAATATTTTTAATTTTTTACTATATTATAAAGAGGTATGTATCATCATTCTAATTTTCATTTATACTTATGGATTATTTTTCAATACATGATTGTTGCTTCATCATAGAGAAAGTGAAAGCTAAGAGTTTCTGGCCTCCAACTTTCCACCAAGGTTTTAGTTTATAATGACTGCATTGGTATACAAGGTACTTTAGTAGCCTTAAAAAAAACCCGTTATACCTAAATGTTCTGTAAGTCAACCATACTCTTTATTCGACATCAAATAATGTGTGTTTCATCGAATCTGGAATTTTTGTTCCTAAACCTAGTAAGTAAACGAAAACAAAAATGAACCAATGTTTTATATTTAATATAATAATGCGTGTCATTGGCCGTGTGAGCTGCACGGGAGTGTGTTCCCTGTACCTAGGAAAATTTTTAAAATTTCTCGAAAAATTCTCTTAGTTTCCAATATTAGTCCCGGTTTGTTTCTAACATATAAATTGGGCCTCGAGAGTCTATTTAATGGACAATTTGATTGAATATGATTGGTATCAGATATAAATAGTAAATGTCATGAATTAACTATATTTGTTCCGTAAACTTTGGTAATGCTCTGTAACCCTGTTCCTACGGCGGATATGGGTTAGGGGTGTTACACTACCCATAAATGTCGAGTTCCTTTAAAGATATTTATTAGGGTTAGGTTTATGGTAAACGGTAAAAGTTCAAATTAAAAATAATTTGATACTAGGTGTCAAGCTTCATTAAACACATTTATTAGGGTTGGGTTTTTCAAATGGTTAAAATAATAATTAAAAAGCAACTCTAACAATGAAAAAAGAAAACTATATCCAAGTAGAAAAATGGTTCATGTATACATGTATAAAAGCTCCATTGAGGTTTAGGGTATAGAGCTTTATTACATCTAACAAAATGACAGAACCCCAATATTTGGAATGGCAACCAAAAGGAATTTACTTGGATTTTGCAGGATGCTTAAAAATATTTCCTCAATCAATTCAATATAGGGTTTGATATTGGTCCAACTAGAATGGGCATCATGAAGTAGAGTGGCGAGTGAGAGTGATGAGTATCCACCACCTCAAAGATGAGTTTGGATGTGACTCCTACACACTTAGAACCGGCATGTGGGGAGCCCTCTGTACTCCAACTACTAAACATCCACCCCCCTTTTTCGACATACGTCCTATGTATTTCTGTACTAAGACAACATCACTCCAATTGAGGCCCAGGTTTTAGAAGCATTAGGCCTCAACTCAATCACTATTATTATTATTATTATTATTTAGGTTATGTTTGATAGATTGAAAAATTAAGTGTCAAAAATTAAGTGTTAAAAATAAGTATTAAAAATTAAGTATTGAATTTAAGTTATAAAGTATGTTTGTTATTTTATTTAAAATTAAATACTGAATATAATTAAATTGTTAGGTAAAAGATAATAAAATATTAAATGAAATAGGATAAGATAAAATAAAAAATCCATTAAATTTATTCTCCATTAAGTGATAAGTAAGTGCCTTATGTATTTATCATTTTCTTTAAGTTATCAAATATATATTTTATCTAATTCTAATTCCATTTGGTATCCTAAATGCTGTAGGAGTCATTTTAAATCTTACATTTGTGTTGAAACATTTTAATAATATTATAAATATTTCAATAGTTAGAAGTGAAATATTATTATTAATTATAAAATTATATTTAGTGGATTAAAGGTGATTAAAATAGTTTTAACTATTTAAATATATATTTATTAATTATTCAAAAAATATATTTATTAAATAATTTTATTTATTTTTAAAATATGCAATCATCCAAATAGATACCCAAAAGATCTTAGTTATGTCTTTATTAAGATGCATAAAACTCTTATAAATAGAGATTACATTTATTTATAAGATAAACTAAAAATTCAAAATAAAAATTTCTCTCCCATATATGATTCTTAAATTGTTCTTACTGCACGGAATTTTTTTATATTAATTGATATTCTTATAGCATTTAACTTCAATTTATCCTCGAAGTTCATTTCATTTGATTGTATCTCCTAAATATACAACAAGAGCAAATAAAACTTTAAAAATAACTTGATATAAATCTTGGAACATTATCCCATTGATTGGTTTTCAGCATTATTTGTGTTCCATTTATGTGTTTGAGACTTCCTCGTCAATAATTCAAACATGCCAACATGAACAAAAGAACACAAGATATAGGTATAATTCTGATAAATAAATATATTTAAAGAATTTTTTTAAGATTAAAAAATCTTATTTATAAAAGTATTAATGTATTATATTTGAATAACATGTAAAACTAATCCCAATACCCATATTCTCATCGAACCCTGCATAACATAGATATCAAATACCCTGCTTGCTTGCCAGCAATATTTGCAGCAATCACCTTCTAATTCAGTACCTTAAATGGCTTCTTACCCTGCATTTTTTATACCAACATTAAATCAGCCTCCAAGCATCATTCAGAGAAAAGTCTTCTGCCAAAGCATTTTACCTGGGTGAGCGGGACTTTGAACGAGAATGCGAGCGAGAGTAAGAGCGGGACCTAGATCGTGAACGTGAGAGAGAAACATATCTTTGACTACGACTCCTACTAGAACTTCTACTTCGTCGATGTCTTCTGCAGTAAACAAATTATTCACCTCATAAATAGGATACATTATATGAGAGCACCGTGACAAAATTCTTTGCCTTCAACAATATGGAGTGAGCACAAAAATATATTCCAGGATATATACCTTGGAGGAGAACGACTATTGCTCCTACTGCGACTGCGGCTTCGGTACCTTTGACGAGTTAATCGGCTTGTTTCTTCAAGTTTTTCCAGTCTTTGGCGCTCCTGCTCTCGTTTCTTAGCCATTTCCGCAGCAGTGTCCTTCTTAACTATAGAGGCACTCAGCTCATCAAATCATAAATAAAACACAAGAAACAATGTGAAAGGACAAGCAGAAACCCAATTGTACAAACTACAAACTGCCTCTTTTTATCTCAACAGTAAGGAAAAAAAAAGTAAATTCCTTTATAACTCCAATGGAGCATGACAGGATATCATTGAACCAACAGCTGCATAAAATAAATATCATTTATATCATACTTTGCTTGTTTAACTGTTTGCTCATAATCCTTTTTAGTCGCTCCTGTGGAGTTTCTTTCTTTTCAACCTGCCCCTGTTTTGAGGGTCCTCCAGAGGCACTTGCTTTTGTCAACTTGGCTAATGCTGATGTTCCACTAACAGAAAAGAAATAAAATTGTCAAATTCAATGCAACTCAAAAACTATTAACTAAACCTTTGTGGAAAAATGTAATGATAGAAGCAAAAATTTCCGTGATACCTCAATGCTGGTTTTAACACTTCACCCTTTTCTTTGTCAAGAGATACACCAGATGCAGGATCACCATGAAGTGCCTCGAGTATATGACCAGATGATGGCCTGCAGGAGAGGAAAAGCATTAGTTATGGCGATCCTTACGGTTTCATTCAACTGGGAAGCATTCACATATATTCCATTTCAGGAAAAAATACGATCTTCAGAAGGGAAGCTTCCTTCCTATTCCCTCTTTCCAGTTATGCTGATAAACCTAGGGAAGATCTATTTTAAACCGGAAAAGATTGCCTCAGGCAACAAAATGGGGATAAGCTGCAGCAGAGTAAAGGCAGCCAATCTATCTTTGCAAGAATGAAAGGTCGAGTGCTCCGACCGGTTTAAAATGTCAGCCTGAGATGGAGGAGATGATGGTGGAGAAACTCCATCAAGCTTTGGTCCATTTCCGTCACCAGAACCCCCAAACTCTGTAATATACTCTATTTTTGGAGCCTTCGGTTTTCTTCTATGAGAATCATCAGAATAACCTCCACGGGCATGGCGCCTTGAGTATGATGGAGAATATGAACGTGATCTAGATCTTGACCTGAATAGGAAAATCCATATTTTAATTCATTTTATGTGTCTCAAATAATAGCTCCAGGAAAAGCCTAGAACAGGGTATACCTCCTACGTGGATAAGCATCATAGGTTGGACTACGCCTAGATTCCCTGATTTGGCAAAAGAAAGCATTGAAACTTCTATGCATGATGTCAAACCCAATTCTAAAAGTATGTATCAGAGATCTAACAAACTTGGTACCGGTAGGGATCAGTACGGAGTACTCGTGTTCCGGTTATCCGTGCAGCTTCTCTTTCTCTCTCCCTCTCTATTTGAGAAGCTTTTCTCCTTTCTTTGCGACTCAGTTTCCTCTAAAAGATTTCACATTTGTCATCAACATATGTTAAATAATAAAATTCAACTACAACCAATGCGTCTTTTCCAACTTACAATTGCAGGATCGCCTTTGATTACTTCTTTCTGTCTTTTTTCCTCCTCTTTTGCTTTTTTATCCATATAAACAAGCCAACCATACCTTTTCACTCCAAATCCTTTCGCTATTATTTCCATTCCTTCATCATTACTATCATCACTGTCGAATTCATCATCATCTTCTTCATCTTCCTCTCCTTCATCAGCATCTGAAAAGTAAGCTTCCTCTTTCCCACCATCATAAGAAAATCCAACTTGTGAATAAGAACTTTTATTAGCTGGTTGCGCTGGTTGTGATCTGCCAACATACCAAAAGAGAAAAGAGAAAGAAGTCACATAACAACATACAGCAGTCAGACATATCAAAATAAGTAAAAAGTGGCAAACTTTCCTAAAGGCGGAGATTATAACCCTGATAACCAACAGACCGAAATATATGCATCAAAATCATTAACAAAAAATTATGTATTTCTCCTGCTTAGCAATCAATCAACTATGTATGGCAAAGAATAAGCCCAAGAAAGAAGTCACATAACAACATACAGCAGTCAGACATATCAAAATAAGTAAAAAGTGGCAAACTTTCCTAAAGGCGGAGATTATAACCCTGATAACCAACAGACCGTAATCTATGCATCAAAATCATTAACAAAAAATTATGTATTTCTCCTGCTTAGCAATCAATCAACTATGTATAGCAAAGAATAAGCCCAATAAAGACGACTCCCAAAAATCATATGAAGAATAAGTTTATAACTTTCGTCTTCAATAAATCTAACCAATCTCACATTTGTTTCTGAATAGCATGACACTAAAAGATTTATCCCAACCATAAACATAATTTCATGTCTAAAATTACCCGGAAACCCTAAGCAACACACATCAAAAGTAATTGCAAAGAGCCAGAGTTCTCTTGAAACTTAAATAAAAGTCGAACTTTCAAATTTCAAATTTATATGAAATATATTAACTCTACCACTATCATATGCATTACCTGTCTGATTGAAATGGTGTGAGAACTTTCGCCTCCATTTCTAGATTCACATGTTGTAAACCCTCCTCATCCGTAACTGTCGAAAAATACAAACTTCAGCTCATAAAGCACATTCTGAAACTAAACTTTATTCTTATAACAGACTTTCATCCTTATTATATCTTATATAACAATGGTAACAATAATGCATTCAACACAAACAAAGAAAACTTGAAAAATAAAGATCATCAATTCAGGGAATTAAAAAAGAAGTACCGACATCCTCTACGCCGATGCTTAATTAAATCCCGATAACGCTCAAAATTAACAATTTCTTCTAATTCTTCCTCTTCTTCAGACTTTTCTAGATTCCTAAAATTCCGTGTTCTTGGCTCCCGAATAAAATCAAGTAGAGCTCGGCCATCAAATCTATAATGTAAACAAATGCATTATTTTCCATAAATTAAAAAAAAAAGATCTAATAAATGTAACAAAAAAGGGAAAAGGAAAAGAGAAATCAAACTACCTATCAATCAAAACGTCTTGTTTTCCATTCCAAGGAATCCTGTAAATATATGGAGTAAAAATTTGAAATATTTAAGAAATATTAGTAAGATTATTAATAGGAAATTTGATTAAATTACTTACAGGCCTTGCTGGTCTTGAGTGGCGTGATAGAGAGCATCGTCGCGGTAGATACGGCAGCGAGAGCCGATGAGTTGAATGGATTGTTGAGGATCGCCACGTCTTTTGGCTAAGAAAATGGCTCGTCTTTGAGCTCTCTTTCGAGCCGCGTCCATCATGTCGTGGACTTTCCTCTCTGATCGCCGAGCTTCGTGCCACATCTTGGAGGAACAGAATCGGGAGTATCTAAACCCTAAATGAAAGCAAATCGAAGATTATGAGAATTGGAGTGAAATGGAAAAATTAGCGACGATTCTCAAAAATCAATCTCGACTTTGTTTGGTTTCGCGGAAAATTTAGTTTGGTAGAAAACTGGGTTAATAACTGAAAAACCCATTTTTTTGCTTGCTTTAATGGATAAATGGTGTTTTTTTTATTTAAATAAAAAAGGCCCAGATTTTTTAGAAATGAATGGGCTGATAGGCCTCTTCTTTATATTTAGGATAATTACAATTTTTATTTAAATAAATCGATAAATCTCAAAATTACACGCGAATTTTGCTTCAATATATAATGTTATACATTAATTTTGATTTTCTGCAATTATAAATTTGATATTCTGATTTAATTTAATTTTCACAAATCTCTAACATCATTATTGATATAACATCATTTTATATTTATATATTATATACATAAAATAATTATACTTATCTAATATATATATATAATTATATATATTTTTAAATTGTGTCCAATTGAATCAAAATCAAAATTATAATGGTCCTAATTTGTTGTTTTAGTTACTATTCATAGAAGGAAGGATACAAAAATGTAAAAGATAAACTATATAAATGATCACTCGATTATTAGAAATTTTTTATTAAATCATTCAATTTTAAAAATTATAAAATATCATCGGACTTATCTTTTTATTTGTATTTTAAATCTAAAATCGTTAAATACTTAATAGTTGGTTAGTTTAGTGTAGTTGTTAAGTAATTTTTTAACATTTATTTTAATACGCATAATTTATGTAGTTTATCCAAATATAAAACATTTTGAGTATAATCGGAGAACTATATTAAACCGAATAATCAAATTACTAACAAATTCCATTAGTTAGGTGCTGCTGACGTGATTAAGATGTTCAATTTTCCAAACAACACAATATCATCAAAACACAATTACGTTTAGGGTTCCAAAAGTGCTTTTACACCTAGAAGTATAACTGATTTTTGGGGTTAAAACTACGGTGAAAAATTGTTTTACACCTAGAAAGATAATTGAATTTTGGGGTCAAAACTACGGTGAAAAATTGTTTTTCTACTTAAATGCAAAAATTTAATTATTTAAAAAATCATTATTTATATTAATTATTTAAAAGTAGATAAAAATAGATTAATTTATATTTTGTACCATTATATAAATATAATTTATCATTGTATTAAATTATTTAATATAATTTATTATTATATTTAAGTTTTTAAAATATTTTATTTATCATTAATTTTATAAATACTTTATATTAATTACTTAAAAGGTGTTCAAAATTTATACTTTATGTACCATTATATTAAGATATTAAAATATCATATAATTTAATTAATTTTTAATTTTTTTACGTGTTGAGTTTTAACTTAATTGACATGAGCAATGTTATCAATATAAAAACACATGGATTCAAGTGCATAGCACTTAATAAGAGGTTACTGAGAAGTAGTTGGTCAAGATAATTTGCGGTGGACATTGACATGAGAACATGCCAGGAAAGTCCTGGAAGTAGTTCCTAAACATAATTTGTGGTGGACATTGGTATGAGAACATGCCAGGAAAGTCCTAGAGTTGACCCGAAATGAGTAATTTTAGCTTACCCTTTTCTGCAAATCAAACGAATGGGAGATTCAGTTTCCATTTTCAAGGAGAAATACAAAGATTTTTAGTCATTTGAGGCATGTCTGCTAAGATTTTTGCTTTTGTTTTGCTGTTGATACTGTCATCAAAGTGTAGTGGGATAAGAGATGGAGATGATCAGAAAGATACAGAGGATGATTCATGTTTGATGAGTTGTAACACAGCCTCAGATGCACACCATATCCAGTTAAAATTCAACCATTCGCCTGGGAATGTTACACCCATAGATCTATATGGTAAAATGTTTTATAATATTTGTTTTTGAATTATGATCGAACTTTAATAATGTTAGAATTGATGTATGAATCTGACAAGGAGAAAGGTGTTGTGTTGTTGATAATACTGCAGATGATTATCAAAATTATGTTGCCATAAAAAATTTGACTTCACACAGGTTACCGATTCTATGTACCGTCACAAGTTATGAAACCGCTTTCTCTGCGGAAATCAATGCGTTTACCAGGAGAGCCAAGGCAAACGTACTTTGTGCGCTGCCTGCAATAGATAAAGCAACAATGGGAAACGAATCTTCGACGAGTTACATGTCTCGTCATATGTACGAAATTGCTCGCGAGATTGCCAGTCTAATCGGCGACTACCTATGGTTGAAGCCTGGGACGACTGTTTACGAGGAATCTGATAGAATTAGTGATTTAGACATAGTCACTTTCAACTTGAACAGCCGTAATCCAACGCCGAATACAGGTGGGATCATTCAAATGGCTGCAACTTTATCATTTTCGACATCCAAGCCAGTTCACTATTATACAGAGAAAAGCATTGCCGTACCAGTAAGATCGATTCCCATGCAGTTTCTTAACATAAGCCAGGACGAGAAGAACCATAATGAAGCACAAATAACAGGGTTTTGGACTGATCTTTTTAAAGAAGCTGTTGCAGTGATGCCAATCAATACCACTTATAAATTGGTTCCTTTCTACGGTTCTGATGATCAATTGTTTAAGGCACTTGCTCGCAGGGTTAGTTTGTGACTTTATTCCTTATATTTCCTACAAATTATCAAGCATCAGTTGACTGACCGAAATTTCCAAATCCTCTTTTATGTATTGAAGACTTTTGATGCAGCCATTGGCTTAACAGTAATGACCAGAAAAGGGTCCGAGCTCTTAGAATTCTCATATCCATATTTCGAAGTAGGCCCGATGCTAGTGATGAAGGAAAAGCCTGAACCGAACCAAGTTTTTTCATTCATGATGCCTTTCACCAACGAGATGTGGTGTACTTTGGCAGCTATGACGATGTTCAATGCTTTTGTTATTTGGTTAGTTGAGTCTAGAACTGGTCATGAATCTGTTGGAGCTATCTTCTGGTTCCCTTTGGCAACCCTCTTCTATGGAGGGCATAGTAAGATTTATGTTAACTTCAAGCATTTCACCTCGTTATTGAGCATGTTCTATATGGACTACATGAATTTTTTTTGTAATGCAGGGGAATCACCGAGGAGCAATTTAACATATTTTGTGTTGGCCCCATGGTTGGTCCTGATCCTGGTTGTTTCTTCAACCTATACACAAAGCTTTACTTCCATGATAACAAGCTCAGACACCGAGTCATCATCTTGCTTAGATATAGAAGATCTCAAGAAAACAAATGCTATTGTGGGTTGTGATATGGAAGATTCAATTATGTTGCAGCATTTAGTGGAGTACATTGGGTTCCAAAGAAAGAACATCAAGCACATTGCTCAATCTTCAATCGATGATTATGCTAAAGCTCTATCAACTGGAAAAATAAAGGCTGCATTCTTCTGGGCGCCTTATTCGGGTCTTTTCCTTGCAAAATACTGCAAAGGTTTCAGATCTTGGGGACCCAACCATAATCTACGTGGTTCTTCAGTTGTAATAAAAACCATACTCTTCAATTTTAACTCTATTAAGCTATTGTTCAAGCTTTGAGGGATGTCATATGTTCATTTCTACAGATTTTTCCAAGGGATTCTCCTTTTGCTCCATACATGTCAGAGGCCATGGTGCGATTATGTGGGAGTGGAAAATTCAAGCGAATGAAGGATGATTTACTATCATTTCCTGAGTGTTCGAGTTCAACAATTGATGTCACCATGAAACGGGGAATAGGACCTGGGCCCTTCTCAGGCTTATTTATTTTATCAGGCACGGCATCTGCAGTTGCAATATTGATCACGGTTATTCGACCGATGAGAAGACGCTGGGAAAGGTTGGTTCAAGGAATGTTGATGGGTAGAGGACTTTGGGTATGGCTGACTACTCTGTTTTCTCGAGACCAAAGGGGAAATCAGCTCCAAGTTCAACTAGCAAGGATTAGTTTCACGTCCCAAACACAACTTACCAGCTCCTAGCATCATGGGTGTAAATGCAGGTCGAAGATGTATTTAGTTTATTATATATATCATGCCGATGAAAACAATTATGTTAGAAACCTATAAGGAACGATCACGGAAAAATCAAAATATGTTTGAAATGGTAAAATTTAGCTTGAGTTCAAATATATAAAAATATAAAAAAAAAAATTTACTTCATAGTTGAGTATAAAAATATAAGGAATGATGGGTGCCTTCGATCGCCTTGTCCAGGCATTGAAGGCCCTGTTTTTGTACATCAGCTCATCAGATCTGATCGACGGGTATGGAACTCCGGCCTCCTGGATTGTCACGAGTTATGAAATTCCATTCGTTGGGGAAATCAATACGTTTACCAGGAGAGCCAAGGCCAATGTACTTTGTGCGCTGCCTGCAAAAGATAAAACAACAATGGGAAACGAATCTTCGACGAGTTACATGTCTCGTCAAATGTACGAAATTGCTAATCTAATTGGCAACTACCTGTGGTTGAAGCCTGGGACATCTGTCCACGAGGAATCTGACAGAATTAGTAGCGATTTAGACAGTCAATTTCAACTTGAACAGCCGCAATCCAAATTCAAAAACAGGAGGAATCATTCAAATGGCTGCAACTTTATTGTTTTCGACATCCAAGCCGCTTCACTATTATACCGAGTTAAGTATTGCTGTACCAGTAAGATCGATTCCCAGCCAGTTTCTTAATATAAGCCATGACGACAAGAGCCATAATGAAGCACAAATAACAGGGTTTTGGATTGATCTGTTTAAAGAAGCTATTGCAGTGATGCCAATCAATACCACTTATAAGCTGGTCCCTTTCTACGGTTCTGATGATCAATTGTTTGACACCAGCTCGCAGGGTTAGTTTGTGACTTTGTTCCTTATATTTCCTACAAATTATCAAGCATCAGTTGACTGACTGAAATTTCCAAATCCTTTTTTATGTATTGAAGACTTTTGCTGCAGCCATTGGCCCATGGTTGGTCCTGATCCTGGTTGTTTCTTCAACCTATACACAAAGCTTTACTTCCACGATAACAACAAGCTCAGACACCGAGTCATCATCTTGCTTGGATATAGAAAATCTTAAGAAAGCAAATGCTATTGTAGGTTGTGATACGGAAGATTCAATTATGTTGCCGCATTTAGTAGAGGTCATTGGGTTCCGAAGGAACAATAATCCATTGGTGATTATGCAAAGGCTCTATCAACTGGAAATATAAATGCTGCCTTCTTTTGGGGGCCTTATTCGAGTCTTTTCCTTGCAAAATACTGCAAAGGCTTCAGATCTTGGTGCACCAACCATACTAATCCTTGTATTTTATAGGCCTATTACAGGGTAGACGCTGACCGCGAATTTTAAAACTACTTCATACTTAAGGTGAGGATCGAACCCTCAACCACTGGTTAAGATAAGAGCATTGGTGGAGCCAGGGGCTGGGAGGGGCCTGATCCCCTAAAATAAAAAATTTTCTATTTAGGCCCTTTATAATTTATAAAATTTTAAATTAGTAATGGTAAAATTATATTTTGGCCCCCTAAATAATAAAAAGTTAATTTAGTCTTTTAAAAATTATAAAGATATAGACTATTAAAATAGTGAAATTACATTTTTAATATTGTAAAAATATACAATTTAATTTCGGTCCCCCTAAAATAATTTTTTAACTCAGCCACTGGATAGGAGAGATCCTACCATCTCACTTAACTTCCGTGGTTCAAGTTTATTTATTCTATGCACGACATTTGCAATTGCAATGTTGATCACGGTTATTCGACCAATGAGAAGACATTGGGAGAGGATGACTCAAGGAATGTTGATGGGCAAAGCACTTTCGGTAGGGCTGACTACTATGTTTTCTTGAAACCGGAGGGGAAACCAGATTCAACTTCAACTAGCAAGCATTAGTTCCACTTCCTAAACATTAAGTTACCGGCTCTTATCATTACTGATGTAAATGACGGTCATAGATGCAAAAATAGGATTAATATTTATTACATGTTATACATGAATATATACTTTATAAAGTATTGTTTTTGCATGTATAAAATTCATGTACTCTTCATCTATAATTGTTTAGTAGATTCTAATATTTGTGATGAATAATACGATTGAGTATAAGCTACGTATGCAATTCATGTTATGTGGACATGCGATTTAATCTAAGTGAGCCCCATTTTTATGTGTTTATTAGGTCTCTTTCGTTATTAATGCTATTGATAAGCTAAATTCGATGAGTGAATTTATAGAGTTTTTGAAGGAAGAAGTTATAAGATTGTTTATTGATAAGAGGAATAATTTCAACAAGCTTTCTTTTGATAATGAAATTATTTTGCATTGATAATCAAACTAATGAATCAAAACCGAGAAATTACTATTGAGACTCTCATTATATTAAAATTTTTAAATTTTATTTTGTGATATCTTTTACATAATTATATATTTAATCTTAATTTTAAAACTCCTTTTTGTTTTATTAAAAAAATAGAATTATCATACATGCATTTAAAAATATAGAATTATAATAATTGGATTTAACCCTACTTGAGTAGGAATTTATTTTTGTCTTGACAACCATAGAGTTGTATTTAAATGAAAACCATACATGGGATACTAGTCAGTACTTACCGCAACGTGTAAACGTAACAATTTTGGTTTTTATGTAGAACTAAGATAATCTGGTTTTATCATGTTGTCACTAGCGATAGGAGAGAACCTTCATTGGTAGCAATGATACGAATGACGCTTCAGTCATGGCATGCGGCCGGCTTAGCAATTATTAACTCCAATATTGGGTGCTGCTGACGTGAACATACTCATTTTTCCACACAATTTCTAGGAGGTTACCAAGTAATGCAAGTTCCTAAGGATAATTTATGGTGGACAGGGACATGAGAACACGCCTTGAAAGCCCTACCGTTGACCGGAAATGAGTACTTTTAGCTTACCTTTCCCTGCAACTCAAACGAAAGAGGATTCAGTTTCAGTTTTCTAATCATTAGAGGCATGCAGGGGGCAGCCTTTACCAAGCTTTTTGCTATTGTGTTTCTATTATTACTGTCATCAAAGTGTAGTGGGACAATAGATGGAGATGATCGGGAAGATGTGGAAGCTGATGTATGTATGTGTTGTGCCGCCGCCAGAGATACACATCCAATCCAATTACAATTCAACCATTTGCATGGGGAAGTTAAACCCATAGATCTCGATGGTAACGTGATGTAATCTCCTTGTTTCACGATCGATCGATTGATCGATCTATAATTAAGTTAGAATAGATGTATGAATCTGACAAAAAAGTATCTGTTATTAATTTTGCAGATCATTATCAAAACTATGCGGCCATAAAAAACCTGACTACGCACGGACACAGGTTACCAATTCTTTGTAATGTCACAAAATATGAAACTGCATTTTCTAAGGAAGTAAATGAGTTTGCCAAGAGAACCAAGGCGACCGTACATTGTGCTCTACCCGCAAGAGCTGAAGCAACAATGATAAATGAATCATCAACGAGTTACATGTCTCGTCATATGTATGAAATTGTTCGCAATATTGCTAGATCAATCGGCACCTTCCCGGGGATGAAGTTAAAACCTGGATTGACTTGGTACATGTCCAAAGGAATTAGTGATTTAGACATCGTCACTTTCAGCTTGAACAGCCGCCAACCACAAAATGCTAGTGGGATTGTTCAACTGGATGCAACTTTATCGTTTTTGGCATCCAAGCCGGTTCACTGTCACTTTTATAAAGGGTTAAGCATTGGTGTACCAGTAAGATCGATTCCCAAGCAGTTTATTAACATAAGCCATGCCAAGAAGAACTACGAGGAAACACAAATAACAGGGTTTTGGGTAGATATTTTTAAAGAAGCTACTTCAATGATGTCAGTCGATAGACCTTATAAACTGGTTCCTTTCTACGGGTCTGACGATCAGCTGTTTAAGGAACTTGCTTGCAGGGTTAGTTTGTGACTCTGTTCTTTATATTTCCCACAAATGATCAAACATCAGTTAGACTGACTGAAATAATTTCCATTTTTTTTTATGTATGGTAAGACTTTTGATGCAGCCATTGGCTTAGCAGTAATGACCAAGGAACGATCCCAGGTTGTAGAATTCTCATATCCATATATTGAAGTAGGCCCGGTGGTAGTGATTAAGGAGAACCTTGAAATGAACCAATTTTTTTCATTCATGATCCCTTTCACCAACAAGATGTGGTTTACTTTGGCTGCTATCACTGTGTTCAATGCTTTTGTTATTCAATTAGTTGAATCTGGAACTGGCCATGAATCTGTTGGAGCTATCTTCTGGATCCCTTTGGCGACCCTCTTCTATGGAGGGCATAGTAAGATTTATTTTAAAATCACGCATTTCACTTTGTTCTTGAGCAGCATGTTCTATATGGATACCAGTTGCAATTACCACACTACATGATAGGATATACAAGTTTCTTCAAGTAACCCTCGTACTGATAATTGGTAATATTGTAATGCAGAAGAATCACCGAGGAACAGCTTAACTAATTTTGTGCTGGCCCCATGGTTCATCCTGATCCTGGTTGTTTCTTCAACCTATACAGCAAGCTTTACTTCCATGATAACAAGCTCAGACACCGAGTCATCATCTTACTTAGATATAGAAATTCTCAAGAAAACAAATGCAACTGTAGGTTGTGATATGGAAGATTCAATTATGTTGCAGCATTTAGTGGAGGTCATTGGGTTCCAAAGAAAGAATATCAAGCACATTGCTCAATCTTCATTTGATGATTATGCAAAGGCTCTATCAACTGGATATATAAAGGCTGCATTCTTTTGGACGCCATATGCCGAAGTTTTCCTTGCAAAATACTGCAAAGGTTTCAGAGCTTGGAGCCCAAGCCATGGCCTACGCGGTTCTTCAATTGTAATATAAACGATGCTCGTTTTCCTAATTTATTGTTCAAGCTTCGAGGAACATCTTTTGACAATTTTCTTTTCTTGTATTACAGATTGTTCCGCAGGGTTCTTCTTTCGGTTCACATATGTCAGAGGCTATGAAGCTATTAATACAAAGTGGGAAACTCAAGCAAATGAAGGAAGATATGCTATCTCTTTCATATTGTTCGAGTTCAACTAATGATGGTACCATGAAACGTGGAGTAGGACCTGGACCCTTCTCGGGATTTTTTATTTTATCAGGCTCGGCGTCTGCAATTGCATTGGTGATCACGGTCATTCGACTATTAAGAAGACGTTGGGAGAGGTTGGTTCAAGGAATGTTGATGGGTAGAGAGCTCTGGGTGTGGCTGACTACTGTGTTTCTCGAAACCAGAGGGGAAAGCAGCTTCAGGTTCAACTAGCAAGGATTAGTTGAAAATGTTGGAAGTGTCGGAGATGATCAACAATTGATGAGCTACAAGCTGGACCAGTATTTTATCTGAATTATAAGTATCTTGAAAGGTTGGTTCAAGGAATGTTGATGGGTAGAGGACTTTGGGTATGGTTGACTACTCTGTTTTCTCGAAACCAAAGGGGAAATCAGCTCCAAGTTCAACTAGCAAGGATTAGTTTCACTTCCCACGCAGAACTTACCAACTCCTAGAATCATGGGTGTAGATGGAGGTCGAAGAAGTATTCAGTTTCTTATATATATATATCATGCCGATGAAATCAATTATGTTAGAAATTTATAAGGAACGATCATAAAATATATATATCTTTTCCATAATCTAAAATTTATATATATTGCCCCCGTTGAAACCATTTTTTTTTTTGAAATCGATTTTTTATTTGAAAAACCAAAAATGGAGTCACCATCAATCCTTTTTATGAGATGTGATCGGATCATCTCGTAATTCGATCGTTTTAATAAAATGTTTGATTTACTAAAACAATACTTTTTGCTCTACAAAAATTCAGAAAACGGGTTCGGGAGTCGGTTATGCATAAAGAAAGATTAGCACCCTTGTTACGCCCAAAATTGGTACCTGATTGATTACTTGATGTCTTTAGTGTAGAAAATTTAAAATTTGAAAAGAGTTTAAAACACGACCCCACTTTGCATAATATTATTTTTAATCAAAACGTACGTAAAAGGGCCTTTTATCTCGAGGTAACAAAATGTTATATCTCGTAAGTTAGGACATGACACCTCGAATCTTCGAAAATAAGCTTGCCTTTTTAATTTTTTATTTAATTAAATCTCATGTATTTTAATTTTAAAAGGATATTCGGTCATCTAGGTTCAACAAGAAAGTCGAACCCCGTAAATTAGGGCATGATCTCTCAAATTTCTAAATACGGAACATTGCCTTATTTTTTTTTTAAATTTTCCTTTTTTGAACAATAACAAATGTAATATTTAAAATGATGTGCATTTTTCTTATTTGGATACAATACATCAACGGATAAATATATCTAAACTTAATGTATAGTATAGTGATAAATGGAATAATACATAATAGCTATATGAGTAGAATGTTAGAATAAACAAGTAGAGGAATACTATAATAATACAAATGTAATAATAACAATAATATTAATGATCGAATCATAATATTAATAAAATAAATAAGGTAATCTTAAAATAAAGTAAAATGGAAAATGCATGATAATAAAGATGAGTAAACATGACATGAAAATATCAAAAATAATAAAAGAAATAATAAAATAACGAGAATAATAACAAACATTAAAAATAAAATAATAACCATAATAATAAAAAGACACAAGTAAAAGAGATGATCTATTTTTAAAATGTAAAAGATAAAGAAATAAAGAAATAAATAAAATAAAAGTTTGTGGAAAGATTGAAATTAAATAGGCTAAGGATTAAATTGCAACTAGAATGAAATTAAAGGGATAAATTGTAAATAATAAAAAAAGAATAAAGGATTAGAATGAAACGCGTGAAAAAAAGGGACTAAACATGAAATTATCCCAAATTCCTTAAACGCACCATTCCATAGGGACTAAAATGAAATAAAAATAAAAATACATGGTAAAAATTAAAAAGAAAAAGAAATAGGAATCGATTTGAAAACAATTAAAAACAGAGGGACAGTAAGATATAGAGACCTCACCCATATCAAAACACGCGGGTCTCACGCGGTTCGAGTCAAGTTATTGGACTAAAACGTCAAAACGACGCCGTTTCAAAGGCCTGTTCCCAAAAATGGCCAAGGGACCAAAATGAAGACAAAGTAAAATTAAGTAGTAAAGATATAAAGAGTAAAAAGACTACATTGTAAATCATCCAAAAAGCAGAAGGGCCAAAAGCACAAATAGACCCTTCTGCTAAAACACGCGGATCTTAAATTGGGTTAGGTCGGTTTTCTGGTTAGTTTTAAGACGACGCCATTTTGGCGCCTGAAGCTTAGGCCCAAAACGATGTCGTATTAGACTTTATATATAAAAAATATATATATAACAAAAATCATTTCAATAGCTTTCCAAAAAAAAAAAATCCTTCTTTCTCTCTTTTTCTCTCTAGGGATGACGCATAATTCGGTCATGGAGGCCATCGGCAACCCATCGTGGCCACCGGTCATCGACGATGGTGGCCGTCGCCTCCAGTGGCCGGAGAGAAAAAAACTCGCTTTAGCCTTTTTTGGCCCGAATCTAAAGTCTAAGCCTTCGATTTTAAAAAAGAAATATCGCCGACCCTCTCTTGGCCATTTTCGACTTCGGAGAAGGCTTCCGACGACGGAGTAGATGAAGCGGCGTAGGTGAGAACCTTTTTACTTTTATTTATTATATTTTTTAAAAATAAAATGAAAAAAAGGATCACATTTGTTAATGTTTTTCTTTTTTTGACTATTTTTTTATTTCGATTTCTTATTTCAGAAGCTAAAAAAAAAAAAACCTTTTACAATCTGTTTCTTAGGCTTCTTATAGCCGATATTACATATTATTAATTTTCTATTTTTTACTGTTTGCTATTGTTCTTGCGTGTTTTTTGCTAATTTTTACAGGGGTGGTGACAAAGTTGGTGGTGGTAGAGGCGGCCGTGGCAAAAGGGTGTGGCATAGGGACGTGTGGTGTAACGACCTAAAAATTCGTGGGCACCAGAAAAGTGTGTTATCGGGCTTCCGTCTTAGTAAACTGAATTAGTAAATAAATATTAGGAGTAATTATGAGTCTAATAGTGTGTTTAATTAGATTTTCTATTTAGTAAATTTAGCCCAATTTAAAGTAATTAGGAAAAGGATTAAATTGCAAAAGGGAAAAAGTTGAATTATAGATTAATAGAAAATAAAAGGATTAAAATGGAAATTAAGCCTTTAACAACAAATGATGCTGCAAATGGGAAGATTTTCTTTGATTATATATTATATAAATATTATTATGGTTTTATATTAAAATTATTATTAAATAAATTAAAATAGTGACAAATGTATGGTAGTGATAATAAACATGTGTAAAATATATGAAAACACACTTGTAATTTATTTGTATATTTTCTTAAATAATAAGTAAAAGATATTTATTTATTAATATATTATATTATGAAATAAAACAAATAAAGACAAGTGTAGGGTGATAAGTGGTACATGTGTAATATGTGAATATATATACACTTGTATTAAAATTATTTATTTGCTTAAAATTTAAGTAAAAGATATTTATAATATTAATTAATATTATTATCATGATATTATATTGTGCCAAATGTATGGTAGAGATGATATTGTACATTTATCAATAAATATATGTACATTTGTAATATTATTATTTGTTGTTAAATATATTTTATTGAATAAATAAGATAATTGACAAATATGTGATACAAAATTTATACAAGTGTAATTAAATAATTGGTTTACTTAATATTTAAGCATAATATAATATATTAATTATTAAGTAAATAAAATAAAGTAAGTAAAATAAACTAAAGAAATAAAAGATATTTATTAGATAATTAATTGAATTATAAGATTTTTATGAGGTAAACAAGTTAAATAGAGAAAAGTGTAAAACAGACCAATTGTAATATAAGCATTTGTTATTAAATAGATTTTATATATAATAATAATTATTATAAACTTATATATATATACGTTATAAAGAAACAAAAGAGAAAGAGAGTTACAGAGAACAGACGAAAAAGAAAGAAAAGGGGAAAGAAAAAGGAAAAGGGAGAATTAGGATTTGAAAGCTTCAAGTTTAATTGCTAATAAACAATTTGAGGTATCGGCACAAAAAGGGAAGGAGAAGGTCGTCGAGGAGTAACTGTGAAATTCGGGTTTGTATTATTATAATTCAAATCTATTTATTATTAATTGTTATATTTTAATTAAAATGCATGGTAGGTAAAATTAGGTAAGCATTTGAAATGATAATATTGAATTGAATGAAATTGATTAAAAAATGTTTATGGCTTGAAGTTGAAGGAGAACAAATTAGAAATCTAAAATGAATTGAATTAAGTAATTGAATTAAATTGAATTGAATTAAAATAAATAAATAAATAAATAAAAATTATGTGAATCTTTGAAATGTATATTGATTGAAAAGTAATTAGTGATTTGAATTTGATTGGAAAATAAATATATATATATATATATTTGAATTGAATAAAAGTGAATTAAATTATGAATAAGTGTGAATACGTAAATCAAGTATGATTACATGTGAATATCTGGAATATGTATTAGTAGATTACGAAGTGGAAAATGAATTTGAATTGAAATGTGATTATTGAATAGAAATTGAAATGGTTTGAATTGAATTATTGAATTGAACCGGAATATTGAAATTGGTTATTGATATCGATTTTATTGGAATTGAAATTGAGAAAGTGGAAATTGATATTTGAGACTGATACTGAACTGAATTATGGAATACTGAGTATTGTTATGTGTACTGCATTGAACTGTGAAAATACTGAAGTAATAAATTACTGCAATACTGTGAAACTGATTGAAATAATGAATCATAGTTGATACTGAACTAAGATGGAAATCTTTACTGGAAAGTGCATTAAATACCCTATTAACTAGTCGGGCTGAGTCGGATATAGTTGGAATGCCATAGGATTGGAAGAGTTCAGGGATAATTCGACCTCGAGTCGATGAGACACTGGGTGTCATACTGTTTCTTCGGATAGATTTGATGAGGTACTGGGTACCAATTTACTTCGGCTTGGCCGATGAGACACTGGGTGTCAACTATTGCTTCGAACTATCCGATGAGGCACTGGGTGCCGTACTGGTGTGTTTGGTTGGATCCGTGTATCCGCCAAAGTCCGAGTCCTGTTAATAGGGGGAAAATAAAAGAATTGAAGTAAGAAATGATATTGAATTATGAATTATGTGAATGTTTGAAGGTATATTGATTGGAAATTAAAAGCAATTTGAATTGAAGTAAATGGATTTGAAATAAGACATTGAATTGAGATGTGAAAATGGAATGTGAGAATTATGGTTCAAGAAAGCAGATAATGATAAATTTTATGAAATAGTTTTAGTAATATGAAATGATGTAAAAATGAGAGGTGAAAATAAAATAATTTGAAATAGTGAAATAATACTTGAATTTAATTTAATACAAGTTATTGAAAATATTTATGGATTTAATGTATGAATTAAGTATTTAAAGACTAAAATTGTAAATTGAATATAAAAGAACGAAATGACAATGGAAATTAATAATGGAAGAATTATTAAAATGGAATGGGAAATTGAAATGAACTTGAAATAGTTATTGAAAGAATAATGTTGTAAGGTTTTAGATATGAAATAGAATAAGTTGTTGAATTGAGATATAGAAATGAAATATATGAAATAATGATTTTATGATATGGTTATTGAAGAAACGCATGAAATGGATATTGATATAGTAAGAAGATATATAAATTAAAATCAAGAGAAGTTTTTTACAACACATGTTATTAAAATAAAATTTAAGTTTAAATGCATGAATGATTTATTAATGGTAAAATAGTGGTAAGATTTAATGTGCATATATATGTTGTTTTTACCGTAAATATTTGAATTATAGTAATGCCACTGGGTGTATACTCAGCGTACGGTTTATTTCCGTGCGCAGATTAGGTACAAATTTTTTTTTTGAAGAGTTGAATTTGAGATTGCAAGTTTTCATCTCATCACATCTTCAAGCAACATCAGGGTATGTTTTAAGTTTTAACTAGAATGGCATGTACTTAGGAAAAATATTATGTACATTCCAAGTATTAGTTTTTATGTTCAATTAAATTAGTAATTAGCCAAGAATTAATTTGGCACCAAATGTAATATTCCTATATCAGGTTCCTTAAGTCGAACATGGTATAGGGGTGTTACATGTGGCGCCTGGGCTAGGGGGCTAGGGTGCGGCGCCAGAAACCCTAGGGTTTTTGGCATTCTAAAATAGTTTGGGCCACTGGGCCTCTAGATTTTTTTTTGGTTTAGGCTTGTAATTTTAGGACTTCGATTTGTGCTGGTATTGTAACTGGACTGTTAATATTTTGAAATTTTATTTACTTTTGTGTTTGGTTTTTGTCTGGTTTGGGCCTGGGCGAAATTAGACTCTCACAGCCCCCTTCATGTTGATGATTCCTTGGGATTGATAATCTAAATGGAAGGAATCTATTCGGTTCGATCTGGATATTATGTTCTCGTCACTTAAAGAAGACCACCAAGTTGCATCATTTAGTGATGAAGCTTTTCAATTTGGGATTGGAAGAAAGGGATTTGGAATTTGAAGATCTTCCCTCGAGTTAAAAAATTTCTATAGAGATCTTGTCACAACTCCAATCCCTTCCTCGAAAATCTCACTAAAAGACGATATGTGGTATTGTCTCTATGCCAGAGATGTGGTGAAGAGATCGAATCAATGGAACATGTTCTATTTTTCTGCCCATTTTCTATGACAGTTTGGAAACTTTCTTCCTTTAGTTATTGTCCAAGGAAAGAAAGTTTCAGATGGGTGTTTAAATAGTAGACCGATATAGGTAGTTAGCTTATGACTAAAAGAGTAAAAGAACATGTGGAACTACTCGCCCATATTTGTTGGAATATATGGACGACCAGAAATCGAATGATCTTCGAAGGTATCAAGGACAATCCTCTTGGTATTTGGCACAAAGCATTGAAAGAAGCTGCTGAGTTCAACGAATCTGTTGATGCTGAATGTTTGATGTCATCCACTTTTGGTTCTCATTGGTCTGTGTTAAGCATGGACTGCAATGCAACAGGTAACCATAAAGCTCACCAGCAGCAGCAGACCAACTTTAGAATCAAATAGGAGCTGCTTGTTTCATTTTGCTTATTTTGATTTTTTTTTTGTAAAGCAATCAAGTTGACATGTAACTTGATTTCTAGAGTTAGTAAGATATGAAAATGATGGATGTAATAGCTGATTTATTTTCAGCTTTTGACTTATTATTTTAGTTGGCAACTTGCCAAATTTGGTGGGAGTAGTTACGTTTAGGTAACTGACTTGCTTTTGTAACTCTTATATATTTTGAAATGGAAATGAAAGCAGCATAGGACTTTCTCATTCGGTTATTTTTTTCTTTAGCCTATCAATTGTTTTGCTTGTTGTTTTTCATGAGCTTATGCTCTTTGTTGTTCATTGTTGCTGTTGCCTTTTTCAAAAAATGGTAATCAGAGCCTCTTGTCTTTGAGGACCTCTGTTGTTCAAGTTTTTTGTTTCAAAATAAACTCAAAAATCGTGTTTGTCAAACTAGTTTCAGCAACATGAGCTTTGCACCTCCTCCACCACCAATTTTTGCTAGAGAAAACTACCACATTTGGGTAGTTAAAATGAAAACTTACCTCCAAGCACTTGATCTGTGGAGTGCAGTTGAAAATGATGTCGAGCCACCACCATTGAGAGCAAATCCAACTATTGCTCGGATCGAGGTGACATGGTGAGGAGCGAGCCAAGAAGCATAAAGCCATGGCACGCCTCTACGAATGGAGTGTCGATGTGATTTTACTCGCATCATGGCTCGTGACTCACCCAAACAAGCATGGGATAGCCTGAAAGAGGAGTTCATGGGATTAGACAAGACAATGCAGCAACAAGAAATTAATCTTAGAAGGGAGTTTGAAAATTTGAAGATGAAGGAGTCAGAAACTATCAAGCAATATTCTGATAGGATTATGGCTACTGTCAACAATATCAGACTCATTGGAGAAGATTTCAGTGACAGTAGGGTTGTTGAGAAGGTTATTACCACATTACCTGAAAGGTTTGAGTCAAAAATCTCCTCATTGGAGGGCTCAAGGGATCTCACAACCATTTCCTTGTCTGAGTTGGTTAACTCACTCTATGCACTTGAACAGAGAAGAGCAAGTAGGCAGGAGGAGAGTCCTGAAGGTACTTTTCAAGCAAAGGTCAGAGAAGGCTCCAGCTCAAGTCAGAAAGCTAAGAAGCCTTGGTTTGAAAAGAAGGAAAGATCAAAGAAAGATGCTGGTAGAAGGAGGTTTCCACCATGCGTTCACTGCAAGAAGACTAACCATTTGGAGAAGTATTGCTGGAACAGACCAGACATCCAATGCAAGAGTTACAAGCAGTATGGTCACCATGAAAAGATTTGTAGAAATCAAGAAAAGTCACAAACTCTGCCAGTACAAGCCGAGACTGCTGAAGATCTTCAAGCTCAGGAGGAGCATGTCTTCACTGCCTCATGTTCTGCAACCACAAGCAAATCCAAATGCAGTTGGCTTGTGGATAGTGGCTGCTCACATCACATGGCATCAGATGAGAGCTTGTTCAAGGACCTTGACAGGAGTTTTACTTCAAAGGTCAGAATAGGCAATGAGAATCTGATTGAAGCTAAAGGCAGAGGTGATGTTGTGATCAACACTGGTTCAGGTAACAAGGTTATTTCAGATGTGCTCTATGTACCTGAAATAGATCAAAATCTACTTAGTGTAGGTCAGCTGGTTAAAAAAGGCTACTCTCTAGTTTTCAAGAATGATTCTTGTGTTATTAATGATGTTCTTGGTAGAGAAGTTGTTTCAGCACCCATGCCAGATAGGTGTTTCATGTTGGATGTGAGCCAACTTGAGAGAAGAGCCTATACAAGTTCAGTTGACAATGCTGATCTGTGGCATAGAAGATTTGGCCATGTCAATTTCAGGTCACTCAATTTGCTGCACAAGATGAGTTTGACAGAGGACATGATTAAGGTTGATGCAAATGAGTTTGTTTGTGAAGTGTGCCAGCTTGGTAAGCAGACTAGGTTGTCTTTTCCAGTAAACCAACCATGGAGGGCTCGAGAAAGACTTGAGTTGGTGCACTCTGATGTCAGTGGACCAATGAAGACCCCTTCACTGAATGGCAGTAAGTATTTTATACTGTTTATTGATGATCTGACCAGATTTTGCTGGGTTTATTTCATGAAACAGAAGTCAGAAGTGTTTGAAGTTTTTGGAAAGTTCAAGGCATTGGCAGAAAATCAAACAGGCTGCAGGATAAAGGCCTTGAGGATAGATAATGGTTCTGAATACTTGTCTGAAAGATTTCAGAAGCTATGTGAACAGGCTGGGATTCATCATCAATTGACTACCGTGTATACTCCTCAGCAAAATGGAGTATGTGAAAGGAAGAATAGAACAGTGATGAACATGACCAGGTGTTTGTTGTTTCAAAGCAAGCTTCTAAGCATTTTTTGGGCTGAAGGTGTCAACACCTCAGTGTACCTGCTCAATAGGCTGCCAACACATGTTGTGAATGATAAAACTCCTTTTGAAGCATGGTATGATCTTAAACCAACTGTTTCCCATTTAAAGTTGCATGTGTTTTGTACTTGTCCCTGCAGAAAGAAGAACCAAGCTCGAGAAGAGGTCAGTTCCTGGTATATTTGTTGGCTCATGAGGCGCAAGAAGGGCTCTGAGTATTTGATCCCTCAACCAAGAAGATTTTGGTAAGCAGGGATGTCAAATTCGATGAAGGAAGGTTTTGGAGCCTAGATGGCTCTGACACAAGTCAGTTTGAAGAAGAGCAGATTGACAGCAATCTGGAATTGGCAAAAAATGAAGTCAGTAATACTAATGTAGATGATGCTCCTGTGAGAGGGACCAGGTCTATTGCTGATATCTACCAAAGATACAATATGGCCATTGTTGAGCCTTCAAGCTATGAAGAAGCTGCAAGAAGTAAGAGCTGGAAGAAGGCTATGAAGGTTGAAATTGACATGATCCACAAAAATGACACGTGGGATCTGGTAGACAGACCTGAGCAGAAGAAGGTCATAGGTGTCAAATGGGTTTTCAGGGCTAAATTCAATGCTGATGGCTCTTTGAACAAACACAAGGCAAGGCTTGTGGTGAAAGGGTACAATCAATAGTTTGACATTGATTTTGAGGAGACATTTGCTCCAGTGGCAAGGCTGGATACCATAAAGCTTCTGTTTGCCTTCGCAGCACAGAAGCAATGGAGGGTCCATCAACTTGATCTCAAGCCAGCTTTCCTGAATGGTTTTCTTAAAGAAGAAATTTATGTTGAATAGCCTGATGGATTTAAAGTCCAAGGAAATGATGGCAAGGTTTACAAGCTGAAGAAGGCACTCTATGGACTAAAACAGGCTCCTCGAGCCTGGTATGACAGGATAGATGCTTACCTGTCTAGGCTCAATTTCGAGAAAAGTTTGAGTGAGCCAACTTTGTTTATAAAGAAGTCCAAAGATGAGATTTTGTTGATTGTCTTAATATATGTGGATGATCTATTAGTGACTGAAAGCAGGGTCGATTTGATTCAGGAGTTCAAGAAGAATATGCAAGACATGTTTGACATGACAGACTTGGGAATCATGACTTACTTCCTTGGTATGGAAGTAGACCAGTCTGATCAAGGTATTTTTATCAGCCAGCATGCATTTGCCTTTAAAATTCTCACTAAGTTTCATATAGAAAATAGCAAACCAGTGAGCACACCATTAGCTGTGGGAGAGAAACTAAGCAGCTTTGGAAATGAAGAAAAGGTAGATGAAAAGGAGTATAAAAGCCTGATTGGTTGTTTACTTTACCTGACAGCAACCAGACCTGACCTTATGCATTCAGTTAGTCTACTGTCTAGATTCATACACAGCTGCAATATAACTCATTTGAAAGCAGCAAAGAGAATACTCAGGTATGTCAAAGGTACTTTGAAGTTTGGTGTAATGTTCAAGAAAGGAAGTGAGCTGAAATTAACTGGCTACTCAGATAGTGATTGGGGTGGATCAGTTGATGATATGAGAAGTACTTCAGGCTACTTCTTTACACTTGGTTTGGGAGTTTTCAGTTGGAGTTCAAAGAAGCAACAAACTGTTGCTCAGTCTACTGCTGAAACCGAATACATAGCGGCAGCTGCAGCAGTGAATCAAGCCATTTACCTTAGGAAGTTACTATGTGATTTGAATGAAGAACAGCTTGAGCCTACTAAAATTATGGTGGATAACCAGTCAGCAGTTGCCATCTCCAAAAATCCTATTTTTCATGGCAAAACTAAACATTTTAAGCTCAAGTTCTACTTTGTTCGAGAAGTTGTTCAATCCAAAGAAGTGTGTCTTATACATTGCAGCTCACAAGATCAATTAGCTGACATTTTGACAAAGCCTCTTGGCACAACCAGGTTTGAATTTCTAAGGGATTCAATCGGTGTTTGTTGCCTACAGTCCAAGGAGGAGTGTTAAGCATGGACTGCAATGCAACAGGTAACCATAAAGCTCACCAACAGATGAGAGACCGACTTTAGAATCGAATAGGAGCTGCTTGTTTCATTTTGCTTATTTTGATTTTTTTTGTAAAGCAATCAAGTTGACATGTAACTTGATTTCTAGAGTTAGTAAGATATGAAAATGATGGATGTAATAGCTGATTTATTTTCAGCTTTTGACTTGTATTATTTTAGTTGGCAACTTGCCAAATTTGGTGGAAGTAGTTACGTTTAGGTAACTGACTTACTTTTGTAACTCTTATATATTTTGAAATGGAAATGAAAGCAGCATGGGACTTTCTCATTCGGTTATTTTTTTCTTTAGCTTATCAATTTTTTGCTTGCTGTTTTTCATGAGCTTATGCTCTTTGTTGTTCATTGTTGCTGCTGCCTTTTTCAACAGTCTGCCCCCACCAAGGCGGTATTAAAATTAACTTCTTGGTGTTCCTCAAAAAAGTTAGCAGGATTGCTGCCTTTGCTAGGGATGGAAATAGGAGGATTATTGAAGGTGCTAATGCTCTTTTATATGAATATCGAAACCAAGTATTTGAAAGTGAAAGAAACTCCTCAACCTAGCTTTCAAATAAGATAAAGTCAAATCCTTAACTTAGCTTTCAAATAAGATAAAGTCAAACCCTTAAAGATAGGATAAGGTTTCAGTTTGATAAACCCGATCTTTTCCCTTCTTTCATGTAAAGATTTGATCAGCCGTCTACAAACCAGCAACAAGAACCCGTTCATGAGGAATGAATGAACATGAGAAAGGAAGAGAGGGGGCCGTAATAACCCCATAGGAGGTCGCTTCAATTTCTACAAGAGGAGTTGAGAATCAACTAAGAAGTTGGTGCTAAGAGCATACCGAACTAACTTCTTAAATCTGTTTCCAGAAATAACAAACTCTAATTGCCTACACATTCTCTTATACTTCGAGATAGAAACATTAACCAAGTGATAAATAATTTTCTGCATCAAGCTCATTCTTTTATGAAAAAAATCAACTAGGCATGCTCGTTAACAAACTTTTAGGTTAAAATATAACATAATTCTCTATTTTTTGAAAATTTAAAATTTAATCATTATACTTTTATTTTAGATCTCAAAATTCAAGTCTAATTGCTAACGTTTTAATTTTTCTTAAATTTAGGCTAATTACAATGTTATTTTTTTAATTATATAGCTATAAAGTGATTTTTATTTCAAAATGTTACACAAACAAATTTAATATTGTTATGATTAAACTTGAAATTTGAAATCTAAGAGACTAAATTCTGAAAAAAAATATAGGATCTAAATTTCAAATTTTAAAAATATACAAAGATTTATAACTTATTTTGACCAAGATATTATGTTGTTATTATGTTGTCGCTAGCATTGAATATTGGAGAATAAAGTTTATTGCCGACTTAGCCATTTATTAACTCCAATAATCGGGTCCTGCTGATGTGATTAAGTGCCCAATTTTCCACACTACATTGTCCTTACACAATTACTAGGAGGTTTTCGAATAACTCAAGTATTTCCCAAGGGTAATTTGTGGTGGACAGTAACATGCCAGGAAAGCCCTACCATTGACCCAAAATGAGAAATTTTATATTGCCTCCCTGCTGCTCAAACCAATAGAGACTATTCAGTTTCAATTTTCAAGGAGTGTTAAGAGTATGGATTAGAATTGTGCTAGCTAATTCTGTTATTGAGCTAAGCCTATTAGCTATTAGTTTGTTATTCTAGCAGTTAAGTTGTTAGTAATAGCAATTATTCATATACTCTATAAATACCATTGCTATAGCGTAAAACAAAAACAAGGTTAAATACAAAAGAAGTCTTTCATACTAAATACATTTTTTATTCTATTCTTTTAATACTTGATTTAGTTTTATTCGTTCAATACACAATACATTCAAGCTCATCGTAGGTGTTAACATGGTATCAGTCGCCTAAGGTGCTGAAAACCTGTACCTAGTTTGTTTTCATGGCCACCATAACTTTTGCGGGTTCCGCCTCTGTTGAACGTGGATATTTGGGGTTCACTAGTGCTCGGCTTGTCCAAACGTTTCCTCGTCACGAGACTGTCAAGTTGGATGAAGGTATTTTTATTCAATGGCAACAGCATGTTAGATTGATCATTGAAGGATATGAGTTAACTGGCTTTTTAGATGGAACATTACCTGCTCCACCACGCTTTGTGTCGTCTGTGGAGGGTTCGCTTGTTTTGAATCCGAATGCTTCGACGTTCGTTCAACAAGACCGACTACTGGCTTCTTAGTTCCTTTCTACAATTATCTTCGTTTACAGAGGCTCGAACGACGTATGATGTGTGGACTATCACCACTCGTCTCTTTACTGCCATTACAGGTACGAAGCTTTCTCGTCTTCGTCACGATCTTCATTCACTAAAAAAGGTAGTCTCTCTTTCAATATATAGCGAAAATTCAAAATATAAGTACATTAATAAAGGCTTTCAGATCTCAGATCTTAGAGGTAGAGAAGGTTGAGATTGTGCTTGCGGGCTTACCTCCAGAATTCGATGTCGTTCTTACCTTAGCGTCGTTCTCATTGGAGCCTTTGCCACTTCAATGACTTGTCGATGTATTACTTGAGTATGAGAGTCGTCAGGTGCATGCGGTACAAGATGTGACGCTTCATGCTAATCTGTTAGAGACTGTTTTGTCACCGCCTCTGGTGAAATCTATTCATGGTGGTTGTTCTCGTCTAAAAGCCGCGGTTGAAGGTTTTAAACCCGCTTATAATGTTAGATTTATAGGCGGTTTGGTCATTGAGCCTAGATGTGTTTCTTTCATTATAACCGAGAGTATGATGGCTTGTCGTCGGGTGTTCGAGAGTCAAATCTAGTGGATCATCATGGTCATGGTGCGTCGGTTCTGTCGCCAGTCCTTAGTTTGTATCAGAGGTCTGCCTTGATAGAGCTGCAAGGTAATTTGTTGGGAGAAAATGTTTGGTCATCTGCTGTGCCTTATATGTCTCAAAATAATAGGGTTTCTAACCCATTTTTACAAGGTCCTGATGGTCATTTTTCATGTTGGTCTTATGCTGGGTCAATGCCTCACTTTGGTATTGGGCATGCGCCATACCATGCGTCTAGTGAGCGTTAATGATGGGGATTACAGGCTGATTGGATCTGGGCACTTCGATGGGCCTGCTAATCATAGGCCGGTAAGGCTTGGTTATTTTAATGGGCAATTGCCATCTAGCCCAAATCAACAGTTTGTGGAAGCCTTTTCTTTTTTTGGGCCGCTAGTTCCTCCTCCTCAAAATAGGTTGACTTTGAATTGTGTAGAGTTTGTTACTTCTCTGGGCCATGAACAAGCTTGTAGGGAATCAGGTATTGGTAATGTATTTGGGCCATCCGTTCCCTGGCAGACCAAACCACGAGCTCGTGTGTACACTGGGTTTGACCCCTGTATTGGACTCTCTCGTATACCGGATTTGCATCCCTCTGATGTTTCTGATTCCATTGAATCTCAAATTAATGCTAATCAAATTGGTTCACACTTTGAAGGCACTGAGTCTTATATTCCTATACTCGTTGGGACTATAACTTGGTATCCAGATTCAAGGGCTACACATCATGTATGTCGTGATGCTTCTGCTTTGCATGACTCTACACCATACTCAGGTACATCTTCTCTCTTAATGGGTGACGGGACTCCCATCCAGATCTCGTACATTAGTAATTCAATTTTACCTACACAGTCTAAATTACTTCGTTTGTCTAATATTTTGTATGTATCGAATATACGAAAGAATCTCCTGTCTGTATCTCAGTTTGCCACTGACAATAATGTGTTTTTTGAATTTTACCTGATGTATTGTGTTGTTAAGGACATAGTGACTCGGGAAATTTTACTGAGAGGCCACATTCGTGATGGGCTCTATCATTTTTCTCTACCGGTTGTGTCTGCTCAGTCTGTTGAAGCTTTTTCTACTTCTCCCGTTGGATTCCAGAATAAAGATGATTATGGTGCTATTTTTTCTCTATGGCATAAACGCCTTGGTCATCCATCTACTTCTGTCGTTAAATCTGCTCTAGATAAATGTAAAATTGCTTCCGCTAAATATTATCTTGATAATGTTTGTACTGCCTGTCAAAAGGGAAAATATCATAAGTTGCCCTTTTTTAACTCTACTACTGAATATAGTGAACCGTTTACTTTGGTTGTCTCTGATTTGTAGGGGCTTTTATCAATTACCTGTGGTCGTAATTGGTATTATGTGTCTTTTATTGATATGTGCACTTAATTTACGTGGCTTTATAACATTCGTCAAAAGTCTCAAGCAGTATATTGTTTTGTTCAGTTTCAGCAGTTAGCCAAAACTTAGTCCGGGAAAACTATAAGATAATTTCAGAGTGATTGGGGTAGAGAATTTTGAGCTTTCACGTCTATTTTAGCAACTCAAGGGATTATTCATCAGTTGTCTTGTCCACATACCTTTGAATAAAATAGGGTGGCTGAACGCAAACATTAGAATATTGTTGGCATGGGTATCACACTTTTGGCTCAAGTGAATCTTTCTATAGAATATTGGGGATATGCAATTTGCTGTGCTGTTCATCTCATTAATCATCTTCCTACCTTAGTTTTGAACGGTCAGACTCCATATAAGGCTATTTATGGACAAGATCCTATATATGATCATTTACGCATATTCGGATGTTGTTGTTTTCCATATTTACGTCCATTTCTGCGTCATAAGTTAGATTTTTATTCTCAACCTTATACTTTCCTGGGATATAGTCCTCAACACAAAGGTTATCAATGTCTTATGCTGGATGGTAAAATCATCATTTCTCGTCATGTTGTGTTTGATGAACAAAGGTTTTTGTCTCATTCATCTACTACAAGAAGACTCATGCCTTCGTCTGTTTTTATGACAACTTTTGTTCTGCTTGTTAAGATGGTTCCTGCATCAACTTCACCTTTTGGCTCCTACTCCTCACCTTCTTCTTCTGACACTCCTCCGGCTGAGGTGGTACCTAACCATGAGCCACATAGTTCTTCCTGCTTAACCATTGGTGATAGTAGTCCTGGTCCTACTGTGCCTACAATTAGTACTCCACTCTCTCATCCTCTTTGTCTCCGAAAAATACCCATGCGATGATTACTCGATCTAAAGCTGACATTTTTAAGCCCACAGCTCTGTCTGTTGAGGCTATTGAGCCTCATACAATTGAGGAGGCCTTGTCTACCATAGAATGACATGCTGCAGTCCAAGCTGAATATGATGCTCTTATGAATAATTTCACCTGAGATATTGTTTCGTTACCACCAAATCGTAAGGCAATTGGGTGTAAATGGCTTTTCAAAGTCATGAAAAATCCTGATGGTACTATTTCCCATAGAAAGTTGCTGACGAAATGTTAATGCAGCAACCTCTGGGTATGTCCAGTGTGATTCAAATTGCAAACCTTTAGTTTGTTATCTGAAGAAAGCTTTATATAGACTCCGTCAGGCTCTACGTGCTTCGTTTGATAAATTGAAGACTTTTCTTCTTTCTGTTGGCTTTGTTATATCTAAATCTGATGCATCTCTGTTTGTTAGAGTTACGACTAGCTCCACTCTCTATGTGCTTGTGTATGTGGATGACATTATCATTACCGGAAATGTGTCTGACTGTATAAATAGTTTTGTTCAGCAACTGAATGATGAGTTTTCACTTAAAGATATAGGTGATCTCCACTATTTTCTAGGGATTGAGGTTACACGTTTCTCCAACAAGTGTCTTCATCTTTGTAAAAAAAAATACATTTATGATATACTTGACAGGAGTTCTATGTCGTATGCAAAGAGCGTTCATACTTCAATGGTTAGCTCGTCTACTCTTTCCAAGGATGACGTGGATCGTTTGTGTGATCCTACTGAATACAGAAGTCTTGCAGGTGCTTTACAGAATGTGGTCCTAACTCATCCTGATATTGCTTATATGGTAAATCGTATCTGCTAGTTCATGCATGTGCCTACTACTGTCCATTAGAACTGTCCATGGGCCGAGCAGCTCGGTCTGGCCCGACAGCCCGCCCAAAATATGGGAGGGTTCGGGTAAAAATATAGGCCCGAAATATGGGCTTGGGTAAAAAACGAGGCCCGTTTAAAAAAAGGGCCAGGCCTCGGGCACTACTTTTTTGGCCCGGGCCCGGCCCGGCCCGAATATAATAAATATATTTTTTTTATTTTTATTTTTTAATTTTAAAATACTTTTAAAATATTTTTTTTATTTTTTTATTTTTAAAATAATTTTTTAATGTTTATTTTAAAATGGGTAGGCTAGACTCAGCTTATGATATTTTCATTTGGGCTGGGTAAAATTTTAGGCCCATATTTTGGGTCGGGCCGGCCCGGGCCTAAGAAGCGAGTCGAAATTTTTTCGGGCCCGGCCCGACCCATGGACAAGTCTACTGTCCATATGGTTACATTAAAATAAATTCTGCGATATTTATGTGGTTCACTCGATTATGGGATTGTTTTTCATCCATCTGATCAGCTTTCTTTAGTTGGTTATGCGGATGCTAACTGGGGGATAGATTTTGATGATTAGCATTCTACGACGGGCTACTGTGTGTATTTTGGTCATAGACCTGTCTTCTGGTGTTCCAAGAAATAGCAGGTAGTTTCACAGTCTACGGATGAGGTTGAATATCAGAGTCTTGCTGCAGCTACTAGTGATATTACTTAGTCTCGTTGTTACGTGAGTTACACCTTCAGAGTATTGATCCACCTACCATTTGGTGTGACAACTCTAGTGCAGTTGCCGTCACTGCTAATCCTGTCTTACATTCAAAATTCAAACATGTTGAGCTTGATTTATTTTTTGTTCGCAAGAAGGTAGCCGATGGCTCCGTTGTTGTTGGTTAGGTTCCTGCCTGTGAACAGATTGCTGACATTCTTACCAAGCCACTCTCTGTATCGTATTTTGATCGATTCGGGGACTTCTTCGGGTTTTGCCTATTAGAAAGATGGGTGAATGTTAAGAGTATGGATTAGGACTGTGCTAGCTAACTCTGTTATTAAACTAAGCCTATTAGCTGTTAGTTTGTTATTCCAGCAGTTAAGTTGTTAGTAATAGCAGTTACTCATATACTCTACAAATACCATTGCTATAGTGTAAAACAAAAACTAGGTTAAATACGAAAGAAGTCTATCATACTAAATACATTTTTCAGTTTATTCTTTTAATACTTGATTTAGTTTTATTCGTTTAATACACAATACATTCAAGCTCACCGTAGGTGTTAACAAGGAGAAACAGAAAGGTTTTCTAGTTATTAGAGGTGTGCCTGTCAAGCTTTTGGTTTTTTTTTTTTGCTATTAATACTGTAATCAAATTGTAGTGGAATAAGAGACAGAAAAGATCAGAAAGATACGAAGGATGATTCACGTATGATGTGTTGTAACACAGCTACAGATGCACACCAAATCCAATTATAGTTCCATCGTTCGCTTGGGAATGTTACACCCACAGATCTCGAGGGTAAAGTGTTATATAATATTTGCTTATGATCCAACTTTAATTATGTTAGAACTGATGGTGTATGAATCTGACAAGAAAGAAGCTGTTGTTGATACTATTACAGATCATTATCAAAATTATGTGGTCATCAGAAATTTGACTTCACACAGGTTACCAATTCTATGTACCGTCGCAAGTTATGAAAACATTCGTTGTGGAAATCAATACGTTTACTAGGAGAGCCAAAGCCAGCGCACTTTGTGCCTTCCCTGGAAAACATAAAGCAACAATAGGAAACGAATCTTCGACGAGTTACATGTCTTGTCATATGTACAAAATTGCTCGTGAAATTGCTAGTGTAATCGGCAACTACCTGTGGATGAAGCCTGAGAGATCTGTCTACGAGGAGTATGACAGAATTAGTAATTTAGACATAGTCACTTTCAACTTGAATAGCCGCAATCCAACGCCGAATACAGGTGGGATCATTCAAATGGCTGCAACTTTATTATTTTCGACATCCAAGCCAGTTCACTATTATGCAGAGATAATCATTGCCTTACCAGTAAGATCAATTCCATGCAGTTTCTTAACATAAGCCAGGACGAGAAGAACCATAATGAAGCACAAATAACAGGGTTTTGGATTGATCTTTTCAAAGAAGCTATTGCAGTGATGCCAATCAATACCACTTATAAACTGGTTCCTTTCTACGATTCTGATGATCAATTGTTTATGGCACTTGCTCGTAGGGTTAGTTTGTGACTTTGTTCCTTATATTTCCTAAAAATTATCAAACATCAGTTGACTGACTGAAATTTCCAAATCCATTTTTATGTATTGAAGACTTTGGATGTAGCCATTGGCTTAACAGTAATGACGAAAAAAGGGTCCGAGCTCATAGAATTCTCATATCCATATTTCGAAGTAGGCCCGATATTAGTGATGAAGGAAAAACCTGAACCGAACCAAGTTTTTTCATTCATGATGCCTTTCACCAACGAGATGTGGTTTACTTTGGTAGCTATGACGGTGTTCAATGCTATTGTTATTCGGTTAGTTGAGTCTAGAACTGGTCATGAATCTGTTGGAGCTATCTTCTGGTTCCCTTTGGCGACCCTCTTCTATAGAGGGCATAGTAAGATTTATGTTAACTTAAAGCATTTCACCTTATTATTGAGCATGTTCTATATGCACTACATGAATTTTTTTTTGTAATGCAGGGGAATCACCGAAGAGCAATTTAACATATTTTGTGTTGGCCCCATGGTTGGTCCTGATCCTGGTTGTTTCTTCAACCTATACACAAAGCTTTACTTCCATGATAACAACAAGCTCAGACACTGAGTCATCATCTTGCTTAGATATAGAAGATCTCAAGAAAACAAATGCTATTGTGGGTTGTGATATGGAAGATTCAATTATGTTGCAGCATTTAGTGGAGTCCATTGGGTTCCAAACAAAGAACATCAAGCACATTGCTCAATCTTCAATCGATGATTATGCTAAAGCTCTATCAACTGGAAATATAAAGGCTGCATTCTTGTGGGCGCCTTATTCGAGTCTTTTTCTTGTAAAATACTGCTAAGGTTTCAGATCTTGGGTCCCCAACTGTAATCTACGTGGTTCTTCAGTTGTAATAAAAACCATACTCTTCAATTTAAACTCTATTAATCTTTTGTTCAAGCTTTGAGGAATGTCTTTTGTTTATTTCTACAGATTTTTTCATGGGGTTCTCCTATTGTTTCCGATATGTCAGAGGCTATCCTGCGATTATATGAGAGTGGGAAAATCAAGCAAATGAAGGATTATTTACTATCATTTCCAGAGTGTCAGAGTTCAACAATTGATGGCACCATGAAACGAGGAATAGGACTTGGACCCTTCTCAGGTTTTTTCTTTTTAATTTCCCAATCTATCCACTAAACTTGTTCATGGGCTGGCTACCTACATAAGTACAAAAGTCCCGGTCAGAAAATGATAATGTTTGAACAAAATATGATACCCGAAAAATGGATTTAGGTAAATTTTAAGGTCCATTTTTTATATGAACTAGGTCTTGAGCAAGATTTTTTACTTTGAGCTCAGCCCTGTCTGGTCCAAATATTATGTTATAAAATAATATTATAATTAATTATATATGTTAAATAATAATTATATATTTATATTAAATCAATAATCCAATAACATTTAAATCAATTGCCCAAAACCTAAAAAAACTTACCCACTAAATAACCCAACTCAAAATATAAAATTTTAAAATTTATATTTAATAAATAAATTTTATTATATTTATTTGTGTTTTAATATAATAAAACATGTATTATATTTATGGTAGTGTTTTTTAATATAAATACTTTTTAATGTGTTAGAAAACTTTTATTTTACCCTTTTTTAGTGTATATAGTGTATTATATTTAAAAAAATTATTTTGAATAAAAAATAATAAAAAAATCAAATATGGTCGGACGGGATCGTGCCCTAGTTTATTTTCCTTAAAATTGGGTTGGACTTGGACAAAAAAATAAGCCCATTTTTCGGACCGGACCCGAGCTTGGAAAAGTGGTCTAAATGCCTTGTATAGGCTCAACCTAACCCATAAGCACCTCTAGTATCCACTGGAGCGAGGCCAGTGACTAATTCTTTGCGTTTTATAAGTCCATTAAAGGGTAAACGCTGGCTACAAATTTTAAAGATGCTCCATACTCATGGCGAGGCTTGAACCTTCAACCATTGGTTAAGATAGAAGAGACCATTTTCATCTCAATTAACTCTTGTGGTTTAGGTTTATTTATTTTATCAGGCACGACATCTGCAATTGTAATGTTGATCGTGGTTATTCGACAAATGAGAAAACGTTGGGAGGAGGTGATTCAAGGAATGTTGATGGGTAAAGAACTTTGGGTAGTGCTGATTAAATACTAAAGTTACATATTTTATGTAATTAAATTGGTTAATTTATGAGAATGCACCACTAATTTTGCTATATTTATTGAATTTTGTGCAGGAATGCAATTTGGGACTAAATAGAAGAAAAAGGAAACAATTGGGTCAAATTAAAGAAAGAAGCAAAGAAGGAGGGCGAAAGTAGAATTTTTCCAATATTAATTAGCTGAAAATTTTGTTGACTTAGTGGGGGAGATTATTTTGGGATATTTTTGTCATGGAATATTTTTTTTTCCTTGAATTTCTAGACTAGTTGGCTCCTAAATTAGTAAATCCTCTAGTATAAATAGAGCATGTATTGTTCATCAATTCATCAATCAAAAAATATTTAGCTTTTATCTTTCAATTCTCTCCTTTTCTCACGTAACATTGTTTCTTTAGCTTCTTTGCCTTCAATTTATTCCTAGCAGCAACCAACTTTAAATCATTTGCAATTTCTTTTTTCAAATTCCCTTTTCAACCACCCACTTTAATATATTCCAACCCCCATACTCAATCACATCACCCATCTTTTCACCCTGTCTACCTTATTTATCAAATACCAACATGTCCCAAACCTTAGCCAACTAAACCCATTTTCACTTTAGTAGAAATTAGCCTCGTCAAAACCCGTGAGTTACGAACCCGAGCCATTTAACTCCTAAAATTCCAGTACTTATTACTTCTCCGGATTAAGAGTTTGATTTTGTCAGCTCATAAAGTCAGATCATCACTAAGTCAAAAAAGACGTCATTTGATTTAGTGTGATTAGACGTACAGTTGGAATTCTGAAAGGAACGTTTCTAATCGGTTTTCTGTGAACACATTGGCGTGCCAAGTGGAGATTGCTGTTTGGTTTCGTCAAGGGAAGTAGTAACCGGATTTAAATGTCCAATGCGGTTGAGGGCACTGGTTCGAGCTAGGCTCTTCTAGAACGCAAAGCTGCCGGAGCTCTAAATCACGAACGTTTCGTGGTTGTTCGATTGGTAAGAATTAGTTATTGGACGTTCCATAACTAATTTACAGAAGGAAGAGTTGGTGTCCGAGGCGTCCTTGGTAGCTATAACTAGCTTATTGGAAAAGGGGAGTTCATCCAATTTCGAGGATCGGTTCAAAGACGAGGAAAATTCGCGCCTAAAGCTGAGCTCATTCTAATTAATTTTTCTTAATATTTATTTCACGGTTATTATTATTCTGTTTTCAACTTTTACTTTGGACATTATTTTTCTGTTAATTTCAGGTTTTCAAATTTTTATCCCCCCAAACATCTTGGGCACGACAGCTGCCCCGACATAAATCTGGTCAAACGAGCAACAATTTACAGTAAACCAGTCTCTGAGGGATCGACCCTACTCCCTATACTGCATAATTTGCAACTTAAGGCGTAGGTTTATATTGGTGGATTCGACACCCATCAGTTTTGGCGCCGTTGCCGGGGACTGGCAACACTTACAGATTGTTTAGATTATCTTCATGACCAGATCTTCATCCGGAGATCTCGAATACGGCCCAGAGATCAAAAAATCCGCACGAGCGCGACGTAAAGAGACAAAAGTTCTTAAACGTGTAGAAGCAATTGAACGTGGAAAACAAGTCGAAGTGGTTGAACTTGAGACCGAACCATTTCCTAAAACAAAAGAAGCGGAAGACAACCTCGGTGAACCAGAAAGGATGGCGAACCGAACCATTCGTCAGGTAGTCGCTGCTCCTAATGAGCAAACACCGTTGTGCATCAACTATCCAGCCGGAAAAACCCCATTCGAGTTGAAGTCAGGCCTAATTCACCTTTTGCCCACTTTTCGAGGCTTGAAGAATGAGAATCCACATACCCACTTGAGAGAATTCCACATGGTCTGCTCCAGCATGAAACCACGAGGAGTAAATCAAGATGAAATTAAACTTCGGGCCTTTCCATTTTCTTTAGTTGATACAGCAAGAGAATGGTTATTTTACTTACCCCCGGTTCAATTACAACATGGGATGACTTATCTCGTGTTTTTCTTGTGAGTTCTTCCCAAAGATCACGGCGGTGAACTAAGGAGAGACATAGTGGGAATCCGCCAAATAGAGAGTGAATCGCTCTATGACTATTGGGAGAGATACAAAAAACTGTGTGCAAGTTGTCCTCAACACGGTTTGACCGAGCAACCACTTCTTCAATATTTCTACGAGGGTTTGCTCCCTATGGAAATGAAAATGATTGACGCTGCTAGTGGAGGGGCGCTTGTCAATATGACTCCTCAAAGGGCAAGAGAACTGATATCCACCATGGCGGCAAATTCTCAACAGTATCGACCGAATTCAGAACCCACAAGACGGGTTAATGGGGTAAACGTTTCATCCTTAAAAGATAAATTGGATAAGTTCACTAATATTGTCCAATCTATGCTTACAGAAAAGAAGAATCAGACCCAACTGTGTGGGATTTGTACTACATCTGAACATCCGACGGATTTGTGCCCAATCCTTAACGAAAATTTAACGGCACATATTGATGCTGTCGGAGGTTTTCCGGGACCTCCACAAAGACGCTATGATCCTTTCTCCAACACCTACAATCCCGGGTGGAAGGATCATCCCAACTTGAATTACGGAGCTAATCCCCGATATAATCCGACATACCAATCGAGACCTTTGCAACCACCGCAACCGCCACCCAAGCCGAGCATATCTCTAGAAGCTATTATGGAGAGACTTGCCGCCGATGCTGCAAAATACCAACAAAGGACAGATGCATCAATTCAAGAATTAACTAATCAAGTTAGTAAACTCTCAATGGCAGTTAATTGTTTGGAGTCTCAAGGTAAATTACCTTCCCAGACAGAGCCGAATCCTCGCCAGAATGCAAGTGCAATAACTCTTCGTAGCGGAAAAATTCTGGAACCAGTTCCAGACAAAAATCTTGGGCAAGACATGGAACGGGAAAAGTAGATCCTTGATCGAAAAGCCAAACCAGAATCAGAAATTCAAAAACCAGTTGTGATTCCACCTCCTTTTCCAAGGAGACTCGCGAACAATAAGAAAGAAAAAGAGGAAAAAGAAATCCTCGAAACATTCAGGAAGGTGGAGGTAAATATCCCTTTACTCGACGCTATCAAACAAATCCCTCGTTACGTAAAATTTCTCAAAGAATTGTGTACTAGCAATAGGAGGTTACTAGGTAACGAAAGAGTAAATGTAGGAGAAAATGTCTCCGCAGTACTGCAAAAGAAAGTTCCACCCAAATACAAGGACCAAGGTATGTTTGCTATTTCTTGTGAGATAGGTAATGTAGGCATTAAGAAAGCCATGTGTGATTTAGGGGCTTCCATTAATTTTATGCCTTATCCTATATATAAGATGATTAACGCGGGTCCTTTGAAAAAGACAGGAGTAATTATCCAATTGGCGGACAGGTCAGTCATTTATCCTGAAGGGTTGCTTGAAGACGTCCTTGTTAAAGTTAACGAATTAGTTTTCCCTGCAGATTTCTACATTATTAATATGGAGGACGATAACTCAACTAATTCGATATTTTGCTTGGAAGGCCATTCTTAAATCGCAAGCGCAAAAATTGATGTTCAGAGTGGAACATTGACAATGGAGTTTGATGGCGAAATCGTGAAATTCAATGTCTACGAAGCCATGAGTCATCCTAACTCATTGTCAAATATTTCCAGTATCGATAGTATAGATTGTTTAACTCAAAATTATTCTGAATATCATGACTTTGATGAGTTGGAAACTGTCCTTTACAGAAGCATTGACATGGATGTTTTAAGTCGTCTTGAAGAGTTAGCAGTTATAGAAGATCCGTTGCGAGAGATTGTCAAACACTTAGAGACTCAAACATCGTCGACGAATCGAGGTAACCAATTTGAACTATTACCTTCCCAAACTAAAATATTGCCTTCGATTTTGCAGCCACCAACTTTGGAGCTTAAAGCATTACCAGACCATCTCAAGTACGTCTTTTTGGGAGAGAAAGACACTTTACCGGTGATAGTGTCAAACAAACTAACCAAAGACGAGGAGGAAAGTCTAGTTCAAGTTCTGAGGGATTATAAGGAGGCTATTGGTTGGATAATAGCCGACATAAAAGGGCTAAGTCCATTCACCTGTATGCACAGAATTTCCATTGAAGATAACACGAAACCAAAAAGAGATGCATAGAGGCGCCTTAATCCACCCATGATGGAGGTAGTGAATAAGGAAATCCAGAAATTGTTGGATGCTGGAATGATATATCCGATCTCCGACAGTGATTGGGTTAGCCCAGTTCATGTCGTGCCCAAGAAAACTGGCGTGACAGTGGTGAAAAATTCGTCTGGAGAGCTAGTTCCTACCCTAGTCCAGAATGGATGGACGGTTTGCATCGATTATAGGAAGTTGAACGCAGCTACCCGAAAAGACCATTTTCCACTTCCTTTCATCGATCAAATGCTCGAGCGATTAGCTGGTAAGACTCATTATTGTTGTCTCGATAGATATTCAGGATTTTTCCAAATTCCGGTGGCGCTTGAGGATTAAGACAAAACAACTTTCACGTGTCCTTTTGGAATGTTTGCGTATAGACGAATTCCGTTTGGACTCTGTAATGCTCCAGCCACTTTCCAGAGATGCATGGTGAGCATATTCTCCGATTATGTCGAGAAAATCATTGAAGTCTTCATGGATGACTTCACAGTGTACGGTAACTCTTTTAACGAATGTCTCGATAATCTTGCTAAGATATTACAAAGATGCCTAGAATTTAATCTTGTTTTAAATTATGAAAAATGCCACTTCATGGTTGACAAAGGGTTGATTTTAGGTCATATAGTTTCCTCGAAAGATATTGAGGTCGATAAAGCAAAAACGGATATTATTAACTCATTACCTTACCCCACATCTGTGAGGGAAATTCGTTCGTTTCTTGGTCATGCAGGATTTTACAGACGATTCATAAAAGACTTCTCGAAGATCGTGCAACCGCTCTGCAGTCTGTTACAGAAAGATAAATAATTTAAATTTAAGTAGACTTGTAAAGATGCATTTGACATACTGAAGCAGAAATTGGTCTCCGCTCCCATAGTGCAACCACCGAATTGGAACTTCCCGTTTGAAATCATGTGTGATGCGAGTGATCGAAGTGGGGGAGCTGTTCTTGGCCAAAGAATAGGGAAAGAGCCTCATGTTATCTACTATGCTTCGAAGACACTAGATGTTGCCCAAAGCAATTACACAACCACTGAGAAAGAATTATTAGCTGTTGTGTTTGCTTTAGATAAATTTAGATCTTACCTGTTGGGAACTAAAGTGATTATTTTTTCTGATCATGCAGCTTTGAAATATTTGGTAGGGAAGAAGGAGGCAAAACCTAGACTAATTAGGTGGATTCTACTTCTGCAAGAATTTGATTTTGAAATCCGGGATAAGAAGGGATGCGAAAACTTAGTAGCTGACCATCTGAGTCGGTTACCAGTTCCAGCAGATGACACACCATTGAAAGACAACTTCCCAGATGAAAACCTGTTTTCAGCAAATGCGGTTCATCCTTGGTACGCAGACATAGTAAACTATCTCGTCACAGGTACTATACCTTCAGAATTACCAAGGTCCAGAAAAGATAAGATTAAAAAGGATGCTCGATATTACATTTGGGACGATCCTTACCTATGGAAGCATTGCTCCGATCAGGTAATTCGATGGTGTGTAGCAGAAACAGAGGTACAGTCTATCTTAACTTTTTGTCATTCTTATGCATGTGGAGGACACTTTGGACCTAAACGCACCGCACATAAAATTCTTGAGTGTGGACTATTTTGGCCAAGTATATTTCGTGACGCCTTCTTATTCTGTAAAACCTGTGGAAAATGCCAAAAAGTCGGTAATCTTAGCCGTCGAAATGAGATGCCCCTTACTCCCATCCATATTTGTGAAATTTTTGATGTGTGGGGCATCGATTTTATGGGACCTTTTATTTCTTCTTTTGGTAATTTCTATATACTTTTAGCCGTTGATTACGTTTCTAAATGGATAGAGGCAAAGGCTACTCGCAATGATAATGCTAAGACTGTGGTTGACTTTCTTAAAAGTTCTATCTTTTCCAGGTATGGCACCCCACGAGCATTAATCAGCGACAGAGGAACTCATTTCTGCAATAAGCTCGTAAGTGCACTTATGGAGAAGTATGGAGTAACTCAACGAATTTCTACTGCTTACCATCCACAAACAAACGGGCAAGCTGAAGTGTCAAACCGTGAAATCAAGTCCATCTTGGAGAAGACTGTTAAACCTAACAGAAAGGATTGGAGCTTGAGATTAAATGACGCACTGTGGGCTTATAGGACAACTTACAAGAGACCAATAGGCATGTCACCTTATCGACTCGTTTTTGGTAAACCATGCCATCTCCCAGTCGAATTAGAGCACAAGGCATTTTGGGCAGTTAAACAATGTAATATGGAGATGGAGACTGCAGGAAGGGCTCGAAGGTTGGACATTCAGGAACTTAAGGAAATTAGAAATGATGCATATGAAAATGCTCGAGTTTATAAAGAAAAGACGAAGGCGTTCCACGATAAGATGATCACTAGGAAGCAGTTTTCAATAGGACAAAAAGTTCTCCTATACGACTCCACCTTAAAGATTTTCGCTGGTAAGCTTCGATCCAAATGGATAGGTCCATTTACTATCACTAATTTATTTTCAAATGGTGCAGTGGAAATTCAAAGCGAAGAAACCCGGAAGTGCTTTAAGGTGAATGGACAACGATTGAAACCCTTATACGAGAATTTTCAAATGCACACGATTGAGGAGATTGTTCTCGAGGAGCCCAGAAATTGAATAACAGGTCGTCGAGCTAACGACATTAAACATAGCGCTGTTGGGAGGCAACCCAAATTTTCTTTTCCTTAATGCAAATAAAATTTTTGGTAAAATGGAAAATGAAAATGCATGTCGAGGATTAGTTCTGTCTAAGGAAAGACTTGGTACTTAAGTATGTCCATTGTGACTCACCTCTCTTTCCTGGGAACTTACTTGGTGCATTTATCACGACTATTTTACCAAATATCGAAATTTTAGTTTTTAATTTATTTCTTAAGTTTAAAGCTTAGCTAATAAATTTAATCATAAAAAAAAACATTTTTAGTTTTCCTATTATTATTATTATTATTATTTATACTATTTTATTTTATTTTCATTTTTATTTTTGCAGGAAAACATTCCAAGACGAAATTAAATTCCACATGTCAACCTAGAAAATTCTTTTTATTTCAGTTAAGGCCCACTCTACCTACGAGAACGCCCTCCACGACGTTGAAATACATGGGGAGTTTATTTTTCTCTCTTTCTCCTACTTATCTTTACTTTTATTCTTTAATATTACATTGGGACAATGTAAAATAAGTAGGGGGGAGGGAAACATAAATTGGCTCTAATTTGCTTATCTGTCATCGCTATTTTTGCATGTTTTTAGTAAAAGGTAAATTTTTCTTTTAATTGGGATGGTACACTTATGGTTTGACCGATTTAGCTATTTAATTCTTTACACATGAAACTTTTCAATAACCTAGACTTAGTGGGTAAGAAATTTTTGGAAATTATGAGTTTGCTTGATTGCCTACCTTTCATCATATATCATGTCTTTCAAAAAAAAAAGAAAAAAAAGAGAAAAAATAATAATACTCCTCTGATACGAATGTTAAGAGTGAACAATTGGGGTTGTGCATCGGGCTGAGTAACCGGAACGTGGTGCTTGGGTTGTCATCACATCTCGCGTAAAAAAGGTTCGTGTGGCTGTCCAATTTATTTGCACTCACTCCGCTAACAAGTTATCATGAGTAGGGCGAAATAACCCGCTTAGAGACGTCCGAATTGAGTAACCGGAACATGGTGCTTGGGATGTCATCATGTCTCGCGTCAAAAAATTCGATAATGTCCTAAGTACAAAAATAAATAAATAATATAATAAATGAAAGGTAAGCCTATCAAGCTCTCGTAAATTCTGAAATATATTTACTTACTTATAAGGCTAGGTTATTTGAGATGTTAATGTGCTAGGATTAAATTGTTGAATTGTGCAATCTATGAGGGTCAAGTCCTATTTTGGAGGAAAATTTTCCTTTTGCAGAAACATACAAAATGCTCGAGGACTAACATAAGCTAAGTAGGGGGGATTTGATTAAATACTAAAGTTACATATTTTATGTAATTAAATTGGTTAATTTATGAGAATGCACCACTAATTTTGCTATATTTATTGAATTTTGTGCAGGAATGCAATTTGGGACTAAATAGAAGAAAAAGGAAACAATTGGGCCAAATTAAAGAAAGAAGCAAAGAAGGAGGGCGAAAGTAGAATTTTTCCAATATTAATTAGCTGAAAATTTTGTTGACTTAGTGGGGGAGATTATTTTGGGATATTTTTGTCATGGAATATTTTTTTTTCCTTGAATTTCTAGACTAGTTGGCTCCTAAATTAGTAAATCCTCTAGTATAAATAAAGCATGTATTGTTCATCAATTCATCAATCAAAAAATATTTAGCTTTTATCTTTCAATTCTCTCCTTTCTCACGTAACATTGTTTCTTTAGCTTCTTTGCCTTCAATTTATTCTAGCAGCAACCAACTTTAAATCATTTGCAATTTCTTTTTTCAAATTCCCTTTTCAACCACCCACTTTAATATATTCCAACCCCCATACTCAATCACATCACCCATCTTTTCACCCTTTCTACCTTATTTATCAAATACCAACATGTCCCAAACCTTAGCCAACTAAACCCATTTTCAGCTTTAGGCCGAAATTAGCCTCGTCAAAACCCGTGAGGTAAGAAACCCGAGCCATTTAACTTCTAAAATTCCAGTACTTATTACTTCTCCGGATTAAGAGTTTGATTTTGTCAGCTCATAAAGTCAGATAATCACTAAGTCAAAAAAGACGTCATTTGATTTAGTGTGATTAGACGTACAATTGGAATTCCGAAAGGAACGTTTCTAATCGGTTTTCTGTGAACACATTGGCGTGCCAAGTGGAGATTGATGTTTGGTTCCGTCAAGGGAAGTAGTAACCGGATTTAAATGTCCCACGCGGTTGAGGGCACTGGTTCGAGCTAGGCTCTTTTAGAACGCAAAGCTGCCGGAGTTCTAAATCACGAACGTTTCGTGGTTGTTCGATCGGTAATAATTAGTTATTGGACGTTCCATAACTAATTTACACAAGGAAGAGTTGGTGTCCGAGGCGTCCTTGGTAGCTATAACTAGCTTATTGGAAAATGGGAGTTCATCCAATTTCGAGGATCGGTTCAAAGACGAGGAAAATTCGCGCCTAAAGCTGAGCTCATTCTAATTAATTTTTCTTAATATTTATTTCACGGTTATTATTATTCTGTTTTCAACTTTTACTTTGGACATTATTTTTCTGTTAATTTCAGGTTTTCAAATTTTTATCCCCCCAAACGTCTTGGGCACGACAGCTGCCCCGACATAAATCTGGTCAAACGAGCAACAATTTACAGTAAACCAGTCTCTGAGGGATCGACCCTACTCCCTATACTGCATAATTTGCAACTTAAGGCGTAGGTTTATATTGGTGGATTCGACACCCATCAAGTGCTGACTGTCGAAACCATTTTATTGAAAAAACAAAATTTTTAAGTTATCGAATTTTTTTTAAAAAAATTTAAAATTGGGAGTCGCTATCAATCTTTTATTGAGGTGTGATTGGATCACCTAAAAAAACGGCTTTGGTCTACGAGTTTTAAAAAAACGGATCCGGGTGTCAGTTACGTACGAGGAAGGATTAGCACCCTCGTAACGCACAAAATTGGTACCTAGTTAATTAATTAGTGTCTTAAGGTCGAGAATTTGGAAAAAACGTAATCCTTAGCAAAACTTAAAAGGTTACGTATTAAGACCCTTATTATTTCAGAGAAAGAAGATACCACACCCAATGCGTTAGGGCACAGCATTCTAATTTTCCCCAAAATGAATTGGGCCAAAATACTTGTATAATGAAACTGTAAAAGAACATCCACTTATCCAAGATTTAAGAAATCACACCCAATACGTTAGGGCACGATTCATCTAGAATCCCAAACTCGGAATATTTCCTTTACTTTAAAAGAACATCCACTTATCCAATATTTAAGAAATCACACCCAATACGTTAGGGCACAATTCCTTTAAAATCCCAAACTCGGAATATTTCCTTTATTATTTTTAAAAAATCTTCATTTCGAGAAATCAATGCGTCACATCCAATATGTTAGGACACAACGTGTTGAATTCCCAATAATGAGTTTTTATTTTTTTGATTGAAGAGAAATGCTCGATTATCAGATTTAACGAAGAAAAATCGGAACCCAATACGTTAGGGCTCAATTCCCCTGAAAATCCTAAATACGAACATTATCTCAATTTTAAAAAATTTTCTATCTTTAAATTTGAGTAAAAAAATGATGTAATGTGATTTTATACATACAAATGCTATAATAATAATAACAATAATAAATACATCATCGACATAAAAATAATATAAGCAAATGAATAAAAAAAGGTAATCCATGACATGCAAAATATTAAATGTAAACACAATTATACAATGGATGGGATAGCAAACAAATAAATAAGGATCAAAAGATGTACACATGGAAATTATGAAGATTAAAATACACTATAATTTACAAATAAAATTTTAGGTTATAGAATTTATATATAAATACAACACATAATATACTTATGAAAATAAAGAAAAATAATTATACATACATACATATATAAAATAATAAAAATAAGTATATTTTAAAAAAGGAAAAAAAGGTGGGTATTTAATCACTTAAAACGTAAATATATACATATATATATATATGAAAATATTCATTAAAAAAGGAAAATATTTGTTTTAAAAAAACATATATGTGTACATATAAAAGGAATATATATAGATAAAAATAATTAGAATAAAAACAATAATTACACTATTAATTAATAAAAACATAAAAAGAAAACTAAATTGAATTGCAATTACAATATCTGGGGTAAATCCGCAAATAAATAAAAGTAAAAGGACTAATTTGAACGCGCGAGTTACATAGAGGGGCTGGAAGGGAAATTTTTCCTTCTCCTCTAAAACGGTGTCGTTCAAAAGGATTAAATTGGAATTTAAAATAAATAAAAGGGTAAATTAAAAAAATAAAGAAAACTTAATTACAAAAACATTAAAAAGCGGAGGGGCTAAATAAAATTCGCAGTGGTATCACCTTCTCCCTTTTTTAAAATCGTGAATGAGTAAAAAAAATAATCGAAAGAAAAAAATAGTAAGCCACCTTTAAAAAACTGCCAATCGTTCTTTTTTTCTCTTTTTATCCTTTTTTTTTTTACAATGAAGGGAAATGCCTCTATTTATAGTTGAGCCTCCCCAAATCCAACGGTACAGATCAATGGCTGAGATTAAAGGGTATCTACAAATTAAATCTCTAAGATTACAAAATCATATCTAAGATTATATATCATATCTAAGATTGCATATCATATCTAAGATTGCATATATCATATCTAGGATTGCATATCATATCTAAGATTGTATATCCTCAAAAATTATGTTTTCTCAAAACCGGAGGGGAAATCAGATTCAACTTCAACTGGCAAGGATTGGTTCCATTTCCCAAACATATGTTACCGACTCCTAACATCACGAATGTAAATGGCAGTCATAGATGTAAAAATAGGATTAATATTTACTGCATTTTATACGTGAATATATAAATAAATTAAGACTACTATTTAATTTTTATTGTTTTGATTTCTAAAAGAATTGATATAAATAAATTAGTTATATTATAAATGCATTAAATATTAATGCTATTTTGAATTCTAGAATAAACAATGTGTATGTTGTTAGTGCCAAGAAATACTCTTACTTTGATAGAATCATATCTAAAATAAATTTTAATATGTTATTTTAATTAATATTATTAATAAAATTATTATTATTATAGTTTCAACATTATTTTAATAATGTTTTGTAGTATTTACTAAGAAAGAAACACGAAAGTAGAAGATTAATTGCACACTTAGATTACATACATTATACCTTTAACATCCATAATAATAAAAATATTGATAATGATTTATAAATATACCTAATGTGTAAACTTGTTATCTATGCAAGTCCAAATGGTAACACTCTTAAAATTTATGTACTCTTCATGCATAATTGTTTAATAGATTCTAATGTTTTTGATGAATAGCACAATTGGGTACAAGTTACTTATAGAATTCATGTTATGTAGACATACGACTTAATCTAACTGAGCCCTATTTGTGTGTGTTTATTGGTTAAAGTTAGGTCTCTTTCGTTCTTAATGCTATTGATAAGTTAAATCCTATGCGCAAATTTACAGGATTTTTTTTGAACAAAGAAATTATAATATTGTTCATTCATAAAAGGAATAATTTTAGCAAGCTTCCTTTTAATTATCGATAATATAAGAAGAAATTGGTTGTTAGGTGCGGTATCGGTAATCGTAATTAATTTATTAAAAATAATGAAATTATTTTTGCATTAATGATAAACTAGTAAATCAAAATTGATAAATTACTTTTGGGACTCTCATTATATTGATTTTTAAAATTTTATTTTGTAACCTCTTTTTACATAATTATATATTTAGTTTTAATTTTAAAATTCCCTTATTTTTTTGTTTTATTAAAGAAATATATATCACTAGTGTTACTATCATCTACAAGTTTATTATTGAGTAATAATCTATTTTTGTAGGCCTCGAACTAGAGTTATCTATAGGTCAGGCCCTAACAAAATTTTAGGCCCAATTGATAGGCCCGGTCTAAAAAATGGGTCTAAAATTTTTCCCAAGTCTAGTCCAAATTATAAATGTTAAACTCGAAACGACCCGCATTAAAGCCTAGAGTATCGATACAATAGAGAATGTATCGACACTTGCTATGAGGTATCGATACATTGGGGAGAGTATTGATACTCAAGCAATTTTTCTTTAATTTTCAAAACATTGAATCTTAAAATGGTATTGATACCAGGTAGGGTATCAATACTTTTGTGAAAGGTACAGATGCTTTGTTAAAGGTATTGATACTTTCGGGCCGAGTCTGGACTAAAAAAATCTTACCCAGAGCCTGACCTTTTTAGAAAATGAACTTCATTTTTTTATCTAAACCCATTTTTTGTCCAAACTCATTTTTTGAGTCTATATTTTTACTCAAACCCTCTTATTTTTTAGGTAAACCTTAAGATCTAGATGAGTGGCCTGACCCATGAACAACTCTATCTCCAATCATACAGTTATATTTAAATGGAAATCGTGCATTTTTTTTTTATATTGTGATTAAAGACCTAATGGATACTATTCATTAATTGCCGCAACGAGTAAACGTAGCAAAATTTTTTTATGTAGAACTATTCTGGTTTTATCATGTCGCTAGCAATAGGAGAGAACCCTTCATTGCTAGCAATGATATGAATGACGCTTCAGTCATGTCATGCGGCCGGCTTAGCCATTATTAATTCCAGTAATTGGGTGCTGCTGATGTGAAGATACTCATTTTTCCACACAATTCATAGCCCTACCACAATTACTAGGAGGTTACCAAGTAATGCAAGTTCCCAAGGATAATTTATGGTGGATAGGGACATGAAAACACACCTTGAAAGTCCTACCGTTGACCCGAAGTGAGTACTTTTAGCTTACCTTTCACGGCTACTTAAACGAAAGAAGATTCAATTTCAATTTTCTACTCATGCCCATGCAGGGGGAAACCTTTCCCAAGCTTTTTGCTATTGTATTGCTATTATTACTGTCATCAAAGTGTAGTGGGATAATAGATGGAGATGATCAGGAAGAAGTAGAAGCTGATTCATGTATGCGTTGTGTTGCCGCCAGAGATACACACCAAATCCAATTACAATTCAACCATTCGCATGGGGAAGTTAAACCCATAGATCTTGATGGTAACGTGACGTCAATTCTGTGTCCAATTGATTTTCTTTTTATCATTTCTTATCACTTACAATCAAATTTATATACCACAATTCTACCAATATAATACACATATCATTCCCATGTAACTATTTCCAATTTCAATGCCATATGTTTCTAGATTAAATTTATAAGATTATTACAACTATTAAAGTTTTACAAATAAATTCATTAATACACCATATTACAATTATTCATTTAATCTCTTAACAATTCACTTAAACTATTCTTATTAGAAATTCTATGACTTATAATAATTTCTTAGCGTCACACTCTTCTACTATTTCTCCTCATCCTCCTCTCCATTCCTCATCCTTATGTACATGTACTCATAAAATAATTTATGGCTTTTAGTATTGTATGTCTATATGCAATATTAATTTCAATTGTTACTAATTACATAATTTTAACAAAGTTGTCAACTTGAGTAACAATCACTAAATTATTTATATCTTACTCTACAGTGTTCCAAATTAAAATCCTTTTGTTATTTTTGAATCTAGACTCAATGATCTTTTAATTACCATAAAAATTCAGAATTTTCCCATAAGTCAATTAATACATTAAATTCTTTAAATTTTCCTCTATTTTGTTGCTAGGCGTTTCAGGCCCTTCTCCACTAAAAATTAATTATCTTTCAGTACAAGATTCATATTATGTTTTTGTTTATTTCTATTAAAATAGACTCATCAATATTTTAGGCATATAAATCTAATCTCCTCAATTTTTGTACAATTTCTAATAAAATTTTAAAGTCGAAGGAAATCCAAAATTATTCTAACTTTGTCTTACAAAACTCATATATCTCATAATTTAAAATTTCATTACTTACACCATTTCTTTTGTGGAAAATTAGACTCAATAAGATTTAATTAAATATTTAATTCAACCCTAAATTGATTTCTGCAAATTTTGATGAATTTCTAAAGTTAAACTCTGTTACTATCTAAAACTGTTTTGTTGAATATATTCACTTATTTTGATCTGTATCACTTATACCAACAATTAACAACTATTTTACTTATCAACTCTATTAAATTGTTATTCAAGATCACTTAATTATATATATCATCACACTTTCACTTTTTATTTCATCACCATCTCATCTCATTTCATTTATGTTCTCATTTCAACATTCAATTCTACATAACTTATTTTGGTTACTTTTCATCACTACTACTTTAATTAAATTCACGCACTATACATTCAATCATTATCATCTATTAAATTAAATCTTTGAAATATAAAAAAGGGTAGTACGAATACTCACCTTTTTTTCATAAGAGCTTCCTTGTCTTTGCTTCGTATTATTTTCTCACTTTCATGCCCTTTTTTTCAACTTTCATTAATTCTATTTTCTCATTGACTACTTCTAAGATGGTCATCTAACTCCCTAGTATCTCTACATCACTTCTCCTTTTGGGTGACTATGAAAAATTTCAAGGAATTTGAGAGAAAAGTGAAGTTTTATGACAAGGGACTAAATTTTAAAGAAATGAATAAAATATTACAAAGAAAAGTGGGGTTTTATGATAATGGACCAAATTTTTAAGGAATTTGAGAGAAAATGGGAGGTTTTATGAAGCACGAAGACCTTTCTTCATGTTTCCATGCAAATATCTTTCAATAAAATATTACAATTTAATATAAAATATCTTATAATAAATTAATAATAAAATATTCTTCCAATCATATTTCTTGATCATATTTCAACATAGCCTTAACACAATTACTAGGAGCTTTCCAATGAAGAGAGTAAGACAATTAGGGATGGTCAACAATGTGAAAACATGCCAAGAAAAGTACAATCGTTGATCCAAAATTAAAAATATTATCTTGTCCTTCCTTGCAAGCTCAAACCAATGGAGGTTGTTCAGATTCAATTTTCAAGGAGAAATAGGAACAACAACTATACTCAGAGGCATGTTGGAAGAAACGAGTAGCATCTTTGCCAGGCTTTTTGCATTTGCTTTGCTATTATTGTTACTGTCATCAAAATCAAAATGTAACACTGTTGGAGATGCACACCAAATCCAACTACAATTCAACCATTCGCATGGGAAAGTTAAACCCATAGATATCGAAGGTAAAGTGATTCAAAAACATTTGATGTAATCTCCTGGTTTCATGATCGATAATTAAGTAACTGTTGTTTATAATATTGCAGATCATTATCAGAATTACGTGGCCATAAAAAATCTAACATCACACAGGTTGCCAATTCTATGTACTGTCACAAATTATGAAACTACATTCTCTGCAGAAACCAATGTCTTTACGAGGAGAGTCAAGGCCAACGTACTTTGTGCGCTGCCTGCAAAAGGTAAAGCAACAACGGGAAACGAATCTTCAACCAGTTACATGTCTCGACATAAGTATGGAATTGCGAGCGAACTTGCTAGTCTGATCGGCGGCTACTCGTGGTTAAAGCCTGAAACGGTTGTCTATGGGCAGTGTGACAGAATCAGTGACTTAGACATTGTTGCTTTTGATTTGAACAGCTGCAATCCAACGCCAAATGCAGGAGGGATCGTTGAAATGGCTGCAACTTTATCGTTTTCGACATCCAAGCCGGTTCACTATTATACAGAGTTAGGCATTTCTGCTCCAGTAAGATCGAATCTCAGCGAGTTTGTTAGCATAAGCCCTGACGAGAAGAACCACAAGAATACACAATTAACAGGGTTTTGGATTGATACTTTTAAGAAAGCTACTGCAATAATGGCAACAGACACCACAAGGAAAAAAAAAATGTTTCGACTTTGTAATGCTTCTATTGATGAATCGCTTAATGAAGTTTCAGGCAAGGTTAATTTTTGTTCCTTATAATCTCTTCCCTTTGCTTTACAATTTTGAATATCTGAATCTTGAAGCTTACAGTAAAGTAAGTAGCTATAATTAAATATCTGTTGACTGGCTGAAATTGCAATTTTTTTTTTTATGTATTGAAGGATTATGATGCAGCCATTGGCTTACCAGTAATTAGGGATTACCAAAGAATGGTGACAGACCAGATATATGTAGGACTATCATCTCCATATTTTGAGAAAGGCTCAGATCAATTGAGGAAGGGAGACCTTGAACTGAACCAAGTTTTTTCATTCATGATGCCTTTCACCAACGTGATGTGGTCTACTTTGTCAGCTATGACGGTCTTCAATGTTTTTGTTATTTGGTTAGTTGAATCTACAACTAGTCATGAATCTGGTAGTTTGCCTTTCGGACAAGTTGGAGCTATTTTGTGGTTCCCTATAGCAACTCTCTTCTATGGAGGGCATAGTAAGATAAATCTATGGTGGTTCCCCTAGTTTCTGAGCACGTTCTATAAGGATACCACTTACAGATAAACTATTTATATTGCAGGAGAATCACTAAGGAACAACTTAACATATTTCGTGTTGGCCCCGTGGTTCATACTGATCCTGGTTGTTTCCTCAACCTACACACAAAGCTTTACTTCCATGATAACAAGCTCAGACACCGAGGCATCACCATGTTGGTTAGATATAAAAAATCTTAAGAAAACAAATGCCATTGTGGGTTGTGATATGAAACATTCAATTATGTTCCAGTATTTAGTGAAGGTCATTGGGTTCCAAAAAAAGAATATCAAGCACATTGCTCAATCTTCATTTGATGATTATGCAAAGGCTCTATCAACTGGAAATATAAAGGCAGCATTCTTTTGGACGCCTGATGATCGCTTTTTTCTTGCAAAATACTGCAAAAGTTTCGGAAACCCAAACTGTAATCGACACGGTTCTTCCATTGTAATAAAATCATTCTCTTTCAGTTCTGGTTATGTTAATTTGTTGTTAAAGGTTTTAGGCTTGTCTTTTTGACCATTTTTGGGTCTCTTATTTTACTTGCATTACAGGTATTTCAACGGGGATCTTCGTTTGTTAATGAGATGCTAGAGGCTGTGCTGGGATTCAAGCAGATGAAGGAAGAAGATTTAGATATGCTATCTCTTTCAGATTGTTCGAGTTCAACTAGTGATGGCACCATGAAACGAGGCATAGGACCCGGACCTTTCTCAGGTTTGTTTTTTTTATCAGGATCGGCATCTACAATTGCGTTGTTAATCACGGTCTTTCGACTGTTGAGACGTGGTTGGGAGAGGTTGGTTCAAGGAATGTTGATGGATAGAGGAATTTGGGTTTGGCTGTCAACTTTGTTTTGTCGAAGCCAGAGGGGAAATCAGCTCCAAATTCAGCTAGTAAGGATTTAAATAGATGAATTTTCGATTTTTTATTGTGATTATAGACTTTAATGGATACTCCTCGTTAATGCCACAAATACACAAGGCATTCAATCTATATTATTATAGATACTTAAAATTTTCTTATAGATTATCAAACCCTAAAAATATAGTATGTTGTTAATAATTTGATATGATGAAGCTCAAATGATATTTGTTAAATCCGTAATATACTAAGTCTATCAAAAACAATAAATTAATATGAAAATATATTTGAATCTATTAATTTATTAATAATTTTAAGTTTTATAATTTTAATCTTTTAAATCAATACAAAGATTATAATGGAGGTAACTCATTTATTAAGATGGATTAATAGAAAAATTATGTTAAGACTAGAGGTGATCATGGGTTGGGCTATCTGGCCCGGCTCGACGGCCTGCCCAAAAAATGAGAGGATTCGGGTGAAAATATAGGCCCAAAATATGGTTTGGACAAAAAAATGAGGCCCGTTTAAAAAACGGGTCGGGCCTCGGGTAAAACTTTTTTGGCCCGGCCTGGCCCGAATTATATATTAAATATATTTATTTATTTTTAATCAAATATATATTTTATATATATTAAATATATATTTAATATGGACCGGGCCGGGCCGGGTTTGGGCTTAGTAATTTTCTCTAAGGCCGAGCTTGGTCAAATTTTTAGGCCCATATTTTAGGCCGGGCCCGAGCCTAGAAAACGGACTTAAATTTTTATCTGGGCCAGACCCGAACCCGGCCCGACTCATGATCACCTCTAATTAAGACTATAAGCACCAATCATCAATTAAAAATTGAATCATAATTTATTTGATAATTGAAGTTAGATAAACTTTAAAATTGAATCATGGTGGTCCCATGTGATGTCTAAATTCAACATTCTTTTTTGACGTGATTAAGAGAAGAGAAACGATTCAAATATAACTAGGTAAGACGCTCATTTTTCCACACAACATAGCCCTACGTAATTACTAGGAGGTTTCAATAGTGGAAGTTCAAAGAGAGAACTTGTGGACTAAATTGTCCTACCATTAATGACCCAAAGCAAAAGGAGATTCAGTTTCAATTTTCAAGGAGAAATGGAAAGATTTTCTACTCATCAGAGAATGCAGATGCAGGAGGAAACCTTTTGGCAATGATATTGGAATTTAACCATCCGTATGGGAACGTTACACCCATAGATATATATGCAGTAGCGTATAGGGGGACTGGCAGATCCCAGCTTCCTAAAATGACAAAATTTTAAAATTTTAAAATTTTAAATTAATAAAAATAAAATTATATTTTGACTCCATAAAAATGATAAAAACTTAATTTAATCATTTAAAAATTATAAAAATAATAAACTATTAAAATTTAATTTTGACCCCCTAAAAATATTTTTTAGCTTGGTCAGTTTAGTTATGTTAGAATTGATGTATAATCTGACTGTTGTTGACAATACTGCAGATTATGAGGCCTTCAAGAATCTGAATTCACGCAGGCTGCCAATTATATGTACTGTCACAAGTTATGAAATTGTAGAAATCAATGTGTTTACCAGGAGAGCCAAGGTGACCGTAATTTGTGCTCTGCCTGCAAGAGCTGAAGCAACAGCGGTAAATGAATCATCAACATCTAATGCCCATTTTTGCCCGGGTTCCCTTAGCAAATAAGCCCAATGTTATAAATAAAAATAAAACCAAATTTCAAAATAGGCCACAGTCCAAATTACAAGGGGCTCAAATGGCCCAAACACAAGGTCCATTTACATATCCACTAAACCCAATTACCAGCCCAAAATCAAACCCAACCCTAGCAGCAAACCCCTAGCGCCGTGACCAGGCTCTGCCTTCGCACGAACCGCGCCTTCGGGCCCCTCCTCCCACGCGCACCTCCGCACGTACACTGCCTCCACGTCACCGTACGACCTCCGTACACCTGCAGAAACGAACAGAAAACAGCACAAATTAGAGCGAATTAAAATTGTAATAGCAGAGAAAAAGGAAAAACAGAAAATAGGGATTTTTGTATTTTCTTTTTGGCTATATAAAAGCCAATACAAGCACTGTAAACAGATTCCTTTTTTTTTACAGAGATTGAATACAAAAAAAAAAAACCAGAAATATTCAGAGAGAAAAAACAAAAAAATAGAAAGATGATTGCATTTTTTTTTCTCTTTTCTTCGTATTCCATTTTATCTTATCATTTGTGTGCAATAATAAAAAGAAAAGAGGAGTTAAAGGATAATACACTTACCTGGTGGCCGACTTGCCTTCTACTCCGTCGCAATCGGAGCCAGAAGGAGGTTAAAGGCACGAAACGGCGCAGCAATGAGAGGAGACTGTTTAGGTTTTTGTTTCAAATGGTAGATCAGGTTAGTTTTAGGTTTTTTTTATTTTTATTTTTTATGCTGATTTTTGAAACAGCGACGTTTAATGGCCTGCGACCCGCGCGGTGACCCGACCCGGGGAAGGATCCTCGCATCTAGCCTTTCTGGTTTATTTGCGCAACCAGTCTTCCTTTGTTTTATATCGTTCTAATTTGACTTTCTATAGTTTTCGATTTATACTATATAGTTTATTCTGGTTTCAATCTGGTCTATGTCAAGGCGCCGCGTTTTGAGGGAAGAGAATATTTCCCGTTTGGCCCTCATGTTATCCGCGCGTCGTATTTTGGTCCTCGGCTTTGTTTTATTTCTATTTTTTTCCTTTAATTTTGTTTCGAATTCAATTCGATCTTTATCAGTTGATTCAAATTCGCTTGTTTATTTATTTACTTAATTATTTATTATTATGATATTTTTAATTTAAAATCTAATATTATTTGGATGTTTAAACTTATTATATATATATATATATATATTAGTCCAGTATATCTTATACATTTTCTAATGTTTTATTTTATAACACATTTTAAAATTCAGTATACAATAATATTCTTATACAATGTTTTATCTATATATATATATACATATATATTCAGGTTATATTAAACAATTTTCATACATACATGTACCTATAATATCTTGCCGATTTAATATTATTATATATTTTTACTTATTCCTATATATATATAATTATTTTCTAAAAACCTACTTTATGTATCGCATTTATTTCAACCCTTTTATATATATTATTATGTATATATTATTCACATTGTTATTAAAATCTTCATTTCACATGTATTATTTACTTAAAATCGATGTATTTTAATTTACTCTTTTATATAATATTTACTTTAAAATTTATTTAGATACTATTATTTTATGTAGTATATGTTTTTAACTCTATTTTTGATTTATTTCAAATTCTCATGTATGTGTATATTATTATTTTTATAACTTCTCGATTATAATTTCCTTTCTCCGTGCTAATCGTCTTTTCAATTATTTTAGGACTTATGTATTTGTTTGCGTTAATTTACTTGTTCTTTTTAAAATTGTTTTAAATTCATCAGTTCTCAATTGTTAGTGCTAGAATTTACATAGTGTGTGATGTATGTTTTTTATTATTACATATTTTATTTTGCTTATTTGTATCTATTGATTCTTTATCGCTCATTAGCACACATTTTAACTTGCGAATTTTTCTTTTGTGATATACATTGTCATCCCATTGCGTTTTATTCGGCAAAAAGATAATATTCCTCTTGAGTATCAAAATCATTTTATACAAAAGTCTTTTAAAATAATGCAATACTCGAAATTTGGAATCCTCGAGAGAATTGAACCATAACGTATTGGGTTCCAATTTTCCTCGTTGAATCTAAATAATCGAAAATTTTCTTTGATCAAGACACATAAACCAAAAACTCATTTTCGAGAACTTGATACATCGTGTCCTAATATATTGGATGCGACATGTCGTTTTCTTGAGACTAGTATTTTATCTAATAAATGAAAATAAATGTAATATTCGATATTTGGGAATTTCGTGAAATCGTGCCCTAACTTACTGGGTTTTGATCTTTTCATTTAACCCAAATAATCAAATATCCTTCTCAAAATGCATAGGTTTTAAAAGTCAAAAGATAAACTTAAATTTGAGGATTTAAAATGTAGCACTCTAACTTACTGAGTGTGACAATTTATCTCTTTGAAATAAGTGAGCCTCATCAAATATTCGATGCTAGGAATTTTGAGAAATTGTGCCCTAACGTATTGGGTTTCAATTTTTCATCTGACTTAAAGCAATTGAATATCTCTTTTTAACTTCACCACAAGAGTTTTGAAAATCAAAAGACAAGCTTACTCTCGGGGACTAAAAATGTCGTGTTCTAATGTATTGGGTGTGACATTTTATTCTCTGAGGCAAGAAGGTCTTTAGCATTCGCATCGATTTATCCAAGCATCTTTTATAGAATTAACATTAATAAAAAGAAAGGATTGTATTTTAAAATCTTTTCAAATTCCCGACACTAAGACATTAAACAATCAATTCGGTACCAATTTTGGGTGTCATGAGGGTGCTAACCCTTCCTCGTGCGTAACCGACTTCCGAACCTGTTTTCTCAAAATTCGCAGACCTGAAATTATTTTCAAGGTGATCCAGTCACACATTAATAAAAGACCGATGGTGATTCTCATTTTATTTTCAAAGACGATCCCCGTTTTTTTTAAATCAAAAAAATGGTTTCGACACAACAAGTTGCATGTCTCGTCGTATGCATGAAATTGTTTACCAAATGATTAGTGTAATCGGCTATTATCGGGAGTTAGAGCCTGGAATGCTTGTCTACGAGAAGTCTGACAGTTTGTGATTTAGATATTGTCATTTTCAACTTGAAAAGCCGCCCTCCAACGCAAAATGCAGGTGTGTTAAAGTATGTAAATGAAAGGTTTGCTAGTCTGTTAACAGAGTCTTGTATATTGTTAGTTGATTAGTTAGCAGCAGTTAGTCATTCTTTGTCAGTATATAAGTTCCATAATGAATATAAAGTAATTCAGTCTTTCAGTATTTCCTTTCATTTCAGTATTTCTTTCTTTCATTCAATGTTATAGAGTTACTTACATGGTATCAGTCGCCGTGATTCTGGAGACCTGATTCTCGTTTTGCTTTCATGACTACCACCGCCTCTCCTGACTCTGCCTCTGTCGAGCATGGCTGTCCGGCGTTCACTGGAGCTCGAATCGTCCAATCCTTACCTCCCCATGACACTGTTAAATTTATGGATAACAAAGCAATGTTGAACTTCCCCATATCATGAAACCACATGCCCCCAATAAATTTAGGCTCACATAAAGTCGACCGCTAAAATAAGTAAATTTACCAAAATTAACCTGTTGGCTCGAGAAATTTTCGTATTCCTGAATGATGGATCAAAACAGAGCACCACTTCTCATAGCCTCACCAAAGGCTACGCTGTCATCAGCAAATAAAATGTGCGTAAGACTAGGACTTCTACAACTCTTCTCAGTGCCAATCAAACCTATTTAATTTACTCAAATATCTATTATACATTATCTCTAATAGTATTTTTTTAGAAATCTTCTTTTGGAAATATATATCAATACTTTTATGGTGAAAGTTATAAATGAATAAATATTTTTATTTAATATCTTAAAATAATTATTAAAAATTATAAATATCTGCAAAGATAATATCTACTATAAAACTTTAATATAACCTCAATTTTATTTTTTAATATGTGGCTTATATTTTTTATATTTAAAAAATTTGAAGAATTTATATTGTGAAATTGTATGATGATAAGCTGTCGACATAAACTCTTCTACCACATTCAAACATGACATGTAAAGCATCGGCGAGTGGAATATGCTGTGAAAATTTATTGATGCAGTGGGGTATGCCCATGCCCCATAGGATGCCTTGTGGTTTAAGTCAATAGCTTAGAAAGGCTTGTTCTGACCGGCAACCAATAACTTAACCAAAAATAAGAATTGGTTTTATGTAAATTATGTTAATGAAATTCATGAAAATAATTATGTAAATTATGGAAATAAAAATAAATTAATTTAATTACTTCATTCGGTAGGTTGATGAGGGAATATATAAAGATATATAAGGTGTTACTTTTCAGTAAAAGCATCATGAATATTTTTGTATTAAGAATTAAATTGTGTTTTGTGTCATTTATTTAGAAAAATAAGTAAATTAGTCATTACACGTTAGATTAAAGAGTAAATTGGTCTATCAGTAAAAATGTTCATTTATTTTACTATTAAAAATTGGTCATGATACATTAACATGATGTACGTGTGACACATCACGTGTAACTGTCTGGATATTTCATCAATCATATTAACTTTTAACAGTGAAAATAGATAAATTTTTTAATAAAAAGACCCCATTTTTTATCTAACATATAAAAATTAAATTATCTATTTTTCAAATGGAAAACATAACTTCTAATACTTGTTCTACTTTTACATAGACGACGCTGGAATTGTCACGGTGTTCAAATTGGGTTATATCTTATAAAGGAAACTTCGTGGAGAAACTCAGCTAGAAATTTCAAGTGGCTGAAGCTGACCATATGCTATATATATTATTTAAAAAATTCAATAAATTTAATGAAATTAATTAATTAATGTAAAGAGTATGAAAGAAAATTGGTTAAATTATGATATTAGTCTTTGTATTTTACGAAAATTGTAGATTTAATTTCTATAATTTAATTTGATCAAGATTAATCTCTGTCTTTTTAAAATTTTAAATTTTAGAGCTAACCCAAACTATAGCAATTAACACTATTCAGTTAAATTCAATTGCTAATCTTATACAATATATATAAATTTATATTTAAAAATCAATGTGTCCACGGACAATGAGAATACTTAAGATTCTTATCCCGAGTGCTTTCCAAATAGATAAACAGATAGTGATAAAATGTGAACTAGGCAAAAATCAAACCCAAACCCGAGAATTAAAAGATAAGAACCACAGTCACACGTCATTATTCAATTTTATAATTAATCGTCATATGCAAGTGATATAGAGCTAATTTCAAATTAAAATAGAAGTTCCTTAGACCTCGCCTTGATTGTATGCTGATTTCAACATTAATTTAAAAATATAATATAAGGAAACAAATAGTAGTATAATTTACGATTACCAACCTTCTAAGAAACAATTAAACCTTTATTTAAAAGCAAAATAAATAAGGGAAAAGAATAAAGATAGACCAACCAATCCCAAGTCTCCTCAGCGTCAACCCCTGACCCACCACCGCCACCGCCACCATATAACCCATCTCATCCTTCGCTTGTAAACCAATATCCCAAAATCAACACCCGCCATTGAGCTCCCCACCCCGGCGGGCGAGGTTCCTCCGGACCTCCTCGGGGGAGCTGCTGTTTCCATGTCTAATTTTATTAACCCGCCACCACTTCCACCACAGCGAGCAAATAAACTAGAATCAGAGTCACCACAACAACCGCCGATGATGCTGCCTTTATCCCAGCTTTACAAGCAGCGATCGTGGTCGCCGGATATTAACCGTGACGAGGCATGGCTTAGAAGGAAAGGAAACATTGAGAAGAGGAGAAGCAAGAGCGTGACGGATGAAGACCTTGATGAACTCAAGGCTTGTATTGAGTTGGGGTTTGGGTTTGAGTTCGATTCTACCGAGTTGGATCAGCGTTTGTCTAGTACTTTCCCGGCTTTGGGTCTTTACTACGCCGTCAACAAGAACTATAACGACGTCGTTTCCAAGTCTGTGTCGTCTCCTTCAGCTGCTTCCGATTGTGATAGCATCCCTTCCCCTGTTGGCAGTCCCCATGCCATCTTTGACCCTGGTAAGTAATAAATTTTCAATTCAATATTATCTTAAATCTGTTGGAATTATTTCATTTTCATTTTCGTTTTCTGATTTTATTGTTTGATGACCGGTGAAGCTGATCCACCGCAGACGGTGAAGACAAGGCTGAAGCAATGGGCACAAGTGGTTGCTTGTTCGGTGAGGCAAAGCTCACGGTGATGATGATGGTCTTCAAATTAAAAGGATAACCCATATTTGCTATCAATGTAAACAAAAATTCCAGAACTTTGATTCATTAGAAATTGAGGAAAAGCAGTTGAAAATCGCTATGTTGTATTGAAAAAAAAGGAGCTACTAATGGATTTGACTGTTCTTGCTTTAAGTAGGCCATTTTGAAATGCTCTCATAGTTTTTTTTTTTACCCAATTTGACATTTTTAAGGTAATGTAGTTTCTGTCTGAACTCTGAACTATAATGTGTAAAAGGTCAAAAGATGGCGGCAGCTTTTTCACATGTTTTTTTCAACTTTAATGGCCTTAGATTTAAAACTCGTCTGGGGTTTATTTCAAAGGTAGAATGGAATCCATCCGTTGGACAGAAAGTGGATACAGCTTGCTTTCATTCATGGATGACAAATTAATCATTTTCTTACATGAAAAGAAAAGCATTTTGGGGTTTAAAGGAAAAGGGTTTTATGCTTTTTCCTTAATGCGAGTTCTTTTTAATTATCTTTTATCACCAGCTTGAGTAAAAATACATGTAAACGACTCCTTTTAAATAGATATTCAATCAAGCTTATTGATTTCTAACTCGACTTAATTGCATTTCTATTTAAAAGTGAACCAATGTGACGAGGTGAAGATGGATTCATTCGTATCTACAATTAGCAACAGGAATTTCAGGCAACGCCAGCACTGAGCGCCAAAGATTTTAATTAATCATTAATTTGGTACGAGGTTGAATTTATAAACAAAAACTCATATCTTAGAAAGCTATAATGAATTACTATTTTCCGTTGGATCTTGATTAGCCTTTAAAATAATTAGAGAGACGTAATTTTATGTGATTTTTATATTCAACATAATGATTTGTTGGTCTTTCAATTTTATAAAAATAAATTATTTTAGTTCTCGTAATTTTTTTTAGCTCTTGAATTTGTATTTTTTCTGTCAAATCACCCTAAAATTGATGAAAAAATTAACATTTGTTAACTTTACTAACATGATATACAATGTGAATGACATATTTGCGTTTAATTAAATTTTAAAAATTTAAAATTATTTCTTATAATTGGTATATTTTTAAATAATTTAAATAATTTTAATTTTAAAAAATACTTTTTAAACTTTTAAAATTTAAAAATTAATTAAATTCTTACATGTCATTTACGTGATAATCTAATTGTATTCTATGTCAATAAAGTAAAAACATCAACTTATTTATTTATTTATTTTAATTAAAAAATAAATTTGAACATTAAAAAAAGATGAAAAAATATTAAAATAATTTTTTTTTATAAAATTGGAATGTGAAATAAATAGTTTTTGCATTGAAAGTAAGTGGCTGACACTAATAACTTGTTGCAGCCATGGTTCTAATTAAACTTCAAATCGGATGCAAGAAAAGTTAGAATCCTTGTGACCATGGGAAGAAGATGGATCTGTTCTTCGAGGCTTAACGGAAGTTGGTTCACATAGAAGTGTATGCGATGTAAAAAAGTGTGTTCTAAAATGATCTGACTAATCAAAAGGATATATATGATTTGATGCCTTAAGAGCTGTCTTACCAAAAACAACTAAAAGTTGAGTCATCTTAGGCTTCCCACGCATGTATTTGGACGTGATGGTAGGCCTACCAGCATGTTTAGGTTTACAATGAAGATGAATACCTAATAATTTCATTCTTTATATTTATTGTTGAGTATTACTCCTATTTTAGTTAAATTTGAGAAATAATCTTTTAATTAAATTCTATTTATTTGTTTCAATCAAACTCTGATTAGCCTAGATTATTTTATTATTATTTGACCTATGAATTTAGCCTATAAATAGGCTTTTTTACAACTTTAGAAAATACACCCATCAGAGATTAGAACTCATAACATATTTAGAGAATTTTGTATTTACATTTTGAGGGTTCTTTGTTTTCGGGGTTTAGTTTTTATCTTCATTTTTTGTACTCTTTGTTCTTTTGCCATTATAATAAAATTATCTTTGTCCGTGGTTTTTTTATCCTCTTTGGAGGGGATTTTCCACGTTAAATTTGTGTGTTCAATTTCTCAATTTATTCCGCTATTTTTTTACTTGTTGCTTAATCGGGTCGATCCCAACAAGTGGTATCAGAGCTAGTTTAATTTTCATATATCAACCCATTCAGAGATGGTAGCAACAATGTTTGAAATTGAGAAGTTCGATGGTGAGACAAATTTCAATATGTGGCAAGTTCGAATGATGACAGTTCTAGTTCAAATCGGCTTAAAAAAGGTTGTTTTCGGGAAAAAGCCTGATAATCTAAATCAAACAGAATGAGAAGAGCTTGATGAAAAGGCCTTGTCTGCAATCTAGTTGTGCCTCGCGAATACGAAATTGCATGAGGTATTGATGGAGAAGACCTTATCCGCATTGTGGAAAAGGATAGAAACTATTTATGCGACTAAGTCTCTGGTTAACCGTTTAGTGTTGAAACAACGTCTATTTAAGTTTCGCATGAACGAATGTGAGCTTCTTAGAGGTCACATCAGCCAATTCATTACTCTTTTAAATGATTTAAAGAACATTGAGGTTCATATTGATTATGAAGATCAGACTATGCTATTATTGTGCTCTTTACCCCATTTATACAAGTCTTTCAGGGAGACCCTGATTTATGGCCTAGACAAACTCTCGTTCAAAGATGTGAAGAGTCATTTGTTGAGTAGAGACAAACTTGACAATGAGTTTGGTTTGGATAGCAAGGCAAATAGGCAAGTTTCCATTTTGGTAGCATCAAAGAAACGAGACAAAAGGTGTCGCTATTGTAAAAAGTTAGGTCACATCAAAGCAAATTGTTATAAACTGCGAAATAAAAGAGCTGTTGAGAGTAACGAGGAAGATGTAGTTGGTGCTAATTTGACCGATGAAAACGGTGATGATTTCTTGTTAGTGTCAACGAGCGATAACTCCAAGCTCACGTCCGAGTAGATCCTAGATTCAGGATGTTCTTTCCACATGTGTCCCAATAGAGAATGGTTCTCCACATACAGTTCGGTTCAAGGTGGAGTTGTGCACATGAGAAATGATTCATCTAGTAAGGTAAGTGGTATTGGTACTGTTAAAATTAGGATACACGATAGGACGATTAGGACACTCTTAGATGTCAGGTATGTACCTGATTTACGAAAGAATCTTGTCTCATTGAGTATTTTAAACTTGAAAGGATGTAGAATCAACATCGAGTCAAGTGACATTAAAGTATCTCGTAGAGCTCTCGTTTTATTAAAAGGTAAAAGAACCGACAGTCTTTATATTCTGGAAGGTTCTATAGTGACTGGTGAAATCGGACGTCCTTCGTCCGTTACGGAGTCGAATTTAACTCGTTTAGAGCGGATGCAACTTGGTCATAGGAGGGAAGAAGGTATGATCGTTTTGTTGAAAAGAGGTTCTTTTTTGGATGCAGGTTTTTAAAAGTTAAGGCACTGTGTTTGTGAAAATCAGACTCGGTTTAATTTTAATTCGGCAGTGTACAAGTCGAAGGCTAGAAGTCTTCCAGTTTCTAAGCACAGATTCGACTCAATTAATTCTCTACATAATTCAAGATAGGCCTGTGGCGGGCTTTGGCAAAGATGGCATTGTGGAAATATGAGTCAAGGTGGAGATTTGTTGAGTATGACTCATATTTCAATCAAATTTGAGAAATAATCTTTCAGTTAAACTCTATTTATTTGTTTCAATCAAACTCTAATTAGTCTAGATTATTTTATTATTATTTGACCTATGAATTTAGCCTATAAATAGGCTTTTTTACAACCTTAGAAAATACACCCATTAGAGATTAGAACTCATAACACATTTAGAGAATTTTGTGTTTACGTTTTGAGGGTTCTTTGTTTTTGGGTTTTCGAGGTTTAGTTTTTATCTCCATCTTTTGTACTATTCGTTCTTTTGCCATTATAATAAAATTATCTTTGCCCGTGGTTTTTTTATCCTTTTTGGAGGGATTTCTCCAAGTTAAATTTGTGTGTTTAATTTCTCAATTTATTCCATTTTTTTTACTTGTTGCTTAATCGGGTCGATCCCAACATTTATATATAACATTTTCAATGAAAAATTAATTTCATACTTCCTCTAAGACTTAAGATGTGATGAGATGAGTTATAGACGATATTCACCTTTTACCTTCAAAACGATTTTCACCCACATGTTTGAAATAAATGTGTTAAGCTCACGAGAGCTTAGTAAGCATATCACTAATTGAATAACACATTAAGCACCATCATTATGGACAAGTTTGTTTAAATGAAAACTACAATAAGATACCAATTCAACAAAATACAAGCCACTTACCAATGCCAATTTAACGTTCACTTGCCTTTCAATTCAATTGCTCAATTGTAGACTTAATAGAACACAATAGGATATACGAAAATGTCGATGAGGTGCACCGAAGTGCCACTATTCTTCGCATGAACGTGTGGATGCCATTTTGCACAAAAATGCCACCAACACTTGCACCGTAGTACTACTCTCACTAGTGTGCATAGTCACTTTCCTAATGACATTTCATTTATATCCTACTAGTTCTCATTTTGTCCACTTGGACATTCAAACTATACAATTTTATCACATTTTCTCACCAAAGAAATCAATTCAAAATTTACCATTTTTTACAATTTAGTAATTACCAAATAGAATCAACCAATCATCTATTTCACTTGACATATATTATGTCAACATTCAACATTTCACTAAATTAATCCATGTCAATATCTAATTCACCTATCTAACTTTTTCACTCTTTGCAAATTAGTCATTTCTCTAATTTCACTATACATACACTTTCAATGCATTATATTAATACCGCTTTTATTTTCAAATAATTTCCAAAATACATCATTTTTAACAACAAAACATATTTCACGAATGTTACTTAACCAATTTATCATGTTTCTAAATAGGGTTTAAATCAGGTAAAATAAATTCTTGAAATCCTTACAATAAAAATTGCTTGAAATGAAGTACCCCTTCTTTCTTTCTTCACTTGTTTGCTATCTCCTTACCCTTATCACCCACTTGATATTCACTCTTCTTCTCATTCTCTTCATTACACAACACATATACAATATTCAATATCAAAACAAAAATCCTATATTATTTCCATGCATTAAGATGAAATAAAAATGATGTTCTATGAGACAATTTATCTTTCTTACCTTAAATCCCTAACTTTTCTTCATTTTTCTTTCTCCTCCTAAAATGGCTATTAACTAGCTTTGCAAGATGATAAGCTTACTATGGAGTTATACTCTTAATTTTGCTAATAATTAAGGAAGAAATGTTTAAGTTTGGGAAAGAGTTGAAAATGGAGGGACTAAAATGAAAGGAAAACAAAACTTGGTAAGGTTAGGGAAAAAGAGACGTGGAAGTGAAGCTTGTGAAATGATGATGATATAACAAAGTGTGACTTTGTCTTTGTTTTTTTTCTTTTTCTACGTATTTCCAACAAAATATATTTCATCTCTTTAATTTTTTTAATTATTAAATTTCTAATCATCTCCATACCACATGTATTATATTTATCTACTTCCAACATCATCCGCTCCTTTTTTTTTATTTTTTATCCAATTAATCCAAAAAATAAATATCTTCAAAAATGATTTAATTTGAAAAATTATAACATAAATGATTAAAAATTTATTGTCGGCACTCAAGTCAATCATGGTATAATGATTGCTTGCTGATTGGGTCAAGGTTTAAAAAATATTCTTTTAGTGCCGTCACAGCAATGACCGACACCCGTATGTATTTTTGGTGTACCTTTTTAAGAAATAAAATATTGAACAATCAAATTATTAACTATATGTAACACCCATAACCCGAACTCGTCGCTGAAATAGGGTTGCGAAGCATTATCGGAGTTTACAAATCAAACAGACAGAAAATGCAAACATTTCTTATCATATAGCATTCATGTCAAAAACCAATCAAAATAATATATATTGTACCTTATACGAGTCCTCGAGGCCCAAATTATGCATTAGAAATAAATCGGGACTAAATCAGAAACTCAAAAAAAAATTCTGGAAACATTTAAAATTTTCAACACTGCAGGGGTTACACGGCCGTGTGACTCACGCTGTCAAGAGAAACGCCCGTGTCTCAGGCCGTGTGCACATTCGAATTAGGGACACACGACCGTGTCCCAGCCCGTGCCAGTGTCCGTGTGAGTATACTGACTTGGGTCACACAACCAAGCCACATGCTCGTGTGCTAGGCTGTGTGAACATACTGACTTGCAAACTTTTACAAGCTATAAGGGACACACGGCCGTGTTACCTGGCCGTGTGCCACACACGGTTGAGACACACTCCCGTGTCTCTGCCCGTGTGAACGAAAATAGGCTATTTTACAAGCCATTTTTCTCACCTAACAAGGCATGTACCTACAGTTAACATTGTGCATATAAACAAGTCATATTATGGCATCCAAAACAAGTAAAAATCAAGCCTTAAACATATAGTATATTCACATACAACCAATATGCCCCTAGGCACCTCAAATGACAATTATAAACATATTTAACCATGTAATCCATGTAACCAAGTAATCAACCAACTTTTATGTATAATTGCATTAATATACAACATGTAAATCATTTATCAAAACTTACCATTTGGTATCAATTGTACCACTTATTCAATAGAATCAAATACATATACACTTGCTATAGCATAGTACCAAATCACACCAAGTTATAAAACATACCTCATATGCATATTCAACTACTATTTTACCTTTCATCATTCAACCACAAATCGTTCCACACATCAATATTATAAGGCAAATTATGCACATACCAAAATACCAAAACACAAGCCAAATAAGTTGCTTATCTCAACAAAACACATATAGGCCAACATTTAGCCAAAATAACCTATACATGCCATTTTAACTGGAATTAATTAACCAAAAGTACCAAAAGAGCCGATGGATAGTGTGATATAGCTCCGACAAGCTTCCAATCTGAACGAGCTTCCAAATTACTATAAAACACGAAAAATAACATAGAGTAAACATTTAAGCTTAGTAAGTTCGTATAATAGAGAATTTAACTTACCATTTTAATCACATTCAAGGTAAGTAAACCCAAAGCATATCTCAACTCAATTTGGCCAAATGTCTAACAGATATATTCATCCACCGTATTAGCCATGTAATTCATATACAAATCGAAAATCATGTATGAGTTCAACAACTATTCAAATTCCATATACCTGTAACATCTATATCATGTATCCATATATCATAAACAAGCCATTTCCATGTAATTCATGTAAATACCTGTACTAATTTGTATTGAACTCATATAAACTCATAACAGAATTATGCCCGTTGAACCATTTAGAATATCGTTGGATACTCGAGTAGCACACACAAGGTGTATTGAACTGTAATCCGTCAATTCCTGTACATGCATGCTCATACGAGCTCTGAATAGGTATGCTTTTACGAGCTATAAACAGTAAGCTCTTCCGAGCTAAATACGGTAAGCTCATGTAAGCTGAATATCGGTAAGCTCTCTCGAGCTAAAAATTGGTAACCCTAATGACATGTCATTTGTATCCTATGTATTCCTAAGGTTCAAACGGGACTCGATAATCGTTGTACGTCTTTGGATTTACGTTGTTTCATAACACAATAAATTGCATACTAACATATATATATTGATTTAATCACAATATAATCACATATTAACATTAAATTTAATCAAAATTATATAGAATACAGTTCATACGAACTTACCTGGCTAAATTGTATAAATACCAAGATTCGGGGCATTTTGGTAATTTTCCATTTTCCTCTATTTTCCACCCGATCTTGATCTAAATTAATAATTTCATTCAATTTATTAATTTAGACAATAAAACAATTCATTTCATGCAATTTAGTCATTTTGAAATTTTTACAAAATTACCCCTAAAGTTTTACTTTTATTCAATTTAGTCCCTGATCCCAAAACATGCAAATTAACAAGTTTTAATGCAAACCGATGCTAGCCGAACATTAATGGCATTCAATACAGCCCATTTTTGCAATAATTTCACAATAAACCCTTATATTTTTACTATTACAACAATTTAGTCCCTAATCGAAAAATTCATCAAAAATTACTTAATAGAATACTTTTAAACAAAAATTAATATCTAAAATTCATCATTTAGCATCAAAATCACAAGATTCATCAATGACAACATTCAAAATCTTTAACAGTTTCAAAATCAAAGGTACGGGCTAGTTGGACCTAGTTGCAATGATATTAAAAATATAAAAATTATAAGAAATAGGATCATTATATTCACATGTAAAGGAATAAAATGAAAAACGAAACCCTTCCATAGCTATGCTGTTCGATGGAGTGAAGAAGAAGAAATGAAATTAAAGTGTTTTAATTTTACTTTAATTTGTTTTAATTTCACTTTAATTACAAAATTGTCATTGAATTTATATTATTTAATTCATTTTCGACCATTCACTACACCAAAACAGGCTTTTAGCGGCGCTTTTTTAGGCCTTTAGCAGCGCTTTTTAGCGCAGCAAATACTTTTAGCGCCGCAAATACTTTTAGCTGCGCTTTGAAAAGCGCCGCAACAGAAGCCGCTAATGAATGCGTCGCTAACTTTAGCGGCGTTTTTAGAAATAAATGCCGCTAAAGGTGTTGGTCTTTAGCGGCGTTTTTCTCTCAAACCCCGCAATAGACCCTGATCTATAGCGGCGCTTCGACCACAAACGCCACTAAAGAACCTAATCTTTAGCGGCGCTTTCCCCTCAAACGCCGCAATAGACCCTGATCTATAGCGGCGCTTCGACCACAAATGCCACTAAAGAACCTAATCTTTAGCGGCACTTTCCCCACAAACACCGCTAAAGACCATGATCTTTAGTGGCGCTTTTTCCACAAATGCCGCTAAAGACCCTTATCTTTAGCGGCGCTTTGACCAAAAACGTCACTAAAGGCTAACACCTTTAGTGGCGTTTTTTTAAAAAACGCCACTAAATTTGGCAGATTTGTAAAATAAAATTTTTTATATTTTCAGCCCTCTTGTAAAAACAAATCAGAAGAAATCATATCTAAACCAGCCAAAAGTAATAAATCTATATATTAAACAAATAATAAATATCAATAAATAAAATAAATTTCGTATTATTCTTAGAAAAATGTTAAAAGTTAAAATGGTAATTAAAAGTCAAAATCAAGTATATTTACACAATAGTCTAAGATTTGTTACATTGCTATGAAACATCTTCATCATGCTCAAGCTTCATTGAGTCATCGAACTTTTGACGCCGCTCGCTTCCCTCATCGCAGCCTTTGCTTCCTCGCTTTAGCCTCTGCTTCCCTCATTGCACTGTACTTCTCTAGTCTGCCGCCTCGCTTTCTTCTTATCACAGATGCTTTAAGCTGTTGTTGGAGTTCTTCATACTTTCGTTGAACCTCGACTTCTCTCATTCTTTGATCTGCTTTCGGTTGTAGCTGGAGTTCTTCATATCTTTTGAACCTCGACTTCTCTCGATGTTGCCTCCGCTTTAAGTTGTGTAATTTGCTCACTTGTTGTCGCTTGCATCCGAGCCATCGGTCTCTTAACCTCGAACTTCACTTGGCTCGACTCTCAAGGCATATATTGTTGCGAGCTAGATCCAAAATATTGGGATGGGTTAACAAAAGATCCTTGAAATCGAACCGACCATACCTTTCAGACCTAAAACTTCGGTGATAATCCGGTTATCAATGTCGTCAATATGAACAGAACTATCACTTGGAAGCAATCGCCAGACTCGCCTTTTTATCCTTTAATTTTCCTAAAAATAAATCCTATAGTTAGGAACATAATATATATTAAAAAACCCAATGCAACATAACTTAACAATATTTGCATTACAATAAATGAAATAAATCATTAGAAAATAAACACTATAAATTATTAAAACAATTTAAATTGTATTAATTAAGCAAACGTACCATAATTTCTCAGCGACTTCGTGAGTCATAGGGTTTCCATCTTTCTTCCTATGTGTAATGTCAAAAGTTGAAGGCGTCCAACTTTTTGACCGGACGATTGATTCCTACAATACAATAGTAAAAATATTAATGTAAGTAAGTAATAAATATCTGCCAATATTAAAAAATTGAAAATACCTCTGCATGAGCTACACACGCAAAACTTTTCAACCCAGCTGTGTGAGTGAATTTTTGTTGCTGCCTACTTTTTTTTCCAACTTCTTCACGATCCTACATTATGAAATTATTAGTACGTTAATTAGGAAATACTATACACCAAAGTAATTACAAAATTTTATAAGTTACACATACCTCTCCTTTCTTCGAAGTCTAAAATCTAACGACCTCTTCCCACTGGTACCTCAGCATTCCCGGCGGGACATTTTGTAATCTCTCCTCGAGTGTTGTTTTTGTCTTAAAATAGTCTTTCTTTAAAGTGCTCTTATGGTCTCTCCATCTTTTTCCCAATGCCTTCTTTACATAAGCATCGGAGACCTCTAGAGCAAATCTCGCCTACAAAAAACACAACTTAAGAAAGTAAACGTAAACGAAACTTAAACCCAAGTATTATAAATGACATACACGTTTTGTTACCTTAATGTTATCGAGAGCTTGATTCTTGTTACTTTCGGGCACTTTATGCCATGACTCGAAGTTAATTGGCAACATATTTGCATTCCGTGCTAGAATGCCCATGTATCCTGCTAAAAGGCGAGCTTCTGATCCAACAGGCTGACCAAAGCTATTACTGGATACTTGGGCATGCTCGACTGGATCTAGGTCGTATAAATCACTCAGTACCGTACGTTCGCGACCTCTCCACGTCCCACCAGTTTCATCTGAAAAATAAAAGTATTGTAATATATGAAATTTAAAAAAAAAACAAGAAGTCAACACACATGTAAATTAAATGTTAAATGACTTTGAACTTCTATAGGTTCCTCAGGTGTAACCGGAACATTCGAAGATCCAATAGCGATCGTTGTTCAAGGTCTTTGTTTGTTTCACGAGTTTGGAGTACCTTGAACAATGCGGTGCGATCACACTTTTCTTCTAGGCATTTTATCTGCAATACAAATAAATTAGTTGAAAACTTAGTATACAATTACAACAATAATATCACATATAAAATAGTTGAAATATCATCATTCGTAAATGTAATTAGATAATTGTAAAAGCTTACTACATTATAATTCGTAAATCTCTTCATCCGTATCCTGGCGGACCCATTGTGTACTAGTACTAGGGATGTTTTCGTTTAAGTTCTGTTCTGAAAATGGCAAAGTTTGTGTTCTGTCGTCAATGTCATCTCTACTTCCACTGCCCATGTCAAACAAGTCTCTAGGGATGTTACGGAGTACAACGTACCAACCCTCATCAGTTGAGTCTTTTGAGTAAAAAACTTGTTTGACTTGAGAAGAAAATACATACGGCTCATCAATCAATTGTTGTCCTGTGTGAAGAAATCGAGCGAAGTTTACCATTGTGAAACCAAATTGATCTTGCTTGATTCTACGTGCAGTATTAACATCGGCCCAATCACCTCGAAATAAGACAACTTTCCATTTGCCGTAGTAATCCAACTCAATTATGTCAGTAAGAAGTCCAAAATATTCCACATTTCCCTCCACAGGATTATTGTCCCTAGCACTAGCATAACTTGTAATTGAGGAATTAACCAATATTCCACAATTTTGCGTTCTCCTCAATCTCTAGCAAAATCTTGACCGGCTTCTTTCTTGGCTGTGCATCATTTTCATCGTCGTTCCCATCTTCTGTGTTTCTATTCATCCAACGGGATTCGCCGCATACATGACAACACTATTGGTTTCTCCGATCGCCCCAGTACAACATGCAATCATTCGGGCAACTATGGATTTTGTTGTACCCAAGACCTAAGTCTTTTATCATTTTCTTCATATCTTTGCATGACTGAGGGATTTTTGCAAACGGAAACATTTCTCTCAAAAACTCTAACAGCATTGTCAATGAGTTCCCGGTCCACCCTCCCAAACATTTTAATTGGAAAAGACGAATGCAGAAAGACATTTTTGAAAATTTCGATCCCTCATATAGTTCTTCGTTCATCTCATTAAGTAGCGCGTAGAACTTTGCCGCTTCTCCATTCGGCTCTTCATGATGTACACTTCTTCCGGGTTCGGTAAAAGCATTTCCACCGAGATTACAATCATCAGATGGCACAAAGTCGGGTGGGAACGACTGTAAACCATGACTGTGAATATTAAATGCTTCCCGCAACATCCCTTCCATGTCATCCCCTCTAACAGACTGATGGTAAGCAGTACTATCATAAGATACATCCATCCTTGAAGAAGAAGTACTAGGCGGGCATTCTCCATGAAAAAACCATTGTTTATAACCACGAACAAACCCATCAACAATTAGATGCTCGTATACAACTTCACGATAATGGCAGTTTATGTTGACACACTTCTTACACGGGCAAAGAATCATGTTCTCTTGGCTTGCATATTGAAATGCAAAATTTAGAAAAGTTTGTACTCCATTTCGATAACCGTCGCTTACCCTTGACAAATTCATCCAAGACCGGTCCATTTCTTATTTCTTGAAGCCTAATCTTGACAATAAATTGCACGGGTTTAGGATTTAAGAATAAGTATAGTTAAGCTATGTTAGTTATGTATTATGTAAGTTATTTATTACCCAAATAATGTAAGTTGTGTATTATGAAAATTATGCTATGTAAGTTATGTAAGTCATATAAGTTATGTAAGTTGTAAGTTATGTAAGTTATTTATTATGAAAATTAAGTAAGTTATGTAATTTACGAATAATTAAAAATGTAAGTTATGTAAGTTGTAAGTTATGTAAGTTATGTATAATATTAATTAACTAACTTATGTAATTTAAGTATAATATTAATGTAAGTTATGTATAATATTAATTAACAAAGTTATGTAATTTATGTATAATATTAATGTAATTAGTTATGTAATTTATGTATATTAATTAATTAAGTTATGTAATTTATGTATAATATTAATGTAAGTTATGTAATTTATGAATAATTATAAAATGTAAGTTATGTAAGTTGTAAGTTGTAAGTTATGTAAGTTATGTATAATATTAATTAATTAAGTTATGTAATTTATGTATAATATTACTGTAAGCAATGTAATTTATGTGTAATAATTAATTAAGTTATGTAATTTATGTATAATACTAATGTAAGTTATGTATAATATTAATTAATTAAGTTATGTAATTTATGTATAATATTAATGCAAGTTATGTATAATATTAATTAATTAAGTTATGTAATTTATGTATAATATTAATGTAACTTATGTAATTTATGTATATTAATTAATTAAATGATATGTACAAGCTTATGGAAGCTAAGAAAAGTAGAATTATCCTTTCACTTTTGTGTCTCCTCTCTCTTATTCTTACTATAGTTCTTTTAGTTTTATAATGTCTTGATATATAAAATTAGTCAAATTTTAATTTTGGTCCTTATACTATTCTTAAATTTGAGATTTTATATTTATATTTTAATTTTTGACATAATTTGGTATCTCAATGTTTATAATGCTATTAGTTAAATGAAATATCTTATTTTAATTAAAATGCTTATGAGAATTTTAAAATTTTTAATTTCATTAAAATTCTTTGTTAAATTCAGTCCATTAAAATGTGTTAAACTCTTATAATGTCACAACAACAAATTTAACAAATGAACTCCAAATTTAGATTCTAAAAGTAAAGAGACTAAATTATTAAAAATAAAAATTTGGAGATTGAACATCAAATATACAAAGAATACAAAAGCTTGAAATTTTGATTATTTAGTCTAAAACTAATTAACCCAACCCGAGACATAAATTGAAAACCATATTAATTTTAATAACTTTAATGTTGTTTTCTAGGCCCTAGCTAACCATTTTCTAAAGATATTTAACAAACGAAAAACATAACCTCCGAAAGATGTTTTATGTAATGTGGAAACTGGGTGAAAGATAAAAATATATTTATTACATAATTGAAAATAAATTTATTTTTCTGCTGTATGTTAAATAAATTAATAATATATTTATAATTAAATAAAACAATAAAAGCTAATTTTAGTAAGTCATGTATTTAACATTCATTAAATCGGCAGCCCATTTTACAATGTATATACAATATCCAAATCTCCTGTGTAAGAAACAAACAGCAGAGAACTAACAAACTCATTCAACAAAGCAGAACAGGCATGTAGGAACTCGGTGTAGGAACAAAGCAGAACAGACATGTAGGAACAGACATGTAAGAAATCGTGTAACATAGTTTAACATTGTTTACCAACTACAGAGCTAATTACAGAGTGCTGCCAAATCGATTACGTTCTAAGAAAATTACTTTCAACAATTGTTACTGCAACATGGTAAGGCAGTAAGGACATTTTGATTAAAATAATATCAGGAAACTTACCTAAATACGAGCTGATCAATAAGGCAGTAACAAATGGTTAATCCACAATTTTTCCGTTCCAAATATCTTTAATAACAGTTGGGCAAATGCAGTGTTAATTCTGGGAAACAAAACTTGAACATAAGACAATGGGTAATTTTTAACTCTTCAACAATGAGAAGAACAAAGTATTTAACTAAATTACAATTTCCTAAAACAACTCTAAATTTCTTAAAACAAGCACAACAAAGAAAAGAAGTGATACACAAGAAGCACAGTTACAGGTCAGTTATGCTCAACTTATCAAACGCAAAAGAAAACAATTGAATAAAAAATGGTGTTTTTCCAGATAAATAAGTTATACAAAAAATTGTTACAAATGAAGAAAAACTCCAGCAGCAGGGAGAAGAACTGAAAACATGTATCCACAACACTAAATAGAAATTTCAGTTGAAGCAAAATAACAGTCCAAAATATTTGTATATTTAATATGAATTGATTTTAAATGTGACAAAATTTTTATTGTTACTTTTCAAACCCAAATTTCTGGACTCTCCTAAACTAAACCAAAATTTCTTGTTAAATTGTATCATTTAACAAGTCTCAAATTATAAATTAACCTTCAACCACATATGAATCCACAAACATCATATTAGCAGAAGAATTTAACACGTCCCAAAATTTTGCTTTCTCCTCTCAAAATCTTCTAACACCACATGCAAGATTAAATTGGAAACAGAACCATCGTATTCCAACGTGCAAAAATGGTTCAACTAAAGCTCAATTTGTCAAGGAAAAGCATTTATACCAACATGGTTCTATTGCAGTAAAACTCGATAAAACCATAAACTCCAGATACGACCCAACACCTAAACAACCATAGACCAAGTTGCAGGGATGCCATAATTTTCATAATTTATACCAACACTCATTATGGTGATAACTACAGAAAATAATTTAACAATAAATGCCTTTAGAAGTATAACTTGTACATTGCTGAAGCCGGAAACCCCGAATGATTTTTGAGAAAAAGAGGAAAACCTTATCGATTTCTTCGACGGCAGAGGAGTGCGATGGTAGAGGACTGCGACGGTCGACGAATGCGACGATAGACGATCGACGGCAGAAGGGACGGTTATTTTCAAAGCAGCAGATTTGGGGAAGGTTCGGGTCCTGGAGCGCAGCAGATTTGGGGAAGGTTTAGGGTTCTTGCCTTGGGGAAATTTTGGGGAAAATTTAGAGGGAATGAAGATTTCGGGTATGGGAAAAATGAACTGGGGAATAAAATGGGAGGGGAATAAAACGACAGCGTCTTTTTTGAACCAGAATGAAACGTTACGGCGTTTTTAACACAGCGCCACTAATACCGTAAAGGCAAAACGACACCGTTTTGTTTAAAAAACCGGAAACTTTGCGGCGTTTTCACCATAGCGCCACTAATGTCGTTAATGTGCCAGGGAAAACGACACCGTTTGGTTTAAAAAACCCGAAAACTTTGCGGCGCTTTTACCATAGCGCCACTAATGCCCTTAATGTGCTAGTTAAAACGACACCGTTTCATTAAAAAAACCCCGACAATTTGCGGCGTTTTCGGCGTAATGCCACTAATGCCGTTAATATGCCAGGCAAAATGACACCGTTTTGTTTACAAAAATGATAAAATTTTGCGGCGTTTCCATAATATCGCCGCTAATGCACATTTAGTGGCGTTTTTCCTAGCGCCGCTAAATCCATTAAATTCACAGCCAAATACTTCACTGTTTCGTCTATATTATTAGCAATTTTTGCGGCGTTTTGTTCCTAAACGCCGCTAATGTTAAATAAAATTCTTTATTCAAACGGCGCCGTTATGGGATATTTGAATAAATAGTTTTTTTAAGTTATATTTATAAAATTAAATTTTTTTTAAGTAATATCTATAAAAAAAATAGATTAAATTAAAAATTTTAGAGTTTTTATATTTCATTTTGATTTTTGTATTTTAATTTTATTTCTTAAGTAATATCTAAATTATCCATAGCAAGCTATTACTTTTTTAACTTATTTATTAATTCTATTTAAGGTTATATTTAAATATATCAAATGGTTTAGATTCAATTTTTTAAATATAAAAGCATTAATTAATTAATTGTATAAAATTTCAAATCTCAAGTGAACCTTAACCTTAACCATTGAAATGATATAAATATTTAAGTCTATATATCTCTCTCAAGGCATAATTTAAACCCTAAATTATACATCTTTTACAATTAATGCATAAGAACATATATTTAAAATATAAATAAATAATAATCTAAACCCAAAACTCTAACCCGACCCTCTTAAAACCCTAAACCTCTTAAATCCCCAACTCTTAACCACTAACGTGCAACCCCTTATTAAACCCCTAACACCTAAACCATAAATCCCGACCAACCCTTAATCCTTAATCCATAATCCCTAAATCCATATATATATATAGTACTCCCTAAACCTTAATTTAAATATGAACTCCTAAACCGGCCTTAAATTTTAAATTTATCATATACCCTAAACTAATTAAAAACTCTAAACAATTTTATTATTATCTTTTACAACTACATAATAACGTATTTAAAATATAAATAAATAATAATCTAAACCCAAAACCCTAACCCGACCCCTGGAACCTTAAACCCTAAATCCCTAACTCTTAACCCTAACATCTACCCCCTACACCCCTAACCCCTAACCCTTAAACCTTAAATCCCAACGCTTAATTAAACCATAATATACCTAATCCATAATCCCTAAATCCACATATATATTCCCTACCTAAATTAAAACCTTAAAATATGAACTATTAAACCGACCTTAAATCTTAAATTTATCATATACCCTAAATTGAAAACCCTAAACTATATATAGTGATAATTAATTCAATATTTTAAAATTATTAATATCTCTTTTCCGATTATATAAGAAATTTTTAATATATAAATTAAAAACAATAGTAATCAAGTTTACATATAACTTTAAAATTATTTTAAATAATAGTCTTTTAATTTTTCCATATCTTTTATTTCAAATTATTTCTATGTGTTATTTTTTCTCAAGATTTTAAATATTCAATTAGGAATAGGTTCAATTTTAAAAATTAATAAATAAACCAATTAAGGTAAAAGTTTTAGCGGCGCTTAAGCGTAAACGCATAAAACCAGAACATTTTGGCGCTTTAACAAAAACGCCGCTAAAACCTATATTATTCGCGGCGCTAATCTAAAAACGCCACTAAAGTCACCGAAGTGTCTCCAAACGACGTCGTCTGGGGTTTAGTTTTTGCGGCATTTTTATAGAAACGCCGCTAATACTCATATTATTAGCGGCGCTATTAGAAAAACGCCACTAAAGTCACCGAAGTGTCTCCAAACGACTTTGTCTGGGGTTTAGTTTTTGCGGCATTTTTATAAAAACGCCGCTAATACTCATATTATTAGCGGCACTATTCAAAAAACGCCACTAATGTCACCGAAGTGTCTCCAAACGACGTCGTCTGGGTTTTAGTTTTTGCGGCATTTTTACAGAAACGCCGCTAATACTCATATTATTAGCGGCGCTATTTTAAAAACGCCACTAATGTCACCGAAGTTTCTCCAAACGACGTCGTCTGGGTTTAGTTTTTGCGGCGTTTTTATAGAAACGCCGCTAATACTCAATCGGTTGCGGCGTTTTCAGTAAAGCGCCGCTAATGTACGATTTGTTCCGGCGTTTTTTGTATAAACACCACTAAAAGTGCCGCTAAAAGCCTGTTTTGGTGTAGTGATTATGCCGACCCACTCATTATTTATGGCTTAATTATCATTTAAGCCCTTCCTCATTTATTAATTAAACCATCTAATCATCTAAATGTATTAATTAACAAGTTTTGCACCTTTTTCAATTTGGTTCTTTTCTCTTAATTAACTATCAAAACGTTAAAATTTCTTAACGAAACTTTAATACTACCTTAATGACACTCCATAAATATTTATAAAAATATTTACGGCTTGATTTATAGAAACAATGTCCTGATACCTCATTTTCTAAAACCACATGAACTTAATAAATCACTTATATAACATAAATTATCAAATCAAAAACCTATTTAAAATCACATTTGACTTGTAAATATTAAATAATAATATTTATGAACTTACTCGTCGGATTTGGTGGTCTCGAAACAACTGTTTCCGGCACTACTGAAAAACGGGCTGTTACACTATAAATTCTATTTATGTTTGTAAAATAAAATATTTGAAAATTTTAAAGGACTTATGTGGGAATAAAATAGTAAATTTTGTATTTATGCGTTATTAAAAACTGAAATTAGCATTGATTTTGTTTTATTGACTATTGGATAATCAATTGAAGTCAATTAAAAATATCAAAATTTCAATTGAAATTGCCGAATTTGACAACATTTTTTTTCCTTGCCAAATATGCGTAAATAAAAAGATGTGATAAATTATTCAGAAAATTTCAAATCATACCATTTATGGTTCGAGAGATGACTAAAGAGCTTTGCATTCTTATGCCAATGCAATGGTGGAGATTAGTACTTGGAATATATATATATATTAATTTGTATTTGATAAGGAATTTAACATAGTTATGGTAACGTTTATATATATATGAATGCTGATTGTTAATGACAATCAACATGAAATGGAATTTTGCATCAATTTATATCATTATCATTCATAAACATGAATTATGGTTAATATTTTATAATGTCTTTGCCTCGAAGCTAGTAAATAGCAATTACGGAAACTTTAGTTTCATTTTAGTAAAGAAAATCCATACGGTTTTGAAGTTTTTTAATCACTGAAATATTTAGCATATTTCTAGATACGACAATAAACTTGCAGACAAGAAGGGATAGAAGAACTTGTTTATGGTTGCTAAAGGACTCACACATATATCTTTCGTTTAGTGTTTTATTTTTGATTTGTATGTATTTCCACCAAAAATATTTTTATAATATCTTTTAATCATATATAATATATCTGCATTATTATTTTTAAATGGTATGATTTAAAATTTTTAAATAATGTATTATAATTTTTAATTGAAGTTAAAACCTTAAACAATTAAGGCTATTAATTAACTTTTTAAGGGAAAAAATTGTATATGGAGATTAAAACTAATTAACGTCCTTTAAGAGGGTGATAATGGAGGGGAAATTTTTTTCATATACAACCCTTTTACTATTGAAATTATAAAATTGCATTACATTTTTCTTGCCTTGAAATCATAAAAATCATTAATTGAATTTATTAGTGCAATTTCATATACAACTTTTTTTCTCTGTTAAAATCATATATGTCAAACCCTTCATTTTTCTTCATCTTCTTCGTCTCTTATTTTCTTGAGTGTTGAATTTTTTCATCATCTTTTCTCTTATTTTCTTTTCCTATTAAGTACTATAATAAGTAAATTAAATTTGAAAGTATTTTTTTCCTTCTCAAATATTCAGTATTTCTTTATTGATATTGTGTTAATTTCTTCAAATTTCTCTTCTCATGCAACTGAAGGTTTAGAAGTCACATTGTTCAAGGCTTGAAGAAGAACCAAACGATCATTGGTCTCGGTAACCATAACACGTTGAAAAAAAATTAAAAATTACACTGGTGATGGTGGAGAGAAGGCAAAAAAAAAAAACTTGCCACAGGTGGCGACCACCATAGTGCCAACACCAAAAAATACCGAAAAAAATTTAAATTTTTTTTGTGCCGGCCACTTAGACGCCGACACCTAATAAAAAATATTTTTTTGAACCGGGAAATGGCTATATTTTTCAAAAAAGTACACAAAAAATACATACCATGATGTCAACTATTGCATTGTCGACACTAAAAACATTTTTTTAAACCTTGACCCAATTATCAGGCAATCATTACACTGTGATTGACTTGAGTGCCGACCATCGGGATATCGACACCGCCCAACATTGCAGATTTTAGGTCATTTACGTCATAGTCTTTCAAGTTAGGTCATTTTCGTAAATATTTTTTTTTATATTAGTTGGGTAAAAAAGCCGCTCCTTTTTGTATTTTAATGGATAAATTACACTCCAAGTTCTTGGTTTTTTTTTTCTTATTCTAATTTTTACACTACAACTCAACACTTCCCACACTTTTATAATTTAGTTCATTCCTTAAATTAATTTCCCTAAATTCAAAATTTTTTAATTTCTTATAATATTCTAATTATATTCCCCATTAATATTAATAATTCTATTTTATCTATTCCAGAGTATCAACTTGAATTGACACTGATCACATCTCGAGAGATGCCAAGGATGTTAAATGCACTACACCATAACAGGCTTTTAGCGGCGCTTTTTTAGGCCTTTAGCGGCGCTTTTTAGCGCCGCAGATACTTTTAGCGGCGCTTTGAAAAGCGCCGCAACAGACGCCGCTAATGAATGCGCCGCTAGCTTTAGCGGCGTTTTTAGAAATAAACGCCGCTAAAGGTGTTGGTCTATAGCGGCGCTTCAAGCACAAACGCCGCTGAAGACTAAGACCTTTAGCGGCGCTTTAGTGGAAGCGTCGCTAAAGACCCTGATCTTTAGCGGCGTTTGTGCTAGAAGCGCCGCTATAGATCGAGGTCTTTAGCGCTTTTTTCTCAAACGCGGAATAGACCCTGATCTATAGTGGCGCTTTGACTACAAACGCCACTAAAGAACCTAATCTTTAGCGGCGCTTTCCCCTAAAACGCCGCAATAGACCCTGATCTATAGCGGCGCTTCGACCACAAAACGCCACTAAAGAACCTAATCTTTAGCGGCGCTTTCCCCAAAAACGCCGCTAAAGACCATGATCTTTAGTGGCGCTTTTTCCACAAACGCCGCTAAAGACTCTTATCTTTAGCGGCGCTTTGACCAAAAAAGCCACTAAAGGCCAACACCTTTAGTGGCGTTTTTTTTTAAAACGCCACTAAATTTGGCAGATTTGTAAAATAAATTTTTTTATATTTTCAACCCTCCTGTAAAAACAAATCAGAAGAAATCATATCTAAACCAGCCAAAAGTAATAAATCTATATATTAAACAAATAATAAATATCAATAAATAAAATAAATTTCGTATTATTCTTAGAAAAATGTTAAAAGTTAAAATGGTAATTAAAAGTCAAAATCAAGTATATTTACACAATAGTCTAAGGCAGCCATTGCTATGATTCTTTGAAACATCTTCATCATGCTCAAGTCTTTGAGTCATCGAACTTTTGACGCTGCTCTGCTTCCCTCACTGCAGCCTTTGCTTCCCTCGCTTTAGCCTCTGCTTCCCTCGCTGCAGCCTGTACTTCTCTAGCTGCCGCCTCTGCTTCTCTTACTGCCGCATCTGCTTTAAGTGCTTTGTTGGAGTTCTTCATACTTTCGTTGAACCTCGACTTCTCTCTTTGCATCTGCTTTCGATTGTAGTGGAGTTCTTCATATCTTTTGAACCTCAGCTTCTCTCGATGTTGCCTCCGCTTTAAGTTGTGTAATTTGCTCAATTGTTGTCGCTTGCATCTGAGCCATCTGGTCTCTTAACCTCTGAACTTTAGCTTCGGCTCGACTCCCCGAAGGCATATATTATTGCGAGCTAGATCCAAAATATTGGGATGGGTTAACAAAAGATCCTTGAAATCGAACCCGACCATACCTTTCAGGACCTAAAACTTCAGTGATAATCCGGTTATCAATGTCGTCAATATGAACAGAACTATCACTGGAAGCAATCGCTTTGTACTCCGCCTTTTTATCCTTTAATTTTTCCTAAAAAATAAATCCTATAGTTAGGAACGCAATATATATTAAAAAAACCCAATGCAACATAACTTAACAATATTTGCATTACAATAAATGAAATAAATCATTAGAAAATAAACACTATAAATTATTAAAACAATTTAAATTGTATTAATTAAGCAAACGTACCATAATTTCTGTAGCTTCAGGAGTCATAGGGTTTCCATCTTTCTTCCTATGTGTAATGTCAAAAAGTTGAAGGCGTCCAACTTTTTGACCGGACGACAGTTCCTACAATACAATAGTAAAAATATTAATGTAAGTAAGTAATAAATATCTGCCAATATTAAAAAATTGAAAATACCTCTGCATGAGCTACACATGTAAAACTTTTCGACCCAGCTGTGTGAGTGAATTTTTGTTGCTGCCTACTTTTTTTTCCAACTTCTTCACGATCCTACATTATGAAATTATTAGTACGTTAATTAGGAAATACTATACACCAAAGTAATTACAAAATTTTATAAGTTACACATACCTCTCCTTTCTTCGAAGTCCAAAATCTAACGACCTCTTCCCACTGGTACCTCAGCATTCCCGGCGGGACATTTTGTAATCTCTCCTTGAGTGTTGTTTTTGTCTTAAAATAGTCTTTCTTTAAAGTGCTCTTATGGTCTCTCCATCTTTTTCCCAATGCCTTCTTTACATAAGCATCGGAGACCTCTAGAGCAAATCTCGCCTACAAAAAACACAACTTAAGAAAGTAAATGTAAACGAAACTTAAACCCAAGTATTATAAATGACATACACGTTTTGTTACCTTAATGTTATCCAGAGCTTGGTTCTTGTTACTCTCGGGCACTTTATGCCATGACTCGAAGTTAATGGGTAACATATTTGCATTCCGTGCTAGAATGCCCATGTATCCTGCTAAAAGGCGAGCTTCTGATCCAACACGCTGACCGAAGCTATTACTGGATACTTGGACACGCTCGACTGGATCTAGGTCGATAAATCGCTTTCAAGACTGCACGTCGCGACCTCTCCACGTCCACCAGATTCATCCGAAAAATAAAAGTATTGTAATATCTGAAATTTAAAAAAACAAACAAGAAGTCAACACACATGTAAATTAAATGTTAAATTACTTTGAACTTCTATAGGTTCCTCGTGTAAACGGAACATTCAAGATCCAATAGCGATCATTGTTCGGTCTTTGTTTGTTTCACGAGTTTGGAGTACCTTGAACAATACGGTGCGATCGCACTTTTCTTCTAGGCATTTTATCTGCAATACAAATAAATTAGTAGAAAACTTAGTATACAATTACAACAATAATATCACATATAAAATAGTTGAAATGTCATCATTCGTAGATGTAATTAGATAATCGTAAAAGCTTACTACATTATAATTCGTAAATCTCTTCATCCGTATCCTGGCGGACCCATTGAAATTGTGTATTAGTACTAGGGATGTTTTCGTTTAAGTTCTGTTCTGGAAATGGCAAAGTTTGTGTTATGTCGTCAATGTCATCTCTACTTCCACTGCCCATGTCAAACAAGTCTCTAGGGATGTTACGGAGTACAACGTACCAACCCTCATCAGTTGGGTCTTTTGAGTAAAAAACTTGTTTGACTTGAGAAGAAAATACATACGGCTCATCAATCAATTGTTGTCCTGTGTGAATCAATCGAGCAAAGTTTACCATTGTGAAACCAAATTGATCTTGCTTGATTCCACGTGCAGTATTAACATCGGCCCAATCACCTCGAAATAAGACAACTTTCCATTTGCCGTAGTAATCCAACTCAATTATGTCAGTAAGAAGTCCAAAATATTCCACATTTCCCTCCACAGGATTATTGTCCCTAGCACTAGCATAACTTGTAATTGAGGAATTAACCACTATTCCACAATTTTGCGTTCTCCTCAATCTCTCGCGATATTTTGTGTGAAATCTGAATCCGTTTATGAGGAACGCACTATATCTTTTAACCACCCAATTTGGACCTTGGGAAAGCCATTTAACTTCGTCGGTGACGTTCTTCCCACTCCAAACCTATTGAATGGAAAGTAAACTGAGTAATTAAAAATGTTTTGAGTAAATGTTATTATTTGTCGGTGAAAGCTCCAATTACATACCGTTTGGCTTAACCATTCATGAAAAGATTCTGTAAACAACTTATTGATATCTCGATGTTGTGTTCTTCGGGAGTGCGAATGAGATCTCAATATTTGTTTGTACTCACTATGTTAAAAATATGTTCACTTTGTTAGACTATAAACAATTTTTAAATGATGAATATTTATCAAATTTCCAGAACTTACTTGCGTAAAGGTTTGATTGATTCGTGGTGAAACAGAACATATCGATGTGCTTGAACCCACGATAAATCATCTAATTCTGCAATTTCAACTTTACCGATTGGTTCTCCAAAACTTTGGAACAAATAAGTCTCGGCAAAGTTATGATCCAAATATCTTGTTCAACCTTGTTTCAACATCTTCCAAATATCTTGAACAGAAGGTCATACATTCCTCTGCCAGGTAGCCTTCAGCAATCGATCCTTCTGGATAACGCTTGTCGCGGCAATAAGACTTTAATTTGGATAGGAACCTAAACACGACATACAACATTATCAAAAGTTGTAACTAAAGGCATATAGGTGAATGAAGGAAAATTTTAAAAATTGTAATTAACACCTTTCTATGGGATACATCCATCGATAGAAAACAGGTCCGCCAAGAATTGCTTCATGCGGGAGATGGATTATCAAGTGAACCATAATAGTGAAGAAGGAAGGTGGGAAGATTTTCTCCATGTTGCATAAAGTTAAAGCGGCTCGATCCTGTACCTTTTGAAGTTCTTGAACATCCAAAACTTTGCCACAAATGACTTTCATTATATTGGATAGTTCAATTATACAAGACGTCACCTTCTTCGAAATACAACATCGTAGAGCAACTGGCAGTAAATCTTGCATTAAGATGTGATAGTCATGTGATTTTAGCGAATATAGTCTTCGATCTTTAACACTAACACATCGAGATATATTAGATGCATACGCATCTGGAACCTTTATATCCTTCAACACCATGCAGAACACTTCTTTCTCTGTCTTCGACATTGAGAAAATAGAAGGCGGCAACCGATATTTACCATTCGGAAGTGGATTCGGATGAAGATCAGGTCGAATTCCCATATGAACTAAATCAAGTCGACTTTGAAGATTGTCTTTTGATTTTCCGTCTACATTCAAAATTGTACAGACAATGTTCTCGCAAACATTTTTCTCAATGTGCATAACATCAAGATTGTGTCGTAAAAGGTGGTGCTCCCAATAAGGCAACTCAAAAAAAAATACTTCTTTTTTTCCACAAGTCCGCCTCATTAGGATCATCCTCTTCATCGGAGTTATCATCAGCTTTATCATTTGATCTTTTATTTCTTTGCGTGTTTGCTGGTTGATTCATCTTCCCATAACTGAAATTCATATCTTCCAACATTAACAAGATTTCAGATCCACTTGTCTGCGAAGGAGCTTCTCTGAACTCTTCAGTACCGTCAAATGTCGAACTTTGAGATCTAAATCTATGATTTTCTGGTAACCACCGACGATGCCCCATGTAAGAGAACTTCTTCCCATTGTATAACCATTGCGAACATGTTTGTGCAGCACAACAAGGGCACGCATAACGACCCTTGGTACTCCAACCGGATAAATTGGCATAAGCGGGGAAGTCATTAATGGTCCACATCAAAGCTGCACGTAAATTAAAGTTCTCCTTTCTCAGCACATCGTATGTCTCGACACCAGCCCATAATTGTTTTAACTCTTCAATAAGTGGCTGCAAATAAATGTCGATATCATTCCCGGGCCCTTTCTCTCCAGGAATAATCATAGATAAGATAAGGGAAGATTGCTTCATGCAAATCCACGGAGGCAGATTGTAAGGAACAAGCACTACTGGCCAAGTACTGTACGTAGTGCTCATGATCTTGAAAAGATTAAATCCGTCAGATGCTAGCCCAAGCCTCACACTCCTAGGATCGCTTGCAAAGCCTGGAAATTTATTGTCAAATGATTTCCAAGCTAAAGAATCTGCCGGATGCCTTAATAATCTATCATCGGTTCGTCCATCATGGTGCCACGTCATAGACTCCGCAGTCTTCGACGACATGAAAAGCCTTTGAAGCCTCGGTATTAGCGAAAAATACCGTAAAACCTTGACTGGCTTCTTTCTTGACTGTGCATCATTTTCATCGTCGTTCCCACCTTCTAAGTTTTTACTTATCCAACGGAGTGGCGCATACATGACAACCTTTGTTGATTTCTCCGTCGCCCTAATACAACATGCGATCATTTAGGCAACTATGGATTTTGTTGTACCCAAGGCCTAAATCTTTTATCAATTTCTTCATATCTTTGCATGGTGAGGATTTTTGCAAAAGGAAACATTTCTCTCAAGAACTCTAACAGCATTGTCAAAGAGTTTCCGGTCCACCCTCCCAAACATTTTAATTGAAAAAGACGAACACAGAAAGACATTTTTGAAAATTTTGATCCCTCATACAGGTCATCGTTCATGTCATTAAGTAGCGCGTAAAACTTCGCCGCTTCTTCGTTCGGCTCTTCATGACGTACACTACTTCCCGGTTCGGTAAAAGCATTTCTCCCAATATTACAATCATCAGAAACCACAAAGTCCGTTGGGAATGACTGGACACCATGATTGTGCATATTAAATGCATCCCGCAACATACCTTCCATGTCATCCCCTCTATTAGACTGGTGGTAAGTAGTACTGTCATAAGACACATCCATTCTTGAAGAGGAAGTACTAGGCGGGCATTCTCCATGAAAAAACCATTGTTTATAACCCCGAACAAACCCATCAACAATTAGATGCTCATATACAACTTCACGATAATGCCAGTTTATGTTGACACATTTCTTACACGGGCAAAGAATCATGTTCTCCTGGCTTGCATATTGAAATGCAAAATTTAGAAAAGTCTGTACTCCATTTCGATAACCGTCGCTTACCCTTGACAAATTCATCCAAGAACGGTTTCTTGAAGTCTGATTGTCACCAGAAATTACAAGGGTAAGTTGTTCAGTGGTAAGTATAAATGAGTTATGTAAGTATATCATATAATATATATTTATGTATTAAGTAAATTATGTAGGTTATGTACGTGTATAAGTTATGTAAGTTTTGTATTAAGTAAACTATGTAGTTGTGTATTGTGTAACTTATGTAAGTTATCAAAGTAATGTATGTTATGTAAGTTGTAAGTTATTATGTATTATATAACTTCGTAAGTTATGTAAGTTATGTAAGTTGTGTAAGCTATTTTAGTTATGTAAGCTTTGTATTATGTAAGTTATGTAGGTTAAGTAAGTTGTGTAAATTATGTAAGTTCTTGTACATACAAATTTTGGTTATGTAAGATATGTATGATGTAAGTATATCAAGATTACATATCGATTTATAACCGATTTAAAACTATAATATATTTTAACAAGTTCGTAAGTAATGTAATATATACTTAAATTTATAGCGGTAATGTATTCAAGTAACATATTTAAGTAAAAATTTAACCAAATTTTAGTAATTAATGTAACGAGTAACATATTTAAGTAAAAATTTAACTAAATTTTAGTAAGTAATGTATTTAAGTAATTTATTTAAGTAATATATTCAAGTAATATATTAAGAGTAAAATTTAGTAAAAAATATGTTTTATTTATTAATATTGTAAGACATCTAAAATATACTTAAAATATATATTTAAGTAATGTAATATATAAATTTTAAAAATTATATTCGAACAATATATGTATTAGTAATAAGTTAAATTAAATTGTAAAAATATTAACATATATATTTAAGTAATGTAATATATAAATTTTAAAAATTATATTCGAACAATATATGTATTAGTAATAAGTTAAATTAAATTGTAAAAATATTAACATATATATATTTAAGTAATGTAACATATAAATTTTGAAAAATATATTCGAACAATATATGTATTAGTAATAAGTTAAATTAAATTGTAAAAATATTAACATATATATATTTAAGTCATGTAATATATAAATTTTGAAAAATTATATTCGAACAATATATGTATTCGTAATAAGTTAAATTAAATTGTAAAAATATTAACATATATATATTTAAGTAATGTAACATATAAATTTTGAAAAATTATATTCGAACAATATATGTATTAGTAATAAGTTAAATTAAATTGTAAAAATATTAACATATATATATATTTAAGTCATGTAATATATAAATTTTAAAAATTATATTCGAACAATATATGTATTAGTAATAAGTAAAATTAAATTGTAAAATATTAACACATATATATTCCCATAATGTAATATATAAATTTTAAAAATTATATTCGAACAAAATATGTATTAGTAATAAGTTAAATTAAATTGTAAAAATATTAACATATATATATTTTTTAATATTAATAAGTTATGATAAAATATATGAATATATACTTTTTAATATTAATAAGTTAAATAAAAACTAAAATGTGTCAAAATCATTGTTGCCTATGTATTATCTTTGCTATTTCCGTTACAGCACACAGAACTATACAAGTAGAGAAGTGGATAATGTTGTTACTTGATCGATAGAATCATCAAATTGAACCAATCCTCTCTAACATCCTTTTGTCATCACAAAACTCATAACCACATCAAAAGAAAAACTTGTAATTGATGATTTTGACAAATAATATTTTTCTCAATGTTTAGCAAACTGCTGATACAAATTAATCTAAACCGGACAACCTCCTCAAGATGGAGCAGTGGGGGAACCACTCGGTTTTTGTTTTCACTTGATAAACACTTCATTCAACTGAAAATAGCAAAACAGAAAACAAAAATAGAAAAGAAAATGTAATGCGAAAACAAAAAAAGAAAACAAAAAGCAGAAAATAAAGAAACATAAAATGGTACGAAACATAACATGCTAGAGAAGCGAAATTTCGTGACCATATTCCTTTCAAAGTCGCAAGATTTGTTACCAAGTAAAAGAATTGATTTTCATGAAAGAAATCCAAACAAATAAATACATTTGATGATTTAAGCAAAGTCTAAATTATAATCCTCATCAGTTTATAGTTTTGTTCCTAAATAAAGAAAAGAAAACTATATATAATAAAGAGAATGAATCAAAAATGTATATTAGTATATTATAAAAGAAAAAATCAAAAAAAAAAAGATTTGAATCTCCCATTTCGATAACCAAAATATTACTTTGCTCTTTAGAAGTTTGAACTTACAAGTTTTGAACAGTCTTTGTATGATGTTCGGTTCCTTGCCACTTGTAATTGATGATTTTTCTAATAGTAGTATAGTAGCCCGCCATAGCAAATATTAATAGATATCATTCAATAGGTTTTGAACACTAGTTTGCAATTTTCGACGAGAACAACATGCGATAAATGATTCAACATGGTAGCAATTAAAACTATATATATTATATATTAAAATGTATATAAATTTTAAATATATTATCAAAGAAAAAATAAAAAATAAGATTGAATCTCGATTTCACACATAAAATATTACTTTGCTCTTTAGAAATTTGAACTTACAAGTTTTGAACAATGTCGAAAATTGTTCGGTTCCTTGCCACTATTGGATTTTTCCTAATATTAGTATAGTAGCCCGCCATAGCAAATGATTCAACATGGTAGCAATGGAATTTTCGACATGGTTTTGAACAATTTTGAACAATTTTGCAATTTTCGATGAGCAATGATAAATGATTCAACATGGTAGCAATGGAAACTAATTGTCGATGAGCAAAGATAAATGATTCAATTTGAAATGAGAAAATCGAAATGCTCAAAATCCCCAAATTCCAAGAATATTCCAAAGACCCATTTTATCATGCGCAATTAGCTAGTAAATATTTGTTGAAAGCCCCAAATTCCATGTCAATATTCGAAAGACCCATATTTGTTCAAATAGCAAAGATTATCCGAAACATTCGCGCATGAAGAAGATGAAGGAAGTAGTTGAACTTACCGAGCAGTTGCGGCACCGAACAGACGGACGCGTTGATGATGAAAGCGAGCGGGTTGGGAGAATGAGAGGTTGTGATGCAAGAAGAGATTAGGGAAATTTTAGGGTTTGGGAGAATGAGGTTGGGGATGGGAGAATCGGGTTTTAGCTTCAATCAAACGATGGGAAAAAACGACGTCGTTTTCATCAAAATAATTAACCCATTTGCGGCGTTTATATACCAGCGCCACTAGTAATATGATCAAACGCTGTCGTTTCCCGATCAGTTAACTCTAAGTCATTGCGTTTTAGAGAAAACGGCATCGTCTCCATAAAAATTAAAACATTTTTGCGGCGTTTACTAAAAGCGCCACTAAAAGTAAATAAGAAAACGAAGCCGTTTTCCTAAACAATTTCTATACTTTGCGGCGTTTATATACTAGCGCCACTAGTAATATGATCAAACACTGTCGTTCCCCGATTAGTAAACTAAAACTCATGGCGTTTTAGACAAAACGGCATCGTCTCCATAAAAATTAAAATAATTTTGCGGCGTGTACTAAAAGCGCCACTAAAGATAAATAAGAAAACGGAGCCGTTTTCGTAAACAATTTCTTAAAATTGCGGCGTTTATACATAAACGCCACTAAATATTAGGCCAAATGCGGTCCATTAACTCGAACTCTGGCGTTTTAGCCCAATCGTCACTAATAATATAGATAAAATGGCAGCGTTTATGTAAATCTTAAAACATAGTTAAATTAATTTATGCATTTTTTAAAGTGCCACTAAAAGCAAATAATAAAACGGTAGCGATTTTTATCAAATGGTATGAATCTCACCAAAAAGCGCACTGTTTATCTCCAATATTAAGAATATTTCATGGCGTTTGTTATAAAACGCCGCTAATATCTATTTTATAGCGGCGTTTTAATAAAATGCCACTACTACATTAAATTTTCTATTGAAAGTACTGCTTTTGCCAAATTTTAATGAATAGTTTTGTTAATTTCGGTAATATTTAAAAAATTAGATAAAATTATCAATCTCAGTTTTTTAAGTAATATTTATAAAATTAGGTAAAAATAAAATTTTAGTTTTTTATTTTCATTTTATTTTTGTAATTTTGACAATTTTTTACAATTTTACAATTCCAAATTATTATATTCAAATTATTATATATTGCATATCAATTTTAAATTAATAATCTTTACAATTTATTATTATCTCCTTTACATTTATATAAAGAACTTATTTAATATGTTAATTAAATAAGTACTACTTAATCCAAATCTTAATTCCTAACCCGACTCCAAACCCATAACCCTAACCACTAACCCCTAAACTTTATTTAATATATAAAATAAAAAACACTAATTAATCTAAACCTTAAACCATAACCCAATCCCTAACCCCTAACCCCAAACCCCTAACCCTTAACCCCTAACCCTTAACCCTTAACCCTTAACCCTTAACCCTAAACCCTTAACCCATGACCTCTAACCCCTAACCCCTAAAACTTATTTAATATATACTTAAAACACACTAATTAATCTAAACCCAAAACTCTAACCTAACACTGATTTTATAAATCCTAAACCCTAACTCTTAACATCTAACCCCTAACCTAACCCCTAACCCATAACCCCTAATGCATAAACCTTAAATCACATTAACCCTTAAACCAGAATCCCTAATCCATAATCTATAAAACTTAAAATTGTACCTCCTAAACCGGTCTTAAATCCTAAATTAATTAACCATATATATACCCTAACCATATTTATTAAACCCTAAACTATAATGATAATTAAATTAAATATTTTAAAATCAATACTATCTTATCTCTTACAATTGTATTTGAAATAATTTACCACATAAATTAAAAATCAATAGTATTTTAATTTATCCATTTTTAACAAATATTTTAAATTATTTTAAATCCCTGAGAATTAGTGGCGCTTCATAAAAACGCCACTAAATCCCCAAAAGCCAAAAACGGCGTCGTTGGGCTGAAGTAGTTTTGCGGCGCTTTACCGAAAACGCCGCTAATACTATTCTTTAGCAGCGTTTTACCATAAACGCCACTAATTCTAATATACATCAAAACCAAACACTGCGTTTTGGTTAAGGCATTTTGCGGCGCTTCCAAATAAACGCCACTAATTATGTTCTTTTACGGCGTTTTTTTAAAAACGCCACTAATATTAATCTACCTCAAGACCAAACGGTGCGTTTTCGTTAAGATATTTGCAGCGTTTTATCGTAAACGCCACTAATTCTAATATACCTCAAAACCAAACGCTGCGTTTTGGTTAAGGTATTTTGCGGCGCATAAAAATAAATGCCACTAATCATGTTCTTTTACGGCGTTTTTCTAAAAACGCCACTAATACTAATCTACCTCAAGACGAAACGGTGCGTTTTCATTAAGATATTTGCGGCGCTTTACCGAAAACGCCGCTAATACTATTTTTTGCGGCGTTTATAGAAAACGCCACAATGTCTAATATACAATTGAACCAAACGCTGCGTTTTGGTTAAGGTATTTTTGGCGCATCCAAATAAACGCCACTAATTATGTTCTTTACGGTGTTTTTTAAAACGCCACTAATATTAATCTACCTCAAGATAAAGCAGTGCGTTTTCCTTAAGATATTTGCGGCGCTTTTGTTAAACGCCGCTAATACTATTCTTCATGGCGTTTTTATAAAAACATACAATTCTAATATACAATTGAACCAACGCTGCGTTTTGGTTAAGGTATTTTGTGGCGCTTACAATAAACGCCACTAATTATGTTCTTTTACGGCGTTTTTTTAGAAACGCCACTAGTTCTTCAGGTTTTAGCGGCGTTTTAGGTTTAGCGCCGCTAATGATCGATTTTTAGCAGCGTTTGTTAATCAAACGCCACAAAAAATGCCGCTAAAAGACTGTTTTGGTGTAGTGATGTAATATGTCCATCTTTTAAACAATGTATCAAATATAATTTTTTAAATATTTTATAATTACATTAATTACTATTTTAATTATTTTATTATTAAATTATTTTGTATTTTTTAATTATCTTTTGATAATAATTACTTACATAAATTATATTAAATAAACATATTTTATTAAATAACAAAAATTTAAACACATGTTGCACGCAAATTTCTGGATTCTTGAACTTGTGAAGTTTTGTGGAATGGTTTGGAGGTGACCCTTTTATAATGTCATTCATTCAAATGAAAGAGTGCACCTGAAATATAAATTCTTAATTTGAATGATCCACAAATATTTAAACTACTTTATTTATTATTTACTTCATATTAATTTAATTAATAATAATATAATTTTTATTATTTTCTCTTAATTAATTAGCGAAAAATAATTATAATATATTAAATTCTAAATCAATCCAAATAAAATCAAACCCTAAAAATATATTATTTAAATTTAAAATGGCTACATGTTCTTTTTAGAAAATTCAAAGCAAAAATCCAGGAAAAAGATTCTTTTCCGTCTAAATCAACCCAAATAAAATCCAACCCTCTAAATAAATTATTTAAATTTAAAATACGTATATATATTATAAAAATTCAAAGCAAAAACCAAGCCATAGGAGAAAAAACAACTTTATTTTTATAAATCAACCCAAATAAAATCCTACCTTTTAAATACATAATTTAAATTTAAAATAATTATATAGTTTTAAAAGAATTAAAGCAAAAGGAGAAAAACAAAATACAAATTTTATTATTATTACTATTTTGATATAATAATAAGAGTTTTCTTTCATTTTGTGGTTTGAATTTACTCTTATTTAGGTCGGGATGATATTCAAGTAAAATTCTCCCTACAATATCGATTCTAAAATTCGAGTTTAGTCCAAATACCCGAAGAAGAAATTTATTTTCACTTCTTTCGATAATTTGTTTGTATTATTTTTCTTTTAATTTGTGGAACATGTAATAGCATGGAGGCTGAACAATCCTTGCTAAACTTATTTTTTTTTAATCATCTGTTATCATTTTTAAGCTAAATACGTAATACGAAGCTTAAATTTCTACAATACATTGCATCTTTCATGATTCATACTATAGACGCAAAATGATTGAAACTTATTCTCCCTCGCTACTCCTGCTCCTGTCCATGAACACATATCTTAATTAACCACAATGGTCAATGAACACCACAGGGTTACGGCTCTCAGTTTCTTATATAAGGGGGGAAGCATCCATCTCAACTTTCAAACAGATTCATTGAGTAGATTACAATGGCAATAGTAGTGTTTCTGGTCTTTCTTCTACCACTCTCCTTGTTCCTGTTCATTCTCCTAAAACATGGCAATTCTAATCGTCTTCCCCCTAGCCCTCCTTCTCTTCCTTTGATTGGTCACTTACATATGCAGCTGTTTGATAACTCAGCCCCTCATATTTTTCTTTGGAAACTCTCTCAAAAGTATGGTTCTCTCGTGTACTTGCGATTTGGGTTGAAACCAATCCTTGTAGTTTCTTCAGCGAAAATGGCTAAAGAGGTTATGAAAACCCATGACCTTGACTTTTGCAGTAGACCTTATCGACGTTGTAGTCATAAATTATCTTATAATGCCTCGGATGTGGCTTTTTCACCATATAATGACTACTGGAGGGAGATGAGGAAAATTTGTGTTGTACATCTCTTTAGCGGAGTGCAACAGTATCTTCCCATCCGTGAAGATGAAGTTGATCGCTTGATTGGAAAAATATCCAAATTACCTGTTGATGCTAAACCTGTCAACTTGAGTGAAGCAATAATGTGCCTTTCCAGTACAATAATTTGTAGAATAGCCTTCGGCAAGAGGTATGACGAAGAAGGAGCCGAAAGAAGCAGATTCCATGAGCTGCTTAATGAAAGTCAAGCCATGGTATCAAGCTTCAGTTTTTCTGACTACTTTCTTTACATGGGTTGACTCGATAGATTCACTGGATTGCTTGGTCGTCTTGAAAAAACTTTCAAAGAACTTGATACTTTTTATCAACAACTCATTGATGAACATCTGGATCCTAATAGGCTAAAACCCCAACAAGAGGACATACTCGACGTGTTACTACAAACATGGAAGGATCACGACTTTTCATTTGATCTGACTATCGATCAGATAAAAGCTATTCTTATGGTCATTTCATCTTTACTCAACACTTTTATCTTTAATTAACTTTTGAGCTTCACAGTTAGTACATATATATAACCCATTGATTTTCTTGCAGAACTTGTTTATAGCTGGAACAGACACATCCGCAGCCACTATAATATGGGTGATGAGCTTCTTAATGAAAAATCCAAAATGTTTGAAGAAAACTCAAGCAGAAGTAAGGAATTTGATTGGAAAAAAAGGTTTTGTAAATGAAGATGATACTCGAGATTTGACTTACTTAAAAGCTGTGATAAAAGAAACATTTAGATTGCAACCAATAGCTCCATTGTTAGTGCCACGAGAAACACTCCGAAAGTGCAACATAGGTGGGTACGATATACCTGCCAAAACTTTGGTTCATGTGAACGCGTGGGCAATAGGAAAAGACCCTGAAACTTGGGAAAATCCAGAAGAGTTTTATCCTGAAAGGTTCATTGGTAGTCCCATTGACTACAAAGGGCAGCACTTTGAGCTCATACCATTTGGTGCTGGTAGAAGGGTTTGTCCTGGAATGCATATGGGAGTTGCAGTAGTGGAACTTGCCCTTGCTAATCTTCTTTACAAGTTCGATTGGGAAATGCCGATTGCGATGACAAAAGAAGACATAGACTTTGATGCACTACCTGGTCTCGCTACACACAAAAAAAATGCTCTTATCCTTGTGGCTAGGAAGATTTATGATTAAACAATCCCTGCCTTTGTGACTTGTTTACTGCTTGCTTATGAATAAGGTCTTCAGTAACACTGTGGCTTTGATATGCAATATGAAAATCACTTGAAAGAATAAGTTATGAATAAAACTCTCAATTATATATATATATATATATATATATGTATATATTCTCTTTTGCAGCAATGAGGGACAACAGGTGCCAATAATCAATTAGAGGTGTGGCCTCAATCAACACAAAGGGTTGTTTAGGTTTCTATTCCAATATAATTTCTTTGATTGACTTTGGTGTTAGGGATGGAGTGAAACTATCTAAAAAAAACCCACTAAAACACTTAAAAATAATAAAATTAAAATAATAATTTCATTGTATTAAAAAGAATTTCATAAAGTCATGTTTAAAAATTTCTCAATTTACGGATTTTTTATCAAAATTACACAAACTTTGATCTAATATTAATGTAATATATACAATTTAATTTTATATAATTATATCCATAAAATTTTGATTTGATTCAGTTTCTATAAATTATTAATACAATTATTATTATTTAAAATCATATTTAGTGCCTCCAATAAAATTTACTTAAAAATCATGCAAGGCATAAAGGGCAACAGAGAACACTCAAGACTACCCACATGAATTTACTATATACACCTAATATACAAAAAATCAACCACTCATTTATCAGTTCATTTCATTAAAGCTAAGTTAACATTTAGTATATAAGAGCTGAATTTGCAATATTACCTTTTCTTTTAAATCACTTTTTCGGTGAAAATAGAGAGTATCATCAAAATTTTAATAATTTCATAAAATTCTTCGAGACAAATAGAATATTAGAATTTAGAATTTAGAAGGGACCTAACGGTATTATAACCTAAGCTAAATCCTTGTCTTGAAGAACGTATAATTAAAATGTAAGGTTAAATAAATTTTGGGTCTCAACTTAGTAACTATTCTCGTATTAAAATTTGAGGTTTTTTTTGTTTAAGTTAAGTCTTGAATTTATAAATTTTTTTATATTGGGATCTGAATGTTAAGTTAATCTCTAAATTTGGTAATTGTTCTCACATTGAGGTCTGAATTTTTTCAAGTTAATCATTGATATTTTCTTGAAACCGTAAAGTTTAAGCTCTAATATGAGAACAATTGATACGTTAGAGACAAACTTGAAAAAAAATATTTAAGCCCTAATGTGGAAACAATGTCATAATTCAAGTTACATTATGAAAATAATTATCAAATTTAGAAGCTAATTGAATAAAACAAACTTAATGTAAAAATTGTTGTTAAGTTTTTATGCGATATAATCGTAAAATATATCATAAAAATAATAAAACATGTGTTAAAATCTATGTTTGAGAAAACCAATAAAACTTGCAGATAACTTATATGGTCACACGATAAAAATAATGGTATAAACCTTTTATGGGATATGCTGTATCCAATTAAGATTCCCAATCTTAACATATGAAATTCTAAATCCTAAGTCAAAATCTGCTACGATGCTTATTGTTTGCAAATTATTGTGTCCGATTGTCATCTTCAATTGGTTGGAGATTGAAATATATAAGCAGGCAGGTTGTAATGTTATAATTTTTCACATTTGGTATATGTGATGTTGAGATTATTTTGCCACATTAGAGCTTACCCAAAATTTGAAAGATTGGACGTTCATTTTACAGATAGTTGCATAGATGATAACATTATAGTATTAGCTAGTAAACGACGTAAGTGGAAGATTACCAAATTCATTTGTTAAAGCCATGCACGCGTCCTTTTCTCTTTCCCACCTTGGGTCTTGGAGAATATTCAAAAAATTCATATCTAAAATTTAATTTGGATATTGGAAATATAGCACATAATTAACTAAAAGTTTTAATTATTATTATTTTTAATATAATCGCAGAGTTCTTCATTCATTTCACTATATGAGATTAATCTTATTTAGACTAAAATGATATTTAAATTCAATTAATTTGAACCATTTTATAAATCAACTATTATTTTTTGAATCTTTTAAATTTAATACTTTAATCAATTTCTAATCTAATCAGTTTGATTGATTAGACAAATTCAATTATAAAAACTTTAACACAAACACAAATGAGTTAGAAGAATGTCGTAGTCATAACAATTACATATATTTTTCAAATAAACAATATATAAATTCATAAATTTGTATTATAAATAATTGCATCTCTTTCTTAAGAAAAAATTTATAACCGGGTGGAAATTTTTATTTTGGATAAAATGAAAATCCTTTTAATTGACGTATATGAAAGAGAGGAAATTAGAGCGAAAAGAAGAAAAGGAAATATTTATGTCATATTTTTATTATTTTTATATCATTATTGTTTTAATGTATTAATTTTCTTTATATATATTAGCATCACATCACATATATTAGACATAAATATTATATATATTATTAATCGGGTGAAATACGTAAAAATGTTGAATTTTTTTTAAAAAAATTATCGGATTAGGCCGATTTTGGAAAAATTATGACATTAGGTCGAAATAAGGAAAGCACTTTTAGCTGGAAGCGTTTTTAGCAGGTTTACAGGAAAACACTTTGTAACACCCTAGGCAAATCCCACATCAGCAAAGCACAAGAGAGACCTGGACTATATAAAGGGGTAGCAACACTTAAGAGGTAAAAGACATTTTGGGGTTGTATGAGCGCTCCCAAGAACAAAGCCGTGAGGGCCATGTGCGCCTAAAGCGGACAATATTTTACTGGGCTAAGTGTTAGCTATGATATTTAAAAATGTAATACCCCTCACGTGGTTCAAACGTCATACTTATGTTATAGGATGCTACAACAACTATAGGAACTTATACACATGCATTTACAGTTTTAATTATGAGCAACAACTACCACTAACAACATCTAAAGATGAAATCATGAATAATCAACATATGATGAACATCGGAAATAGAATTATTCAAGAAAAAGGGACCAATCTAAATTTTTTTGAAATACAACGTAAGTATCAATATTGTTTTAGCTCTCTACCTATTTTGGTTAAAACATTTTATTGATACCTTGGTAGGGGTATCAATATTTTTATCACAAGTACCGATACTCGTGATTGGGTATGGATACCAAATTGGGTTATTGTCGATTCTTGAAAATGTTCCATTCTTAAGGTATCGATATTTTGGTCATAAGTATCGATACTTTTACTTAGAATGCCAAAAATTTCATAAGTTAAAATGTTCTTCATGCTCAAAACAATATTCTTACTCAACATACAACTAATGTCTAATTCAATTGAACCTAATAACATCTTTTAATCATTTGTCATGCCATATCAATACATTTTCATCGAGAATACCTAACATGTATTATCAACCTCAATCTCAAACATCAAAATGTCCATAAGCGAAATCGAAAAGCATCTTCAACATTCCATCAATCTAATCCCAAAATAGTAATAATAAAATAATGATAATAACTAAAACTAAAACTCTGACCCACATTGCCTTTATTCAAAATGTCCAAAAATTATAGAACCACATACCCAAAAGTTATTACTTTGCTTAGATCACATCTTTTGCCGCTCTACTCACACCGAAAGAGCTATTTATCTATAAAATTTTAACGTAGAGTGCGTAAGCTTAAAATAAGATCAGTGAATGTTAAGAATTACCACAAAACATACACAACATCATAAGTTAAGCAAGAGCATACTAGGGCACATTTACAACCATATTTTCGCCAAGTCAAAATAACATTTTCATGCTTCATTAATTCATAAAACTAACATATACTCTCACATGCAATTATGCACAACATAATTCATATATATAATTCATTTAATGGTAGTTTGGCAACTTGAGAATATGAAACATAAAAGTGGGCTCTATCACCACACATTGGATAAACGGATCTCCATCACACCAAAGACTCAAAGAGTCCAACATGTCCCATAAGTATAACATAAAGCTAAACACTCTCCAACACACCAAGATGCCCCGATAAATAGAGCTTAGCTCAACATTCTCTTATCTCTCCAATTTGTCTTGGGGCCTCAACGCCCAAATAAAAAAAACAAAAACAAATGTGAGTACTCACAATCCTATGGTATACCAACTATATCCAACGGTTTCAAGAGATCATAAGGCCAAATTATCCACAATTATACATATTTAATTATTGTCTTAATGAACATAATCTCTGTTCATACTCCTTAATTTACATTACAAACTTGTACACAACGCATGCTTATTAGATTCACATTTAATTGCACTTTACGTGCCACAATAATGCTCGTTGAGCCAACATATATTACATCTCACATGTGTGCATTACAACTAGTATATCACATATCACATACAAGTATTCACACACATTATCTGTCATAATAGCCTCACACTCCACAACTCGACATACATCAGGCATAATTTCACAACAAGGTAAAAAAATATAGAGAAGGCTTACACTCAGAACTTAAGGTAGGGGTTTAGGCTAATCCTGAGCTCCCAATTAATGGTACGAATCACACATTCCAGCAGCGACTTCGGACACTTACCAATCACGCTTCAGCTTATTAGTCAAAAGCTTGCCTTCTAACTTGCTCGAATATGCCCTCACTTGATCTGAAGCTATGCACACGCAATAAACACATTGCAAATTCATTAAAAATAACCTTGAGCACAACCAAAACAACAAGAAAATACAATTCAAGCCTCTCCTTTCTCACAACTAAAAACTAACTAGTTTTGTTGAAATTGAAGTTTCGACATCCTAATCCCGTTTCTAATCTTCCATTTCAATTTTAAACACCCTAAATAATATTTAATTTCACATCTAAGCCATTAATTTCACCTAAATCTGTGATCCTAAAATTTTTGAAAAATGGAAGCTTTTAAGAACATGTAAAAAAGAAAATGCTTGATTCTTAGAAATTCGGTAATGAACTATCAAATTGAAGTGAAACACCTCATGATTAGGTTAGAATGAATCAAAAATCACTTTGAAAGCACAAGTTTACCCAAGATTTTGAGATTTACCATTTTTGAATCCAAGCTTCCTTTAAAAACATCAAATCTAAATATAATCATTTAAAACTCAATCTGAATTAATAACACTCTTTGTTTAATCCTAGAAAGTCAAAATATTACCTTAATTCGATGAAAACGAAAATCTAGAGCTTTAATTCAGGATTTGAACTCAAGAAGAATAATGATGAGTTTGGGAGAGAAAATGCAATTTTCGTTTGAAATTAGGAGTCATTTTGGTGTTTGAAAAGTTAATAAATCTAAAGAAATGAATTGATTTTGAAAGAATTGAACTCTCTGATTTGAGGTTTTGGGAAATTTTAAATGATTTGGGGTTTTAAAAAGAAGGGGGAATACATGAGTGGTTGCAAGTAGGAAACCGGTTTACAAAAATTGGGCAATTTGCCCTTTTGGTCACTCCTAATTATTCTCTTTTCCAATTGGATCCTAAATCAATTAAAATTAATTTTTCCCAATTAGACCTCAAAATTGAATTTAGTTTTGAGCTAATTAATAAAATAAAAACTTGATTATGTTACTCACATACTTAATTTACTAGTTATCACCCTAGTTTCCAATATCTGACTAAACCCCCGGTTTAATGACCAGGTTCTACTAACCCAATTTTCGGGATGTGACACATTTCCATCTAGAAGCGTTTTCAGTGGACTGGCAGAAAACCGCTTCCAGCTAGAAGCTTTTTCCACAACGATTACCCCTCCCAACGGCTATTTAAATAGCCACTGAACCCCTCTCCCAACTAACAAATATTTTTTTCTATATAACCCTTTAATTCTTTTATTTTTTATTTAGTTCAATCTCAACTCCTCTCTCTCACATTCTCAAATCTCTTTCAATTCCCTCTTAATTTCTCACTAAATATTTATTCCTCTCCCAACTATTTTTTTTTGTTAAAATTGTATTAAGGTTTTTAAAATTATTTTTTATATTACAATTTATTTCATATTTTTCAAAATTAGTAATGACAAAATCTTTGATACGTTTGGATGACAAGTACATTTTGGTCAATCAATTGCAAATGTAAGAATTTTTTTATTATATTTAATATATTTTAATTTAAATATATTCTTTTGATATTGAAATTTAATATTTTGTATGTTTTTTTATATATAGTCGGAAGATCGGATTTTGGAGACGTATAATCGTAATCTACCGGCTCCTCCATCTTCCTTAATCAAACCATACTTGAGAGATGCAGAATTTTTGCACGTGACCTGTATGGGTAGGGGGCGTAAATTGGACCCCATACTTGTAAGCGTGTTGGTGGAAAGATGGAGACTCGAGATGCACACATTCTATCTCCTAAAAATAAAAAATTTTCGCTGTTCAGAGTAAACCTAAGAATGAGATAAAAACATGAATTTCACGGATTTGCACTCTGAACTTAAGAAAACCGTGATTTTTAGGTTTTTTTGGGCATTCTGAGATGCATATATGACAAAAATAAGAAGATAAGAGGGGTCACCATAGAATATTCAAGAAAAAACTCGAAATATACCATGGAAGCCGATTCTGAAGCAGATTTCCGTCAATATTGAAGATTCCCATTTGATTTCTTAGGAGATTATGATGAGTTTCTTTATTTCTTTCGATTATATTGTCTCTTGAATGTTTTCATTTTCAAGCATAAACTAATTTTCTAAATACCTAGGGAGATGAACCCTATGATGAATTCTGTCGTTTAATTTTTATTTTATGCAATAAATTCTTAGTTTCTTGTTCTCAATTATGTATGCTTAATTCTTGGTTTAATATTTCTAGATTATTGATCTATGTTTGACGTGCTCTAATCGGAGGAGGAATAGACCCTGTTTAAGAGTAGATCTTGCGTAATTGAGTGGAGTTACATGCAATCCTAGAAATAGAATGATATAAATCTACCGGATTAGAGTCAAATATAATAAGGGAATCCATAACGTGAGTTAATGCGATAATAGAAGTTTTAATTAGAAAGAAATTTCAATTAATCAACCAAGAGTTAGTTGCTCTTATTCTCGAAAGAGATATTACCATAATTTAGGAATTTCTATGGTTCAAGTTATTAAGTAAAGAAATTGCGTAATTTAAGTTGATATTGACAGATGAAATCTAGGTGAATTCTTTCCTGAATATTGTTTGCTTCTTGGTTGTTAATCATTTGTTTTTCTGATTTGTTGTTTGACGTGTTCGTTAGTTAAATAATTTAGTTAATTTTAGTTTTTAAATCAATCACTAGAATTATTCGATTAAATAATAGAAAGACGGTAACTACTAGTACTTTTAATTTTCGTGGGAGCGATATCTTTGCTCACTGTAGCTATACGGTTAATTGATATATGCACTTGTAATAGTCAAATTTTTAGTTAATTAATTTGCGACACATAATTTTCACATCTGATTTTCAAAGGTTGATTCATCAACACCTTGAAAAATAAAGAACAACGCTTTCTTATCCTTTTTACGAGCTTATTTCAATTCTCTTTTTTCTTCATTTGTCAAAGCCACTTTGACAACTGTACATATCCTTCTTTGACAACGTCCCAACAATCTTGAGAACCGATCAAAATCTTCATTTAGATGCTTCAATTGTCATAATTTGTCTTCGTTAATTTTGAAATCTATAATTGAATCATGTTTACCATTTTGGCGCCAACAAGAACTTAACTCTAACACCACGTGTTGAAAACGTAATTGAGAATTAATAGTTGAAATAATAATTTTATTACACACTAATATTACACATTAGAAATACAAACTTTTCTTCTCTCTTAATTAACCGCAGCTAGTTTTCTATCTCTCACACAATTTTTTTTCAGTTTGAGCACACACATTAATATACGGAATATACATATAAACACAGTTTACCACATTAATGATTACTTATCCTTTAAATATATCATGAAACTTCCAGTAAGCATGTATAATGTTTACCCTTTAAGTTGCAGGCCAATTTGTAAAGTTGCAGGCCACTTTGCAATCAATTTCGAAGCCACGTTTTGTAAAGTTGCAGGCCAAATTGAATAGAAACTCTTAGCTTCAATTTTATGCCGACTTTGAAAGTCTGTTTGACTTCAACAGGGAGCATCCCTCCCAACTTTCTGACAGATTCATTGAGTAGATTACAATGGCAATAGTAGTGTTTCTGGTCTTTCTTCTACCACTCTCCTTGTTCCTGTTCATTCTCCTAAAACATGGCAATTCTAGTCGTCTTCCCCCTAGCCCTCCTTCTCTTCCTTTGACTGGTCACTTACATATGCAGTTGTTTGATAACTCAGCCCCTCATATTTTTCTTAGCAAACTCTCTCATAAGTATGGTTCTCTCGTGTACTTGCGATTTGGGTTTAAGCCAATCCTTGTAGTTTCTTCAGCGAAGATGGCTAAAGTTGTTATGAAAACCCATGACCTTGACTTTTGCAGTAGACCTCATCGACGTTGTAGTCATAAATTATCTTACAATTCCTCGGATTTGGCTTTTTCACAGTATAATGACTACTGGAGGGAGATGAGGAAAATATGTGCTATACATCTCTTTAGTAGAGTGCAACGGTATCGTCCCATCCGAGAAGATGAAGTTGCTCGCTTGATTGAAAAAATATCCAAATTATCTGTTGATTCTAAACCTGTCCACTTGAGTGAAGCAATAACGTGCCTTTCCAGTACAATAATTTGTAGAATAGCCTTCGGCAAGAGGTATGACGAAGAAGGAGCAGAAAGAAGCAGATTCCATGAGCTGCTTGATGAAAGTCAAGCCATATTATCAAGCTTCAGTTTTTCTGACTTCTTTCCTTACATGGGTTGGCTCGATAGATTCACTGGATTGCATAGTCGTCTTGAAAAAACTTTCAAAGAACTTGATACTTTTTATCAACAACTCATTGATGAACATCTTGATCCAAATAGGCTAAAACCGCAACAAGAGGACATAGTCGACGTGTTACTACAAACATGGAAGGATCACGACTTTTCATTTGATCTGACTATCGATCAGATAAAAGCTATTCTTATGGTCATTTCATCTCTACTCGACACTTTTTGTCATTAATTAACTTTTAAGATTCACACTTAGTACATATATATAACCCATGATTTTCTTGCAGAACTTGTTTATAGCTGGAACAGACACAGCCGCAGCCACTATAATATGGGTCATGGACTTTCTAATGAAAAATCCGAAGTGTTTGAAGCAAACTCAAGCGGAAGTGAGGAGTTTGATCGGGAAAAGAGGTTTTGTAAATGAAGATGATACTCGAGATTTGACTTACTTAGAAGCTGTGGTAAAAGAAACCTTCAGATTGCAACCAATAGCTCCATTGTTAGTGCCACGAGAAACACTCCGAAAGTGCAACATAGGTGGGTACGATATACCTGCCAAAACCTTAGTTTATGTGAACGCATGGGCAATAGGAAAAGACGCTGAAACTTGGGAAAAGCCGGAAGAGTTTTATCCTGAAAGGTTCATCGGTAGTCCCACTGACTACAAAGGACAACACTTTGAGCTCATATCATTTGGTGCTGGTAGAAGGGTTTGTCCTGGAATGCATATGGGAGTTGCAGTAGTGGAACTTGCCCTTGCTAATCCTCTATACAAGTTCGATTGGGAAATGCCGATTGCGATGACAAAAGAAGACATAGACTTCGATGTTAAACCTGGTATCACTGCACGCAAAAAATATCCTCTTATCCTTGTGGCTAGGAAGATTTATGATTAAACAATCTCTGCCTTGTGATAGTTATAACTTGTTTACTGCTTGTTTATGGAAAGGTTTTTAGTAACACGATCCATGTGGCTTTGATATTCAGTTAAAATAACAAGTTATGAATAAAATTCTCAATTTACATATATATATATATATATATATATATATATATATATTCTCTTTTGCAGCAATAAGGGACAACATGTGCCATTAATCAGTTAGAGGTGTGGCCTCAATCAACACAAAGGGTTGTTTAGGTTTCTATTCTAATATAATTTCTTTGATCGACTTTGGTGTTAGGGGTGGAGTGAAACTAACTCAAAAAAATAAATACTAAAACACTTAAAAATAAAAAATAATAATTTCATTGTATTAAAAAGAAATATATAAACTCAGGTTTTTAGAAAATAGTCTTTTTCACCATTTATTAAAATGATAGTCTTTCTCGCCAAAACTAATGGAAATCGTATATTATACAAATTGTCGTTCCCTTTCTCTTCCTCTTCTACTTTAAAAAAAAAAAAAAACAACCTAGCCACAGCCTCTGCTCCGCCGTTGATGCTGCCGTTTATGGTGACCAGAGGTAACCAAAGACTAATTTCCTTCCCCCCTTCTTGCTTCTACCGGCTCCACTCTTCCAAAATCAAACCAAAAATCACTTCACCTACTTCCAAAGCTTCGAAAGAAATGGGTGCAAAGGAGGTGGTGCGGTGGAGTAGAAAAGGTTTGATTGGAATGGTGGTTTGATGGAAGATGATGTTGCTATGAAGATGATGATGGTGGTGGAGGCTAGCTGCTGGGAACCAAGATTATTCTCTATTTTTAATTGCTGTAAAAAAATGGCCAACCCCCTTTCTCTGTTTTCAGGTGATGACTCAAAAGGAGGAGCATGAGCTCCTCATGGGACTGCTACAGCATGGGATTGGGGCCTAATCCTGCCAACTGCTACCATGAGCCGAGGGTACTTTTGAAGTAGTTGTAAAATTTAAGCTCCAAATTCTCATTTATTAAGCTAAACTCAACATTGATCAACTTAAATTCGAAAGAAATCTCAATTTAAAATTTGTGATATCATATCAAATTGCTTGATGGAAAACAATTTGTGATTTTGATATTCACAAATTAAAAAAAAACTCAAATTCTTTGTTACTTAAGGATCTCCAACCAAATTTTGAAGCAAGATGAGACGTTTTCATATTGTCGTTCCTTTCGCACACGTTATTAGAGGTTAGCAAAATTCAATTTCACTCCAAAACATTTCAAATTTTAATTTACTCAAATTGAAATAATCAAATTAATTTAATTAATTTAATTCTTTTTTTGAATTTTAAATTTGAATTGAATTAAATTTTGAGCTCGAATAATTTAAATAAACTGAATATCAAACATTTTACTTCTCTTCCTCCCAATTTCCCCAAAAAATTTTACTTTCTCTCAAACACTGCAAACATTTTTCATTTTACTTTCCTTCCAACTTTTACTTCCTGCTCAAAAATTTTACTTCCCCAAGCACTCAAAACTTTTTTCCATTTATTTTCTCTCTAAAACTTTTACTTCCCCTAAATCCCTCAAAAAAATTTTCCCCCGTAATTTTTACTTAGCCCCAAACTACAATTCTGTTCTTTTAAATTTATATCTACTATTTATATTATTGAATTATATTTCATATTTTTATTATTTATATTATTGAATTTTTTAATCATGCTAAATCTATATCAATTTCTATTAAAATTGAATTATTGATGATGCCATAAGATTTTTGTGTTAAAAATTTTTGTTGGTATCAAATTTACATTTATCTTTAAAATTTTAAAAATATTTTTTAAATTTCAAAATACATGATGATAAGAATAAGAAGATAATTGAAGCAACTAAGCAAGCGAAAAAGCTAACTCCGTATATAGGGGTGAGCAGAACTCGATTCGATTAAAAAAATAAAAATTTAAATTTCAAGTTAATTGAATCGAGTTATTCGAGTTAACTCAAATAAGTAATTCAAGTTTAGAGTTGGAGTCGAGTTGAATTTTACAATTTGAATAACTTGAATAACAAATTGGTATAAATACTCTTTTGGTCCCTATCAAGTATGAAAATAAGTAAATTTGTCTCGTTCTCTCAACAAAAAATACAAAATAATTCAAAATAATTTTAAAATTCAAAATATTTATAAACATTTCAAAATTTATATGTTTTTAAAATTATAAAATTTCTAAACAAATTATAGAAAAATATGAAGAAAGTTAAAAATTAAAAATTTCTAGAATAATAATTTTGGGGATCTAAATAAGTTAATTAATGATTCAAGTTTATCATGCTAAAGTATTTTATATGGTTTCAAATTTATGTGCTTTAAGATGAAATTAGTTATACTGTAATAAGATTTTAATTTGACATTTTAATTTTTTAATTTAACTTGAACAATTTCTCTCGATTCGATTCGAGTTGAATTTCATTTCACTTGACTCGAGTCGAATATTTTTTAAATCGAGTTAGGATGATAAAATAGGACTAGTTAACTCGAAATTTTTCACTTGATTTGATTCAACTCAATTCGATTGAACACTACCCCTACCCATATATAAAATATTAATAAATAAATCATGAGGGGATGAAAGTTAATAACAATTTTGATTATGGTAGGTGACAATGGCTATAAGGACTAAAGTAATTTTTTTAAATTTAACTCGAACAAATATTTTCGATTCAAATTCCTTCTAACTCGACTCGATTCAAGAAAATTTTAAATCGAGTTAGGATGATAAAATAGGATTCATCAACTCGATTAACTAAAATTTTTTTTATTTGATTCAATCGAACACTCACCCTTATACGTCATTGAAACTAGATTTGTTAAAAGCATATAGGTTTCAAATTTTTCATTCATGACAAACTATTTTTGTCAATGTTAACCATGAATTCTTTAGCTATGGTAATCTTATTAGACATAGTGCCTCTGAATATTTCTATAATAGCCTTATTCATGACCATCATACACATGCTATTTGATCTCTTCTTTCTTTCATTAGAGGCACTCTCATTGGTAAATGTTGAAGGAGGATCAATTCTTAATGCAATGTCAAGATCCATGACTCTAAGAACAACCATAAAATTCTTTTGCCATGATTTAAATTAAGTTGATACCATTCAATATAGGAATCAAGTTAATGTTGACAGTGATGTGGACAGGTGTAATAGTAGTTTAATCAAACAAAGCAATCTCATATAAGGCTTTGAATATAAAGCAAAACAATAATAAATTCGAATAAAGGTAAACCCATCTCAAGATATTGAACACTTTATTAAATTTCATCTTTGGACAAAATATTAATTTGTAAGTGATATCTTGGTATAGTAATTAAACATGGGCAATAAATCTTCCTTTGAACTGATTTATTGCTTAGATGTAAAATCAAATAATTGTCACATGTTTATTACTATAATTGCACATGTAATTTTGTTAAATATTAACCTTCCTTTGCACCAATCGATATTAACACAACTTAAATCACATCCACACAATGTTTTATATTTTTAAACAAAACATTTTTCACTATAGAGATCACTTTAATGATTTATTACTTTAATTAAATTATTTTTTATATATATATATCAATATTATATTCAAATTTAAAATTTAAAATTTTTGAAAATCAAAATTTCTGATCATGCTATAATTTTGAAATACCTTAAAATAAAATTGTTTAAAAGATGTAATAAAAATTGAAAATCTTAATAATATATATTAAATATTAAAAGTAAATATAACATTCGAAAGTTAAATTCAAAAAATTAGATATAGACCACAACCCATAGCCATGATCGAATAAAATTATATCACAAAACCAAAAGCGTTTATATCGATTATAAAACTATATAAATTTCTGAATAAAATGAAAAACAATCACCACATACTATCCCTGACTTTTTAGTAACTTACAAGCATTAGAAAGTATTCAATGGCAATTATAAATCTAGTATGTCCACTACACCAAAACATGCTTTTAGTGGCGTTTGGATAAAAAAAACACCGCTAAAAATAAGCTTTACCGGCGCTTTTTAAAAAACTCCGCTAAAGATCGAGTATTAGCGGCGCTTTTTGGAAAACGCCGCTAAAAATGAGCATTAGCGACGTTTTCCAAAAAGCGCCGCAAAAAACCTAAGCCCAACTATGTTGTTTTTTTGAGTTTTCGGGGCTTTAGTGGCGTTTTTCAAGAAGCGTCGCTAATGCTCGGGGCTTTAGCGGCGTTTTTGGAAAAGAGCCGCTAGTGCTCTATTTTTAATGGCGTTTTTGAAAAAGCGCCGCAAAATATATTTTATCTGTCTATTTATTATTTAATTGGTTTATTTATATTAATTAAAATTCAAATTATTTTTAATTGAATATTCAAAATCTTGAGAAAAAAATAATGACACGTAGAAATAATTTGAAATGAAAAAATTGAAAAAATTTGTTAAAAATGGAAAAATTAAAATACTATTATTCAAAATAATTTTTAAGTTTTTGGGTACATTCTTGAGTGTTTTTATTTTACATATTAAATAATTTCTTATATAATCGTAAAAGAGATAGTATTAATTTTAAAATATTGAATTAATTATCACTATAGTTTAAGGTTTTTGGTTTGGGGTATATGGTTTAGAGTTTAAGGTTTAGGAGTTATTATTTTAAGGTTTATGGATTAAGGGTTTAGGGGTTATGATTTATGGTTTATGGTTTAAAGGATGGGGTTTAAGGTTTAGATGTTATGTGTTAAGGGTTTAGGGTTTAAGGTTTTAGGGTTTAGGTTTATGGTTTAGGGTTTAGATTAACTAGTATTTTCTAATTTATATATTAATTAATTTCTTATATAATTGTAAAATAGATAATATTAATTTGGTTCTTCAAAATCGTGTGAAGATTTGGTTCTTCAAAATCGTTTCGGTGTATTTAAAACTGTTAAAACTGCATTATATTTGTTGAGGGAATAATAAAACAGTAATACTGAGTTTTTAAATATTTTCAAAGAATTTAACATTAAATTAGTTTCACAACGTCTTAATAAGTACAAGGTTAATTTTCATTCTTATTCAACTCCAGGGATATCCCTTTTTTTAATAAGAATTTGCATTGTTGAGTTTCCCGATCCTTTGGCTTAGGATTAGTCAGTTCCATTTCTTGATGGGGGCAGGGAAGAGATATAACTTAGCGGTAAAGTGTCACCTTGCCGTGGCGAAGGTATCAGTTCGAGCCTAATTATCCTTAAACTCAATGTAAGATAATAATGTGATCGGCCCACGACTTTAAATAATTTTTTTATAAAAAATTTATGTTATAGAGCTGCTTATGCTTTAACGACACAGACTAAAAAACAAATTGGGATAGCTTGGTGATTAAATTGAATGTTTTTATAGTTTGCTGATTAAATTAGAAATATACAAAAGAATAGTGACTAATAGGATAGGTTACCCTTAAATAAACTATAATTAAAAACTTTAAAACATAAGCGAAATAATCTAAAGTTATTTGGGCCACACAGTTATAGTCCGTTTGCAAGAAAAAGCTAGGCCCATGAAAGGATAATCCTACCCGGATAGCCGTCATCGTTTTCGAAATCCTATATTTATCTAAAGCTTAAACCCTAAGGGCACGTTTGATTCGCTATAATGGAATAGAGGTGTAATGGAATAGAGCTGTAATGGAATAGAGGCGTGATAGTAATTCAATTGTTTGGTTGAATGGAATGGAATGGAATAGAACTGTAATAGTATTCTTGTATTTGGTTGAATGGAATAATGTTGTAATAGCATAAGGAAAAAAACTAAAATGACTAGAATACCCTTAGCAGAATTTTTTTTAGGTAGATGATTATTGTTATTATTATTAAATTTTAATAAGATTATTAATATAAATAATAAATAATTTAATCATATTTTAACATAATAATTATTAAATATAATTTAATAAAAATATATAATTTAATAAAATTCTTAATATTAAATATTCTTATATGAATTTACTAAAATCATAATATATAATACTATAAAATATAATCTAAAATAATTATTATTAATATATATAATAAATAATAAATAATTTAATCATATTTTAACATAATTATTATTAAATATAATTTAATAAAAATATATAATTTAATAAAATTCTTAATATATATTAAATATTCTTATATGAATTTACTAAAATCATAATATATAATACTATAAAAATAATATATAATCTACTTTATTATTTTTAAACCGCATAATACATATTTAATATGCTAAAATATCATTAGTGAAACAAATAATCTAATTATTCTACAATAAAAACAAAATATTAGAAGTAATAAATAACTTGAGAATTATATTTCACATCAAAATATAATATTCATATATTAACAAAAGTTACATGATTTCATTAGTTTATATGTCATAATCCATAAGATATAAAATTTTACAACATCAAAAAGTTACAACATTGTAACGACATTCTATCATGTCATTATACCATCCAAATATTACAAACACAAAAAGTTGTTTTCAGACATGGTAATGACTCTATTTTAAGAGTTCGACTCCTAATCAGTTGTTTTTATCAGATTTGTCATCCTTGTTCTTGCCTTCAATTCTCCGAACCCGAACATGAAGGATGAGTGAATCTCGGCATTGCCTTAATTGCATCCACAACTTTCACCATTTGCATCTGACACACACCCTTCACGAGGACTACATCATTCATATTCAAACAGTTCAAGATTTTAGGAATAAGATTTTAGGAATGAAACCTCTGCACAGCAATGGCAACTACATCAATACATGCATCAAGACAATAGTTTAATACCTCTTCATGGTACTCTTGTCTCATGAGCACCTAGTTCAAACATGTCCCCAAGAATAGCAACTCTTTTTCCATCACAATCGATGTTTTTCAACGTGTCGATGCCGGCTTTGGTGCTAATGGGATTGGCATTGAAAGCGTCATTCACTATCTTGATGCCACTTTCAGCTACAACAAACTCGGACCTCAGACTAACAGGAACACCCATAGAAGTTGCAATTGCTACTGCTGCACAGTCATTGACAGCCATATGCAGACCCAAAGTCGGAATCACAAACTCCACCCTGGATATGAAGCCAATAAGTTGTTTATGTATCAAAGGCATAAATAGTTTCAAGTGGTTTATATCAAATAAGGATGCAATCCTAGAAAGAAGCCCAAACTACAGAGTACAAACCTAAACATTCTGCATGTTTTGGTCTTTATGAAATAGTTGTTGATAAGGAAAAGTTACAATTTACCCAAAAAAGAAAATTGATATCTGGTTTGAGTCCTAGCTCTTAGATCTCATTTGCCACTAATTTTGTTACTTTGCATTCCATTTATAATTATATTCCAATATAATTTTAATCACCATTGATAGATAGGCCCTACTCTTGTGAATGGTGATGATGAATGTATTGAACAATAGCACAACCCTTTGGTACCAACTGATCATTCACTTCAGTTTCGAAAAGTGGATCTCAAAGCAAGAATGTAACTATGTTCTTCAAAATCTCAACTCTAAAAGGGAACCATTCATTGAGAGAAAAATTCCTGCTTTTCAATTGACTTTCCAGAGTTGCCCCAAATAATTAGTAAGGATCTATTCATTTCAACCACTCTTTGGTCCAAGAGTGGTTCAATTTGAAAAAGAAAAACTTACATCTCCATGTTTTTCTGTAAGACAACTTGAATTCCAAGTTCAACTCCAGCTCCGACTAAAATAATAGACAAGGGATACTCACTGCAAAGTAATCGGTATATTAGGAAGTTGAACATAGAAGAAAACATCATTTGGGAACACAAGCGACGATATAGCACCTTGCTTTTACTATTGCTTCGACTGTTTTTGTTTCTTGTGGGCTTAGTTGGCCATGCTCTGTATCAACACTTCTATTCACCTGCATCCATTACCAGATAGAAACTATTGACAAATATTTCACTTAAAAACATGCTTTAGATAGAAAGCTCAAATTTCAGCAACGGAAGATCATTACCGGAGGAGTCTTGCAGTAACTAACGGGGTTAAAAGGATAAAAAACAAATTTGCCTAGTGCTGTGGTCATTCTATACTAGGACTAGATTATAATGTATAATTTATAATTATTCCCAAACCAAGTATTTGAGTGTGTTTAAGGAGGATTTACCAAGCATTTGAAATTAAACAAATTATTGTACAACACAAAGCAGGTAAGTTGCCTGCCCATCGGCTATTATCAGCAACAAATTTTGAAACAAATAACAGGTTTAAACTCAGTTGATTATGTGCTATTATTAAGATTAAAACAATGGCCAGCTTTTTTGGAAAAGAGGTACCAGTTTCATATAGAAAGGCCCATTTCCATATCAAGTTGTGATCAGAAGTAGCAAGTAATCAACAATGAAAATAGCAGGAAAAGAAAAACCTATCAAGCTTCAATTCTAAGGCAAATGCAGTGTCACTCAACGCCTATCCCATCTGCATCATCTATCTATAAGGTTATCAAATTATACGCCATTAATTTGCCCCGTTTTCTTTGGAATTCAGTAATGCATTTATCCGGATAAACTTAAGTTAATTAATAGAAAGATCAACGCTTTTAACATTATAGAAGCAATCACATACTTATTGCTTCAAAATGCAACAATCAGAAATGCTGCTAAACTATTAACACCAGATATTAAGTATAATGATGAGGGGAATAACCCAGAGCACAATATAAACAGATCATAATCTAAACTTCATGCTTTATGGACAATTTTCAAAGCTAACTCAATAATCGTAAATTGGATAATTAGAGGAACCTGAAACAGGACTATTGTTTAGAAAGCACCAAATTTAGAGGTTGGAAATTTGAGAAGGAAGAGTCTAAATTTGGACTTTCTTTTTGGATTTTGTTGTCAAATACATTGATTGAACAAAATGAAAAGATGTCATGTTGGTGACAAAGCTTAAATAAACAAGCAAGCAATGATCATTAGGCAATTGGAAGAGGCTTTCTCGGAGAAGAAAGCCTTTATTTGTACATGAGCCTTTGGTATGACACCCTGAGAATGGTGTAAGGGACCAGAGAGATTTAGATCCTGTATCCCTAAATTGTGATAGGAGAGGATTAAGAAAAAGTCATATATTTCTACCCTCGGGTTGCAGTGGGAGAATGATGGTACAATTTTGCATCTCAGTGGATTGAACTTTGAGGTTTACAGTGGGGGCAATTTGACTAAGTGTTTCTTTAAAAACGCCAGCCGGGCAGGAGAGCGTTGAAGCACAACAGTGACAAGACCTTAACAAACTTCGAGCGATGACAACCTAAGCGGGATCATTCTCCAAAAAAAATCTACATTCATACAAACACCATTCACACATGTCTAGTTAGGAGCATTTGATTCATTTTGATCATGCCATCCTAATCATTAGGCATAATTAGGTGTATTATACAGGTCGTGTTCCCCAGAACAGATCGGTGAAATCAAGAGCCTTATCTCCCTAAGCAGCAGTGGAGTAGGTTGAAAATTTGAAATCTTACTCTCCCAAGCAGTGCAGTGGAGCAGATTAAAGCCACAACGGTGAATCTTGCTTCCCCGACACTACGGTTAAAAAGATTAAAGCTACAGCAACGAATCTTACTTCTTAGGCGGTGCAGTGGAACAGATTAAAGCCACAACGGTGAATCTTGCCTCCCTGACATTGCGGTTAAAAAGATTAAAGCTACAACAATGAATCTTACCTCCCAGGCGGTGCAGTGGAACAGATTAAAGCCACAACGGAGAATCTTGCCTCCCTGACATTGCAGTTAAAAAGATTAAAGCTACAGCAGTGAATCTTACCTCCCAGGCGGTGCAGTGGAACAGATTAAAGCCACAACGGTGAATCTTGCCTCCTTGACATTGGGGTTTAAAAGATTAAAGCTACAGTAGTGAATCTTACTTCCCAGGCGGTGTAGTGGAACAGATTAAAGCCACAACGGTGAATCTTGCCTCCTTGACATTGGGGTTAAAAAGATTAAAGCTACAGCAGTGAATCTTACTTCCCAGGCGGTGCAGTGGAACAGATTAAAGCCACAACGGTGAACCTTGCCTCCCTGACATTGCGGTTAAAAAGATTAAAGCTACAGCAACGAATCGTACCTCCCAGGCGGTGTAGCGGAACAGATTAAAGCCACAACGGCGAATCTTGCTTCCCCGACATTGCAGTTAAAAAGATTTAAGCCACAACAACGAATCTTACTTTCCAAAAGTTACGAGTTACAAATCCTATCTCCCTGATATTACAGTGGAGTGGATCGAAGCGCCAATTGTAATACCCCGAAAATGTTCACAGCAAGATATTATCTTTGATATAATAAAATAAGAAAATAAAGCGTCAAAAAGGGGAAATTTTGGAGTTATGTCAACATTGGGTCGTATATTATGACATATTAGTTCAAGAAAGGATTAAATCGTAAAAGTGAGAAAAGTTTTGTTGCCCAAGAGTAAATACTCAAAAATTAAGGGGTTAAAGTGTAAATATGAAAAGTTGAAGGACCAATGGTGTAAATATTTTAAGGGTGGGATTAGGACCAAATTGAAAAAGGTGAATAAGTTTGAGGGACTAAATCACAATTTTACCAAATTAAGTGATGACTTAAGATGGAATTTTAAAAGATCATGAAGGGCAAAATGGTCAATTAGAAGAGAGAGAAATCTAGAAGATAATGATGATGTTGGAGATATTTTAGATTAAATAAATAAATATTAGTTTATTAATATTTTGATTTGATTTTTAAATGATATGTTATTATTTTATTATTTTAATATTTACTATATATATATATGTGGAAAGAAAGAGGAGAAGGATAAAACCCACCATCTTTTCCATGCAATTCACGTTAGAAGAGAAGAGAAGAAAGAAAGTTTTACTTTCTTTACAATTTAATCCTTCCACCAAAAATTCATCATTTTATCTAGAAATCAAAAGAATTTTCATATCCATCAAGAGAGAAAGATAACAAGGAGACTACGGGAGCTAGAATATCAAGTTAGATTCAAGAAATAGAAGCTGGAGGAGAGAAAATCAAGTTAAAGATTGAAATCAATATGACAAGGTAAGTACATCAAGATTTTAATATATTTTTAAGTTTGATATTATTGAAAAAGCATGGAAATGATGTTAATGTAAAGTTTTTGTATATATGGTCCAATGTTCTTGATATGTTAGTGAAGAGAAAATAAGAGAAAGTGATGAGAAATAGTGTAGAGAAAGAAAATAAGGGTGTTATAAACATGGTAATAAACATCTTGCACTAAAATGGTTTTGGACAGTAATAGAGGATCACTTTGAAAAATCACCATAAATTATGAAAATAGAATTAGAGTATGAATAAAATATGGAATTAAAGCTTATTGAGTCTAGTTTCTCATAAAAGAAACGGTGTAAGTAATGGAATTGTAAATTATGAGATATAATAAATTTTGTGAGATAAGGTCAGAATGAATTCGGGTTCCCCTGTTCTGACTTGGAAAAATCATTAAAATTGTACAAAAATAGTTATTTGTTAAAATTTATATCTTTAAAATCCTTAATGAGTATATTTTCAATAGAAACAAATGGGGACATAATCCAAATTCTGAACAAAGAGATAATTAATTTTTAGTGGAGAAGGGTCGGAATTGTCAGACAGCAGAAAAAAGGTAAATTTAAAGAATAAACTGTACTTATTGGCTGAACCAAAAATTCTGAAAATTTTATGGTAAGAATGTATGTGAGTCTAGTTTTAGGTAAAATGAGAAGATCCTAATTTGGAGTTCTGTAGCTCAAGATAAAAATAATTTAGTGGCTATGACTCAAATGGACAGCTTTGAATAAATTTACAAGTAAATTGTGAAATCATAGATAATGTTACTTATAAGCATGTATTATAAATTAAGGATGTGGAATGGAGAGGAGGAGGAGGAAAATATATATATGAATATTCAGTTAGCATGGATAACTTGCACGTTTGGACTAGGGACTAAATTGAATAAAAGTAAAACTTTAAGGGTAAATTTGTAAAAATGTCAAAAAGTGACTAAATTGCATGAAATGAATTGTTTTATTATTTAAATTAGTAAATGGAATGAAATATTAATTTAGATTAAGATTGGGTGAAAATTTGTGAAAATAGAAAACTTCCAAAATATCCACGAATTTTGGTATTTACGCAATTTAGTCAGTAGCTCGAATGAGCTATATTACGTAATAATTTTAATTGAAGTGAATGCTATTTGGTAATGAAAATTATATATATGTGTATTATTATTGGAATTAAATTATTATTGGTAATATGTATAATTATTTGATACATTTAGCTGATTATCGGAAGCTAAATTGAGTTGGAAGCTTGTTGGAGATATATCACAGTATCCATTGGTTCTATCGGTAATTTTGGATGATTTGATTCTGGTTATAATGGCATGTATAAGTTAAATTGGTTAACGTTAGCTCATTAATGTATTGATTTTGATTGGTTATAAATATGAATGCTAGATAAAATGAAATGTCGAAAATTAATTAGTAAACTCGGTAATGCCTCGTACCCTATTTTGGTGTCGAATACGGGTAAGGGGTGTTACATTTAATGGTATCAGAGCTACGGTTTAGTCGGTTCTCGGGCCAAACGTAGTATATGTGATGTCTGGAAATACATGCCATTATATAACCTGTGATAGTGTGATATCTCTCGACTCTGATGAGATTTGTTTTACTTATGAACAGAGATGTTTTCCTAACCGAGCTAATTTTGATAATGTCGAAAGTGATAGTATATGAGTAAAAAGTTGATTATGATGAATCGGAACTCATATAGGTATGAATAAATGTTTTATAAGACATGTCGATGATGAATGTTATGTTATATGTGTTATTAGAAGAAAAACATATTGCTACAAGAAATATTGTGTTGATGACTAAATTGCAAAACATGTAAAAGTGATATATGAAGTACATGAAATGGATTGTTTATTTATTTAAATTACAAGAATTTATTTTACTGAGCCTAAGGATTGAAATCGTCATTAATTAAAAGCTTAGGGGTAGAGCATTAATTGAATATATCAGAATATGAAATGAATAAAAGTGATGATCAAATTTGTTTAGAAAGATCCGAATGACTCAAATACGAGACTTGAACATGGAAAAGAAAAGATATCGGATTAGTGAAATTGTAAACACGAACAAGTAACGAGGTAAGTTTGTGTAACTTGAATTATATTCTTAAATGCTTGAAATGTTTGTTATTGATGTGAATATGATTTGAATGTTCATTGTATGAAAATTGATGAAACATTGATATATTTGATAAAAAGGGGAAGAAATCCCGGTTGGATGGAAGGAACATTCGATAGATCTCTGAAAAGGAATTGACGGTAAAAGGATCTAGCAGGACGGGTGATCCTATCTGATATAGCCCTCCGAAGAATATGTGTGAAAAGATCTAGCCGGACGGGTGATCTTGATATAGCCCTCCGAAGAATATGTGGAAAATGGATTTAGCTTGGACGGGTAATCCGAATTAGGTCTGAATTTAGCTTTGGTGGTAATTGGATCCAAGCTCATTAGAGTAATTGTCGTTGCGAGGATTTAGCTTTGGGTGGTAATCCCGACAATACTCTATGAGTTTACATTCTGAGGATTTAAATTTGGACTAGCAATCCCATTGTATGGATGAGGTTCAGAGTGTGCTCTCTTGCGAGGATTTAGCTTTGGTGGTAATCCATTTGTAAGAAATGAGGTTCATGAGTGTGCTCTTTGAATTGGAAAATGTGTGCACATGGATATGAATTGGCGTATCGGACTTGTACACTAAAAGTGTACCTCTGAAAATCCATCAATTTCCACGATATTCAACGGATAAATATGGAAAAATAATAAGGGTAATAGAAAACATGGAATTGAATTATTATTGGTATTGATCTGAAATAAATATAACCATTGATATTTAAATGATATAACGGTAAAGTTACAAGTGAGATAACATGAATTTAAAATGAACTATTCTTGGTATGTACGAAATTCATGAAAATGATGGTACATGAAATATCAAAATAATAAAATGAATGATATATGTTTATGAAGAAATGACAAGAGAATGATATGTATCATGACATGTAAATGTATGATTATCTTTAATATGTTGATACAAGAAAATTATGCATAATGAGTTTATATGTAATGTGTGCAAGTACACTATCTAGTATTCTTGCTTGATGTATTCTTGCTTGATGCTTAGGCAAGTGCCAAGCTATTGGTTGAATGGTATTATGATTAATTATATAATGCATTGAATTGGAAAGTATTTAAGTGAAAATAGGCTAGCACTCACTAAAAAGTGGTAAGGTTTAGATTATACAATTTCTTATGAAATAACTTATCATGTGATCAATTCGAAAAAGACTTCGGAAATGTATTAGCTTGTGATTGTGGTTGAATGAAATGTTTATGACATGTGTGTCACGCATATGGAAGAAGAGTGGAAAGTAAAGAAATGAAAATGAAAAGAAAGAAATTATGAAGAGTTAAAGTTGTTTAAAATCCTATATTGCTAGGGATAAAATGAACAAGTAATGATGTGGATTTATTTACCTTGTGAGTTGATGAATATAGCCACATGAGCATTGTGGTATCAATATTAAATTATTCTTGATAATTATAAATTTCATATTTGAAATGAATGAACATGATTAAAGTTTATCTGAGCTTACTAAGCATTTATTGCTTACATACTTGTTAATAGGGGTAAACAAGTGATATTACAAAAGCGAATGAAATTGATCGATTGATTTATTGAAGAAATGAGAAAGTTGAAATTGTGAATTAAATGGAGACTGAAAATAAAGGACATGAACTAAAGGTTCACAAGATGATTAAATTCAGTTTGAGGATATCGATATTAATTTTATTAATTGTTATTGTTGAAAATTTGGAGATGAACTATAAATTAATATCTATATACCAATAAATCATTATATGTTTGATATTTCAAGAAAAGCGAGAATGTATATTAATTATGAATTTCCTTGTAAATTGAGCAAAAAGGAAACATAGGATTATATGAATGACTCCAAAAGTAATCTACTAAAGGTCTTCTATTCTTATGGAAAGGAAAATGAAGTTCATGATCAAAAGAAAACAAGGAAATTTCGAGGACGAAATTTATTTTAAGGGGAGAGAAATGTAATACCGAAAATCTTTACAGTAAGATATTATCTTTGATATAATAAAATAAGAAAATAAAGCGTCAAAAAGGGGAAATTTTGGAGTTATGTCAACATTGGGTCGTATATTATGACATATTAGTTCAAGAAAGGATTAAATCGTAAAAGTGAGAAAAGTTTTGTTGCCCAAGAGTAAATACTCAAAAATTAAGGGGTTAAAGTGTAAATATGAAAAGTTGAAGGACCAATGGTGTAAATATTTTAAGGGTGGGATTAGGACCAAATTGAAAAAGGTGAATAAGTTTGAGGGACTAAATCACAATTTTACCAAATTAAGTGATGACTTAAGATGGAATTTTAAAAGATCATGAAGGGCAAAATGGTCAATTAGAAGAGAGAGAAATCTAGAAGATAATGATGATGTTGGAGATATTTTAGATTAAATAAATAAATATTAGTTTATTAATATTTTGATTTGATTTTTAAATGATATGTTATTATTTTATTATTTTAATATTTACTATATATATATATGTGGAAAGAAAGAGGAGAAGGATAAAACCCACCATCTTTTCCATGCAATTCACGTTAGAAGAGAGAAGAAAGAAAGTTTTACTTTCTTTACAATTTAGTCCTTCCACCAAAAATTCATCATTTTATCTAGAAATCAAAAGAATTTTCATATCCATCAAGAGAGAAAGATAACAAGGAGACTATGGGGAGCTAGAATATCAAGTTAGATTCAAGAAATAGAAGCTGGAGAGAGAGAAAATCAAGTTAAAGATTGAAATCAATATGACAAGGTAAGTACATCAAGATTTTAATATATTTTTAAGTTTGATATTATTGAAAAAGCATGGAAATGATGTTAATGTAAAGTTTTTGTATATATGGTCCAATTTTCTTGATATGTTAGTGAAGAGAAAATAAGAGAAAGTGATGAGAAATAGTGTAGAGAAAGAAAATAAGGGTGTTATAAACATGGTAATAAACATCTTGCACTAAAATGGTTTTGGACAGTAATAGAGGATCACTTTGAAAAATCACCATAAATTATGAAAATAGAATTAGAGTATGAATAAAATATGGAATTAAAGCTTATTGAGTCTAGTTTCTCATAAAAGAAACGGTGTAAGTAATGGAATTGTAAATTATGAGATATAATAAATTTTGTGAGATAAGGTCAGAATGAATTCGGGTTCCCCTGTTCTGACTTGGAAAAATCATTAAAAATTGTACAAAAATAGTTATTTGTTAAAATTTATATCTTTAAAATCCTTAATGAGTATATTTTCAATAGAAACAAATGGGGACATCATCCAAATTCTGAACAAAGAGATAATTAATTTTTAGTGGAGAAGGGTCGGAATTGTCAGACAGCAGAAAAAAGGTAAATTTAAAGAATAAACTGTACTTATTGGCTAAACCAAAAATTCTGAAAATTTTATGGTAAGAATGTATGTGAGTCTAGTTTTAGGTAAAATGAGAAGATCCTAATTTGGAGTTCTGTAGCTCAAGATAAAAATAATTTAGTGGCTATGACTCAAATGGACAGCTTTGAATAAATTTACAAGTAAATTGTGAAATCATAGATAATGTTACTTATAAGCATGTATTATAAATTAAGGATGTGGAATGGAGAGGAGGAGGAGGAAAATATATATATGAATATTCAGTTAGCATGGATAACTTGCACGTTTCAGACTCAGGGACTAAATTGAATAAAAGTAAAACTTTAAGGGTAAATTTGTAAAAATGTCAAAAAGTGACTAAATTGCATGAAATGAATTGTTTTATTATTTAAATTAGTAAATGGAATGAAATATTAATTTAGATTAAGATTGGGTGAAAATTTGTGAAAAATAGAAAACTTCCAAAATATCCCTGAATTTTGGTATTTCCGCAATTTAGTCAGTAGCTCGAATGAGCTATATTCTGTAATAATTTTAATTGAAGTGAATGCTATTTGGTAATGAAAATTATATATATGTGTGTATTATTATTGGAATTAAATTATTATTGGTAATATGTATAATTATTTGATACATTTAGCTGATTATCGGAAGCTAAATTGAGTTGGAAGCTTGTTGGAGATATATCACAGTATCCATTGGTTCTATCGGTAATTTTGGATGATTTGATTCTGGTTATAATGGCATGTATAAGTTAAATTGGTTAACGTTAGCTCATTAATGTATTGATTTTGATTGGTTATAAATATGAATGCTAGATAAAAATGAAATGTCTGAAAATTAATTAGTAAACTCCGGTAATGCCTCGTACCCTATTTTGGTGTCGAATACGGGTAAGGGGTGTTACATTTAATGGTATCAGAGCTACGGTTTAGTCGGTTCTCGGGCCAAACGTAGTATATGTGATGTCTGGAAATACATGCCATTATATAACCTGTGATAGTGTGATATCTCTCGACTCTGATGAGATTTGTTTTACTTATGAACAGAGATGTTTTCCTAACCGAGCTAATTTTGATAATGTCGAAAGTGATAGTATATGAGTAAAAAGTTGATTATGATGAATCGGAACTCATATAGGTATGAATAAATGTTTTATAAGACATGTCGATGATGAATGTTATGTTATATGTGTTATTAGAAGAAAAACATATTGCTACAAGAAATATTGTGTTGATGACTAAATTGCAAAACATGTAAAAGTGATATATGAAGTACATGAAATGGATTGTTTATTTATTTAAATTACAAGAATTTATTTTTCTGAGCCCAAGGATTGAAATCGTCATTAATTAAAAGCTTAGTGGTAAAATGGTAATCTTGCCTAGAGCATTAATTGAATATATCAAAATATGAAATGAATAAAAGTGATGATCAAATTTGTTTAGAAAGATCCGAATGACTCAAATACGAGACTTGAACGTGGAAAAGAAAAGATGTCAGATTAGTGAAATTGTAAACACGAACAAGTAACGAGGTAAGTTCGTGTAACTTGAATTATATTCTTAAATGCTTGAAATGTTTGTTGTTGATGTGAATATGATTTGAATGTTCATTGTATGAAAATTGATGAAACATTGATATATTTGATAAAAGGGGAAGAAATCCCGGTTGGATGGAAGGAAAATTCGATGGATCTCTGAAAAGGAATTGACGGTAAAAAGGATCTAGCCCGGACGGGTGATCCTATCCTGATATAGCCCTCCCGAAGAATATGTGTGAAAAAGATCTAGCCCGGACGGGTGATCTTGATATAGCCCTCCCGAAGAATATGTGGAAAATGGATTTAGCCCGGACGGGTAATCCGAATTAGGGTCTGAATTTAGCTGGGTGGTAATTGGATCCAAGCTCATTAGAGTAATTGTCGTTGCTGAGGATTTAGCTTGGGTGGTAATCCGACAATACTCTATGAGTTTATTCTGAGGATTTAATTTGGACTAGCAATCCATTGTATGGATGAGGTTCGCAGGAGTGTGCTCTCTTGCAGGGGATTTAGCCTGGACTGGTAATCCCGCTGTAAGAAATGAGGTTCGCGGGAGTGTGCTCTTTGAATTGGAAAATGTGTGCACATGGATATGAATTGACGTATCCGGACTTGTACACTAAAAGTGTACCTCTGAAAATCCATCGAATTTCCACGATATTCAACGGGATAAATATGGAAAAATAATAAGGGTAATAGAAAACATGGAATTGAATTATTATTGGTATTGATCTGAAATAAATATAACCATTGATATTTAAATGATATAACGGGTAAAGTTCTGAAGTGAGATAACATGAATTTAAAATGAACTATTACTGGTATGTACGAAATTCATGAAAATGATGGTACATGAAATATCAAAATAATAAAATGAATGATATATGTTTATGAAGAAATGACAAGAGAATGATATGTATCATGACATGTAAATGTATGATTATCTTTAATATGTTGATACAAGAAAATTATGCATAATGAGTTTATATGTAATGTGTGCAAGTACACTATCTAGTATTCTTGCTTGATGTATTCTTGCTTGATGCTTAGGCAAGTGCCAAGCTATTGGTTGAATGGTATTATGATTAATTATATAATGCATTGAATTGGAAAGTATTTAAGTGAAAATAGGCTAGCACTCACTAAAAAGTGGTAAGGTTTAGATTATACAATTTCTTATGAAATAACTTATCATGTGATCAATTCGAAAAAGACTTCGGAAATGTATTAGCTTGTGATTGTGGTTGAATGAAATGTTTATGACATGTGTGTCACGCATATGGAAGAAGAGTGGAAAGTAAAGAAATGAAAATGAAAAGAAAGAAATTATGAAGAGTTAAAGTTGTTTAAAATCCTATATTGCTAGGGATAAAATGAACAAGTAATGATGTGGATTTATTTACCTTGTGAGTTGATGAATATAGCCACATGAGCATTGTGGTATCAATATTAAATTATTCTTGATAATTATAAATTTCATATTTGAAATGAATGAACATGATTAAAGTTTATACGAGCTTACTAAGCATTTATTGCTTACATACTTGTTAATAGGGGTAAACAAGTGATATTACAAAAACGAATGAAATTGATCGATTGATTTATTGAAGAAATGAGAAAGTTGAAATTGTGAATTAAATGGAGACTGAAAATAAAGGACATGAACCAAAGGTTCACAAGATGATTAAATTCAGTTTGAGGATATACGATATTAATTTTATTAATTGTTATTGTTGAAAATTTGGAGATGAACTATAAATTAATATCTATATACCAATAAATCATTATATGTTTGATATTTCAAGAAAACTGAGAATGTATATTAATTATGAATTTCCTTGTAAATTGAGCAAAAGGAAACATAGGATTATATGAATGACTCAAAAGTAATCTACTAAAGGTCTTCTATTCTTATGGAAAGGAAAATGAAGTTCATGATCAAAAGAAAACAAGGAAATTTCGAGGACGAAATTTATTTTAAGGGGAGAGAAATGTAATACCCCGAAAATCTTTACAGTAAGATATTATCTTTGATATAATAAAATAAGAAAATAAAGCGTCAAAAAGGGGAAATTTTGGAGTTATGTCAACATTGGGTCGTATATTATGACATATTAGTTCAAGAAAGGATTAAATCGTAAAAGTGAGAAAAGTTTTGTTGCCCAAGAGTAAATACTCAAAAATTAAGGGGTTAAAGTGTAAATATGAAAAGTTGAAGGACCAATGGTGTAAATATTTTAAGGGTGGGATTAGGACCAAATTGAAAAAGGTGAATAAGTTTGAGGGACTAAATCACAATTTTACCAAATTAAGTGATGACTTAAGATGGAATTTTAAAAGATCATGAAGGGCAAAATGGTCAATTAGAAGAGAGAGAAATCTAGAAGATAATGATGATGTTGGAGATATTTTAGATTAAATAAATAAATATTAGTTTATTAATATTTTGATTTGATTTTTAAATGATATGTTATTATTTTATTATTTTAATATTTACTATATATATATGTGGAAAGAAAGAGGAGAAGGATAAAACCCACCATCTTTTCCATGCAATTCACGTTAGAAGAGAAGAGAAGAAAGAAAGTTTTACTTTCTTTACAATTTAGTCCTTCCACCAAAAATTCATCATTTTTATCTAGAAATCAAAAGAATTTTCATATCCATCAAGAGAGAAAGATAACAAGGAGACTACGGGGAGCTAGAATATCAAGTTAGATTCAAGAAATAGAAGCTGGAGGAGAGAGAAAATCAAGTTAAAGATTGAAATCAATATGACAAGGTAAGTACATCAAGATTTTAATATATTTTTAAGTTTGATATTATTGAAAAAGCATGGAAATGATGTTAATGTAAAGTTTTTGTATATATGGTCCAATGTTCTTGATATGTTAGTGAAGAGAAAATAAGAGAAAGTGATGAGAAATAGTGTAGAGAAAGAAAATAAGGGTGTTATAAACATGGTAATAAACATCTTGCACTAAAATGGTTTTGGACAGTAATAGAGGATCACTTTGAAAAATCACCATAAATTATGAAAATAGAATTAGAGTATGAATAAAATATGGAATTAAAGCTTATTGAGTCTAGTTTCTCATAAAAGAAACGGTGTAAGTAATGGAATTGTAAATTATGAGATATAATAAATTTTGTGAGATAAGGTCAGAATGAATTCAGGTTCCCCTGTTCTGACTTGGAAAAATCATTAAAATTGTACAAAAATAGTTATTTGTTAAAATTTATATCTTTAAAATCCTTAATGAGTATATTTTCAATAGAAACAAATGGGGACATCATCCAAATTCTGAACAAAGAGATAATTAATTTTTAGTGGAGAAGGGTCGGAATTGTCAGACAGCAGAAAAAGGTAAATTTAAAGAATAAACTGTACTTATTGGCTGAACCAAAAATTCTGAAAATTTTATGGTAAGAATGTATGTGAGTCTAGTTTTAGGTAAAATGAGAATATCCTAATTTGGAGTTCTGTAGCTCAAGATAAAAATAATTTAGTGGCTATGACTCAAATGGACAGCTTTGAATAAATTTACAAGTAAATTGTGAAATCATAGATAATGTTACTTATAAGCATGTATTATAAATTAAGGATGTGGAATGGAGAGGAGGAGGAGGAAAATATATATATGAATATTCAGTTAGCATGGATAACTTGCACGTTTCAGACTCAGACTCAGATTCGGATTGGAGTTGAATGGATGGGGGGAGGGGCTTTTGATTTTCGATGCGGCGCAGAATGGAAGGCTTTAGGGTTGTTTAGGCTTAGTTTTCTTTGTTTAATACATATTATTGAAACAACACCATTTGGGCCTTGCTTCAGTGGCACCAAAACGGTGCCTTATAGAGCTATACCCGATGACCCGATCCAACTGCGGCTAGATCCACGTGTTTGGTGTGGGGAGGGGTAATTTCGCTCCAAGTCCTTCTCATTTTGTGTTGTATTTCAATTCGGTCTTGTGAATTTCTTTAATTTTGAGCAATGCGATTTGTCATTGATTTCATTTGGGTCCATTACGCAATGAAGCGTTTTGGGAGACAGGATATTCCTTATTTTGATCCCCCACGTTATTCGCGCTTTGTAATTTGGTCCCAACCTTTTATTTATTTTAGATTTCCTCCTGAATTACTGTTTTAATGCCAATTAAGTCTTTTGTTTTGTTATTGTCGCTATAAAATTATTTAAGTGCCTTAGTTACTGTTGTTATTATTGGTATTACTATGTTAGTTTACATGTTTATTTATTTCTACATATATACAATATTTTATTTTAGATCTTTATATATATATATATATATATATTCGTTTGAATTTTAAAAAATCACACAATAGCATTTCATGATCCTTTCATATATGTATATATAATTTATATTAAAAGTATTTTATTGTACATATGTATGTAATATAATGTTATTAACTTCAAATCGTAAATTTTATTTTTAGGCACAAATATTTTATTCTTTCTAAACTTGCTATTCTATTTATATATATATATATATATATATATATATATATACATTATTATTGTATATATACTATTGTTTACATTAAATTTTATTTTATCTAGGTCAATATATATATATATATTAATTTTAAGATTTATTCACTTTTATTTATTTTAATTTTTACTTACAATTCTTTCTTTAAAATTCATTTAAACATTTTATTTTTAGTTATATTATAAAATGGCTTCAAATTTTATATTAATTACTTTTTATATTTTTTTGTGTACATTTTAAATCCTAAATTTATTTGCTCTCATTTTTGTTTTAGGAGTTGCATTTCATTTTCCTTTTAGATTAATAATTTTGAATGTTAATGTTAATATTTGCATAATGTATAGTTGAAATTATTGTTATTATGTTTATTCATGTTTACTTATTGATTCATTATCCATTGGAGCGTATTTGCTATTCAAATTTTGCATGATTCATTATTTATTTAATTACTGTGTTTTTTGTTTCGATAAAAGCATTAGAATCACCTTTTTGATAAAATACCGGTATTCACGATTCTCGAGAGAAGTGTGCCTTAACTCACTGGGCTTCAATTTTTTTCCGATGAATTTAGATAGCCGAGTACCTTTTTTGTAATAAGACCATTTGATTTCTAAATAAAGCTTTTAGGGATTTCAAAATGTTGAATCCTAACTTACTGGATATGACATTTTGCTATCTCGAGTTAAGGATTTTAAAATAAAGGCAATATTTGGTGTTTAGGAATGTCGAGAAATTGAATCCTAACTTATGGGATTCTGATTTCTTGATTGACCCAAATAACCAAATATCCTTATTAAAATACAAGAATTTTTAAAAAAATTTAAAAGATATACGTAATTTTGAGGATTTGAAATGTTGCACTCTAACTTACTAAGTGTGACAATTTATTTCTTTGAAATAAGTGAGCCTTATCATCCAATTCATTTTATTTAAGATAAAAGGATCGTATTTTAAAATCTTTTCAAAATTTCGATATTAAGACATTAAACAATCAATTTGATACCAATTTTGGGCGTCATGAGGGTGCTAACCCTTCCTCGTGCGTAACCGACTCCCGAACCTGTTTTCTCAATATTCGCAGACCTAAAATTATTTTCAAGGTGATCCGATCCCACCTCAATAAAAGATCGGTGGCGACTCTCATTTTTATTTTCAAAGTTGATCCCCATTTTTTTCAAATTTAAAAATGGTTTCGATAGGTGCCAATGCCAAATTCTGAGCAGAATTTTAGGTTGAATTGGGCGGCTCTTGGATATGGAGAAAAGAGGCAAGAAGAGGGTCCCGATTACACAATCTTTGTTGGGGATTTAGCTGCAGATGTTTCTGATTACATGTTACAAGAGACTTTTAAAGCTGTTTACCCATCTGTTAAGAGTGCCAAAGTGGTTACTGATAGGACTAGCTGCTAATAAGAAGCCTGTAACTGATCAGCAGTATCAGAAAGGTAGACTCTTGTGGTCTATTTCAAGTTATACTTTATCTTGATTGCCTTATGAAGTTTGTTTGGTTGGGTATAGTTTTTATTTGCAATGATTTATGCGTGAGTGCTTTGACTTGACAAGTTGACTGCTAGTTGGTTATTGTGTTTTTGTTTATTGGTTTTAATTTTCTGAGGTGGATCTGTTACAGTCTTCTTAAAATTCAAGTTCTTTCAGTTATGGCGGAATTTATACAAAGTCGTTTCCTTCCAGTTTGCCTAGGTAAACTTGGACGCTTTTAATTATATTAAAAGTTAAAACATGCAAAAACTTACATAAAACTCATGTTTTCTTAAAGCAGGACATCAAGAGACTCTTATTTTGGGGGGCCTGGAACTGATATCAGCTGAAATGATTCCACTTTAATCCGTGGCCTCATTTTAGGTCAGTTACTTTGTTATGTCAAAAGCTTTCTTTTCTCGTGGCAATATTTTCTGATAAGTAAATTTGCGTGAGAGAAACTGAACCGCAAAATAGAGTATATATGTCCACATTTTGTTCATGGTTCACAACTTGCTTAGTATTTCAGTTTGTGGGACAATCTTTGTTACTCCCGTAGAAAAGTTTGGGTGTTTAATGATTTTACAGATGCTACGTATAATAAAGATTTTATAGCCTTCTTGACGGGGTACAGATGTTTATACCTTCACTTTCACTGTTCTAATCTTGGAGACAGAATGCATTTTTCTCTTTTTTTTCTCTCTTGATTTTTGCTTTTATTAGCTGCTGAAGTGAGCCATCTTTTGGAATCTGTGGTTGTCTTAGGTACTGGTCCTTTTGAAATTTAGTACAGTGCTTTATTTTGTTACAGCTGAGGTTGTGGCAGGATCAACACTGTCCTGCTTTAAGAAATAGCCAGCTCGATCCCCACTGTCCCCACTCTTCTAAGTGAAAGCTTCCACTCTTTTATTCTTTCTTCTTTTTTTAAAAATAAATAAATAAATGTATATGCTATTCACTCGATGTAGTCTACAACTTGAAAATTATTTTGGCTTGATCAGGTAATTTCCTTGAAATGTAGTCTACAACTTGAACCTACAGAGTTGTAAACTGCCAGGCCGATCTTTTTCTTTATTAAAAAAAAAATCTTATCTTACTGTAGAAAGTGAATGCGAAAGTATCGCATGTAAGCATTATTGTCCACTCTTATGAAACAGTTCCCTACAATAAATAATATATTAGAAGATAAGCCGTGTGCGATTTTTCTTTTATTAAAAAAAGGGAATTGAGATGTTAGCTCATTTTATCAAAGAAATAGAAATCTGATGATAGGATATCTCATAAAGACTTAATGCTATCTTCTGAACCTAATGTTGCTATACTCTATAGATGTCATTTTGTGACCTTACATAGGGGCCACTTTTCTTGCAACATGATTACTCGTATAGCACATCAATCATGTATAATGTCATTTCATTTTCATTTTCATTTTCGATTATCTTTGCAAATATTTTTTTTTGCTAACTGAAAATTTGTTAGACTTCCATCCTCTTATTTTATAAAAATTGAAAATTTAGTCTGATTTTTGGTGAATATATGAACTTGAATTGTTAATTTGTGCTAATTTGTTGCATTTAAAATGTTATAAAATGTTAATTTGTGCTAATTTATTGAATATATGACGTCATATGATTACCTAATCAAGAATTTCATGCCATAAATCAAGAATATTTCAATTAAACATAGAACCTATATCATCAATAAAACCTTAAAAGCTAGAATCCACAATTATTCAAAATAAAAATTTCCATGATCGGATTAGATGCTATTGAAGACAACTATAAAAAATTTTAATATATAACATAATAAATCAAGATCTATCATGTAAGATTATCCAGAAAAAATCAAATGCGAAGTGTATCTCGAATCGGTTGATATGTTGAAATCCTTCAAATTAACACAAGTATTTTCAAGAATGTGACTTTCTCTTTTCTAAAAATGAGATATAAAAATTGTTACATATGTATAATTTAAAAACTTTAACCCTAATATACAACTTCGACACATTAACCTTAATTTCTAATTATCCCATCATTAATTTAATTACTATGTCACTTTATTTAATATCTGAAATCCAATAAACGTAATTTAATATAATTTAATATTTTATAATAATAAATAATTATTGTTATTAGATACACGTTATTTCCTTTTTCCATTCTTGGAAAATGTTAAGCATATTCAATGCACACGCATGCTAATAATTTGTCATTAAACCAAGCAGGATTCACGATTAAAACCAAACTTTTGTATGGTTAGAAAACTTGTCCATGGCTAAGTATAGCTTTAAGTTTCATATAAGATGGCTGGCTTCAACTTGGTCGACGAAGACAAAGGAATTGCACAGGCGAGTGAGCGACAACTTCTACATTTCGTACTCCTAACCATCATAACAATAGATTTCAATAGATTTGAATATAAACTATTGTATCTCTTTCTTTAAAAAAAAAAACGTTTATTACGACATGGAATTTTTTTATTTGGTTAAAATAAAAATCCTTCCAATTGGAAAAAATGAAAGAGATAAAAAAAGAAAAAGAATAAATAAAATATATTTGTGCATTTCTAACCTTTTAGAAAATTATTATTTACACATATTAATAACATATTTATATATATATTAAGTGTTAATGTGTCACATTACGTATATCTTATGTTGATGTGATAATATTTAAATAAATTTAAAATACCTTAAAAATAAATAAATATTTTTACGATTATTTAAATAACCACATCCAAGATTCATCCTAGGTGTGATTTTTTTAAATAATTATAAATATAAAAATATAGAAAAAATTAATTTTTTAAATTTTGTTTAGATATTTGTGAGGCATTTTGCCACATCAACATGATGTCCACATGGCACACCATGTCTCCTTGTTTGGTTACTCTGTCAATCATGTCATCAGTAAACGACAAAAATAGAAGGAATTTTTTAATAGAAAAGCCAATTTTCTCTTTAATTTAATGTATAAGGATTGATTTGTCTATTTTCTGAGTAAATGGGATAAAATGTAGTCGCCGCCTAATATAGGAGTCTCCATGATACTTTTATCTAATCCTACTCATCTTTTAATTCTAGTCACATACATAAAAGTTTTTTTTAAAAAAGTCAAATCATCACTTAATAGCACAAATGGATAGAACACTTAATAGAAGGACCAATTTGTATTTTCCTAGTATATGGGGGCTAGTTTTCTATTTTTTTAAGTAAATTACAATTTTGCACTAATTGTGTTTTAGATATTCCTCTAATTGTTATTATATTGTTGTCATAATTTTTTTTAATCATAATTGTTTGAATTGGATTGAATTGGTCGATCAGATTGGTTGGATGAGTATCGATTTAGAGAGGGGCATCAGATTAATTGACCTATGAACCAATAAGGACCAATTGAACCAGACTAACAAAACTCTAGTTGAACCAATTTTTTAACTTTTTAAGATATATATATTTTTTATGATTTTTAATAATTTATTTAATTAAACCATTAAATTAATAAACTAAAGACTTGACCAATTTAATCATCAATTCGGTTCTAATTTTTATTTTATTTATATTTTAACTATTTTAAAGTTAATTTTTATATTTAATATTTTAGACCATTTCATTTCATTTCGTTTTTTAATAATTACTTTAATTAATATTCTCGAAACTTTGTTTTATTAATCTGAAAGCTGTAAGGATAAAAAAAATACTTTCCATTAATCTCTAACACTAATTTTATTTATTTATTTTTATTTTAATAAAATGCTACATCTTCATTTTTATATGACTCAATCGAAAATAACATTACATATACAATATTTAATATCAAAATAAAAATCATATATATTATTTCCATGCATTAAGATAAAATAAAATGATGTCCTCTCGAGCAAACTTATCTTTCTTACCTTAACTTTTCCAAAATCTCTAACTTTTCTTCATTTTCTTTGTCCTCCAAAATTGACTATTCATTAGCTTTGCAAGATGATAAGCTCAATATGGAGTTATCCTCTTAATTTTGCTAACAATCTATGAATAAATTTTTGAGTTTAAGTTTGGGAAAGGGTTGAAAATAGAGGAGGGACTAAAATGAAAGAAATACAAAATTTGATAAGGTTAGGGAGAAAGAGACGTGTGTTGGAAAATATGCACATCACATATATAATAAGAGTAATTATATGTTATTATTTACTATCATAAAAGATTAGCCTAAGTTAAAAGTGATCTAGTTTGGTTAAGTTTTATTGGGCTTTAGTTATTAATAAAGTATGAGTCAAATATGTATAGATACTCTAGTAACTAATTTCTAATTGATGATGGGTTGATTAGAAACTAAGGTTAATGTGCAAAATTATATATTAGGGTTATGGTCCCCAAGTTACATATAATGTAACTTTTCTAATATCTCATTTTTAGAAAAGAGAGAGCCACCTTCTTAAAATTACTCATGTGCTAATTTGAAAAATCAAAACCATAAGATCAAAATATTTCAAGAAATTCATGAATTTAGGTACGCTTCCACATCTAGTTTTGTTCTTAATTTATTATTGATGGTTTGACATGAAAAATCATGATTTACAATTTTAAGTTTATATTAGATCTTGTTTTTACGACTCTAACAAGTGGTATCAGAGTCTCGCCATGTCGAATCATTGAGAACGAATTGATTCTCTATTGTTTTTGTATTGATTATATGTTTTTGTGATTCATGCGTTTATTAATTGACCGAATGTTGAACAACTCCTTATTCAAGATGAGGTAATTATTCTAGAAGAACAAAGTCAACAACCTCAAGAACGAAGGTCATTAAGAAGGTCAAATACAGAAAGGGTTATAATGGCTTCAGTGGAATATTTAACCTTAAATTGCATCAGATTAATGTTAAGTTAGTGATTTTTCAGTGGTAACATTAATCATACATTTATATGGTGCAACTAGAAAGCTTTGTGTCTAATGATGCAAAGTTAATGATTTGTAAATTAAAGAACTCCGTCTATATGCTTAAGCAGACTTTTCGTCAATAGTATTACAAATTTTACCAAATGATTATCTGTAATATCCCGAAAATTTCTACAGTAAGAAAGTAAGATAATATTTCTGATATTGTAAAATAAGGAAATAAAGTGATAAAAAGGGTAATTTTGAGTTATGTCAACATTGGGAAGTATATTATGACATATTAATTCAAGAAATGATTAAATTGCAAAAGTGAGAAAAGTTTTGTTGTCCAAGAGTAAATACTCAAAATTTGAGAGGTTAAAATGCAAATATGAAAAAGTTGAAGGACCAATGGTTTAAATATTTTAAGGGTGGAATGATCTAGAAACTAAGGAAAATGGATGGATTAGGACCAAATTGAAAAAGGTGAAGAATTTTGAGGGACTAAATCACAATTTTACCAAATTAAGTGATGACTCAAGAATGGAATTTTAAAATATCATGAAGGGTAAAATGGTCAATTAGAAGAGAGATAAATCTAGAAGATAATGATGATGTTGGAGATATTTTAGATTAATTAAATAAATATTAGTTTATTAGTATTTTAATTTGATTTTTAAATAATATTTTATTATTTTATTTAGTATATATATAAGAAAAGGAAGATGAAGAATCATCATCAACCTCCTATGCATTCCAACGTATGGGGAGAAAAGAAAGAAGGAAACTTTCTTTTCTTTACAATTTGGTTCTTCCACCAAAAATTCACCATTTTCACCTAGAAATCAAAAGAATTTCCATATCCATCAAGAGAGAAAGATAACAAGGAGACTATGGGGAGCTAGAATATCAAGTTAGATTCAAGAAATAGAAGCTGGAGGAGAGAGAAAATCAAGTTAAAGATTGAAATCAATAGGGCAATGTAAGAACATTAAGATTTCAATATATTTTTGAGTTTGATATTATTGAAAAAGCATGAAATTGATGTTAATGTAGGGTTTAATTATATAAGGTTCTATGTTCTTGATATGTTAGTGAAGGGAAATAAGAGGAAGTGATGAGAAATATTGTAGAGAAAGGAAAGGAGGGTGTTATAAATTTGATTATCAATATATTGCACTAAAATAGTTTTGGACAACAGCAGTAGACTAACTTTCAAAAATCACTATAAATTGTGAAAATCGAATTAGAGGATAAAAAAATATTGAATTAAATTTTGCTGAGTCTAGTTTCTCATAGAAGAAATGATGCAATCAATGAAATTGTAAATCATGAGATATAATAAATTTTGTGAGACAATGTCAGAATGAATTCTGGTTCCACTGTTCTGACTTTAGAAAATAATAAAAATTTAATAAAAATAATTAGAGGCTTAAATTTATATGTTTAAAATCCCGAATGAGTCTATTTTCAATAGAAATAAATGGAAACATCATCCAAATTCTGTACAAAGAGATAATTAATTTTTAGTGAAGAAGGGTCAAAACTGTCACACAGCAGAACAGGGGTGAATTTAAAGAATAAACTGTACTTATTGGCTAAACCAAAAATTCTGAAAATTTTATGGTAAAAAGATAAGTGAGTCTAGTTTCAAAGAAAATTATCAGATCGTAATTTTTAGTTTTTTAGCTCAAGATAAAAATGATTTAATGACTATGACACGGATGGACAGCTTTGAATAAATTTATAAGTAAATAGTGAAATCATAGATAATGTTACTTATAAGCATGTTATATAAGTTAAGGATGTGGAATGGAGAGGAGGAGGAGGACAATAAATATATAAATATTCTGTTAGTATGGATTTGCATTAAAAATGGTTAATTTGCATGATTTGGGCTCAAGGACTAAATTGGATAAAAAGTAAAACTTTAGGGCAATTTTGTAAAATGTCAAAAATTGATCAAATTGCATGAAATGAGTTGTTTTATTATTTTAATTAATAAATTGAATGAAATATTAATTTAGATCAAGATCGGGTAGAAAATCGAGGGAAATAGAAAATTTCTGAAATGCCCTTATATCTTGGTATTTCTGCAAATTCGCCTGGTAAGTTCGTATGAACTATATTCTATACAATTTTGATTAAAGTGAATGTTATTTGGTGATGAATAATATATATGTATATGTGTTAGTATTGAACTGAATTTAGTAAATCGAATTGAATAAGAAATATGTGTTTAGTAAAATGAAAATTTATGATTGGGTATTGAAATTAGACGATCTTGAACTAAATTATGGAATACTAAATATTGTTTTGTGTCTTGCATTGAACTGTGAAATTACTGAAGTAATGAATTGTTGCATTACTGTGAAACTGATCAAAATAAGGAATTATAATTGATACTGAACTAAAATGGAAATTGTATTGAAAGGTGAATTAAATACTAGTCGGGCTGAGTCAGATATAGTTGGCATACCATAAGATTGGAACAGTATGGGAATTTATCGGCTATGCCGATTAGGCACTTTATGTGTCGTATTTTAGGAACTTTATGTGTCGTATTTCAGGCACTTTATGTGTCGTATTTCAAGCACTTTATGTGTCGTATATCAGAAACTTTATGTGTCATATTTCAGGCACCTCGTGTGTCGTATCAGACACTTATGTGTCCTATACTGATCAGGTACTATGTACCGTTTTAGGCATAATGTGTCGTACTGGTGTGTTTGGTTGGAATCCACGTATCCGCCAAAGCCTGAGTCTATTAATAAGGGTAATTAAATGAGAAGTTAAATCAAACGAAATGAAACAATTGAGCTATTGAAAGGAAACATGATTGTAGAATATAATTTGAAAATGTGAATTGAATATGAAAATGTGAATAGAAAGCATGAACTAATTGTTCATGAGATAAATAAAGGCTCAATGTAATAGTAAATGATGTTAACAAATGAAAGCCAAATTGAATTATAAATATTGAGAAATGAATTATTATTGGAAATATATTATCGAATTTAATTCTCAATTTGGTTTGAACGTGGGATTGAGTACAATCGTTCTGTGGCAGAGGATAAATTGACAGATAAGACTATAACTGGGTTATGGCACTATGAACGCAAGACCATGGTTGGACCATGGCAGTGTTTATATGTGCAAGACCATAGTTGGACTATGGCACCAAAGAACAATGTACTCATATCCGTAAGTTATTCTTTGATACAGAAAGAAACGGTAAAAGACTTATATGGTTGAATTGAAAGGTTTATAGATTATTATTGGTATTGATCTGAAATAAATGTAACCATTGATATTTAAATGATATAACAGGTAAAGTTCTGAAGTGAGATAACATGAGTTTGAAATGACCTATCATGTGATCAATTCGGAAAAAGGCAGTTAAATGCACTAGCTTATGACTGTGATTGAATGATATGTTTATGACTTGTGTGTCACGCATATGGAATAAGTGTGGAAAGTAAAGAAATGCAAATGAAAATAAAGAAATTATGAAGAGTTAAAGTTATATAAAGTTCTACTAAGCTTGGGATAATATGTAATTGATACTGTGAATTTACTCACTTTGTGAGTTGATGAATATAGCTTCATGAGTACTATGGTATTAATATTGGATTATTCTTGATATGTATAGATTTCATATTTTAAAAGAACTAATATGATTAAAGACTACACGAACTTACTAAGCATTCATTGCTTACGTATTTGTTTTTATTTATTTATTTACCCTACAGATTATCAGAAGCTCGAGTTGGGTTGGAAGCTAGTCAGAGATATATCACACTATCCATTGGTTCTATCGGTAATTTTGGATGATTTGATTCTGGTTATAATGGCATGTATAAGTTAATTTTGGCCAATGTTGGCTCATTAATGTTTTAATTTTGATTGGTTTCAAATATGAATGCTAGATGAAATGAAACGTCTGAAAATCAATCTATAAATTTTGGTAATGCTCCGTAACCCTGTTCTGGCGACGGATTCGGGTTAGGGGTGTTACATTATCTCATTTGTTTTAGAGATGAATTTGGTCGATAATTGTATATACTACAAGTTCAGTGGGAGTAAGGTTCTATATTTGGTTTTTTATGTTAATGGCATACTGCTTGTCAATAATAAGTTAAGTCTCGACCAATACCCCAAGAATGATTTTGAGATTAAGGAAATGGATAAGATTCCCTACATCTTAAAAGTGGGGAGTCTAATGTATGCCCAAGAATGTACACGTCCGGACATTGCGTACATTGTTGGGATGTTAAGCAAATATTTAAGCAACCTTAGTATGGACCATTGGATAGCAGCCAAAAGGGTTATGAGGTATCTTCAGAGAACAAAAGATTACATGCTCACATATCAAAGGTCTGATAAGTTAAAGATCATTAGGTATATTGACTCTAATTTTGATGGAATATTGAAGCAAAATTGTCACTAGGGTACAAATTGTGACAATAATTGGTAGTACTTTATTCCAATAACAATAGGAGCACATCAAAGTCAAAGCACATAGACATTAAGTTCCTGGTTGTTAAAGTAAAAGTTTAGAGTGGTTAGTTGTCTATAAAACATATTGGGAAAAACTCCATGATTGCAGACCCGCTTACTAAGGGACTACACCCAAGGTTTTTCAGGAGCATATTGCTTATATGGGTGTAATTTCATTTAAGGATATTTGGTTTTAGTGAGAGTTTGTACTTTTAAATGCTTTTATGTTATAGACCCATTTCCAGTTATTTTAGTTTATGGATATTAAGTTTATTTTCTGCAAAAATAAAGTTTATTTGGTTTATTCACACTTTGGTTTTGGTAGAGATTGACCTCACTAAGGTTAAAGAGGACCAATTGGAAATAGGCATATTTGGATCATATTGCATGTAATTTCCATGCTACACATCCATACTTGATCTATATTATTTGGTTGTGTTAATATATGTGAGTAGGGATGAATTTAGTTATGATATATGTAACGAAAGTCGCATTGGTTTTATGTTAACATAATTAATGGACGAGATTGTTCAAAATACCTTTTGGATATGATAGTAAGGTTTTGAGCTTATAAGGTTATATAATGACATGTAATTATAGAGTAATTAGTATATATATATGTGGTCCAAGTAGGAGATTATTGGAAAATATGGGCATCACATATAAAATGAGAGTAATTACATGTTATTATTTACTATCATAAAAGTTTAGCCCAAATTAAAAGTGATCTAATTTGGTTAAGTTTTATTGGAATTTAGTTATTAATAAAGTATGAGCCAAATATGTGTAAATACTCTAGTAACTAATTTACGATTGATGCTTGGTGATTAGACATTAGGGTTAATGTGCAAAAGTTATATATTAGGGTTATGGTCCCCAAATTATGTATAATGTAACTTTTCTAATATCCCATTTTAGAAAAGATGATGATGATGACAAAGTGTTGACTTTGGCTTTTTTTTGAGATAAATCATAAAATTATACATGAACTTTGATTTTGTGCAATTTTATATATGAAATTTTGATTTAATCTAATTCTTGTAAATTATTAACATAATTATTGGTATAACATCATTTTATATTTATCTATTGCATACATAAATAATTATATTTATCCGATATAAAATAATTTGATGTATTTATTTCTTTAAATGTGCATGGTTAAATCAAAATTAAAGTTTTAAGTATACATTTGAACCACGATTAAAATTTTGTATGTATAATTGCACCAAATTAAAATTCATATATATAGTTATACATTAAATCAAAATTCATGTATAATGTAGGGGATGGGATGATTAGGACACTCTCAGATGTCAGGTATGTACCTGATTTACGAAAGAATCTCATCTCCTTGAGTATTTCAGACTCGAAAGGTTGCAGAATCAACATCGAGTCGAGCAACATTAAGGTGTCTCATGGAGCTCTCATTTTGTTAAAAGGTAAAAAGACCGATAGTTTTTATATTCTGGAAGGTTCTGCAGTTACCGGTGAAACTGAACCTCCCTCATCTGTTACGGAGTCAAAGTCAACTCGTTTGGAATGGAGGCAATTTGGTCATAAGAGGGAAAAGGTATGATTGTTTCTTTGAAGGAAGGTTCTAGGTTTTGAAAAGTTAGGGCATTGTGTTCGTGAAAATCAAACCCGGGTTAGTTTTGATTTAGCAGTGCGCAAGTCGAATGCTAGAAGTCTTCTAGTTTCTAAGCACAAATTCGACTCAGTTAATTATCTACATTTTTCAAGATAGACCCGTGGCGGGCTTTGACAAAGATGACGTTGTGAGAATTCGTGTCAATGTGAAGATTGTTAGAGTTGTGTGATCCAATTTTCTGTTAAATAAAATAAGAGATTACTTGCAAGTCAAGTTGAACAAAATATATTTTCCTTCTAGAAGATTTAATATTTATTAGTATAATATATTTAGCATATATTAGATTTAGGTTTCTTTTTAACCTATAAATAGATGTGGTCAAAACTCCTTTTGTATCATTCAAATTCGACATTAGTGAATTTTCTTCTCCTTTACCTGTGATTTTTCCCCGAAAAGGTTTTCACGTAAAATTTATTTGTTTTATAGTTTTTTTCTTTGCGATATTTTTACATTGCTATTATTGACATTAAGTTTTTAACATATAATTTTGTGATTTATCCCTTTTTTTCAACACCTTTCCAATATTCATCGATTCACTTTTTTAATTAATAAAATTCCAATAATCTCCATGTCACATGTACAATGCTTATCTACTTCCAACATCATCCACTCCTTTTTGTACTTAAATGAAGAAATTACACTCCAAGACCTTGCTTTTTTTTCATTTATTTAATCTAGTCATTTTTTATTTTTTATTTTTACACTACGACCCAACACTTTTCACACTTTTACAATTTATTTCATTCCTTAAATCAATTTTCTTAAATTCAAAAGTCTTTTAATTTCTTATAATACTCCTATTACCTTGTCCGCTAATATTAATAATTCTATTTTATCTATTCCAGAAATTTTGAACACATGTTAACCCGAATCAACATTATTCACATCTCGAGGGATGTCATGGTGTTACATGTAACATGTCCATCTTTTAAATGTATTAAATATAATTTTTAAATATTTTATACTTACATTAATTACTATTTTAATACTTTTATTATTAAATATTTTTTATATTTGAATTATATTTTGATAATAATTACTTACATAAATTATATTAAATAAAAAATTTATTAAATAACAAAAATTAAATGCATCTTGCACTTGAACTTCTAGATTTTTTAACTTGTGAAGTTTTGTTGAATGGTTTAGAGGTGACCCTTTTATAGCATCATTCATTCAAATAAAAGAATGTTCATTCGAATATAAACTCTTCATTTGAGTGATCCACAAATATCTAAACTACTTTATTTATTATTTACTTCATATTAATTTAATTAAGGGTAAATTACACCAATAGTCATTCAACTTTGGTGTAGCTGACAAAACAGTCACTCAAGTTTTAATTCATTCACTCAACTTTTGAAAAATAACAAAATAGTCATTTTAACCATTTTCCGTTACAGACGTAACGGAAAAGTGACATGGCATCCTATTGTGTAAATAGCCTCAATTTAAAACCCTAGCTGGGCTGAGGAGGAGGAGGAGGAAAAAGAAGAGGATGAGGAGGAGGACGAAGAAGAAAAAGAAGAAGAAAAAATTTCCAAAGCTCTACTCATCACCAATGGTGTATCACCATTACCTTCAAGGCTCCTTAAACCCACTTTCAAATCACAGAATCCATCAATCCAAAATCTCATTCAGGTTTCTCAAATTTTGATTTCTTCTATAGAGGAGAAGAAAGCTGTAACACCCCCTAACCCCAAACCATCGCCGGAACAAGGCTATGAGGCATTATAGAATATATCGGTCAATTTAAGAGCAATTCATAAGTAAATAACAAACATAGCATACTTTAATCATTAAGTCCCTTTATTGGACTCTCAAGGCCCAAATTTCATTTCAAAAGTGGACTGGGTTATTATCATTTCATACTTGTATCAAATATGTCTTTTTAGTTCCATTTATATATTTATAACCAATTTAAACATCATTCTACAACCATAATCACAAAACTCTTATACTTAACCTATACATCACCTAGGTACATGCCACATTATCAAAACAAATATACATCACTAAAATTTCTCTGAGGTCGGGATTACTCTGGATGCTGGACCGAACACTGGCTTTCTACTAACTTGCGCACGGAAACAACCGTACGCTGAGTATGGGTATACTCAGTGGTATTACCATAATTCAAATTTATAACATTATACAAATAAATATGCATATCCAATTTATGCTAATAATCTTTCAATAAACATTTAATACATTAAATCAACTTGTTTCAACAACAACAATAATAATAACTATCTTTCAATTCGATGGGTTCATTTATAATCAATTTACACTTATAATAGCTTTAACACTCAATTTATACATTAAATCCATAAATAAATTTCAATAACTTGTATTCAATTAAATTCACATATTATTTCACTATTTCAAATCATTTTATTTTCACTTCTCATTTTTTCAACAATAGTTATTTCAATTTGCTTTTCTTCACTTAGAATTTTACATCATCTCATACTACCAAAACATTTCATAAACTATATCATTATCTATTTCTTGAACCCATGGTACATACATTTCATTTCTACATCTCAATTTAATATCTCATTTCAATTCATTTTCAAGATCATTCAATAAAATTTATATTATCAAAATTATTCATTTACCCCTATTAACTTAACTCGGACTTTGACGGATACACGGATCCAACCAAACACACCAAGATCAAAGACATTGTGCCTAAAGCGGTATATAGTACCGATCGAATCGAAGAAGTAGCAGATAACAATAACGATATTCTACACACAAAGTGCTGAATCATGTGATATGATAATAGTATTTGACACACAAAGTGTTGAATCGGTAATAGTAATAGCAGTCAGCATATAAATGCCTGATCAGTAAGCCGGCAAAAACCCCGTACTCTTCCATATCCTATGGCATGCCAACTATATCCGACTAGCCCGACTAGTTAATAGGGTATTTAATTCACTTTTCAGTACAATTTCCATCTTAGTTCAGTAGCAATTATAATTCCTTATTTCAATCAGTTTCACAGTATTGTAGTAATTCATTACTTCAACAATTTCATAGTTCAATGCAGTACACATAACAATATTCAGTAATTTCACAATTCAATTCAGTACTCAAATACAATATTCAATATTCCATAATTCAGTTCAGTGTCAGTCTCACATATCAATTTCCACTTTCTCAATTAAACTCCAATAAAATCCATATCCATCACCAATTTCAATATTCCAGTTCAATGCCACAATAGTTCAATAATTCAATTCAAACCATTTCAATTTCTATTCAATAATCACATTTCAATTTCACTCAATTCAGAATTTCTCATGTTCACAATTCAAATCAATTTTTCAATCCAATATGCATTTCAATACCACATTAATTCTTTTAATTTATATCATATCACTAGTAATTTCCATTCAATTCACATACAATTCAATATCATTTAATTCAATATCGATATTCACCTTATTTTTATTTACTAAACATATTATTCAAAATTCAACAATCGCTATTAATAAATTCAATACCAATACGTATTTATCATTCAATTCAATCATGATACTTACCTCAATTTGCTTATCATGTATATTAATTTAAATTTTAACAATTAATAATTAAATTCGAATTATGGTAATACAAACCAAAATTTCTCTCGAGTCACTTCTTGTCCACCTTTTCCTTTCCTTGCTCGGACAATGACTCTTGCACGACATTAGCTACGTAATTAAACAATTAAAAATCATTAATACACAATTTCATCAAAATATTTTCATTTATACATAAACTTTACCTAAATTCTAATCTAATCCCTTATCAATACTAATTTTATTTTCCCAATCTAACTCCTTATTCTCTCTTTAATTCATACTATAAACTCATTTTAATTATTCAATTTTACCATAAATCCCTAATTTTGAGATTCTTTCAATTTAGTCCCTACTATTCAAAATTTACACTTTATTTTACAATTTAATCCTTTACTAGCTTCTAACTTGAAATTAAATCAATTTAAACCCTAATTCATCATCTTTTCCAACATGAACCATGTCTAAAAATATATAATATCTTACAATATTTCAACATAAATCCAATAATACTTTGTTCTAGGATTCCAAAAACATCAAAACTAAGAGAAAAGGGATTAAATTGACTTACCAAATTAACTTTCAACCTTGAAACCCCAAATTTCCCCTTTTCTTTTTCTTTCTTTCTTTCTCACCTGTTTCTTCTCTGTTTCGTCCATGCTTAAAGTTCTGTTTCTTTCTTTCCTTTATTTCATTTGCTTTATATATATAATAATATAATATTATAATAATATAATATAACAACATACTTATTAATTAAATAAACATAATATATAATATATATGTTAAATTAAAAATATCTTAGATATTTGTTTTGTTATGCCGCCTCAATTTAGGCTGATGGCATTATTACCTATTTGGTCCTTTTAACTTTCTTTAATCTATAATTAAACTTTTATCTCTATTGCAATTTAATTCTTTTTCATAATTACTCCTAATTAAGTCAAATTCACCTAACCAAAACCTAATTGATCACACAATTAACTTCGTAAATATTTATTAAAAATATTTATGAAACCCGTTTCACTAAAATGAAGGCCCGTTAATTCAATTTCCAATGCCTGCACTTTTTAGGTCATTACCAAAGCCCCATAGAGGAGAAGTGGTAGCCAAAATTTCATCTATATTTAACAATGGAGATGGTAGATGGGGGCATTTTAATTGCTCAAAATTTTGACATGTTTTTTGTTCTCAAATAGATGGGTAAATTTTTGACATGTTTTTTGTTTTCTCAAATTTTGCAGCAATGGCTTTGCTTTCGGATTCTTCCAAACAATCCCTTCTCCCAACCTTCATTTACTCTTCCTCTAAATCTTTCTCATTTGATTGATTCCGCGATGCCAACACCTCTACCTTCATTGCTTCGCACAAATCTCTTAATGCCAATAACCCGTTCAATCTTGAGTTCCCTTTCAGCAAGTCCAACCCAGTTGAATTTCTCGTCACTTCCCATTCCTTAATTCTTCTTTTCTTTGGCAGGAACCATTTTTTCTTCAAGGCTTGAACAAGGTGAGCTCTTCTTAGGTGCTTCCCAAACATCTTTAAATCTAGGTTGTTGATTGTTGAATGGGTGATTGAATAATTGAGATAAGGTGGTGGTGGTTTGGAGGTCAACGATGGTAATGCCAAAGATGGTTGTGGCAGAGGCATTGACAACAAGATTCTTGGGATGGAGAAGAAGAAGAAGTATATGGAGAATAAGAAGAAGTATAAACATATTGGGCCATTTATGTAAAAAGTAAAAATGTTGGGCCATTTATTAAAAACAAAAAAGGACGAAAAAATAGTCACTAACTTTTCCTTTTCCAACGTGACAAGTTAACTTGCCACGCCAACTAGTTAACTGGTCACGTCACCTGTACCATTAGGTTTGTAATAGAAAACTTTAATGAGTGACAAATTTGTCACTTTTTGATAACATTAGTGATAGTTTTGCTATTTTTCAAAACTTGAGTGACTGAATTGAGACCTGAGTTACTGTTTTGTTAGTTACCCCAAAGTTGAGTGACTATTGTTGTAATTTACCCTTTAATTAATTAAAGATTAAATACTATTTAATATTATCACTTAATGAATTTAATTTAATTAGTGATAATATAATTTTTTTATTATTTATCTCTTAATTAATTAGTGAAAAAAATTATAACATAGTATATGGTGTCATATTTTAATCCATGATAATTTCAGCAAAACATTTATACTTTATGATTGGCCTGAAAAGTTTTTCACTATACAAGTACTGCTAGAGTTGTGTGACCCAGATCCTGTTTGATCCGGCCTGAAAAGTTCAAGGTGCAACTTACTTGTTAAAGAAATAAAATGGAGAGGCAAAATAGGGGATCTGTGGGGAGCTATACTTATTTTATTAGACATTGATTATAATAGGGTTACTTAACCCTTAAAATGTGTGTAGTTGAAAACCTCTTGTATTGTTGTTTTTCAACCTTAATGAATTTCTCCTCCTTTGCCAATGATTTTTCTCGAAAAGAGTTTTCCACGTACAATCTACGTGTTCTTATTTTTCTTTCTTATTATTTTGCAATCATTCCTACTATCATTATTGACGTATAATATAACAAAAAATCTAAATCAACCAAAATAAAATCAAACCCTATAAATACATTATTTAAATCTAAATGGCTATATATTCTTTTAGAAAATTCAAAGCAAAAAACCTAGCACAAGGAGAGAAAACAAAAACAAAACAGCTTATTTTTCCCTCAATCAACCCAAATAAAATCCAACCCTCTAAATACATAATTTAAATTTAAAACAATTATATATTCTTTTAAAAATTCAAAGTAAAAAACGAAGGAGAAAAAGAAGTATTATTATTTTAGTATAATTACAAGTATCCTTTTCCGTTTTATGATTTGAATCTAGTCATATTTGGGTCAAGATTATATTCAGGTAAAATTCTTCCTACAATGTCGATTTCAATATTTGAGCTTAATCCAAATGGCCGAACAATAATTCATTTTCACTTTTTTCAATCCCTTATTGGTATTTTTATTTTATTTTATTTTAATTTGTGTAACATGTAATAGAATGAATGTTGAACAATCCTTGCTAAGCTAAATATTTTTTTTAATCATTTGTTACCATTTTTAAGCTAAATACGTAATACGAAGCTTAATTTCTACAATACATTGCATCTTTCATGATTTATACTACAGACGCAAAGTTGGTTGAAACTTATTCTCCCTCGCTACTCTTGGCCATGAAGAGATGTAACACCCTAAACACGGCCTAGACGTTATGGTCGAATCTGATGATGTCACAAGGTAGTGCTTTTCGAAAAAAAATATCGTCGCTAAATTCCCTTTTCTATTTAACCATTTTTTCATTACCTTATGTTAATTTCAAATCGTGTCGATCGTTTCCAAAATATTATTCATTTACAAATTGTTATTCAATTTCAAAACATTTTTTTATTGCGGAATCTTTTAAACAGTTTGCGTATTCGTGGTATTTTTTATAAAACATTAATTTCATTTGAAAACCCGAGTTTTACCTAATACTAGCAGGTTTAAATCATAAAACTGTATAAAATCCAAATTTTAAATCAAAATTCATAAAGGTCATAATTACAGCAAAATACTCCCAAATAAAAGTAAAATCATAAATAGGTAGTAAACAATGTAAAAGAAGTCGTGTGGCCACCACTGAGTCCTCCGCTGCACCTATCCGCCTATATCTGGGGATTACCTGTACAGATTAAACAGAAGGGGTGAGTTTACGTAAACCCAGTGTGTAATCCCCATACAAATGAACAAACAGTAAACAAATAATCATAGTCTGGGCTTAAGCCCTTTTCAGTATTTGTATCAGTCCAGTGTAGGCCTTAGCCCATCTTAGTACAAAAACAGTCATGCAGTAGGGCTTTAGCTCATCACAATATCAGAAGCAGTAACAGACATGCAGTCACAAAAATCCTACCCATTCAGCCTCTACACACCATCTCCGTCCAACCCTACACTCCATGTGGGGATATAATCAACCCACCCATCCCTACACTCCAAGGAATTACCGGAAGAGGCACAAAATAGTAATTTGTAGCTGAGCTGCTAGTATGTTAGGCTTAAGAGCCTTTCAGTACACTTCCTCCAAATATAATAATCCCCCAACCCAATGCAATGCAATATATAGATATGACATGCTATAACATAATATCATGTATGTAAACAGGGCATACAGTATCAAATCAGTGGGACATCATCAGGTTTAATCATATCAGTCATACAGTCATTTCAGTCAATTAAGGGTCTAGGTAAACTTACCGACCCTACAGTGGGTTCACAGTCGACTTGAGCGACCAGTGCAACCTTATTAGTCAAACAGTGAAAATGGGCCTACAAGCCCATGATGTTCGCCCGTGTGTGCCCACATGCCCGTGTGCCCCACACGACCCAATTTGGCATTGGCCTCATGATCCATTTTAATATAACCCGTGCTAGTTAATTTTTCATATGTGTTTCCACTATTTACTTATATGATCCTTCAAAGCTGTCTACTTGAGTCACTGTTACTAAATTATTTGTATCTTAAGCTACAAAATTCTAAATTAAGATCTACAAATTTTTCCTAAAAATAAACTCACATATCTTTTTACCATAAAATTTTTAGAATTTTTGGTTTAACCAATAAGTACAGTTTATTCTTTATATTTCCCCTGTTCTGCTGTCTAACAATTTTGACCTTTTAAACTAAAAATTAATTATCTTCTCATACAGAATTCAGATAATGTTCCCATTTGTTTCTCTTGAAAAGAGACTCATTAAGGATTTTAAACATGTAAATTCTAACCCATAATTATTTTTATACAATTTTTAATAATTTTCCAAATTCAGGACAGAGGATTCCAAAATCATTCTGACCTTGTCTCACTAAAATTCAAATATCTCATAATATGAAATTCTTTTGCTTACTTTGTTTCTACCATGAGAAACTAGACTCAAATATTTTTAATCCCATATTTTTTCATCCTCTAATTCGATTTCCACAATTTGTGGTGATTTTTCAAAATTAGCCTACTGCTGCTGTCCAAACAACAAGCAATTTTGGCTTTTTGCCGAATCCCTTATTTTTTTGTTTCGGGTACACAGCTGGTTTTGTTTGATGGTAAAACAGTCCCCAAGCACTCCAAAGCCTATAATTGAACAAATAACACCATAATCAGTCTTACCTTGTGATTAATCAAAATCCCGAAATGAAAATACTTACCCGTAAAACGATGAACACTTACCGCAAAACTTCAAATCGGTACATTTACGAAAATCACGATGAGAACCTTAATCTTCGCGAAATGCTACTGCCAACACCCCGGAATTAGACTATTGAACGCAAAATAATATCTTAAAATGATACACAACAACTTACTGAATTTGCACAAGTGCTGCTTAAAGCTACGAAATCAAGAGGAAAGAATGGTTTAGGGGAAACAAGGGAATTTCAGCAGTAGTAGAGGAAAGAAAAGAAAAGATAATCGAGTAAGAAATAAAGAGGAAGAAAATTTTGGCAGAGATGGGGGAGAGAAAACGTCAGAAAGATGGAGAGAGAAATAACTCTCTTTTTTTGAAAAAGGAAAAAGTGATCAGATTTTGGATATTGTCCCTCATAATCCCCTAATTCACTCCTAATATTGCTTCCTCACTTCCCACCACACATCCACCACTCAGAAACCCAGTTCAGCACAACTCTTACCGAAATTAGGAGCAAAAATACAACCATTTCCGTCTCAAAAATTCAAACTCATGACCTCCCTCACACAAACACTCCACTTATTCACCAAACCAACAGGCCTGTTTTGTTAATTATTTGCCAACTTTTACTTAAAACCCTACTGACTAAAGATAGGGCTTATTCATAAAAATATCAAATTTTGCCCAAATTTTGGCTTCAACTTGGGACCTCCCAAACACTCCCAGAACACATAACTACTAAAGCTAACAAATATTTGTGTCACACATTCACAATACCAAAAATTAAAATTTTGGGGCGTTACAAGATATATCTTAATTAACCACAATGGTCAATGAGCACCACAGGGTTATGGCTCTCAGTTTCTTATATAAGGGGAGGAGCATCCCTCTCAACTTTCAAACTGATTCATTGAGTAGATTACAATGGCAATAGTAGTGTTTTTGGTCTTTCTTCTACCACTCTCCTTGTTCCTGTTCATTCTCCTAAAACATGGCAATTCTAATCGTCTTCCCCCTAGCCCTCCTTCTCTTCCTTTGATTGGTCACTTACATATACAGCTGTTTGATAACTCAGCCCCTCATATTTTTCTTAGCAAACTCTCTCAAAAGTATGGTTCTCTCGTGTACTTGCGATTTGGGTTTAAGCCAATCCTTGTAGTTTCTTCAGCAAAAATGGCTAAAGAGGTTATGAAAACCCATGACCTTGACTTTTGCAGTAGACCGCATCAACTTGTAGTCATAAATTATCTTATAATGGCTCGGATTTGGCTTTTTCACCGTATAATGACTACTGGAGGGAGATGAGGAAAATATGTGTTGTACATCTCTTTAGCGGAATGCAACAGTATCGTCCCATCCGAGAAGGTGAAGTTGCTCGCTTGATTGAAAAAATATCCAAATTATCTGTTGATTCTAAACCTGTCAACTTGAGTGAATCAATGATGTGCCTTTCCAGTACAATAATTTGTAGAATAGCCTTCGGCAAGAGGTATGACGAAGAAGGAGCCGAAAGAAGCAGATTCCATGAGCTGCTTAATGAAAGTCAAGCCATATTCTCAAGCTTCAGTTGTTCTGACTACTTTCCTTACATGGGTTGGCTCGATAGATTCACTGGATTGCATAGTCGTCTTGAAAAAACATTCAAAGAACTTGATACTTTTTATCAACAACTCATTGATGAACATCTGGATCCTAATAGGCTAAAACCGCAACAAGAGGACATACTCGACGTGCTACTACAAACATGGAAGGATCACGACTTTTCATTTGATCTGACTATCGATCAGATAAAAGCTATTCTTATGGTCATTTCATCTCTACTCAAAACTTTCTATCATTAATTAACTTTTGAGCCTCACACTTTGTACGTATATATAACCCTTTGTTTTCCATGCAGAATGTGTTTATCGGTGGAACAGACACATCTTCAGCCACTGTGATATGGGTGATGAGCTTCCTAATGAAAAATCCAAAATGTTTGAAGAAAACTCAAGCAGAAATAAGGAATTTGGTTGGACAAAAAGGTTTTGTAAATGAAGATGATACTCGAGATTTGACTTACTTAAAAGCTGTGATAAAAGAAACCTTCAGATTGCAATCGATAGCTCCATTGTTAGTGCCACGAGAAACACTCCGAAAGTGCAACATAGGCGGGTACGATATACCTGCCAAAACCTTAGTTTATGTGAACGCATGGGCAATAGGAAAAGACCCTGAAACTTGGGAAAATCCAGAAGAGTTTTATCCTGAAAGGTTCATTGGTAGTCCCATTGACTACAAAGGCCAACACTTTGAGCTCATGGAGCTGGTAGAAGGGTTTGTCCTGGAATGCATATGGGAGTTGCAGTAGTGGAACTTGCCCTTGCTAATCTTCTTTACAAGTTCGATTGGGAAATGCCGATTGCGATGTCAAAAGAAGACATAGACTTTGATGCACTACCTGGTCTCGCTACACACAAAAAATATCCTCTTATCCTTGTGGCTAGGAAGATTTATTATTAAACAATCCCTGCCTTTGGGATTGTTACTTGTTTACTGGTTGCGTATGAATAAGATCTTTAGTAACACTTTGGATTTGATATGCAATATGAAAATCAGTTAAAAAAATAAGTTATGAATAAAACTCTCAATTTATACATATACATGAGTCATAATACCAACTCATAATACATACATATAAATATAAAATTAAAAAAATAAACGAATAAGATTAACTAAAGAAAATCATAATTATTTTATTTATTAACAGAGCGCATGGGTTCTATCCTCAAAGTGGCTATAGGAATTTGTTTTTCAAAATCTAGACAAAAAATCGAGTATTGTTGTTAGAGTTGTGTGACTCAAATTTTAAGAGATTATTTGCAAATTAAGTTAAAAAAATATATTTTCTTTTTAGAAGATTTAGCATTTATTAGTATAATATATTTAGTATTTATTAGCATAGTTTATTTGACCTACTAATTTAGCCTATAAATAGGTTCTTTTATAACTTTAGAAAATACACCAATTAAATATTAGAACTTATAACATATTTAGAGAATTTTGTGTTTACGTTTTGAGGATTTTTTTTAGATTTTCGCGGTTTAGTTTTTATCTCCATCTTTTGTACTCTTTGTTCTTTTGTTATTATAATAAAATTATATTTGCCCATGGTTTTTTATCCTCTTTGGAAGGGTTTTTCATGTTAAATTTGTGTGTTCAATTTCTCAATTATTCCGCTATTTTTTACTTGTTGTTTAATCGGTCGATCCTAATAGTATTAGTAACATATTATTAAATAAATAATAAAGAGAATAACAACAAGAGAAATAAATGAATAAAAGAAAAATATATTTTCTATTTATCAATAGCCATATTTACAATACTTCTTCAAAATCTATATTTATAAAAATAAAAGAGTGTAAATAAAATTCTACACATATTAAACATCAAAATCTTAAAATGAATTACGCATTCAAAGGAATTTTTTAACATTGTTTGGTCGATAAACAAAAAAAAAAAAGAAGGAAAACGAAAATGAACTTTAAAAAATAAAGGAAAAAGAATTAAATTGTTTAAAAAGAAAAAATATATAGAGACAAATGTGAAATTTAACTTAAAATTTTTACTTAAATTAATGATTTAACGTATCACATTAGTAAGGATGAAATAAAATTTTTACAATAATAAAATACAATTTCACCATTTTAACATTACAATAATATGTCACTATTTTAAATTTTAAGTTTTACATGTAAAAGAATTATTCACGAAAATAATAGATTATTATTTTTATAAATTTTAGAATTGAATAAAAATAAAACATAAAACATAAAAACTACAATTTTAATATATAATTATATCTAATTAAAATTCAATTATCACATCACAACTCAATTAAAAGTTGGAATATAATTTTGAGATTATTGTTTTACAATATTCTCACCTTTTACCAGTGGAAGTTCCACAAATAAATCAGTAATGAAAACAGTCAGTGGATAAGAAATAATTCGTGGTTAAATTGCACCGTCTGTGCTAACTGCTGTATGACGTTATTTCTACTGAATAACATGGTCTTAGATGTAATAATTATTCTAATAAGAAGTTGTAATAATTATTAGGTATAATGTTAAATTTAATTTTTAATGGTGATAATTTTTGTTAATTTTTTAAATTTGATGAGTCTAATAGTTTTTTAATGTTAAATAAAATATTATTTTCTAACGATATTAGTATGTTAATTTGTATGGATGTTTACGTATACTTTATGCTAACACTATTTATCTTATATGTCATGATAACAAATAATTTAAAATTTATAAAAATATTTAAAATTAACTTTTCTGTATAAAAAAGTGTATTAACTTTTCTAAAAGATTATTGTTAAAATTTGAGTCATTTTAAAAATAAATACTAAATATACAAAAGATATTATTAATTTTTCATTAAAGAAAATATTGTAGGTCTTAAATTATTAAGATATTAAAATTATTTTTTTGATAAAAATATATACTTAGAAAGCTAACGAGTAATCTTATTTGTTTTTGTTGAAAAAGCAAATGAATAGAGGCGACTCCAGGTGCTGGTAGGGGCCCCAGTCCCCCTAAAATGAAAATTTCTTGTTTTAATTTTTTAGAGAATTTTAAAATTTTAAATTAGTAAAGGTAAAATTACACTTTAATCCCCTTAAAAGTATAAAAACTTAATTTAATTTTTTAAAAATTATAAAAATATAGAAAGATTTAAAATTTCATTTCACCCCTAATGAATTTTTTTTTTCACCCCTCAAAACGAATTGGGTAGAATGTAGTCATATAGTGCTTATTAAGAGAGGGGCCAAAGCATGAGTTGAAAAGAAATATATATCAAATCTTAGTGAGGTTGGTGTCATTATTGTTAACGCGATTAAATATCCTCCAATTAAATTAGTTTGAGGCTAAGGGTTTACACTAATTAAGAAATGTATGTATATATAGATATAATTCCATCAAACATTCTAAACTATAGTTAAATTTTAAATGGTATGATGAAAACTTTAGTATTTAATATTTATTATTATTTTAACTTTTAACTTTTAACTTTTAAAATTTAGTGGAATTGTTAGTTTTTATGCAAAATTTGATTGAATCCTTGAAATTTTAATAGTGTTGATGTAGGAGTAGTGTGACAGTTCATGTGTACCTCAAAATTTTTTTACAAAAAATATCCACATCAACAATGAAGTATATATGAATTGTCACATGAGCTATCACGCCATCCTATTAAAATTTTATTAGTCTAGTAAACTGTTAGGGATCGACCCGATTAAGCAACAAGTAACAAAAATAGCGGAATAAATTGAGAAATTGAACACACAAATTTAACGTGGAAAAACCCTTCCAAAGAGGATAAAAAACCATGGGCAAAGATAATTTTACTATAATGGCAAAAGAACGAAGAGTACAAAAGATGGAGATAAAACTAAACCCCAAATCCCGAAAACAAAGAACCCTGAAAACGTAAACACAAAATTTTCTAAGTGTGTTATGAGTTCTAATCTCTAAAGGGTGTATGATCTAAGGTTGTAAAAGAGTCTATTTATAGGATAAATTCATATGTCATATAATAATAAAATAATCTAAACTAATCAGTATTTGATTGAAACAAATAAACAGAGTTTAACTAGAAGATTATTTCTCAAATTTGACTGAAAATAGGAGTCATACTTAACAAATTTCCACCTTGACTCATATTTCTACACACCATCTTTGCCAAAGCCCGCCATGAGCCTATCTTAAACTATGTAGGGAATTAACTGAGTCGAATCTGTGCTTAGAAACTAGAAGATTTCTAGCCTTCGACTTGTACATTGCCAAATCAAAACTAGCCCGGGTCTGATTTTCACGAACACAGTACCCTAACTTTTCGAAACCTGTATCCAAAAGAGAACCTCTTTTCAACGAAATGGTCATACATTTTCCCTTTGATGACCAAGTTGCCTCTATTCCAAACGAGTTGACTTCGACTCTATAACGGACGAGGGACGTCCGATTTCACTGGTCACTGTAGAATCTTCCAGAATATAAAGACTGTCAGTTCTTTTACCTTCTAACAAAACGAGAGCTCCACGAGATACTTTAATGCCGCTTGACTCGATGTTGATTCTGCATCCTTTCGAGTCTAAAATACTCAAGGAGATGAGATTCTTTCGTAAATCACGTACATACCTGACATCTGAGAGTGTCATAATCGTCCCATCGTGTATCCTAATTTTAACAGTACCAATACTAATTACCTTTCTAGATGAATCGTTTTCCATGCGCACAACTCCACCTTCAACCGAACTGTATGTGGAGAATCATTCTCTATTGGGACATATGTGGAAAAAACATCCCGAATCTAGAATCCATTCGGACGTGAGCTTGGAGTTATCGCTCGTTGACACTAACAAGAAATCATCACTGCTTTCATTGATCAAATTGCACCAGCTACATCTTCCTCATTACTATCAGCAGCTCTTTTATTTTGCAGTTTATAACAATCTGCTTTGACATGACCTAACTTTTTACAATAGTGACAACTTTTGTCTCGTTTCTTTGATGCCATCAAAACGGAAGCTTGCCTATCTGCCTGGCTATCCAAACCAAACTTATTGTCGAGTTTGTCTCTACTCAACAAATGACCCTTCACATCTTCGAACGAAAGTTTGTCTCTGCCATAAATCAGGGTCTCCCTGAAAGACTTGTATGAAGGGGGTAAAGAGCACAATAATAGCATAGCTTGATCGTCATCATCAATATGAACCTCAACGTTCTTTAAATAATTTAAAAGAGTAATGAATTGATTGATGTGATCTCTAAGAATCTCACCTTTGTTCATGCGAAATGTAAATAGACGTTGTTTCAACAGTAAATGGTTAGCCAGAGACTTAGTCGCATAAAGAGTTTCTAACATTTTCCACAATGCGGACGAGGTCTTCTCCATCAATACCTCCTACAATACCATATTCACGAGGCACAACTGGATTGCAGACAATGCCTTTTCATCAAGCTCTTCCTATTCTGTTTTATTTAGATTCTCAGGCTTTTTCCCAGTAACAACCTTTTTCAAACCAGAATGAACTAGAATTGCCATCATTCGAACTTGCCACGGATTGAAAATTAAACTTCTCAATTTTAAACCTTGTTGCTGACATATCTGAATGGGCTGATCTATGAAAATTGAACTAGCTCTGATACCACTTGTTAGGGATCGACCCGATTAAGCAATAAGTAACAAAAATAGCGGAATAAATTGAGAAATTGAACACACAAATTTAACGTGGAAAAACCCCTCCAAAGAGGATAAAAAACCACGGGCAAAGATAATTTTACTATAATGGCGAAAGAACGAAGAGTACAAAAGATGGAGATAAAACTAAACCCCAAATCCCGAAAATAAAGAACCCTCAAAACGTAAACACAAAATTCTCTAAATGTGTTATGAGTTCTAATCTCTAAAGGGTGTATGATCTAAGGTTGTAAAAGAGCCTATTTATAGGATAAATTCATATGTCAAATAATAATAAAATAATCTAAACTAATCAGTATTTGATTGAAACAAATAAACAGAGTTTAACTAGAAGATTATTTCTCAAATTTGACTAAAACTAGGAGTCATACTTAACATAAACTTTTTCATTAAAAATTTTTTTACTAAATTTTGAAGATTAGAGATCAAAGTGATCTAAAAAAGATATTAAGGCCAAACTAAAATTTGATTTACAACTATCTCCAATAGTTGTATATCTGTTTAATGTTGTTAATCGAGTTGGTGTCACAAGTCAACTCTAAACTAACTCACAATTGATGAAAAAATCATGATAAATAATTGTAGTGCATTTACTACAGCAAATTAAGCTTTTAGCGGCGTTTTTAGTGGCGTTTGGAGCGAAAACGCCGCAAAGGTTGAACTTTATATACCATTAGTGAAGCTAAACAAAAAATGCCGCAATAAGTCTTTTTTATAGTGGCATTTATGGAAATAACACTAAGAAAGGTAAAGAAATAGCGACGTTTGTCCCTAAACGCAGCTAAAGGTATAACAACAATATGAAATTCCATCCAACCTGAACTAAACACAAAATAAAGAAAGGAAAGTGGGAAAGAAAATGACGATTGATGACATAGAACAAAGCAGGAGCAACTTAGCTGATCTCCGTCTCCCTACCTCAAGAGAAAAAAGAAGTATCTGAGAGAGGGAGATACATCACCATGATTCTCGCGGTGTTATTTGCCAACTCTAAAGACAACATCTTAGTTGAGCGGTACATTTGCCCCTCCATTTTCTCCCATCCCATCCCATCCTATGCTTTGATTTCTTTTGTTGATTTTTCCAACTATGCTCTTTATCGCTTCCAGTTTGTTGAATTATTTGAATCTTGTTTATATAGATTTAGATCGCTAATGGGTATTTTTTTATGGAAATCAAATAATTTTATTCTACTGTTTGGATGGGATTTGATTTGGTAGAAATTGGAAATGGATGATGTTAGGCAAACACATGGTCTGTTATGGCTGTTCATGATCTATGAAGTCGGCTTGATAGTTATTAGTAGAAACGAAAAAGAATGATGATGAAATGAGATAGATTCAGACAAATGATGTTGCTTTTGAGTTGATCATTCCACCATTTGCTAATGAAACCCTATTTTTTTCTCTCCTCTTTTAATAATTCCTAGGAAACATATTTGAGAATTTGAGCCTAGATTAAACCTATGATATTAAACTCAGGAAACAATGTAAGAGAATATTATTGTAACACCCCTTACCCATATTCAATACCGGAATAGGGTACGAGGCATTACCAAAACACATGCACTTGTAAACGTATTTAACCGAGTTATAAAATTTCATTTAAATTAAAACTTTCAAAATAATTATCATGCTTCTATAACTTTTCACAGTATATCCTCAAAATGTTATAATCATAATAATTAGGGCTTACGAGACCCGATGCATACTCATGAAATTCAATGCTTCATTTCCATTTCCATCAATTCGCAATTTCTCATGCTCACGATTTAGATCATATCACTAGCAATTTCCATTTAATTCACGTACAATTCAATGACATCAAGTTCAACACTAATACGTATTTACCATTTAACTCAATGTTTATTGATTATACCATTCAATAACACATTTATGAAATTCTCAATTTTGCAACGAAAATATCATTTTAGCTTGAATAACAACATCGTCCTGATATAAATACACTACCACTTATCCATTTACTTTAATTCTTTTGGGCCCATTTGTCACTTACCATCCTTAATCAAATTAGGGAACGGTTACGGAAAATTGAGTACTTCACTTTCACTTTGCCATAGTATAACTATGGTCTTACGTATGATCACTTATCACTTGTCCCTGATCAGATAAGTGTAGCCACTTATCACTTTGTTTCTTGATCAGATAAGTGTAGCCACTTATCACTTTGTCTCTTGATCAGATAAGTGTAGCTAAAGCTATCACTTATCACTTTTCACTTGTCACTTGATCAGATAAGTGTAGCCGAAACTATCACTTATCACTTTGTCTCTTGATCAGATAAGTATAGCCGAAGCTATCACTTATCACTTTCCACTTGTCACTTGATCAGATAAGTGTAGCCAAAGCTATCACTTATCACTTTCCACTTGTCACTTGATCAGATAAGTGTAGCCGAAGCTATCACTTATCACTTTGTCACTTGATCAGAAGTACTCAAATCCGGCGTTCCGCTCAATTTAATCATTTATTCAGTTTTCGCATTTTTATTTTATTCTCATTTCATCAATAAATATATCTCATCATACATTACATAACTCATGAAATTAACATTTAATCATTAAATTTCGGCCATATGAACTTACTATTTCATTATCTTACCACCCTTGTTTCCTATGCACATCACACAAGATATAAACATATCATTCAACCATAGTCACAAGCTAGTATATTTAAACATAACTCTTTTTGGAACTAACCACATGATAAACCATTCATGAAATTATTTCATGCCAAATCATATACCGAATATACGATACACACATACTATGAAACTTTATTTTCACACATGAGCTTAAACCATAACCAATAATGCACAAATATAAGCATTATTTCTATTTCATCGTTTATCAATTATAATCAAGCATATGACCAATTGTACACAAATCATTCATATACTTCCCAATTTTCCTCCTCCTCCTCTCCATTCCACATCCTTAACGTGTGTAACACACTTAAACAACATTAGCTATAATTTCACTATTCACTCACATGTATATTCAAAACTATTTATCCGAGTCAGAGTCACTAAATTATTTTTATCCAGAGATACAGAGCTCCAAATTAAGATCCGTTAATTTTCCCTGAAACTAGACTCATATACCTTATTACCATAAAATTTTCAGAATTTTTTGTTTAGCCAAATAGTAGAGTTTATTCTTTAAAGTTTCCCCTGTTTTGCTGTCTGACAGTTCTGACCACTCTTCACTAAAAATTAATTATCTCATTGTACAGAATTTGGATGATATTTCTATTTGTTTCTTCTGAAAATATACTCATTAAGGATTCTAACCATATAAATTATAACTCATAATCATTTTTCTACAATTTTTAATGATTTTCAAAATTCAGAATAGGGGAACCCGAATTCATTCTGACCTTGTCTCACAAAATCTATTATATCTCATGATTTACAATTGCATTGCTTACACTGTTTCTTCTATGAGAAACTAGACTCAATAAGATTTAATTTCATATTTTATTCACCCTCTAACTCAATTCCCACAATTTTTGGTGATTTTTCAAAGTTAGACCACTGCTGCTGCCCAAAACTGTTTAGTGTAATATATTGATTACCAATTTGACTCTAAACTTTTAATACATGATAATTTCGTCCCTAGGCTTGGAAAATGAAATTCTTGCAATATAATCCTTGATTCAAGCCTATTATTTCTCATACATATCAATAACAGCCCATATATTCCATGAAATTTTAGAATTTCTCCATGATTTCAATACTTTTCAATTTAATCCCTAAAACATGTTTTCATCTAAAATTCTTTAATAAAACACCTTTAAACATCCATTAACATCTCAATTTCATCACAAAATAACAAAAATCATATGAACTTATCATTAGTATCTTCCAAAACTTTCAACAAAATGAGAAACTAGTAGAATACTAAGTTGGACCTAATTGTAAAAGTCTAGAAATATAAAAATTTCAAGGACAAAGCAAGAATTAAACTTACTTGAAGCCAAAATATGGAATACCAGCTCCAAACCCTCTTCCATGGCTGTCTCCCACCGAAATTTCCAGAAGAAATGGTCTTGAAATGCTTAAAATAAAATTTGGCCACATAAACTTTATTGTAATTCCAATTTTGTCCTTAATACATAAAAATCTTAGATTTTTTTTAACGGTATGTCATCTCAGCCCCTAAATTGGTCCATTTTCTCTTTTAGTCCTTCCTTATTTAATTGTTAAGCTATTTAATCACTTTAGCAAGTTTCGCATCTTTTCAATTTAGTCTTTTTTAATTAATTAACTGCCAAAACATTAAAATTTTCTGACGAAACTTTAACACTACCATATTGACACTCCGTAAATATTTATAAAAATATTTACGGCTTGGTTTATAACATCGAAGTCTCGATACCTCTTTTTCTCAATTTCTTGACTTAATAATTTTTTATAAAATACAAGTTACTAATTTAAAAATCTCTTAAAAATCATATTTGGCTCGTAATTATTGATAATAAAATTTACGAGCTTATTTTCTGAATTGGTGATCTCGTACCACTGTTTTCGACATTTTTGAAAATCGGGCTATTACAATTATCTATTCCAAAGTCCAAATGAGGTCCAAAGTCAAACCAACATAAAGAAAGGACCATAGTTTCAAAGGTCTTGGAGACTGATCACAACTTTTCTTGTCATTCATATGTTAGTGACGGTCACTAAACTAACTATAATTACGACAAAGGCAAGCGCACCTATCGAACAATAGTATAGCTATGGTGAGTAGGGAAGATCGTATCCACGAGCACTAAAAGTATTAGTAATTACTATTTTTCTATTATTTAGCCGATAAATTGGAGTAATTGCTTTTAATCTAAATTTACTAATCTAATCTAACTAAGAACGCAATAGAGAATGAAATAGGAAAATAATCGAAGATAACCTATGGGATGGACAATACCCAAGAAAGAATCCACCTAGACTTCACCTATTATTATGAATCTGAATTAAACGATTTATTTACTTGTGTCTTGATTTGTAGAAATCCCTAAATCATGTTAATATATCTTTCGATAGTAAGAAAAATTGACTCTAGGTTGATTAATCGAAATCTCTTTCTAATTAAAACCCCTATTGTCTCATTAACTCGATCTATGAATTCCCTTATTAGATTTGACTTTAATCTGGTAGATTTATGTCGTTCTAGGATTGCATGCAACTCCACTCAATTATGCTAGATCTACTCTTAAACAGGGACTTTTGCTCAACTAAAATAAGCGCATTAAACATGAATTAATATCCCAAAAAATTAAAGCACTAAATAAGCATACATAATTGAGAATAATAATCAAGTATTTATCGTGTAAAAATAAAAATTAAATAATAAGATTTATCATAGGTTTCATCCTCTCTAGGTATCTAGGGAATTTAGTTCATAATCCTAAATGGAAACATCTCAAAGTTAGAATAACCATAAGACATAATAAAACTCAATAAAACTTCAAAAGAAATTAAATGGAGATTTTCGATCTTGAGGGAGATCTGCTTCCAAATTGGCTCTGATGGCGTTCTTCGAGTGTTTTCTTCGATTTTCTCTGAGTGTCCCCATTAGGTCTTCTTCTAATTGGTATTTATAACTTTAGAATGCTCAGAAAACCTAAAAATTGGGTTTTTTCGTGTATCTGGGAAGCAGGTGGTGAAATTGACACAGGTTGGCACATAGGCTTGTGGCCAACCCATGTGGAAATGCCTATGCTCACCTAAGTATAGAAACGTGAATTTAAAGGATTAGGAGCATCAAATTCACTAATTTACATAATAAATCATCCAAAAGCGCATCAAGAATGGGATTAAAACTATGTTACGTTTATAGCTTATCAGTCATTAGTAGAGATATGTGCTTAGAAAGAGTAGCCAAAGGAACATGACCTGGTTATGTTTCTTCAAAGATGGTCTGAAGAAAGGTTAACAGAAAAAGAAGCATTTAATGACATCTCCTCATTAAATGGTTGCTCTTAGGACTTTATCCATGGTTTCGTATTTTTCAGTCTCAAGAATCCTACTAATTATAGCTTCAATCTTGTGAGAGTGAAGTAGTTTGAACTCATATAAATTATTATTTATAATTGTTTCTTTCAATATTGATCTGTTCTTTTGAGGAATATGCAGTCTAACTTTCAAAGATTGTTATTTTATTTCTTTTTGATAACATAATTGAGTATTGCTTCATAAATTATGTTTTATTGCAGCTTTAATGGAGTTCTAGCTGAGAAACGGCTGCATTAGAGATCTTTCCTAGTTAAACTGGGAGCAGATAATCTTAAAGGTGTTAAAAATGAAGAGCTGCTTGTTGCTTCTCACAAGTATAAATATCTTTGTTCGTGTGGCTTGGTAACTTTCATAAGTGGAAAAGCCATTTTGAGAGTAAAAAGAAACATAGTCTGTACTTACGTATACGTTTTAAACTGGGCAGTGGAAAAGCCATTTTGAGAGTAAAAAGAAACGTAGTCTGTACTTACGGATACATTTTAAACTAGGCAGTGGTTCTTCAAATTTAAAATACAGTAGTAGTATAACCTTTTTGCTTCTGTCATGTTTTATTTTTTCTACCCTGAAATTAAGTTAATTCCATCAGCTAATTCATCATGGCCACAGGTTTCTTGTCTTTTTTTTTATTGTGGATGAATTTGTTTCCTAAACCTTAATTAAAGCCATCTTGAGATATCAGTTTAAATAAATGAACAAAAATGTTCCTTTATCAAGTCTATTTACATTGTTTACACGATGCCTGGAGATTTTAGTGTCTATGCTGTTGGCAAAGATGAGTATGATGACTTCTAATGATAAGTGTTCATCCAGTGCCAAAGTCTTATTCTGTATATGAGGGATCTTTGTAAAATAACAAGAAGGAAATTTGATTTATGTTAAATCACTCATCTAAGTGATCAATTAGTGTTTTTTGGTGATTGTGATGTGAATAAAATGACCAAATCTTTACTTTAATTGTTAAGATTCTTAGTTGCATAATTAAGTTATTCATCATCTTCTTGAAAATTGATTTAAGGGCTGTAACTTTCATGTTTTACCATTTTGGTTTATATTCAATATATTTGGAGTTTACTGTGTAGGGTAAAAAGGGAGTTTGGATTAAATTTCCTATTTGACTCATACAACTAGTTGAAACTTCTTGGAACTAAGAAAACAGAATGAGAAATTTGACAGAAACTTAAGCAAGAAGCATCAATATCTTGCTAATCGAATAAGAAAATCAGCTAGAGTTTTGTGAACAACAAAATGCTTTACTGAACCAAAAATGAAGAAGAAACTTAAAAGATTTTTCATTACATTGAATAAAGGCATAATGCCATTACATATACCAAGCATTCAGCTGGTCAAAAGAAGAAAATGTTACCTAAACATATACCTAACACCACTAAGTAGCATAGAAAATTGATAAACATAACTTGTACACTTGGTAAAACTGATTTTTCAATCTATCATCACCTAATTACATCAAGTATACTAACAAATTAGTTCATATCTAGCTAAGTAGCAAAACATCCATTTGAAAGTAACAAAACAGCAGCATGATCTTCAGCAGCAACTTGCATGGCTCAAGCAGCTTGGTCTGCTTCATGTTCTGCATAGAAGCCAACTTCAACAATCCTCCTTGGCTTGCATACTGTAAACTCCCAATTTGGCTCTCAAATCTTTAAACCTTAACACACAAAGAAGCTTTGTTAAGATATCAGGTAGTTGATCTTCAGAACTGCAATGAATTAGTTTAACGTCTTGAGATTGTTCCATCTCCCTAACAAAATGAAACTTGATCTTAAAATGTCTTATTTTCCCATGAAACATTGGATTCTTTGCAATTGCAACAGCAGATTGGTTGTTACATCTGATATCTGCTATTTACCTTTGGTGTAAGATCAAGTCAGCCATGATCTTCTTTAACCAAACTGCTTGGTTAACAGCTCCTTTATCTTCTACATACTCTGCCTCAGCTATTGATTGAGCAACAACAGTTTGTTTCTTTAAGCTCTACCAAAAATGGCTGAACCCATGGTAAACAGATACCCCGAGGTGTTTTTCATGTCATCTATCAATCAAGCCCAGTCACTATCAGAGAAACCAAGCTGCTTCATGCTGTCAACTTTGGTAAAAATCATTCCAAAGCTTTGAGTGCCCTTAATGTACCTAAAGACTCTCTTTTCAGCTTGAAAATGGTTCACATTGCAGTAATTCATAAACCTGGATAGGAGACTAAAAACATACATTATGTTTGGTCTTGTGGCTGTCAAATAAAGCAGGCACCCCACTAAGCTTCTATAGGTTGTCTCACACACCTTCTCGAAATTACCTTGGCTTGATAATTTTTCTCCAACAGCAACTGGAGTGCTGGTTGCCTTACAATTTTGTATACAAACCTTGTTCGGAATCTTCAAGGTAAATGTCTTTTGACTCAAGAAAATTCCATGCTGAGTTTGATACACTTTCATGCCAATGAAGCATGCATTTCACCTAGATTTGACATTTTGAACATACTTTCAATTTTGCCTTTGACGTCAGTCAGCATAGCCTTGTCCTCCTGTCACCAGCAGGTCATCCACATAGAAGGAGACTATGAGCTATGTTTCATCACCTTTCTTCTTCACATACAAACTTGCTTCACTGATACTTCTCTCGAACCCCAAGCTTGCTAGATAGGTGTCTATTCTGTCTTACCAGGCCCTTGGTGCCTGTTTTAAGCTATACAAAGCTTTTTTTAGCTTGTACACACTATCTTCTTTACCTGGAACTTTGAAACCTTCAGGCTATTCAACATAGATCTCCTCATCAAGAAAGCCATTGAGGAAGGTAGATTTTACATCAAGTTAATGTATTTTCCACTGCCTTTGTGAAGCCAATGCAACCAACAGTCTAATTGTATCAAGCCTTGCCACTGTTGTAAATGTTTCAAGGTAGTCAATTTTATATTTCTAACTAAATCCCTTCACAACCAGCCTTGCTTTTAGTTTGTTCAAGCTTCCATTAATATTTTTTAAGCTCAAAACACCCATTTTACTCCTATAACCTTCTTGTGAGCTGGTCTTGCAACTAACTCCCAAGTTTGATTTTTGTGAATCATTGCCATCTCATCCATCATGGCTTGCTTCCATCCTTACTGAGTTTGAGATTCTTTAAAATAGATTGGTTCAACAGTAGCTACATCAGCCCTCTCATATATTTCAGTTAGTGGTCTGGTTCCCTTAACTGGCTCATGATCAATGTCCATTTCAGGATCGTTTTGGTTTACTTCAATATGATCTGTCACAAGATCTTCAACAGTACCTTTTGGTTCATTTTTATCCCAGTTCCAGCTTGACTTCTCATCAAATACAAACATCTCTGCTCACAAAGACTTTATTCATTGTAGGATCCAGAATCCTATAGCCTTTCTTGACACTGCTGTAGCCCACCAAAATGCTTGGCTGAGCTTTCTTGGCTAACTGGTCTCTTTTAACTACAGGAATATGTGCATAACATATGCATCTAAACACCCTCAAGTGAGAAAATGATGGCTCGAACCCAAACCAAGCTTCAAATGATGTTTTCTCAAGCAGTGCTTTAGTTGGTAGCCTATTTTGCAGATACACTGTAGTGGTAACTGCTTCAGCCCAAAAAAATTTAGGCAAATTCCTTTCAAACATCAAGTATCTGACCATATCCACCAAGCTTCTATTCTTTCTCTCACTGACACCATTCTGCTGAGGTGTGTAAATGTTGGTGAGCTGGTGTTTAATGCCTGTTTCATCACAAAAACTTTGAAACATTACTGAAGTATACTCTGTCTTGAGCTTGCAATTTGATTCTGTTTATGCTGCAGCCTTGAACTTCCAAAACACTGATGCTACTTCTAATTTGTGTTTGAGAAAATAGCCCCAACGGAATCTTGAGTAATCATTAATAAATAGGATGAAGTACCTGTTGCTATTTAAGGATTTAGTTCTCATAGGGCCACACACATTAGTGTGAACTAATTGTAACTTCTTAGAGGCTCTACAGGCCTTGTTAAAAGGAAATGGCAGTCTAGCTTGCTTTCCTAGTTGACACACTTCACAAACATCATCCTTTTTTACTGATTTTGTGAAGTTTTCAACCAAATCTCTTTTGGTCAACTGATCTAGAGACTTGTAGTTGACATAGTCCAACCTTTTATGGCATTTCTTAGATTAATCTAAAGTAGTTATGTAGGCACAAACTGAGTTTTTACTCCAGTCGACAACGAAGCTTCTGTCAGTCATGCTTACTAACATGAGCTTGGATCCACTTGGATCACTAATTAGGCACTCTTTATCCTTAAAAACTACAAAGTAACCCTTTTCAAGTAGTTGAGCTATACTAAGTGGATTTCTATCAACTTCAGGTACTAACAAAATATTAGAAACAAGTTTGGTACCTGTAGGAGTGTCAATCAGCACATCTCACTTACCTTCTGCTTTAATGTAATGTCTATTGCCCACTTTTACTCTTGTGTTGAAGGATCTGTCAATACTTTTGAAAATGGTCTCATCAGGTGTCATGTGGTTTGTGCGGCCAATGTCAATCAGCCACCCTTCTGTGGTTTTTTCTTTTGGTGGCTAAACAAGAGACAACAAATACTTGTTTTTCTTGATCACAACCTTCTTCTACCACTTGAGCTTCAGCTCTAGGCTGTTAAGGCTGATTTTGCTTCTGTTTAGCTTTATTTTTAAAAACTTTGTCAACATGACATATCTGTTTGCAGATTTTGCACTGAACATCAGGTCTGGACCAGTAATTTGCCTCTAGATGACTAAGCCTTCTACAATGTGAGTAAGGTGGATATCTTCTTCTTGCTCCATCTCTTTTAGGCTTGTCTAACCAAGTCTTCTTCCCTTTATAGCCAGAGGAGCTCGAGATTGGTCTGCTCTTGGCTTGAAAGGCATATTTTTGATGCTCTTCCTGTCTACTGGCTCTTCTTTGTTCCTAAGCATAAAGAGCATTGGTTAGCTCAGTCAAAGAGATGCTTGACAGATCTCTTAAGTCTTCCAGGAAGGAGATTTTGGCTTCATATCTTTTAGGTAAGGTTGAAATAACCTTTTCCACTATTCTAGCTTCACTAAACTGGTCCCCAAGCAATCTAATGCTATTCACAACAGACATAAATCCTATCTGAGTATTGCTTAACTATTTTTGCTTCCTTCATTTTTAAATTTTTAAAGTCCCTTATCAAATTCAAGAGTTGTTGTTGCCTTGTTCTTTTAGTACTTTGAAACTCCTCCTTAAGTCTGTCCCAAGATTGTTTTGGAGACTCACAGGCCATAATCCTTGTGAAAGTCAAGTCTGACACACTGTTTTGGATGCAGGACATTGCCTCGTATCTTTTGGCTCTGCCATCAGAGTGCAATTTGATTTGAGCCACCGTGGGGTTGGCTCTCAAGGGTGGTGGTTCTACATCAGCATTAACAACATCTCACAAGTTAAATTCCTGCAGGTAGGTCTTCATTTTCACTACCCAAATGTGGTAGCCTTCACCATTAAACACTGGTGGTAGAGCTGGAGAGAAACCAGATGAAGACATTATTTTTAAGGATTGAAAAGAGAAAGGTCTACTAAGAAATTAGCTCTTGATACCAATTGTTGGAACTAAGAAAACAGAATGAGAAATTTGACAAAAACTTAAGCAATAAGCTTCAATATGTTGCTGATCAAACAAGAAATTCGATTAGAGTTTTGTGAACAAAAAAATACTTTGCAGAACCCAAAATGAAGAAGAAACTTGAAAGATTTTTCATTACATTGAAGAAAGGCATAATGCCATTACATATACTAAGAATTCAACTGGTCAAAAGAAGAAATGTTACCTAAACATATACCTAACACTACTAAGTAGCATAGAAAATTGATAAACATAACTTGTACACTTGGTAAAACTGATTTATCAGTCCATCAGCACCTAATTATATCAAGTATAATAACAACTTAGTTCATATCTAATTAAGTAGCAAAACATCCACTTGAAAGTAACAAAACAGCAGCATGATCTTCCGCAGCAACTTGTATGGCTCGGGCAGCTTGGTTTGCTTCATGTTCTGTATGGAAGCCAACTTCAACAAAACTATAGTGAAGGTAGTCTATGCTAATAATATTCCATTGCCTAGTCCTAAATTATAAAGCAAAACTTTGAATATATGTTTTATCTTCACTTTGATAGTGAAGTTTGATATTGTTGACAATATTATGTAACCCTTTGTATATCTTCTTGTTGATAATTATAGTGTTTTGACAGTTAATTTATTTTGAAACACATTAAATTGATTATATCAGGGGCTCAAATACCACTATGCTGAGCCAAATTACCTCATGCTCGTGTTCTGGATTCCTAAGGCCCTTAGCACTATCCCTAGAAATACAACACATTGAGTAGGTGTTGGTGTAATTATCTTGAATGATAAAAGAGAGGTACTCCCTTAACTTCATTGGTTTTTAGCTTTAAATGCAAATGATTAATTGACTATTTGTTCTGCTAATATAGAGCTTGTTAATTGGTTTGTTCCCTTTTGTGTTTATTTATCCCCTTTTTCTCCCTTCTCATTTTATCCTTCTTTCAAAATATATTTCAGTCTAACATCAATTCATTATATAAAACCCAAATTGCTAACTTTACATGTCTTCCAGTCGGATACGAGTCTATGTTTGATACAATATACTCATTTGTTTTTAAAATGATTTTTCTTTCATATATTTTTTGGAGTATCGTGCGCGTGTCTATCGGTGTATATATATATATATAATATGCTAGAATACATTCATAATTTTTTAAATATTTTTTGGAGGGTTTAGTTGCTTGAATTTTGAACTTGATGCAACTGCGTTAGGTTCTGCATATGAGAAGAAACTGTATGCCAATCATATGGCCTTCTCAAATATTAGGGCTTAAGCTATAATTGTTATGTCTTCAAGTTGTATGATAAGGAAATACAACAATGGACTGGATTTAGTTACACGAAGGGATGTGATGGCGTTACTTTTTAGATTTCTGATCATGTCGTTGAACTCACCAAATGCTGATGGTATCGGCTTGCCACCCGAAGAAAAACCGAAACTATGCGATGATGCCTGCAAAAAGGAGCTTGAAAATGTATGGTGAGATTGCATAGCCCCCTTATCTGTGATTTTTCCTCCATCCATAGGCTGCTAGTTTACTTATTTAGCAACATTTCGTGTATCCTATCGTGTTTGGGTTCTTTACCATATCATATCATGTTCAAGTTATTTTATATAAATTTTGAGACATTCATGTATTCGTGTCGTGTAATCTGCCGAGTAGGCATTGCATCTGTAAAACATTAGTAATGTACTAATCAAAAAACCTAACCTTTTCTTAATATCCAATGAAGTTGACCTTATCTAGGCATTGCGGTTGATGCTTTGAAACTTCTTGTTGGCATGCTTGATCATCTTACACATTAAAGTATAACACTATGTTACCCTGATTTGATGTGAGTTTTGAATACCAATATGTGTTTAGCCTGTATATATACTTGGTTCTAAAGTTTTGCTTTATGTTTGAATGTGTTAGACAAGTGTGGGAAATGGTAATTTAGGGAAAGTAAGAGATTCCTAGTAACAAAGAGATCAATAGACAGTGAACAAAAATCGATGATGATGATAAGTGAGTAATTTAACCAGTGAACAAATGATTAATTTCCGTAGCTGATGATTGGCAGCTAATGATTTTATACTTTGTGTTTGATGAAGGTACCTATGGTAACTATGAAATACGGTTTGTAGTACAAGCATATTAAAGTTGGTGAAGGTCCCAGTCCTTTAATTGGTTTTCAGGTGTGTCCATTGTACTTCTTTTGCAAGTTTGCCATATTTTCCTACAATCTGAACTACTTGGAATATGATTTGTCTCTTGTATGAACCGACTTTGAAGGTTTCTAAGTAGTGGTACTCAAATTCTAAAATCGGACTTCTTTTTTGAATTCAGCAATCCATGTCTAAGCTGTGCCCTGATCTTAACAATTCACCAACATTTTGGTATATCCTCTGCTATAGTATGTATTTACTATGTGAGTATTGTGTAATATCATGCTTCCTATTCTGCATTACAGATATTTTTCAGTACTGGGTTGGAGCTTATGGAATTGTTATATGGACATTATGATATCTTTGCATTGATAGGATAATAGTGAAATGTTTTTTTTTAATTGAAGTTGTGACTTAAGATCAGTTTGAAGACATAAGTGTACTTTATTGTTATTTTCATGACCTTACTAACTTGAGATTATATATAACGCAAATAATTTGGTATTGTGCTTTCCCTATAACACATATGTACATAACTTGTTACGTTGTCTCAACTAGAATTATTGACATCATGCGGCCTCTGCATCTTCATTGTAACACCCCAAACCCAGCCTAGATGTTATGGTCAAATCTGGAAGGGTTACGAAGAAGGGTTTTGAAACTGATGATACTTTGATAAATCAATGTTTAGTTATTTGATAAAACATCCAAGTTTTATAAAACAAATTCATTCATTTATATATATATATATGTTACTGAAATCGTTACATATTATTCTTTAAAGTTAATAATTATTTTGCAGAGGAAGTTTGAAAATCATTTAAAACAGAACCATTTGCTCATGTTTTCAAAACATTTATTCACATAAAACCGCAATTTGTCAATCATCATAATTTTAAAAACTTAAACGCAACCAAACCAAAACCAACAGTTAAAACCATAAAGTTCAGAGATTCCCAAAAATTACAAACTCTCAAATAAATCCAGAATTTTAGATACCGAAACTAATGGTAATGGGGAAACAGTTTCCCAACGAGTGGTCACCACTGAGCCTCTATCACAACGACCCGTCTATGACTGAGGGTTAACTATATAGATTAAACAAATAGATGTGAGTTTTCGTAAACTCAATGTGTAACCCAACAGAGATAGACATGCAACATTCATAGAATCTCATATGCAAACAGAAATAGAATCGGACCTAAGTCCTTAATAGATATAGATATCAGAATCAGATGTACAAAACAGATATATGGTATCCTACCCCCGTCCTCTACACACCATCTCCAACTATCTCATCACACTATGTGGGGTTAAAAACACCAACCCTTCCCTACACATTATATAGTGTCGATGCGACATATAACAGAATAATATGCAGCCGAGCTACCAAATAATAGGCGAAAGGTCGCCGTACAAATCACTTCCTCCACATATGCAAATCCCACCCCAAACATAGGTACAGATTATAAAATTAACAGAATTATCATGCTTAGCATGCTTGTATACAGATAACATATATACTCAAACAGAACAATTAGACAAACATTAGTTTCCTACTCAGATCAGAATATCAGAATATAAGATAACATGAAATAGGGTTTGGTTAGCCCTTACCGACCTTACGGTAGGCCCACAGTCGATCGGATTGACCCGTGCAACCCTAAGGAAATTTTTAGAATTTTAGGCCCATATACCCGTGTGGCCTAAATACCTAGATTGGCTTTGCCCTTGTGGCCCACACGGCCTAGCCCAAAACCCACACACCCGTGTGGCCCACACACCTAATTCAGCCTAGCGCCACGCTCTTGCTGTCACACGGCCGGGCACACGCCCGTGTGGCATCGACAGACCCTTTCTTTAGCTTTCACCGAACATTATTTTCTCGTGTTTAGGGTACACACCTAGTATGGTTTTGACGCGAACAGTCCCATGAGAGAACCAGAACCTAAAATTCAATTAAGAACACTCGTCAATAACTGAAATCATGTATAGAACTAAAAATCCCCAATCCACCGAAGTGCTTACCTTTGACGAACAATGCTTCTCAAATCTAAATCACCGAAGAATTGAACATTTCCAGCCCTTCTCTTACACAATCAACCAAATCCCAGCATTCAAACTCAACATTCATGAAAATTGCAAACTAATTCCCATAATAGAAAATCCCTAACACGCAACGAAAAGGGTAAAAACTACTTACGAAATACTCCGACTGCAAAACAGAAAATTACATTACCCGAACGATTAAACAAAATTGAAGAACTTACCACGCCGCTGTTTGACCAAACGTAAGGGAGAGAAGGAAAAAGAAAAACACAATATGGAAGATGGGAAAAATGAACGTGAATTTGGGGAAGGAAAAAAATTTTGAAAAAAATAAAAATAAAAATTAACTAATATTATTTTAGTAACATATCCCTAAAATCTCTCTAATTCCCCACTAACCAAATCCAACCACCTCAGAATTCTAGCTCTACCGAAACTCTATCAGACAATCGAGACAAAAGTTAATATCTACTCGAGGATTTGAACACAAAACCTCCAATAGACTAACTTTTTACCACTCAAACCAACAGGCGCATTCTAATATGAGTTTACAAAGAATATTACAAAAGCCTACCTAGAAGGGATAAGGCTAGGATAAAAAAATAACAAATTGGCCAAAAATGAGACTTGAACCCAAGACCTCACGCACACATCGAAAACACTTAACCATTGAAGCAGACACACATTTATGCCAAATTTCTCAACAGCAAACCTAAATTATTCAGGGCGTTACATTCATGAACTATATATGAAATTATACCAACTGGGATTTTGAACTTCTCTCTATTTATAGGTTTTTACTTTTTAATATTTATGATATTTAATTTGAAATTGGAATTATCAAAAATTGCTTCTTCTTTTTATCACTAATTTGGTAGAGTTGAAAATAGAATTTGATTGTTTAGTAAAATGGTGGGTGGCTAAAATATAGAAAGGTAGCTAAAATATTACTCGCCTGTAATTGGAAGCCCTGATTTAATAGAAAGGTAGCTAAAATATTAAACAACTATTAATGTTACATGAAAATATGTTGAAAATTCGGGTTCTATATGAAATAAAATGGGTTGGTAAAATCTGTTAATGTTAGTGGTGTTTTCCCACAAACGTTGCTATAGAACATGATCTTTTGCGGCGCTTCTAGCTACAAACACCACAACATGCTCGACTCTCTTGTGGCGTTTGTAAGAAAAGCGTCACTAAAGATCATGTTCTTTAGCGGCATTTTTCTACATAAACGCTGCAAACTTTAGCGGCGCAATCTAAAGCGGCGATTTTTACGGCGCTTATCAAAGCACCACAAACTGTTTTAGCGGCGCTATAAGGCCAAAAAAATGCTGCTAAAAACATGTTTTGTTGTAGTGTAATATTGTTTATTTGATAGATTTATCTATATAAATCTTGTTTTTTTTCATATTTTAATTTATTTTTTTATTTTAATATCGTACATATTTCATGTGTTATGATGATTAATTAATTTTCAATAATACGTTTCATTGTTTATTGTATATTATTTTTAAACATATATCTTTATTTTAAATCCGCAATTTCCACACAAATATTAATATGATGCAATTTCAAATATAATATATCCACTTAGGTATTTTCAAAATAATATCATTATTTATCGTTTTGTTTTCAATGTTATTATCATTATTTATTAAATTATTCATGGGTTTGACTTCTTCGCTTAGCGTGATTTTATTCTTTTTAGCTTTTTTCAAGATCAAAGTAATTTTAAAATTGATTTATGTAATGAAGAAGGTAACTAATGCGTCAAAGAAGTTATATTTTATTAAGATTCGGATCATATTTTGCGACCTTGACTTAAAAAGGTGGACAATTAGCTCATGTAAATAAAAAAGTGCAAATTAATAATTTTGTTAAAAATTCACCATTAAGCGATGACATGAAAGGTAATATCCAAGATGGAATTAATTTTTTATTTGGAAAAAAAAAACATAAAATCTAACATGGTAAAAAAATCATGAAGGTCCCTATACTAAGATATGGATTGCATTTTTGCCCCCTTTACAAGAAATGGAAAAATTAGTTCTTTTATGTTTGATCAAAGAGCAAATTGGCCATTCTGTTAAAAATTCCTTCATTTTCACTATGAAGTGCTAAGGTGACATACCATGTATACCTCGTGTTGACGAGATAATATTTAAATAAATTATAATATTTATAAAAATAAATATTTTTAAATTATTTTCAAAATCACATCCTTATTTATCTTGGATAATATAATTTTAAATGAAATAGAATAAAATAAAATAAAATAATTGAATTTATTCTCTATCCCACTTCACGGGATATATAATTAAGTGAGTGGGATAGAGAATAAATTCAATTGTTTTTTAGATTAACGACTCAATATAACTAGAAATATAAATTCAATCATGATTATAAATATATATATTATAATACCGAGATTGAATAAGTACAATTATAATTAGATCGTTTGATAATGGATAATATAATCTTAAATGAAATGAAATAAAATAAAAATAATTAAATTTATTCTCAATCCCATTATATATTTATAAGAAAACTCTAGATGTTCATTGTAACACCCTAAATAACTTATTTATGTTTTTGTGAAATTTGACACAAATATGTATTTGCTTCAGTGCCTAAGTGTTTTGATTGTGTGTTTGAAGTCTTAGGTTCAAGTCCTACTATTGGAAAATTTTGTTATTTTTTATCCAAGCCTTAACCTTGTTGAGTAGGCTTATATAATAATGTTTAAAAACTCTTAATAGAATGAGTATGTTAGTTTGAGTGGTAAGGATTAGTTTTTTGGAAGGTCTTGGGTTCAATTCCTTGTGGAAGTATAGATGAGATTTTTATGTTTCAGTTGTGAGATAGAGGTTGGGTGGAAGTGAAATTCTGAGGTGGTTGAGAGTTAGTGGGTTAGTGGGAAGTGGGAGAAAAATTAAGGAGATTATCAAATTTTTGAATTTTAATTTTAGTTGTCTTTTTCCCAAAATTTTCTTTCTCTGACGTTTTCTTTTCTCCTCCTTTGTTTTCCCACTTTCAATTTATGTTTCCTTCTTTTGATTTTTGTTGAATTTTCTCTTTCAAATTATCGCTACTGCGACTTTTGGGTTCTTTAATTGGCTTGGTAAGTGAAACTTTGTTTGTTGTTAACGTTTGGTTTTTGAGATGTTGGAAATGTTAATGATAGCCAATAATTGGTGAGTAATCGATGAATTCTGTGTTTAGGTGAAGGTTGGGTGGAAAATTGCACTCCAATGGCTTAGTACACGTTAGCGGTGGTTTGTCGTCGACGGTAAGTCAGTTTCACGTTGGATTTTTGTTGACGAATGCGTTAACCAATCTTCTAAATCGGTGTTGGGTATTCTGTTTTTAGGTGCTGGTGGTCTTAGGAGTCGTTTCGCGGTAAAAATGAACCAGATGTGTACCTTAAACATGAAAAATTAAGGTTCGACTAAAGTCGAAAAAGGAACTGTTGACTCCACAAGGGCATGTGCCCGGCCTTGTTGTTGGCTGTGTGTGAGACACAGTCGTGTGTTTGTTGAAAGTGTGGCCGTGCACAGGACACGACCATGTAATAGCGTGAGTGTGATCGTGTGGGCCACACGGGCATTCCACACGGGCGTATGGGTTTTGGGCCAGGCTGTGTGGGCCACACAGGCAAGATCAATCTGGGCATGTGGGCCCATAATTCTATAATTTTTCCTTAGGGTCGCACGGGTCGTTTCGATCGACTGTGGGTCTACCGTAAGGTCGATAAGGGCTAACCAAACCCTATTTTGTGTGCTATGATATTTTGATAGACTGATCTGAGTAGGCTACTGAATGTATGTTTGACTGTATTATATAAGTATGTAACTATCTGTATACGAGCATGTTAAGCATGTTTAATATAATATATTTGCATCTATATTCTGTATTTGTGTTTAGGGGTAAGAATTGCATATATGGAGAAAGTGATCTGTATGGCGACGCCTCACCTATTTTCCGGTAGCTTGACTGCATATTATCTGTTATGTATCGTATCGAAACTATATGGTGTGTAGGGATGGGTGGGTGTTTTAACCCCACATGGTGTGATGGGATGGTCAGAGATGGTGTGTAGAGGATGGGGGTAGGATTCTATATATCTATTCCGTTTATCTTATTTTGATATATTTATCTATTATGGACTTAGGTCTGAATCTGTATCTGAGTGGTCATCAAATTCTATGCATATTGCTAACTATTTCTATTGGGTTACACATTGAGTTTACGAAAACTCAAATCTGTTTGTCTGTTTTGTTCAGGTAATCCATAGAATTAGGCGAGTCGGTGCAGCAACGGAGGCTTAGCGGTGACCATTCGATCGAAAACTATTTTTACTTAGTAATTTATGATTTTTAATTATGATAAGGTGTAAAAGTAACATATTTTAATCCCATTCTTAATGAATTTTTTGGATGATTAAAGATGTAAATTAGTGAATTTGATGCTCCTAATTCTTTAAACTCATGTTTCTATACTTAGGGGAGCATTTGGGAGCAAAAGGAGTGAAAAACGAGCCAAAATCAGATGAATAAAGTTATTTCCAAGATCCATACGGCTTGGGCATTTCCACACGGGCTAGCCACACGCCTATGTGCCAGCCTGTGTCGATTTCACTCCCCGTTTCCCAAACACATGGAAAAACCTAATTTTTAGGCTTTCTGAGCATTCTAAAGTATATAAATATCAATTAGAAGAAGATCTAAAAGAGCACTCACAGAAGATTGAAGAAATTACTCGAAGAACACCATTGGAGCCAACTCAGAAGCGGATCTCCTTCAAGATTAAAGATCTCCTTTAACTTCGTTCGAAGTTTATTTGAATTTCTTTATGACTTGTAGTTTTTCTGACTTCAAGATGTTTGCATTTCAGATTATGAACTAAATTCCCTAAATACCTAGGAAAGATGAAACCTGTGATGAATCTTATTATTTGATTTCTGAATTACATGACAAATACTTTATTCTTGTTCTTAATTATGTATGCTTATTTCATGTTTTAATATTTTTGGGATATTAATTCATGTTTAATGTGCTTATTTCAGTGGAGCAAAAGTCCCTGCTTAAGAGTATATCTAGCATAATTGAGTGGAGTTGCATGAAATCCTGAAAATAGGACGACATAAATCTACTGGATTAGATTCAAATCTAATAGGGGAATCCATAGATCGAGTTAATGCGACAATAGGGGTTTTAATTAGAAAGAGATTTCAATTAATCAACCTAGAGTCAGTTGTTCTTACTCTCGAAAGAGATATTAACATAATTTAGGGATTTCTACGGATCAAGACACAAGTGAATAAATCATTTAATTTAGATTCATAATAATAAGTGAAGTCTAGGTGGATTCTTTCCTAGGTATTATCTTCTCTTTGGTATTCTTCGATCATTTCCTATTTCATTTTCTGTCGCGTTCTTAGTTAATTTAGATTAGTAAATTTAGATTAAAAACAATTATCCTAATTTATCGGCTAAATAATAGAAAAATAGTAATTATTGGTACTCTTAGTCCTCATGGATACGATATTCCTTACTCACCATAACTATACAATTGTTTGATAGGTGTGCTTGCCTTTGTCATAATTATAGTTAGTTTAGTGACCATCAAATTGAAATTCTTGATTTATTTGAGAGTTTGTAATTTTTGGGACTCTCTGGATTGTATGGTTTTAACTGTTGGTTTTGGTTTCGATTGTTTTCTATCCTGCGTGGTTTGTCAAAACATTTTATGAAAATGACGGTTTTACACAAACAAAGGTTTTTCTGAAAATATGAATTAGATTTTATAAATATAACGGTTTCTAAGACTTCTGCTGTAAATTATGTTTTGGCAAATGAATTAATTAAATAACGCTTTTAGTAATAGTTATATAAACAAATATGGGTTATAAAACTTGGATAATTTATCGAACAACTATACAAAGTTTTATCGAAGTAACACTGATTTCAAAACCCTTTTTTGTAACACTCCCAGATTCGGCCATAACATCTAGGCCGGGTTTGGGGTGTTACATTCATTAGAATAATTGTTGAGGGCTAGTATCAATATTTAATTAACTGGTGAGTGGAAGACAAATTCTAACCCAAATGATTCACACTTAAGATGCAAAACTAATTGAAAATTATGGTCCATCGCTACTCCTATTCATGAAGAGATGTTAATTAATCACCATGATCAATGTGCACCACAAGGTTACGAGGTTCTAGTTTATTCTAATCTTCTTCCTCCTACCCTTCCTGCTCTTCCTTTGATTGGTCACTTACATATGCAGCTGTTTGATAACTCAGCCCCTCATATTTTTCATAGGTAATTCTCTCAAAAGTATGATTCGCTTGTATACTTTCGATTTGGATTTAGGCCAATCCTTGTAGTTTCTTCAGCAAAAATGGATAAAGAAGTTATGAAAACCAATGACCTTGATTTTTGCAATAGACCTTATTAATGTTGTAGTCATAAATTATCTTATAATGCCTCGGATTTGGCTTTTTCACCATATATTGACTACTGGAGAGAGATGAGGAAAATTTGTGTTGTACATCTCTTTAGAAGAGTGCAATAGTATCGTTCCATCAGAGAAGATGAAGTTGCACGCTTGATTGAAAATATTTCCAAATTATCTGTTGATTCTAAGCTTGTCAACTTGGGTGAAGCAATAACGTGCCTTTCCAGTACAATAATTTGTAAAATAGCCTTTGGCAAGAGGTATGACGAAGAAGAAGCCGAAAGAAGCAGATTCCATGAGCTGCTTAATGAAAGTCAAGTCATATTATCTAGCTTCAGTTTTTTTTACTACTTTCCTTTCATGGGTTAGCTCGATACTGAAGTGCACAATCATCTTGAAAAATTTCAAAAGACTTGATACTTTTTATGTAACGTCCCTTATCCGACCTGATTGTTAGGTTAAGGTACCAAAATATTACATTCGTTGTTGAAACAACTATAATAATTCCATACTAATTACACATTCTTACTCAAGCTATTAAGCTTATAATATGATTAAAATATGATTAACAATCTTATCTGAGCTTTACATGAGCTTATGAAAGCTCCCAAAGTGACCAAAGGTTGTTTAGGGACTACTTTGTAAAGCTCCAAAGCTATCGAGAACTCGTCGCGACTTTAAAGATTCCACATCGTGATGTCACCTACTAACTTGGGCCATTGTGACTTGAAGGCACCTCGTCGCGTTGTCACATACTGAGTAAGCTCGTCGCAACCTCATAAGCTCAACATCACGACATGAATCCTACCACCTTAAATCTTAAGCATTTTTCTTCCTAACACCGAAGACAACATCCATATGGTACATGCCATTCTTTTTAGCCAATATAACATACCAAATCAAACAAATTCAAATTACAAAATTTGCAAAGAGGATCAAAACCACCAAAGCTTCCATTGAATTCATCCATAATCATACTTAACATATTCTTAAGTACATGCCAAAAGTCATTGCTAAAAATTTAGATTCATACTCTTTTCCGAGCCTTAATTTGTGATGAGATGAGTGGAAATCAACCTTCACTCTAGAGCTTCAATCAAGCCTTCACCTACGCGTTTGAAAAGAAACGCGTTAAGCTCGCGAGAGCTTAGTAAGTTCATCAAGAACTAAATTTTGTAATTTAAATCAAATCATTACTTATATATATAGCGCTTATGAATCATACCTATAACGACCCGAAAGTCAGTGGTACCGGAAAATCCAGTTTCGAGACTTCGTTTCTATACAAATATTTAATAAAAATATTTACGGAGTTATGTTGCAGGTGAATTGATTTTTGGTCAGGTAATTTTATCGAATTAGTGTTTAACTAAGATATAGGGACTAAATTGTAAAACTAGTAAAATTTTAATTATTATAGATTATTATTAATTTATAATAGAATAAGTACTTAAGTGGTATCTATACCACTACATAAAGAATAGTGGGCAACAAATGGATTGTTTTACTTATTTTTGTAATAAAATGTTAATAATAATAATAATAATAATAATAATAAACATCTCATCAGTACAAAAATGGGGTTTAAAAAGAAAAAAAAACAAACAAAAAAAAGGGGGGAGTCTTCTTCAACATGGATTATTTTCGAAAGAGAGGAGGACACTTAAAAAAATTCTACTTGTTTTTCTGGCTACAATTCGATTAGAAAGGGAGAAGAGAATTGTTGCATGCTAAATTTTGAGCTCGTTTAGGAGCTGATTTTCCTCAAGAAATTTGCAAAAAGGGGAAATGAAGGCAGCAGCAAGAGGGGACGAGATCTTAGTCAAGGTTATAGTTGACTTCGAATTTCTGTGAGTCCTCAATGCATTTTTCTTTCTTGATTGTTTTGTTACACTTTCATGTTAGTATGAATGTTATAAATCCAAGGAAAATTTTAGTGGAATGCATGTTGTCGAAGGAGCTGCTTATGCATGCAGTTTTTAAGCAGGCCGTTAAATTTCTTGGCCAGAAAAAGGTGGTTCGGTTGGTGGTGATCCAAGCTATCCAAATTTTGTTTTATGAATGTTGTTCAATTGAGCATAAATAAATGAGTTCTCAATAAATTGATAATTTTACTATCATTCTTTTCAATTTGTATCCACATATAAGTAATATTGTGACATTCACTATTGAAAATGTCTAAATCAATGTGAAGTCTATAATGTCACTAGGTGAATAAATATAATTTTCAAATAATTATATGCAGTATTCGCTTCAAGGAATATGCCAAAATTTTCAAATGTCCAAAAATCTATTAATAGCAAACTTTGAGAGTAGTTCTTATTTTCCAGGTGTACAACAGGTACATAACCAATGATTTTTTATACATAACTTTTCTCTCTTGCAAATTCTTATCAGTAATATTTTTTCACATAATTTTAGTTAAGAACTTACTCTGAATACTGTAGAGTTATACTCACAGTTTTTAAAAAAACTTGCAACTTCTGGTGCATCCAACCATGACGAGCTTTAGATAGAATTATCATATTCTATTGCTCATAAGTAGATCTTTCACAGTCAAATATTTTACTTTCAACTTTTTAATGGAGATGATGACAAAAGAAGATCACAAAGATAATTATAATCAATTCAATTTATAACAAGAGTAATAAAATAAATCAATAACTCAATCCCTTTTTTTATTCATATGAAATATAATATTTTGTTCATTCACAATCTCAATATGAAATCCATTACAAATATCTTTTAAAAGTAATGCATTAACCATCACAAATTTTGTGCTTTTTAGATATTGATATATTAGCTCTTCCGGAGCTTTCAACTAATTTTATACTATCAAATATTTCAATAATATTTGTTTGTTTCATACCAAATAAGATAAATATTTTCTATATGTAATGATAGAATTTATTACTACATTTTGATGTCCTTCATCAAAGAATATTAACAGAAACAAAATATATGTGCCATATATGTGGCCAATAATATTTCATATCACATTGATAACATAAGTTATCTTTACCCTTTGAAGAGTTATCTTGAGAACTCTCATTATTCTCTTATTTATTACTGTGTTCCCACTTTTAGTGGTCCATGATTGTATATTTTATTTTCTTTATATTTGCATTCACTTCATGGAATATAATAAATCTGGTAGGACAGACTTCTAAACGCCTCCATTAGTTCTTTTTTTTTATAATCACCATCGCAAACATGCGTGGATTTTAAATCAAAATCTATTCATTCATGTTGTCATGATTATTCTCCAATTATAATAAACATGATATAATAAATGAAACATAGTAAAATATACCTAAAGATCTTTAACATCACCGTCATCACCTTGACTATTATCACAAGCACTATTACAAGTAGTAAAACAACTTTGCTTTCATAATAACACTTATAATACAATAGTAAAAATCATTTAATAGACAATCAAAATTTTCGTAATACGATGCTTGAAAATTATCCGATACACATTGTACCAAATTTCAATACCACATATATATTATAAAATCTTATGTTGCTCTAATCAAATATTTATAAATTCAATTTAAAATATATCATACAATCATTCAACATTAGCAAGTTAATAAGACTCAATAGATCCTATCAAATTTCCCTTTAATCAACAATAGTAGGTTAATAACACTTTCCACTATAATTTTAATCAAATTTCAAGAATATTTAATAATCAAATTTTAAATTTTAAATATTATGCATAATATAACTTAATTAAAAACTTCAAAAGAATAATTTACCAAAAAATAATAGAGAAAACATACCATATTAATAGCAAACATATCTAATAAACAATTATGTCTTTTACATAAAAAAATTGACCTAGAAAGGCAAAAATAAAATACCATCGAATGTGAGATTTATTTCAACTAAAAATTAATAGTAGTCATACATTAATTGAAAAAGAAAATATGGTTGAAATATAAAAGTTTCTGACAAAATCTATGCTTTACCCATGCTTGTACAATTATAAATCAAAGATCGGGAATAAGAACCATGATCCATTCTAAGATTGAATCTTTCAACATCCTAAAGATGAAATTGTAAGGGTGAAAGTTTAAGGTGAAAGAGGAATTGGATTTGTGGGACGACTTTGAAAAATTTTGAAAGAAAAAAAATAGAGAATCATCGTGCTGATAATGTGTTATAAAATAAAGAAATGTGGAGAATAAAGAACAAAGAAAATATGAAAGTAATAGAGAATGTAACACCCCTTACCCGAGACTGTTTCCGGAGTCGAGCATGAGGCGTTACCTGACTTAACTTAAAAGTTCGGGGCATAAAAATTTACTTTCAAAATTAATTTCACTATTCACAATAACGCTGTCCACCTGCACAGCAGTCACTAAAATAATTATAACTCAAGCTACAAAACTCAAAATTTAGATCCATAAATTTTTCCTGAAACTAGACTCATATATCTATTCACCATAAATTTTTCAGAACTTTTGGTTTAGCCAATTAGTACAGTTTATTAGTTGAAGTCTCCCCTGTTTCACTAATCGACTATCCTGACCTCTTGTCACTAAAATTCAATTATCTCATTGCACAGACTTCATATGGTGCTTCCACTTATTACTACTTAAAATATACTCAATAAGGAATTTAAAGATATAATTTATAACTCATAATTCCTTTTGTAAAATTTTAATCAATTTCTAAATTCAGAACAGGGACTTCAAAATTATTCTTACCCTGTCTCACTAAATTTCAAATATCTAAAATTATATAACTCTTTTGCTTACTCTATTGCTTTTATGTGAAAGTAGACTCATTCATATTTAATTTCATATCTCACTCAACTTCTAATTCTATTTATACTATTTTGGTGATTTTCAAAATTACATCAATGCTGCTGTCCAAAAACTATTCTATTGAAAATTTTAAAACAATTCAATATAACCCTTTATAATTACCTAGCCTTCCCTGCAAATTTCAAATCACAACCAATTTCAGTATTTCAACTACTTCACTTGAATACTAATGAATTTTAACCAATCAACCATTTCAAACTAAAAACATGTATTTTTCAATGTCCAACACAACCATCACATTCAAATTTACTTTGCATACTTGGTCATTCATTCTATTACTTTTTACTTCAATTCCTTATACATGCCATATAAATCCAAAAAGTTGTTTAACAAAATCTACCAGAGTAAATCTGGATAGTGTGATTCTTGGTGTAGATCCGATCCTCCGAATGTATAAATACGTCAATCTACAAGAAACAATAAACACACAAAAGTAAGCTTATAGAAAGCTTAGTAAGTTCATAGGCACAAAACATAAATCTTACCAAACATTTATACACTTATACGTAATACACCATTACTAAGTTACCTGTCAACCACAATCTTCGGTGAGTTCCTTGGTATAACTCACTACTACTTATTCTTTTACCATAATTCCTCCGGACCCATTTGGCACTTACCATCCTTGATCAAAATTAAGGAACAGTTACGAAAAATTGAGTACTTCACTTTCACTTTGCCATAGTATAACTATGGTCTTACGTATGATCACTTATCATTTGTCCCTGATCAGATAAGTGTAGCACTTATCACTTTTTCACTTGATCAGATAAGTGTAGCTAAAGCTACCACTTATCACTTTGTCTCTTGATCAGATAAGTGTAGCACTTATCACTTTGTCACTTAATCAGATAAGTGTAGCTAAAGCTACCACTTATCACTTTATCTCTTGATCAGAAGTACTCAAATCCGGCGTTCTGCTTAATTTGATCATTTATTCGATTTTCGCATTTTTATTTTATTCTCATTTCAAAAATAAATATATTTCATCATACATTATATAATTCATAAAATTAACATTTAATCATTAAATTTCAGCCATATGAACTTACCTGGGTCGATTTGCAAAATTTGTAAAAGTTCAGGGACTAATCAACTACTTTTTCTTTTCCTCGGCTTGCTTCGGGTTCTCGATCTAAAATACAAATTTATTCATTCATCAGCATATAATTCTATTCTAATTCATTTCACAATTTATGCCCTTAAATTTTTGAAATTACACTTTTACCCCAAACTTTACAGTTTTTACAATTTGGTCCCTACTCAATTAACCCCTCAATTGATCTAATTTTTCTCAATTAACACATTTTCCAACTATTTTATACTACTACATAGCCTTTCATATTCAAAACTGCACCACCAAACCCTAATTCCCAACTTTTTCACAATTAGGTCCCTAAAATTAATTTCTATCAAAATTACTTAATAGAATCATCATATAACAAAATTAAAGCTTTAATTCCATGTTTATTCATCATAAAAATTCAGTACTCATCAATGGTAACTTTCAAAATTAGCCATAAAATCAATAACTAATGAAACAATTAGTTGGACCTAATTTTAAAATTATCAAAACCACAAAAATTAGAAGAAATAATCAAGAATTAAACTTACATGATTCAAACATATGGAAAAACCAGCTTGTTTCAGACCTCCTATGCCATTTTTGCTGATAAATTGTGAAGAAATCTCTAGATTTTTCACTTTTGTCTTTGTTTTATATATTTAATTTGTTAAGTTTCCAATTTTGCCCCTGTTTCTCCTTACCTTCTGCTGATTTTTCTTACCCAATCGTCCAGCCCATATGATTTGGGCCTAATTGTCTTTTAAATCTCTCCTCGTTAGTCACTTAAGCTATTTAATAACAATTTAACACATTTTACACTATTTTCAATTTAGTCCTTTTTAGTTAATTAACTATCCAAACGTTAAAATTTTCTAACGAAACTTTAATACCAACTCAATGACACTCTATAAATATTTATAAAAATACTTATGGCTTGGTTTAAAATCTTTGAGGTCTCGATACCTTGTTTTTGATTTTAATTATTTTAATATTTATTCCTAGTACACTATTCACTATTTCAAAATTTTCCTAACTTCTCATTTACTTATTCTCACTAAATTAATAATATTTTCTACTCATTTGTCAGATTTAGTGATCTCGAATCACCATTCCGACACCACTGAAAATTCAGGCCATTAGAGAGAATGTACTTCATTAATCGAAAGGATGATTACAATGTTTCATCAGAGTCTCTATTTATAGGCATAAGAAGTATAAAAGAAGTAGAGATCATATTCTAATAACTATTAGAATTTAAAGTACATCAAAACTTTATCTTGATAATGATGGACATCCACTTAATAAGATATTCATAACAATTTATTCTTTTCTTTATTTATTATTTTTCGTTAGTAATTAAAATTTTCATTTAGCTTTAGGTCGATAGACAATTTGGGAAAGAGTCATGAGATCTGAATCCGCACTTAAAACTTTCATTCCGATATTTGTTGTTTCTCTGGTTTAGGAGATAGACACCGTTGTCGTACAAAGTTGTATTGGCACCAAGTAAAAAAAGAACTCGTTGATTCGATGTTGATAGGTGTACAGTTGGAAGTACCTAATTGATTGTCTTTTATATTCGGTCTACCGAAGAACACATTGGTGTGCTCAGTTAAGTAATTAGTTGGATTTGTCAAGGGAAATAGCAATCAGAATTAAACGACCTGTGCAGTTGAGGTCGTTGGTTCGAGTTGGACCCTTCTACTTCACAAGGCTACTGGAAAGTTAAATTGTGGACGTGTGTTTCATGGTTGTTTATTCGATAAGGATTAGTTGTTGCGTGTTCCTAAAATTAATTTACACACGGAAGGATTGATGGTTTGAGACATCCTCGAACACTATAGCTAACTTATCGATTGAAGGAGAAGATTTGCTATTAAGGATCAATTCGAAATCGGAGAAAAAAATTGAGCTTGAAACTAGAATTTCATCATATCGGTTTATTCAATATAATTTTGTTTCTATTTATTTTTATTGTTATTTCAATTTCAATTATCTATATTATTTTTACTTTTATCATATTTAAATTTTTCCTGTTTTTAATTTTGCATAGACCGTTGCACATCATGGGCACGACAGTAGCATGGCACGCAACCTGGTTAATTCAAAACGATAATTTTAGATATTCCAATCTCTATGGGATCAACTTTGCTCCCTATACTACTATTTATTTATTGTTTAGTCATAAGTATTATTTTTAGTGAATTTGACACTCGTCAGTATTGATCCATTGTACCTATCATATAGTTGTTGCTTGGATCTCATTATCCGAACTTAAAAAATATATATTATTTTATGACTTCAATTATGAAATTGTAAAAAAAATCCACTTTATTTGGGCTTCTTTAAAAAATTAAATATATAAATAAATATAAAATGTGTTTTATTAACTACAACAAAACAAGCCTATCGCGACACTTTTTTTTTACTTTAGATGACGTAAAAAAGGTTGGCATAGGTCATCCCAATGCTTCTCCCGATGCTTCTGAAAACATCATCTATAGTGCAGTTGGCATAGGTTCCGCAACGCTTTTGAAAAAGCATCGGTATAAACATAAGCCGACCTTTATTGAAGGGTTGGCAAAAACCTAATTAATGCCAACATTTGCAAAAGGTTGGGATAAACTCATCTAAGTCAACCTTAAAAAGGTTGGGATAGACCTTATCTAAGTCAACCTTTAAAAAAGGTTGGGATAGACTCATCTAAGGCAACCTTAAAAGGGTTAGGATAGACATGTCTAAGGCAACATTAAAAAAGTCGGGATAAACCTTATCAAAGGCAACCTTTAAAAATTGTTGGGATAGACCTGTCTAAGGCAACCTTAAAAAGGTTGGGATAGACCTTGTGTAAAGCAACCTTTAAAAAAGATTTGGATAGACCTGTATAAGGCAACCTTAAAAAGGTTGGGATAGACCTTGTCTAAAGCAACCTTTAAAAAAGGTTGGGACAGACATGTTTAGGTAAATTTTTTTTATATTTTTTTATTATTTCAATATTAATATATTTTCATAAACATTTATAGTAAATAATGAAAGATATTTCAATCTCTATGGGATCGACTTTGCTCCCTATACTACTATTTATTTACTGTTTAGGCGTAAGAATATTATTTTTAGTGAATTCGACACCCATCAGTATTGATCCATCGTATCTATCATATAATTGTTGCTTGGATCTCATTATCGAACTTAAAAATATATATTATTTTAGGAATTCTATTATGAAATTGTAAAATCCCAATAAAAAATTCACTTTATTTGGGCTTCTTTAAAAATTAAATATATAAATAAATATAAAATATGTTTTATTTATACAATTTTTTATAAAAGGTGTATCGTCAAGGAAAGCTAGTAATTGAATCATGGTGAGATTCCCACATTTGTATTTTGATATGATGGGGGGTTGTATTGTCCTATTGAAGCATCCTTAAGTGGATTTGACATGATTTGGGGACTGATCATGTGCTAAGTTTGTAAGAAATAGGCGTTGACGAAAGATGTAATGTAATTATGCAGTATGAGGCAATCCATCTGGACTTAATGTAAAATATACATGAGATAAACTTGATAAACTATTAGATATATCAAGCTTGGAAGAGACTAAGCTTGAACCAAGCCTTAATGAGGTTTGGATGAATCGAGAAAGTACAGATAGATCCAGGTAATAGGCATGGTAGCGTGAAAGATGAGGGCTTAATGGAGGTTCATATGACAAAAATGGTCAGCACATCAGCTTAAATGGAAGGAGTGGAAACAACTTTTTTAATGAGTGATGCTAATGAATAAACTTCTAGTGTTGCAAATGATATTTTCGTGAACCAATCTCTCAGTGATTCAGATGATAAAAATAGAAAAAGATTCTTCGTGAAGAGGCTGAAAAAGGATCGGAGTGAGTAAATTGATTGAGCGTAGAGCAGATGATGAGATTATAGTTAGGGAAATGATAAACGTCGAAGATACCGAACCAGATGAGATGGGTGGATTTCCATACGATTAGGAGTTTGAGGGTTGCAAAAGGAAATTGTAGGTGATGATATGAAATATTAGAAGGTTTGTGTATTTAATAAAATATAGATATTTCTTTTTTATATATATATATATTGCAAAGTCAGTGAAATACAAAAAGGATTGTTGAGAACAACCCAAACAACTTCAATTACAGTTATAAAAATATGAATAAAATAAAATAGCCTAGCAAATACTACTTAGCAGACAAAAACAGCTTCAACAACAGACTTCCCCATTGGACTCTGCTGCAGAAAACAGCAGACCATCCCAGCATCATCCACTCTGCTTCAGCAGCAAATCGCCAAGCAGCTTTAAAGAAGTTTTTCCTTGACATGCCTACCTTTGCTAGAGTTTCCGCCATTCCATTCTTTTTATGATTAGTGACTGCAAACTAGATTTCAGCAATATGTCTATATCCATCTTCAATTTCCGCAAACAGCTTCCTTAGCGACCATGGACGAATACTTCTATATTTCAACCAATTCGAGACCGTATTCAAATCAAACTCTGTTGAGATCGACCCGATTAAGCAACAAGTAAAAAATAGCGGAATAAATTGAAAAATTGAACAAATAAATTTAACGTGGAAAAACCCCTCCAAAGAGGATAAAAAATCACGGGTAAAGATAATTTTATTATAATGGCAAAAGAACGAAGAGTACAAAAAATGGAGATAAAAACTAAACCCCGAAAACCAAAAAACAAAGAACCTTCAAAACGTAAACAAAAAATTCTCTAAATGTGTTATGAGTTCTAATCTCTGATGGGTGTATTTTCTAAAGTTGTAAAAAAACCTATTTATAGACTAAATTCATAGGTCAAATAATAATAAAATAATCTAGACTAATCAGAGTTTGATTGAAACAAATAAACAGAGTTTAACTGAAAGATTATTTCTCAAATTTGACTGAAATAGGAGTCATACTCAACAAATCTCCACCTTGACTCATATTTCCACAATGTCATCTTTGTCAAAGCCCGCCACAGGCCTATCTTGAACTATGCAGAGAATTAATTTAGTCGAATCTGTGCTTAAAAATTGGAAAACTTCTAGCCTTCGACTTGTACACTGTCGAATTAAATTTAACCCAAGTCTGATTTTTACGAACATAGTGCCCTAACTTTTCAAAACCTACATCCAAAAAAGAATCTCTCCTCAACGAAACAGTCGTACATTTTTCCCTCCTATGACCAAGTTGTCTTCGCTCCAAACGAGTTGAATTCGACTCCGTAATGGACGAGGGACATCCGATTTCACCGGTCACTGTAGAACCTTTCAGAATATAAAGACTGTCGGTTCTTTTACCTTTTAACAAAAAAAGAGTTCCACGATATACTTTAATGTCACTCGATTCGATGTTGATTCTGCATCCTTTCAAGTCTAAAATACTCAAAGAGATGAGATTCTTTTGTAAATCAGGTACATACCTGACATCTGAGAGTGTCCTAATCGTCCTATCGTGTATCCTAATTTTAACAGTACCAATACCAATTACCTTACTAGATAAATCATTTCCTATGCACATAACTCCACCTTCAACCGAACTATATATGGAGAACCATCTCTATTGGGACACATGTGGAAAGGAAATCTCGAATCTAGGATCCACTCGGATGTGAGCTTGGAGTTATCACTCGTTGACACTAACAAGAAATCATCACCGCTTTCATTGGCCAAATTAGCACCAACTACATCTTCCTCGTTACTCTCAGTAGCTCTTTTATTTCGCAGTTTATAACAATCTGTTTTGACGTTACCTCACTTTTTACAATAGCGACACCTTTTGTCTCGTTTCTTTGATGCTACCAAAACGGAAGCTTGTCTATCTGCCTTGCTATCCAAATCAAACTCATTGTCGAGTTTGTCTTTACTCAACAAATGACCCTTCACATCTTCGAACAAGAGTTTGTCTCTGCTATAAATCTGGGTCTCCCTGAAAGACTTGTATGAATGGGGTAAAGAGCACAATAATTGCATAGCCTGATCTTCACCGTCAATATGAACCTTAACATTATTTAAATCATTTAAAAAAGTAATGAATTGACTGGTGCGATCTCTAAGAAGCTCACCTTCATTCATGCGAAACGTAAATAGACTTTGTTTCAACACTAAACGGTTAGCCAAAGACTTAGTCGCATAAAGAGTTTCTAACCTTTTCCACAAGGCGGATGAGGTCTTCTCCATCAATACCTCCTGCAATATCGTATTCGCGAGGCACAACTGGATTGCAGACAAGGCCTTTTCATTAAGCTCTTCTCATTCTATTTGATTTCGATTCTCAAGCTTTTTCCCAATAACAACCTTTTCAAGTCGGTTTGAACTAGAATTGTCATCATCTGAACTTGCTACAGGTTAAAATTTGTCTCACCATCGAACTTCTCAATTTCAAACCTAGTTGCTGTTATCTCTGAAATGGTTGATCTATGAAAATTAAACTAGCTCTGATACCACTTGTTGGGATCGACTCGATTAAGTAACAAGTAAAAAAATAACTGAATAAATTGAGAAATTGAACAAACAAATTTAACATGGAAAAACCCCTCCAAAGAGGATAAAAAAACCACGGGCAAAGATAATTTTGTTATAATGGAAAAAGAACGAAGAGTACAAAAGATGGAGATAAAAACTAAACCCCGAAAACTTGAAAACAAAGAACCCTCAAAACGTAAACACAAATTTCTCTAAATGTGTTATGAGTTCTAATCTCTAATGAGTGTATTTTCTAAGGTTGTAAAAGAGCCTATTTATAAGTTAAATTCATAGGTCAAATAATAACAAAATAATCTAGACTAATCTGAGTTTGATTGAAACAAATAAACAGAGTTTAACTGAAATATTATTTCTCAAATTTGACTGAAATAGGAGTCATATTCAACAAACTCTATAATAAAAGGAAGTTGCACCTTATGAAACAAACTTGAAAACATCTCTATTGCTACTTTTGTAGCCATCAGTACCACCATTTCCAAACCCCCCATTGCACAGTTACCTGAAAATAGAGCTGAAACAACCTCTTTCTCGTCCCGCAACCCCCCCGTAGCCTGCTCTTTCATCCAAAGAAACCCCGACCACATTAAATTTCATCCAACCACAATGAGGTGGTTCCCAATCCATAATCCGCACATTCCCCACTCTTTTAACCAAATTGCTCTTCCTTGGCCACCCCCACCAATCACTCTCCGTGAAAATACATTTCTCACAGACCACTCTCGCCCATACAAACAATCTCAATTTTGTTTGGTAAATTAATGAGTCAAGTGTTATAACCTTACCTTCAAACACTTTCCCATTACGAGAAATCCATCCCGACCAATATGCTTATATTCATATCTAAAAATGTTTATGGATTGAATTTGGGTTTTAATTTATTTTATTATTTAGAAATAATAAAAATATAATAAAAAAGCATATATTAATATCTATATATTTTAAATTTAAATAAAAATATTTGTATTTATTATTTTAACAGCAAAACGTGCTATGTGGACGGGCTCACTGTTCAATCCAACAAAACAATAATCAGATTTGCCTACAGGTGGTGCAAAACAACCCGCAACTAAGGCACATTTTGATTTTCTTGTTTATTGGGATTATTTGGTCCGACAAGATTCGCTCATTGTTTAGAATAGATTCAAACTTCATTTCTTTAAATTCCAGTTAAATTGTAAACACTCCAATAAATTATATTTTTATTAGGATAATTATTGTAAATCTTAAAGGATAAAATGTATAGAGTTTAAATCTCTTAGGATTTTCTTACTGTAGGGGAACTAATTTCAATCGTTGATGTAATTTGATATGTATCGTTAAATCTAGAAGAACACTTATTCTTGGATTAAAGAATATAATTGAAAACATTTATTCAAACATTTTGTATGTATTATTTTCTTGTGACTTTTAAGTTATTTCAATTAGGTTGACTTAAACGGATTTGAATTAAAAAAAAAAAAGTTGCCTAAAACCGTGCGAATTACTAAACTTAAGTTCTAGTCTTATGACACTAGTAATATGTTGCACCCATGGCTCTAAATTTCAAAAATGGACATAAGAAAAGTCAGAATCCTATGGTACATGGGAACAAGATGGACTTTTCTTCTCCTTTTTACGCTATGAAACCCAATCGAGAAAACAAGATGGACGTGCTTAATTCAATATCTGATAATAACTATAAACAATCCCGGCTAAATACAATATGTGATCATAACTACAAGCACTCCCGGCTAAATACATGACTGACAGATACCTTAATGATTGTTAAGTACTTAAAGATTGTATTTTTTTCAAGCAAATAGCAACAATATTAGCAAGTAAACAACGTAATTGAGATACCCATTTTAATGGATAACGTCATGGACGGCGCCCGCCATGCACGTGGGGGCATCAAATCTTCTAATCCGCCTCCTTTTTTCTCCCTATTTCTTTTTTTTTTCATTTTGCATCTTTAAGAATTTTCTACAAATTTCATATCTTTTGGATATATATATATATATATTATTTATTCAAACCCAACACTACTCTGCCAGCCGAAATGGTGTTGTGATAATTATTCTCTATGGTTCAAAAACGTGTGTATGGCTTAATTTCAAGTTTCTTATAAGATGGGTGGCTCCAACTTGGTAGATGAAGACAAAGGAATATGCGAAAGCAGAGTGAGTTAGAAACCAAAAAATTCTACATTTCTTTGTCATATCTTGGTCCACAAAGACTTTATAAGGGAACAAATGTCTTTGATCTTTTTCTTATTTCAGTATGGAGTAGCCGAAAACAACCTTTTAAAGTGTGGGGGGAAAATAGTAAGCAGCTAAAGTCGAGCCCCTAGTTTTCAAACTAAAATTTTTTGGGTTAATTGCACTAAACGTATTTTAAGTTAGTTATTAAACTATAAAGGTATATATGGTAAAACTGTATTTTAGCCCCCAAAAATGAAAAAAATCTATTTAGTCATTTTAAGAAAATGATGAAATTATAAACTAATACATGATAAAATTATATTTTTGACCTTTCAAAAAATTTATAATTCAATTTTGGCCCCTCTTAAAAAAATTTTCTAATTTCACCTCTGCTTTCAATCAGCTTAGCCCTTAAGCAAATACCTATTGTCTAGACAACTTGGAATTGACGTGTTAAAAAATGAAATATTCCTCCTAAATTTTATTCATAATATTTGTTTTTTAACACATTAAATTTACATATATTTACAATTTTTTCACATATTTTAAATATTCTCCATGTCATATTTGAATTGAAATTTAACACCTATCTAATTAATGTAACATTAATGCATAAAGGACTCAATTAAAACATTTCAAAGTTTAAGAATCACTTTAGATAATAGTTTGGCAATGTTTGTTGTAATTAATCCAATTTTTTAAAGTGGAGAATGGTTTAATTGTATCTCATTTAATCATCTCTTAATATCAGGCACATCTTTTATTTAAGAGATAAATATGAAAACTATACATGAACCATGATTTAATGTGTAATTGTATATACGAACTTTGATTTTGTACAATTTTATACATGAAATTTTGATTTAATCCATTCTTTGTAAATTATTAACACGATTATTATTATAACATTATTTTATGTTTATATATTGCATACACAAAATAATTATATTTATCTAATATAAAAATAATTTGATGTATTTAATTTTTAAATGTGTATGATTAAATTAAAATTAAAATTCAAGTATACATTTGAACCAAAAATAAAGTTTCACGTATATAATTGTACTAAATTACAGTTTATGTATATAGTTGTATATTAAATCAAAGTTAATGTATAATTTTAAAATTTACTCCGATATTGCTATTTGGTAGCACATTCCATCATTTTTATCGGTCTGTGTCTGATCTATCATTTCTAAATGCCCAAGCAATGTGCACTTTTTTTACTCATTAAAAGATAAAAATTTTAAAATTATGAATTAGTTTTGATATATAATATATAGTATGATATATATAAATTTTATCTTAATTCAACCATATATATATAGTCGACTGATAAAATACCTAACCTATTCCAATCTCCAAGTCTGAAATGTTTGATTCTTCATCAACACAGTTTAGTACGTTACGTCTTTGACAATTTGTCACTTCGTAGAAAACAAAGAGAAACAAACATTAAAATAAAAATCTGTGATGTTAGTGCCATAAATAATAAGGTTGTTTATCTCATGCTGATGCTTGCTTGAGTTGTGGGGTTTTTAATGGCGAAAATTGAAAAAAAATGATGATTGTTTAATTGTTACACATTAGTCAACACGATATATATAAAGACATTCAATATAAAATTTATTTAAATTGATAATATTAGAATACTAGGAAGGAAAAGGTTTATACTTTATTTACTTTTTCAAGGATGAGAAGCGATGTTTGGCTGGAATATTGTACTTGTGGTAAAATTGCTATAAAGGCCTTTTACTAAAAGTTGAATTGTATTTTATTTTTCTATCAAAAAAATTAGACAAATTAGACCAAAAAGCAAATTGATCATTCTGTTCAATTTTTCATCAATTTGTACTATTAAAAATCAGGTATTGTACATTAGCATAAAGTGCACGTGTTATTTCATCAGTCACACCAATTTTTAACAAAAAGGACCGATTTCTTCTTTGAAATAAGTAAAATGCAATCTGACCTTTCATGGTACTTTTACCTCGTAAGTATGTGGCCTACATGTCTTAGGTTGAACGTTCAAGTCCCTTGCGCACAGATGGCATACATAATTAATATTACACATAATACTGATATTTCCTCTCTAAGCCTTGCGGGACTTTTACCAACCAAGGATTTCTCCAACAAACATATTAAGACACTCAAACTCTGTAAAATCAAAAGACAACTTCAACGCCAAATAATACTTTATCATTGTTAGGGTCGAATCCCCCTCAACAGAAAAACTTTGAACGGTTCATGTCTTCTTATCTTTCAAATTTACTTAACTACCTAGAATTTTAATATTAAATTCACTCCATCAAAGATATTTACTTAATGAAGACCTAAATTCCATGTGAGAAAATTCAATCATAAAAAAGAAAGGTGAAAACGTTTAACCAAACTCTCAAATAATTAATTAATTAGCACCCGAAACAGTACTTCACGTACGTGAACAATTCCTTGCTCTAAAAGTTGATTGAGTCTATCAAAATTAATTTAAAATAGAAAATCCAAACATTATAATTAAATTATAATATTTTGCACGTGCATGACCCATGTGATAAATTGTTTTTATACATACAATATTATAAATTATAAATATCGTTGAAGTGGGAACCTGGAAAATACACACATAATATATCTATGAGTTTATAATGTGAAATTAAGCTGCTTAATTGATCAAACTTGTAGCATAGTTTATTGATTGGACTTTACGAATACACGTAATTCTAATGTGAATTTAAGTAGAATACAAGTGAATTATATGTATCAAGTTGTGTCTTATGCATCAAATCACAAGTTCCCTTTGTCCTACTCATAAAAAATTGTGTTTATTCCATTATAAATTAAATCAAAATTGGTATTAATTTGAAAATCTATCCCTTTAACCAGCCACCTACTTTTATTAAATCAGAAAACCGTTAATTAATAATAGTCCACTTACATAAATACAAGTGGCATGATATTTAAATATTTGTTTTTATTAGTCCAAGTTTGACAAAGAAAAAAAAAACCCAGAGTAGAAAGTCAAATTGATTTGTAATTAAATTCCAACATCTGGGCCTGGGCCACCAGAAAACTTTATCGTCCACTTTACGTTATCCTACACAACATGTTAGAAGTTGTAATAATTACATCTTGTAATTACTATATGACCTTAATTTTTGTCTGAATTTATTTGGTATAGATTGAACTTCTTAACCATTTGAAAAAACTGACAGTCATAAATTATTAAGATATTCAGGCTTGCTGATAAAGAAAGCAACCGGAACATCCTTTGAAAAAGTATAGGAAAAGTTTAATCCACCTAATATTCTTAAAGTATCGTTGAAATTTTAAAATGTTTTAATTAGATCCTTAAAGCATGATAATCAATCAAATCTTTCTATGACTAATGCTGAATTTTTTATTGTCCTATTTCATATCAAAATAGTATACACCAGAATTACACACACTTGTGACACCGTCAATTAGAGGTGTTAAATGGAGTGGGCATGGCGAGTTTGGGTTTGGGTTGGATTTATGTAAGATATTTAGATAATTTTTTAAGTTCGGGTTTGGCCCGGCCCGAAAAATGGATTTATTTTTTTGCCCAAAGTTTGTCCCAATTTAGAAAGATAAATCCGGGGCACCCATATTTGATTTTTTTAGATTAATTTTATTTAAAATATAATACACTAATGCACTAAAAAAAGTTTAAATAAAAGTTTTCTAACATATTAAAAAGAATTTATATTAAAAAACACTACCATAAATATAATAATTTTTTTATTTTATTAAATATAAATTTTAAAATTTTATATTTTGGGCTGGGTTATTTTGTTGGGTAAGTTATTTTTATGTCTTGGGTAATGGGTTTAATTATTATCGGATTAGTGATTTAATATAAATATAAATATAAATATAAATATAAATATAAATATATACAATTATTATTTAACATATATAATTAATATAACATTCGGGTCGGGCTCAGGCAAAAAATCTTGCCCAAGGCCTGACCCATATAGAAAACGGGCCTTAAATTTTACCCGAGCTTATTTTTTGGCCATCATATTTTATCCAAATCCTTCTATTTTTCAAGCGGAACAACTCAACATGACAAAAGCACTTGTAATATAAACTATGCAACGTCAAAATGAAACATCAACAATACTCCTCAACAATCCAACACATACCAAACTTTGATTGATATATATGAGATCAATACAACAATTACTCAAATCAATTGAAGCCTAAATGTAGAATAATAAGGAGGGACATGCAAACCATCTTTGTTTAAACTGTTAACCAGGGAAGATTGAGAAACTTAATCCATCCCTCATGCAACATGCCTTTCAGGACATGGTAGCCACTCAGTCAATTGCCTTGTTGGTAGGGGCATAGATAAGGGGGTAAGCAATAAATATGTCTTTCAATCCCTTTGAAGTTTACGAAATTACAAGTTAATATAATGGTAAAATTGCACTTCAGTTCCCCTAGAAATTTATGATTCATCTCTGGCATCCCTAAAGTAAATTTCTAGCTTCATCCCTACTTTTGGCATTTCTTGAAACCAACCTCAATTTCTTGTAAGGAATCAACATTGACAACTCCTTTATATCTTTTATTACAGATCTTATCTTCCAATCACCTTAAGTCTTCTCACCACTCAACCTATTTTCTCCATTTTATTATTACTATTTTTAGTCTCCGTAAGGAAAATCATCCCTGAATCATATTTCAAAGGAGCTTGAACTATCAAGGTTGAGCGAGCCCCTTGACAGCTCCATGATATTGTAATAATTTATCCCTTGTAGTTGTTAGAGGTTAGCTACCACAACCTGTTTCTAATTCATTTCGCAACTTCACCTTTGTTCTCTTCCTATCTTCTCTCGTATCCTCCCATCCTACAAACTACCATACGTTGGATTTCCCACTAATACCCCTTCCTCAAAACCCTTTTCTACTCCTTACCTTTCCTTTTTTTTCTAAGCAAATTTCTTTTATTTTCCTTCATGGCTTCCAAAGGAAAATCCAAACTCCTCGTATTCTCAAATACAACTTGTTCCACCAAAGCCAATCTATTAAACTTGTCCTTATATACTTTGGGCTTTTACACAACATGTTTTTAATTTATATCATTCATTTCCCTCCCTATAACACCCTTAACCCGTTTTGTCATTGGAATAGGATTATGGAGTATTATCGAGCAAAGCAGAACATCTAACTTCACAACAGAATCAATTATACAATTATATGTGAACACTTAATAATTGCATCTAATCATGGTAAAAATACACTTACAGGCCTTAAATCGAGCCCACGGGGCCCTAAAAATATTTTGGGAAATTTCTGAGATCCATTCGAAACAAGTCAAAAAATTTTGGAAAAACTTGAAAATTTTGGAAACAAGGGTCACACGGCCGTGTGACATAGCCCAGACCGTATGGATATTTGAAGTTTGGACACACAACCGTGTCCCAACTCGTATGGGTATTCGAAATAGGGCCACACGGTCGTGTCGCAGGCAATATGCCAAATCGTGTGCGCATTTGATGTTGGGTCACACGGCTATGTCGTAGGCCGTGTGCCAGACCGTGTGAAACCTGCACCTAAAACAATAATGACACATAACCGTGTGACAGCCCGTGTCCCAAGCTGTGTGCTCCAATTTTAACTCCTAAAACAATCTAATTCAAGCACCATTTCTTCCACAACAAGAAACACCATAATTAGCCTATTTTACATGGTTAAAAGCACATTTAAAACACCAAATACATGCCAAATATTCATCCATCCTATGTATAACTAATATTCCATCAAAAGGCACCTCAATTCATACACCAATTCAATTCAAGAACAAAGTTACAATTTCTACACCTTAAACACATAACATTTATACCAAAAAGTCCATTTTATTCTCATACTACACCACCATAACTTACCACTTTAAAAGCATAACCAAAATGGCCATAACCATATAAGTTTAAACATTTACAAGCCAAACCAAACCATATATATATAAATAGATACAAGCAAGACCAAAACACACCATGTTAATAAGCTAAACTAAAGCACCTATTACATGCCATTTATAACCTTGTACCAAGGTAACCAAAAACTACCAAAATGATAGAGGGATAGTGTGATCGTGCTTCGATGAGGTTCCAACCATTTGAGGTTTTCGATAACCTACAGAACAATAAACAACTAACATAAGAAATTAGCTTAGTAAGCTCATATAATGTGAACTTAAATTTACCGAATATGTTATATTTTAACCATTCAAGCATGGATTCAATCATTTAATCAAGTGCATACATTTCAATCCTATACACACAACTCCACAAAGTTAGTAAGTGTATAATGAACATATAAATTCAACCAATTCATAGACCATTTCATGAAATGAATCTCAATATACAAACCATCCATCACATATTCAGTTAGTTCCCTTTCAAATCCAATTACACATATCATACTTTCCATTTCATATGCTTAATAACATAGATTGTTTCATATTCGTACCTTTCCATTTAACCTTAATTTGCCCGTTGAACAACATAGAATAACACCGGATACTCGGGAATTGCTCACACAAAGTGTGTCTTTTCATGTAATTGTAATCATCTCTATAATGCTTACACGAGCTGTGAAATGGGCCTGCTCACATGAGCTATGGGTCAAGATATTAGCTACACAATGCTGCTCACATGAGCTGTAGAGAATCCGCAACAAATGCTGGCTTTCAACCATCGGTAGGACATCCGGGACTAGCAACTGAAACCATATATCCCTAATGACATGTTATTTGTATCCTAAGTATCCACAAGGTTCAAACGGGACTACTAAACCGTCAAATATCCAAAACATCATAATATTATCAATTTAAATTATACCTAACATAACATTAATTAACATACAATCCAAACAAAAATTAATAAGTTTAATACTCATACGAACTTACCTCGATTACAACAGTTGTTACAACAAAGTTGAGAACTAATCTGAGACTTTCGCTTTCCCTCGATTCAAGTCCGGATGATTCTTTTCTTTATCTAAAAAGTAATTTCATTCAATTAAATAATTCAAATAGTCTAATATTATTAATTCTAACTTATAACTCATTTTAATATGAATTTACAAAATTACCTCTAACATTTTAACTTATGTGCAATTTAGTCCCTAAACTCGAAACTTACAATTTAGCCACAATTAATAAAATTTCATGCTAGCCGGTTTTCATAGGGTTCCATAACAGCCTATATTTATCAAAATTTCACATTAACACCAATAAATTTTGCTATTTTAACAAATTAATCCTTAAACATTAAAATTAACAAAAACTACTTTACAAAATAATCCTATTTAACAATCAAACTTAATAATATATCATTAACTTCAAGAACACTTTAATTTCATCCATGGAAAGTCCCTATACTTTTAACAACTTCAGAAATTGACCCTTAAGCTAGCGAGATTAAGCTAATACGATAACAAAAACATAAAAATTACTAAAAACGGAATTAAAATCACTTACATGCAAGCAAGATTAAGAACCGAATCTCCCAAGCTTACTTATAGGGTATTTCGATGTGAGAAAAACCAATTTGAGAAGATGATAGCTTTTTTTAGTCTTTTGTTTGTTTTAATTTTCATTTAATTATCATATTACCATTTTATCCTTAATTGTTTTAACTAACAAATAATAAACATGAGTCCATAAAATGTCCACTATATATATATGATATAATTACCATCTAAGTTTATTAATTAAATATTCCATAGCCATTCGACCCCTGTTTCTAATAGAAATTAACTTTTGCAACATTTACGATTTAGTCCTTTTTAATTAATTAACTAATTAAACATTAAAATTTCTTAACCAAATTTTAATACAACCCTAATAAATACTTGCAAACATTGAATAAAAATTAAAATACTAACTTTCTGGTCGGAATCGTGGTCCCGAAACCACTGAAACGGGCTGTTACACTCCCTCTTTTCAATTCTAATTTTCCAAACTTAGTAGTTAAATCATTTTCTTGTTCCTCACCTACCTTCTTTGCCTATTATCATTCCCCCAATTTTCCCTAATCTCTTCATCTGGGGGAGGGGGTAATACAACAATGTATGGTTGATTTCTCTTGTCCTCATCCTTTCCTTACTAGCCTTACCACTCCCTTCAATCCTTACCTTTCACACCTCACCCAACTTTCCTCAAAACTCAACAACCATCCCACATTTAATTCTAAATTCCTCACCCACCTCATTTCCACTCCCCAACCCTTTAATATTTTTCCATACTCTTTTCTTCACAATACATCCCATTAGCACCCTCCCTTACTTCTATTCTAACCTTATCATTCCTCTTATTCCCATTAAACTCTCCTTCCTCATCCATTGTCCTCTTTAAATCTTATCATTAACATTATTAAAAACCTCACACGAATTTCATTTCCCATCCTTAACCCCTCCTTCCATCCTTATAAAACTAGAACTTGCAACCTTATCGCACTCCCTTTTCTCCCTCCTCAATAACACTCCATTGTTAGGACAACTCCCTCTCAACCCTTTTCCTCTTTCTTTTTTTTTTTAATACTATAGCTATTAACTGTTGGGGAAAATGAGACAAAGTCAAAGAAAAAAACGGTACAAAAATCTCAAGACTCAAGAAACTGACTCTTAGCATAAAAGAGAAAAACTCCCAGGAAGAGAGAGAAATTACATTTCGCAAGAAGTTCCTAGTTCCATCTCTAATGTGAATTTAAGCATTAAATGTCAATTCAAATCTAATGCGAGCACATTTAAAAGATTTAGATCAAATTGTAAGCATGTGTTGCAACTATAAAATTATTTTTTTGCTCCTCTCTCTCAAAGAAAACTCTCCAACCTCTCTTTAAAAACTTTTTTTACATCTACCTCTTCAAGCATCCAACTACTTCGCTGCTGGCAACTAGCCATCATCCTCCCCCTTTTCTTTTAGTGTCGGTTTAGGCAATCCAATAACCCTAAAAGGTAGTGTCAATGGTGACAGTAGTGAAAGACGTGTTTACAATGTAGTCAACATTTTTTAAATATACTTCATGTCAAATTTAAGATAGCATTTACTGATTAAAAACCTAATTGATACACTACTGAAATTTTGAACATTGAGAAATCAATCGGTGAAATATAAAAATCAGCATACAATGTAGGCATAATTAGGAATCTCTAGTAAAAAAACATATATGTGGCGGATTTAAACGAATATAATCAAGAACGGATGGTGGGTGAGGTCATTATTAATTTCTTTTATATTATACATACATACATACATATAATATCTCCATTATTTTAACCCCCAATTATGTTGATAATAAAAGTAAAGGCAAGGCTTTTGGGAAGGACAAACTTTGTCTAAAGGAGAGGAAAATATAAGAGGTTTTGGTCTCTGAATTACCTAACTTAACCTAACACAGATGGTCTACCACCTAGTAAGCTAATAAATGAGGATATTTTGGTCCATAAACTTCACTCTTCTTTTCCAAATTCCAAAATTATTCTCCATTTAGTTATTGTCGCATAATTGCATTAAAACTTTTGTTTTTGTAATGTTTTCAACAAATGGTCAACTTACTCTTTCATCATTTTCCCATAAATTATGTTTTAGAATAATAATATATCATTTGTTACAAATGACTAAGACTAATAATAAAACATATTTGGAACAAACCAAAATATATCGAAGATATAACATAGGATGAGATTTAAATTTGATATTTTAAAATTTTCAAAATATAACTACCACAATTTATGAATAAATTTAATAATCACGCAATAACTCTAATTTAAAATGAATGAGAAGATAGATATATTAATAAATTTCATGTCAACTTTTAAATAAAAACTTCTTTCTATGGGTTGGTGGATGGTTGTTTTATTCATATTTGTAGGAAATATATATTTTTTTAAAATTGATTTAAAATGAACCTGCTTAATTACACTAATTATCAAGGCTTAAGCTATGGGTTTCGATTTGATTTGACTAGAAAGAGGACCTACCTTGGAGGCATAGAAGACTGAACTGAACCTTCTAATTAAAGTTCATTTCCATTTGTATGAAAGGAATCTTTTTTTCATATCATTTTATTATTAAATTTGTCAGAGGTAAAACTACAAGTGATCAACTCTTTTCCATATCATTTTATTCATAATCACATAAGTAGAATACAGTTAGAATATAATTATCATAAAAATAAAAATATTGTTCATTTAAAATTCAATCTAATATCAATTATCATGTTTTAAAATTAAAATTATATATTCTTATTATTAATGAAACGTTACACAATTTATAAAAAATATATAAATAATTAAATATAATTTAATTAATACATATGACCAATGTACAGGTAAATAAAATTAGTATATTGCTACTAATTACTAAAATCTTTTAAGCAGTGGCCTTTTGGTCAACTTTAGTGATGTATGTCCACTCTATTTTCACGATTATAAAAGAACAAATCTTAGTTGGATTATTATCTAAAACACGAATTTCCATTTTCCAATCGTTTAAACCAAAACTCGTTTATTTTCTTCTTGGAGGAAAACAAATGTATGAATTATGTTAATAACATTGCTTCTCCTTTTACCCCTTCAAAGCATTCCATACCTTATATTTTTTTCATTTCTTCTAACCGAATTAATTGCAAACAAAGTCTTCAAATTTTTGTTTTAATTTTAAATTAATTTTAAACTTCAAAACATTATAATCAAGTCCTCAAAGTATCAATATTATACCAATCACATCCTTTCATCAACATAGCTATCAATTTAGGCATTGAATATCAGTTTAAATATTGTGTAGACCATATTTAAAGCATTTAGATTACACTGTAAATACATATGTATGTACTACATGGACAAATTGGATCATATATTTTCATGTAGTAAATATATATATGTTTACAATTTGATCCATGTATTTTAAATATACTTCATGTCAGATTTGAGTTGGTGTTCAACAACTAAACTAGCGGCTAAATTGATGGAATAACTTGGTTGATACTAGGGGCAAAGCAAGAAAATTGTTTTACAAAGGTTATAGATGAATCATAAAATTTTAGAGGGGTCAAAGTTTAAACTTACCAATATGTTAAGTAGTAACTTTTAAAATCTTAAAGGGCTACATAGTAATTTTACCATTTGGAGGGGCAAGGCTACTTCCTGCCCATCTATGTCCATGGCTGATGCTATATAGATATTTTGATAATGGTTTAATGTTTGAGACATCAAAATTCGAGGTTTTCTGATGAAATTAATCCAAAATTTAAATTACTTAATGGCGATGAATGGAAGCAATCTCAAATATATATTATATTGGGGTGGGGGGGGGGGGGTAGGTGGAGAGGAGCTTCTTGAATAAAAATGGTGAAAGGCACGTGTACTTACGCGTTCCATGTGAAAAACCCTCCCTTCTTCCTCCCCACTTCAAATCAACTCTTTAGAAAAATGTATTCGAAGCTTCCTTTCAAGAAACCACCAATAGAAAAAAGAAAGAATCCCCCAATTTTCTCACTTTTTCCATTAGAAAAGTCCACATTTTCTCCTCCTAAAAGATAAATAAAGCATGTTGTTATGTTTCCTAACCTTTGAAAACAATGACTCTCTAGTGGAGAAAAAAAAAAGCATACCCTTTTGAATACTTTTTTTCTTAAAAGCCCTCTCTGGCTGCTCTGTTTCTCAAAATTTTCTAGAACCCATTATCGGTTTCCTTTTGCTTTTCCCCTTTTATAAACAACCCATCATCAACAATCTGCAAAAAAAGATAGAGAATTTCAAGTCTCTGTTTTTCTGATTTTCTTTTTGTAGAAAATACAATAAGGTAAAGTTATGATCTTGTTTCGATTCCAGAAAGTAAAAGCTTGGTGTTGTTACTAATGGAAACTGATACGATCAAACCCTGCGATAACGTCGTTCATTCTCGATTCTTCCGTTCTGGATTTTATTGCTGGGGTTGGGAATTCTTGACTGCTCTGCTTCTCTTTAGTTGTTCTGCCTAAAAACGACCAGGTTTTTCAATTTGTTCTTCCTTTTTACTTTTGTAATCATAATTCTTTGTTAGAATCTTTTTTTTGGGGGGTTTACGTGTACTTTGGGAGGGATTTGATCAATCGGAAAGTCGGAAAATATGGCGCAAAGGTCAGTTCCGGCGCCGTTCTTGATCAAAACGTACCAGCTGGTGGATGATCCGATCACCGACGATGTGATTTCATGGAATGAAAACGGCACGTCTTTTGTCGTTTGGAAAACTGCTGATTTTGCAAAAGATTTGCTTCCCAATTATTTCAAGCACAACAACTTTTCCAGCTTTGTCCGTCAGCTCAACACTTACGTAAGTAATTTCATTTTTTTTAATTAATTAATGGTTAAATACTGATTTTGGTTCTTTTATTATGCTTAAATTTAAGATTTAGTCCTTATACTTAGTTTAATTTCTTTGCTTTATAACATAACACCATTAATTATGGATTTAAAAAGATCCTTTTTTAAATGTTGGAATGATTTTTTTAAAAGAAAACTTCGCTGGAGCATTTTATTCGTAATAGTTAAGCTATGTTATGAAGTGAAGGGACCAAATTATGAGAAAGTAAAATATAAGATTAAATTCAAACTAAAAGTTGACATTAATAACTTATATGGTAGACCATTTCTTCAAGGAAAAGATGGGTAATTTCTTTAGGATTTTTTCTATGTAAAGGAAGTGAAATTGATTGGATTGTTTTAAAAAATTAATAAAAGTTTGAATAATAGGGTTGATTATGATAGGGATTGGTGAACTAATTTAAAATTAATCCTTCATCGTAATTGTTGGTTTGAAGAAAGGGGTTTACTTGCAAATTGATTTCCAACCACAAAATATTAGGTGAGGGATGAGGGGTTAGAACCATCTTTTGACCTTTTTTCAAGCAATCGTACGGACTGTTAAAAACATGAACTTGCCGTTTTATTACAGGGATTCCGAAAGGTTGTTCCAGACAAATGGGAATTCGCGAACGAGAACTTCAAGCGAGGACAAAAAGAGCTCTTGTCCGACATCCGTCGCCGGAAGACGGTGACAACATCGCCGGCTAATAATCCGGCGAACGGGAAAACGTCTGGTGCGAGAGCTTCCTCCCCTACTAACTCCGGTGAGGACCTAGGGTCAACTTCCACGTCGACATCACCGGAATCGAAGAATCCGGGATCGGTGGAAACGACGCCGGCAGCGAACACGAATCAGTACGCCGATCTATCAGACGAGAACGAGAAGCTGAAGAAGGATAATGAGATGTTGAGCTCGGAGCTGGCGCAAGCCAAGAAGCAATGCGACGAACTGGTCGCGTTTTTAACCGAGTGCGTGAAGGTGGGGCCAGATCAAATCGATCGCATCATGCGGGAAGGAAACGGTGGTTCCACCCTTGAAGGCGACGATCTTGGCTGTTTCTACGGCGTCGATGACAACGACGATGATGAAAAAGGCGGCGGCGAAGATGGAAACGGAAGTTTGAAACTGTTTGGGGTGTGGTTGAAAAGCGCGGGAAAAAAGCGGGCCCGCGAGGAGAAAATTGTGTACGGTGGGCCACACGCTAAAGAGATGAAGACCATTGAGTTTCGCCACGTGGCTTTGATGATGAAGAGCGGCAAGGTTTGCAACTGAGCCTATCACCGGTCCTCATCGATAGCAAGGAAGCTGATTTCGTACAAATATAACTAGGATTAAATAAAAAAGTTTTTTTATTTTGGATAATTATTTAATATATGGGTGGAAGTGTTTTCTTAACTTTAGAAGCGTGGTAAAAAATTGTGAAATGTATTTAATTAATATTTAAAAATAAAAATATATAATTAGATATATGACAATCTTTTAATCATACTTATAAAATTTAAAAATTCCACCTTAAGTCCATCTATTTTATAATTTTAGTAACAATATGGTAGTAAATATTTTTTAGAAATAAATAAAAACAAACAAACATGAATTTGTAATTTTATAATTTCCTTTTCTAAAGTTAGGTGGGTCAATTAGTCAGCAATTGTGGGAGGCAAAAATCAAAGGCAAATGGGTCCTTCAACTTTGCCCTGTTGTTACCAAGTTGTTGTTTATATGTTTAATAGATTGTTCTACTTTTAAATTCCATTTTTTAATTTAGTACAAAATATGGAAATGAGTAAAATAGAAAATTTGTTAATCAAGGGGTTAAAATTCAGGAACACTGTTAAAATTTGTTGATTTAAAAGTCATTTATATGCACAAAATTAACAAAAACCAACCATTTATACGCAACAAATTAGCTCAAATTCACGTGTTTCCCAACAAATTGGAGTAACTTTTAAATTTTCATTAAATTTTGATAAATCAACTATCTTGTTTCATTTATAATATTTTAAGTTAATTTTTGCAATTCATTATTTAGAATTGCAACTTATATCTAGTAGCAAACGGATTTCAAAGGTAAATTGATATAATTATTTTTATTGAAGTTATAACAACTTTTTGTAGAATGAAATTTTTTAATTCTTAGCTTAAATGTAAGGGTGTAAATGGGATATCGGTGTTTGCAAGTTATTTGAGTTTGCCTAAAAAAACATGAATTTAATTCGGTAATTATCGAGTCAACCTTTAGCTATCGATCGAGTAAAATTCAAGCTTAGAAATACTTGTTCGAATAGATTGTGAGTCTTAGCAAACCTTTCATTTTTAATATATATTTTAAATATTTTTATATTATTAAATTATGTTATCGTCTTTAATATATATTATTAACCTTAAATTTAATTCTCAAACTAAGATTGAGCTTGAATATACACAAGTTTTATCCAGCTCAAGTTCAAGCTTAAATATAAAATTCTTAATCAAACATAATTAGTGGTTAATGGGTTTTATAAGTTTTTATTACATTAATTTAAAACACAAAGTATATTATAACTTTTATTTCAAGCATCAAAAGTACAATTTTAATTAGCACATAAATATGACTTTTCTTTAAAAAGAAATTAAAGGTAACTAGAAAGCACATCTCAAGGCCTTCAAGAACTTATGCGTGTGAAGCTTAAAAGAGGAAGAATCCAAAATTAGTTAATGTAACACCCCAAACTTCTTAGATTTAAAATTGTACAAGTTTGTTAAGCAAGTTGATTTGATTATGTGGTTAAGTGTTTTGTAAGTTTAATTAAGGTTTCGTGTTCGAATTTCGGTGTTTGCAAGTTGGGAATATTTTTTCCTTTTGTGCCGTTATTAGTAGTATAGTTTGGATTCTTGGTGGTTAGTTTTGATATGAGATTGATAGGTTGTTAAAATCTGTTTTTTATTATTTTTTTTATAAAATAAATACAAGATAATTCCTTCATTTTTCTTTTCGGTCAATACCACTCCCTTCCTCACGTTTCTTACCTTCCCACTACCATTCAAATTCTCCCTTTTTGCTATCACTGCTACTTGTTTTCATTCTTTTGTTTTCTTTACTTTTCAATTGGCTTTTGGGTTGGTCTTGTTCTTGCGGCATCTGTCAAGATTATTCTTTCTTTCTCTTGTTCTTTTCTTTTCTATTTTGTTAATTGATTCTCCTTGTGATGAAATTTTTTTTATTGTGGAATCTTTCGTTTTAGGAAAAGAGCATGTGGTGATAGACGATCCTCCAGCAAATTAAGTTCTTAGAGGAGTTGCTATAAGTTGCAGCAAGTGCTCGTTATTGATTTAGGGACTACTTTCTTGTGAAAAGAGTGAATTTAAGTGGAAATTTTTGTGCTAAATCAAAGTTGTAAACGTTTAGTTTTGATTCCGTTTGTAGGGTTCTAGGTGTTCGGTTGTGTGGAGGATCAATCTCGCTATTAGGTGTGTGAATTCAACCCAAAAACTCGATTTAATCGTAAAACTAGGCTGTATTTTGAAACTGCCTAGTGCCACACGGCCGTGTATGTAGGCCATGTGACTGATTGTGTGTTGCCACCTGGTCATGTGAATGTGTAATTTTTGTAGGTCGTGTGGGTAGGCTTAGGAAGTATGTTAAGTAGAAAATGTTACCATTAAATTATGTGTTATGTTATGATTTATATGTAAGTATGCATGACGTATAGTTTATGATATATGTAGGAATGATATATATATGATTATGATTTGTTTGTGTTTCGGCGTGGGTTATGATATGATGGACCCAGTTCTATATGGCAGTTTATATTGCAATTATGGCGGCTAGAACACAAATTTATGTATGGCAGCTCAGTTGCAATTATATGAGTGGCACACCGCCACCTATTGGTGTGATTGGATGGATGGGCTTTAGTAGTCATATACGTTGTGATTGGTTGGACAGAGATGGTTTGTAGTAGATGAGCGTAGGACTTGATATAAATCTGATAAGATATGCTATGTTATGATTCTATATGCCATGTTATGTATCGATATGATATGTTACGTAAAATATGATAAAATATGCTCTATATTATAAACTGACCTGTGATAAGAAATAATATGACATATGGTATAAGACAAGCTGAATTATGTGTCTGCTTGTACTAAGATTATGGGTTAAAACACACACTGGGCTTAAAGCTCACAGTTTGTATGATTTGTTTCAGGTAAACCTCCGACCTAGGAATGGACGGTGACTCGGGAACTAGGGTTTCATAAATTCTTCAATTAAGCACTACGAACTTTTTCATTTGTTTTGATCATGGACATTTCTGGACTGTTTTGGGTTTTTATTTTTGGTTGGACATTTTAATTTTTGTTTTTGTTTAGTTCGTTAGGACAATTTTTTATACTCACTACGCGAAGGTTTTATGATTTAAGGATGCTTAACCTAAGACAATTAAAATGAATCACTTTTTTATATACAAAGAACTATAAGGTATTTCGCTGCAAGGTTAATCAAATTGTTCAAAATGTTTTAGCACGCAAGTATTTTCAAGTGAATTGGTTTTGTTTTTAGATACAAAATTAAACCGTGGTTTCGAAAAGTCGCAGTGTTTTCCAAAAGAGTAATTCAATTGAATTTTCCTTCCATTGAAGTGGTTTTCATCAGATCAAACATTTGTCTCTTTTTGCATAAGCGTTACAACCTCTAGAATCTGATCATAACGTGTACGCCGAGTGTGGGGTGTTACAGACAATGCAAGTGGTGGCCTTGATTTCAATGGCATTAGAGGGTGCTGGTGCTGGTGCTGCACTATCATTACCAGATTTAGGGCTATCACTATCAGCAACATCACCTGTGTTTTTAGGGCTAGGAGAAGGGAGTCAAAAACTTCATCAGTGGCAGTTTGTGAAGGAGGGGATGAGACCTCCTCAAGAGACTCAACCTCAAAAGCGTATCCTTTGTTGGCGCTAGGGTTGTCGCTTTTACTAGGGCTAGGGGAAGAGGAGCTTGAAGTAGATGGCGACTTCGAAGGTGAAGATGCCTTGGAAGGGACTGGTGAAGGTGACGATTCGACAGCAAATGCCCCAACAAGAACCATGGAAACAAATGCAACAACAAAAATAAGATATTGGCATTCCATCTTTCACTTTTGCTTTTTAATAGTTTCTTTTTACTTGTTATCTTTTTTTATTAAAAGATTGATATATATATATACACAATATGCGTGTGTAAGAGAAGTGCTTTTCTTATGCACTAAAATTTAACCTTTAACATCTTATAATACTATATTAAGATTTTGTTCTATTGTTTATTAGGCTTGTTTAACTTTTATTCGTTATGATTTTTTCTTTGAGATCAAAATCTAATTTAATTGTTAATGTTTGTTTATGCTGATATTTTTCTTTGTAAATAGTAAATTAAGCCAAATTTGTTACTAATCATATTGATACTTATAACAAAATCTTTCAGTGGTTAGTGTTTAAGAGTTTGAGTTTTTGTTTGAAATTTGAGACGTATAAACTAAGATTGATGAGATAGATATTCTGAGGGTTTATCTTTGTTTTTTATTCTAATAAGTTACTATATATAAATATACTAGTTTTATTACCGCATGAAATTATAATTTGGTAATTTTATAAAATATATTTAAAACTATTTCTATAATATTATATTTTAAATTAAAAGTAAATTCAATTTTTCGATCTCTAATTTCTAATTATCTATCATATTCTATATGCCTCAATGGTTCCATTAAATGGAAATAAACATGGGTTTTGAATTCATATTATCCCGAAAGAAAAACTGAACTCTCAATGCATATTTCGTGATCTCTCAAATGTTGACTTTCCATAAGTAGAGTGATTTGTATGGTTGAACTTATCTATAATTTGGTTTCCTGTACGGTTGATCATGGGCGAATAGATCACTTGTAGACCTGTTTAAGGTTTTTTTTCTTAAATATCTCTAAGCCTAAAACAGAGCCTAGTATTTCAGGGGAAAACTGGCTTTAGCTTCCATTTTTATGTTTCCAACTGAGTCAGGCCTATTTTTCTATTTTATAAATTTTTTCTTTCTTTCATTCTAAATCCCTTGAAGCTATTTGTTAAAATTTACTCATCCTCCCTTTTCTTTTGCTAAAATACTTGGTGTGTAACACCCCTCGTCCGACCCGATCGCAGGGTTCGAGCTACAAAATGTCACATTCATTTCTGGAGGAATTTCATTCAATTATATAGTAACATAATCATTTAAATATACAATTATAAGTTAAACACATTTGCATTATGATACATAATCAAATTTGATTCTTCATTGAATTTACGAAGGCTCTTTTGTTGACTTGAGCATAAGATTGGACCAAATTGTAAAGTTTCAAAATTATAGGACCAATTTGTAAAGTTCTGAAATTTCGAGTCCAATCTGCTTGGATTTAAATTTGTGCAAGTGTCTTAAGTAAGTTGATTTAATTATATGGTTAAGTGTTTTGTAATTTTGCTTAAGGTCTTGTATTCGATTTCTGGTATTTGCAAGTTGGGAATATGTTTGCTTTTTTTTTTTTCATTTTGTGCTGTCATTAGTAGTAGAGTTTGGATAGTGTTTAGATTCTTGGTGGTTGGTTGTAATTTTAGTATATAGATAGGTTGGTAAAATCTATTTTTTTATTATTTGTTTTTTTAAAATAAATACAAGATAATTCCTTAATTTATTTTTTTGGTCAATACCACTCCCTTGCACATGTTTCTTACCTTCCCACTACAATCCAAATTCTCCCTCTTTGCTATCACTACTACATGTGTTCATTGTTTTTTTTTTTTTTTTTTTTTGTTTTCTTTGCTTTTCAATTAGCTTTGGGGTTGGTCTTGTTCTTGCGGCATCTGTCAAATTATTTGTTTCTCTTGTTATTTTCTTTTTCTATTTTATTGGTTCTTTTATCCTGTGGGCAATTTCTTGTTCATTGCTTAAGGGCCATTCGGACGCTGATCTTGTATGGTGTCGTTGGTGAGTTTTGGGTTCTTTACTTGTCATGAGTAATCCAGGGTTTTGACTTAGTTATTTAATTGTTTGATATGGTATTTCGCAATTTAAGATCATTTTTTTATTAAAGGCTTTGGCGATTGATTTGGATTCTCCTTGTGATGAAATTTTATTTATTGTGGAATCTTTCGTTTTAGGAAAAGAACGTGTGGTGATAGACGATCCTCCAGCAAATTAAGTTCTTGGAGGAGTTGCTATAAGTTGCGGTAAGTTCTCATTATTGATTTAGGGACTACTTTCTTGCGAAAAGAGTGAATTTAAGTGGAAATCATTGTGCTAAATCGAAGTTGTAATCGTTTAGTTTTGATTCCGTTTGTAGGGTTCTAGGTTTTCGGTTCTGTGGTGGATCAATCTCGCTATCATGTGTGTGAATTCAACCCAAAAACTTGATTTAATCACGAAACTAGGCTGTATTTCAAAACTGCCCAGTGTCACACGACCTTGTGTGTAGGCCGTGTGATTGATTGTGTGTTGCCACCCAGCCGTGTGTGAAGGCCATATAACTGATTGTGTGTTGCCACCCGGTCGTGTGCATGTGTAATTTTTGCAGGTCGTGTGGGTAGGCTTAGGAAGTATGTTAAGTTGGAAATGTTACCATTAAATCATGTGTTATGTTATGATTTATATGTAAATATTTAAGTATGCATGACATATGGTTTATGATATATGTAAGCATGATATATATATGATTATGATTTGTTTGTGTTTTGGCGTGGGTTATGACATGATGGATGAAGTTCTATATGGCAGTTTATAATGCAATTATGGTGGCTAGAACACAAATTTATGTATGGCAGCTCAGCTACAATTATATGAGTGGCACACCGCCACCTATTGGTGTGATTGGATGGATGGGATCTAGTAGTCATATACGTTGTGATTGGTTGGACGGAGATGGTGTGTTGCAGATGAGCGTAGGACTTGATATAAATCTAATAAGATATGCTATGTTATGATTCGATATGCCATGTTATGTATCGATATGATATGTTTCGTAAAATATGATAAAATATGCTCTATATTATAAACTGACATGTGATAAGAAATAATATGACATATGCTATAAGATGAGCTGAATTATGTGTCTGCTTGTACTAAGATTATGGGTTAAAACACACACTGGGCTTAAAGCTCACAATTTGTATGATTTATTTCAGGTAAACCTCCGACCTAGGAATGGATGGTGACTCGAGAGCTTGGGTTTCATAAATTCTTCAATTAAACACTACGAACTTTTTCATTTGTTTTGATCATGGACATTTCTGGACTGTTTTGGGTTTTTATTTTTGGTTGGACATTTTAATTTTTGTTTTGTTTAGTTTGTTGGGAAAATTTTTTATACTCACTACATGAAGGTTTTATTATTTAAGGATGCTTAACCTAAGACAATTAAAATGAATCGCGGTTTTATATACAAAGAACTATAAGGTTTTTCGCTGCAAGGCTAATCAAATTGTTCCAAAATGTTTTAGCACGCAAGTATTTTCAAGTGAATTGGTTTTGTTTTTAGATACAAAATTAAACTATGATTTCGAAAAGTCACAATGTGTTTTAAAAGAGTAATTCAATTGAATTTTCCTTCCGCTAAAGTGGTTATAATCAGATCAAACATTTGGCTCTTTTTGCATAAGTGTTATAACCTCCAGAATTTGATCATAACGTGTATGCCGATTGTGGGGTGTTACAGACAATGCAAGTGGTGGCCTTGATTTCAATGGCTTTAGAGGGTGTTTGTGTTGCACTATCATTACTAGATTTAGGGCCGTCATTATCAGCAACATCACCTGTGTTTTTAGGGCTAGGAGAAGGGAGTCAAAAACTTCATCAGTGGTAGTTGGTGAAGGAGGGGATGAGACCTTCTCAAGAGACCCAACCTCAGAAGAGTATTGTTTGTTGGCGCTAGGGTTGTTGCTTTTACTAGGGCTAGGGGAAGAGGAGCTTGAAGTAGATGGCGACTTCGAAGGTGAAGATGCCTTGGAAGGGGCTGGTGAAGGTGACGATTCGACAGCAAATGGCCCAATAAGAACCATGAAAACAAGTGAAGCAACAAAAATATGATGTTGGCATGCCATATTTCACTTTTGCTTTTTAATAGTTTCTTATTACTTGTTATCTTTTTTATTAAAAGATTAATATATATATACACAATATGCGTGTGTAAGAGAAGTGATTTTCTTATGAACTAAAATTTAACCTTTAACATGTTATATTACTATATTAAGATTTTGTTCTATTGTTTATAAGGCTTGTTTAACTTCTATTCGTTATGATTTTTTTCTTTGAGGTAAAAATCTAATTTAATTGTTAATGTTTGTTTATCTTGATATTTTTCTTTGCAATTTATACTGATATTTTTCTTTGTAAATAGTAAATTAAACCAAATTTATCACTACTCATAATGATACTTATAACAAAACCTTTCAGTGGTTAGTGTTTAAGTGTTTGAGTTTTTGTTTGAAATTTGATACTTATAAACTAAGATTGATGAGATAGATATTCTCAGGGTTTATCTTATTTTTTTATTCTAATAAGTGACTATGTAACACCCCAAACTCGGCCTAGGAGTTATGGCCGAATCTGGCGGTGTCACATTGAGGTGTTTAGCGAAAATTGAACTCGTTGGTAAAAATTTGTTTCTAGGTTAAAAAACCCCTTTATTATTTAACAAATCATCTAGTCAAAAACATTTACCTTGTTATCTGCTATTGTTATAAAAGGTTGATTTAAAATCGCGAAAGCTTTTGAAAACTCTAATATTTAAATTTCGTGTCTTTGAAAACAATAATTATTTTGAAAATTCGTCTTCTGCTAAACTAGCAGTTTAAAATAAGTAATGAAAAGCCCAGCTAAAAATTTAAACAAACTTAAATGACCTTGTTACATAAACAAAACCCAACACAAACTTTAATTTTAAATAAAAGCAAGTGTAGCACAACTGCAGTTGTGTGGCCACCTCCGAGTCCCTCGCAGCACCGACCCGCCTACAACTAGGGATTACCTGTACAGTTAAACAGAGGGGTGAGTTTGCGAAAACTCAGTGTGTAATCCCCAACAAGCAAATAATCAATTAAACAACAGATAAATACAGTTTGGGCCTCAGCCCGTTACAGTAACAGTCAAATTCAATGTGGGCCTAAGCCCTTTCCCGTAACAGTAAACGATTGGGCTTGATCCCATCACAAAGCCAGTAATCAGTAAGGCCTTTGCCCAATTTCAGTAATATTATTAATGGGGCCTTGGACCATAATAGTAACATATATCAGTCTTGCAGTGAACAATATATAATATCATTAATCGATACAGTAACAGTAGAAAATCATTAATTAGTGTAGATATGCAGTTAGATATTCTACCCAATCCAGCCTCTACACACCACTTCATCCCGCCAAACACACCATGAGAGGATAAAATTGACCCACCCAACCAGACACACCAAGATTAGCACCGATTGACTACTAAATGATTAAACAAAAGTCGCTAGTAAAATAAATGGCATATAGCCATCAGTAGGTCCACAGTCGTCTTGGGCGGCCTGTACAACCTTTTCAGTACGATACACTTCCTCCAAACATAAGAACCCATCCCTATGCAATATATTGTGACATAATATCGTACGTGTATGCAAAATGTCATGCACAATCATAATCATACATATCATAGAGCAAATCAGTCATACATAACATAAAGCCATAACAGTCATTTCATCTACTAGGGGTATAACAGTCATTTTACCCTATGGGGCTATTTCGGTCATTTTACCCTATGAGGGTATTTCAGTCATTTTACCCTATGGGGGTATTTCAATCATTTTACCCTATGGGGGTATTTTGGTCATTTTACCCTATGGGGGTATTTCGGTCATTCTACCCTATGGGGCTATTTTTGTTATTTTATCCTATGGAGGTGTTTCGGTCATTTTACCCTACGGAGGTATTTCGATGCAGATATTGACCTCTCGAAAGGTCCGCAGTCGCCTTGAGCGACTCAGGTAACCTAAAATGTCATAACAGTGTAAATGGGCCCAATGCTCATTACTCGGCCCAAGTGGGCTCACACGCTTGTGTGGCCCGTTCAGCCCAAATTTCGCCACAGCTGTGAGATCTACTTAGCCCCGTCCAATATTTGCCACAAATCGTGGATTTCATCCGCGTGGGGCCCACAAGCCTAATGAGCCCACACGGCCCTTTTCGGCCCAACGTGGCCCATTACGGCCTAAGCCCATGGAAATGCTCATGGAGGAGTGATCGCACACTCGTGTGGTTTCAACGTCGTATTTTGGCTTTTTGGCTTTTGTCGTTCTACAGTTACAGTGGGATGGTTACACACTAGATGCGATTTATGGATTCCCTTTGTTCCGAACACTTTTATTCCGAAAATCAATGATCATCGCACCCTTGGTTCCCAGGCATTGTGCCAATCAACCTCAACCACCACCAGTTAGGAATGGAAGCAATGCAGGTTGGAGAAAGCAACAAAAACCTTAAAAACCTGGCCGATCTCCCATCGAGAACAAGGAACAAATGAGATGTGATATATATCTCTCCACAACAACAACCTCCCCAAATCCCAATATTCTCTCCTTAAATCTCTCCAAATATCCCTCCTCAATTCTCTTTATGACCAGTTCAAACTCCATTAGCAGTATTTCAATTCAACTGTACCACCCACACGAATTAGGCAGCAAAATAAATACTCCCTTTTTGATAAGCCACCACTCGAACCTTAGAGGCCCCATGTACACTCCACATGCCCCTTACCACTATACTAACAACTCCTTTATATCATATTTTAACCCCAATAATTTAAGAACCTACTATCTAGATCTAAGGATTTTATTCACTTAAAATAAAAATTTTGCATAAGCCAAAGCTTCAACCCCTGACTTTTCAGACACTTCCAAACACTCCTAAATCACTTAACCACTGAAGCAGACATTCATTTATGTCACTTCCTTGCACAAATAAATATTTATGTGCAGACTCCTAACTGTTCCCTTGTTCAAAACCTATTTCTTCTAGGCCCAAAATTCGGGGTGTTACAGACTATATATAAATATACTAGTTTTATTACCACATATGAAATTATAATTTGGTACTTTTATAAAATATATTTAAAACTATTTATATTATATTATATTTTAAATCAAAAGTAAATTCAATTATTCATTCGACTGACTTTGTTATATTATGTATCTTCCATGTATTCTCTAATATCTAAATATCTATCATATTCTATATGATTCAATGGTTCCATTAAATGGAAGTAAACATGGGTTTTGAATTCATATTATCCCGAAAGAAAAACTAAACTCTAAATGCATATTTCATGATCTCTTAAATGTTGAGTTTCCATAAGTAGAGTGATTTGTATGGTTGAACTTATCTAGAATTTGCTTTCCTGTATGGTTGATCATGGGTGAATAGATCACTTGTAGACCTGTTTAAGGTTTTTTTTTTCTTAAATATCTCTAAGCCTAAAACAGCGTCTAGTATTTCGGGGGGAAATTGGCTTTAGCTTCAATTTTCAAGTTTCCAACTTGGTGAGACCTATCTTTCTATTTTATAAATTTTTTCTTTCTTTCAGTCTATATCTCTTGAAGCTCTTTGTTAAAATCTACTCATCCTCCCTTTCCTTTTGCTAAAATACTTGGTGTGTAACACCCCTCGTCCGACCCAATCAAAGGGTCCGAGCTACAGGATGTCACATTCATTGCTGGAGCAATTTCATTCAATTATATAGTAACATAATCATTTAAATATAAAATTATAAGTTAAACACATTTGCATTATGATACATAATCAAATTTGATTCTTCATCGAGTTTACGAAGGCTCTTTTGTTGACTTGAGCATGAGATTGGACTAAATTGTAAAGTTTCAAAATTACAGGACCAAATTGTAGAGTCCTGAAATTTTGAGGCCAATCTACTTGGATTTAAAATTGTGCAAGTGTGTCAAGTAAGTTGATTTAATTATGTGGTTAAGTGTTTTTGTAAGTCTGCTTAAGGTCTTGTTAAAATCTATTCATCCTCCCATTTTATTTTGCTAAAATACCCATCGTGTAACGCCCCTCGCCTGACCCGATCGTTGGGTCCGAGCTACAGGATGCCACATTCGTTGCAGGAGTAACTATAGTCAATTATACAGAAACATAATCATTCAAATATACAATTATAAATTAAACACTTTTGCAATATGCTACATAATCAAATCTGAGTCTTAATCGGGTTTACGAAAGCTTTTTTATGGACCCTAACATAAAAGAAGACCAAAATCTAAAGTTTCAAAATCTCATGGCCGATGTCGTGATGTCACCAAACAGTTTGTCACATCGTGACTTCAGTCCACTCAATGTCGCTATGTGACTCATGTCGACTGAAGTTGCGATGAGGAAGATTACTCGTTGGGACGTGAGCTCTATTTTTGGTAAAATTTGAGCCATTTTATAGGTATTTCAAGTTTCCAAACAAACCAGCCAATTTACACTTTTATAATTCACAGTCTCCTATGCAAAAACATGTAGACATAATATAGAACAAGGTATTAGGATACCAAAAACATATCCAATCAGTAACATTACATGTATATAGCCAAATCTATATCATATTAAATCCACCATCTAATTCTACGTACCATTCCATTTATTTTCTAATATAAACTCCCCAACCTTGCCCAGAAGTTAAGGCTAGATTTTGAAGGTCATACCGGCCTTCGAAATGGCCTAAAAGAAACAAGCAAATTTCAGAAACATGTTTTCAAAACATTCGCTTATTTTTCAAGAAACCCTAGTGGGCATCTCTTTGTTTTTTTTGAAACAAAATTAATTTTGACGAGTTAAATTAAAATTAAAATTAAAAAGATTTTCATTAAATTTAAAAATGTATTACATATTTGATCTTTAATTGTTATTCTGAGTTTCTAGAAAAAATCCAGTTTTGCGGTGAAAATCAATATTCACTATTAGTTTCTAAAACCATAATTACTAACTTTAATGGAGTCAATTATTTAACTTATCCAATTCTTTACGTTCATGCATGTAATAACTAAATATACCCCAAAAACCAAACCCATGCCACAATTCGTAAATAAATTATTACAAACCAAATAATAAAAAAATAAATTTAAATGTTTTATTTAATTAAATTGAGCACAAAAGCTAATAGATTATTGGTAATTACAGTAGTACATAGATTTCAAACTTTCATGGTGCTTCCAATAGTTATGCATATGCATGCTTGAGAATGACAATGCAATAGGTCCTACCCATCCATCCGTTACACACCACGAGTTCCCCAGAACCTGTTTACCAAATCAACAAAATAATTAGGAGTCGTAGCTTAGTATGGATAAACCAACAATAACAGTTTGCTAACAAGATAGCAGTAACGTGGATGACCTACCAAAAATGCAGATAAGCTGCCAGTAAATTGTAGTAAACCGCTAATAATGTAGACAAGCTACCAATAAGATGCAGATGATGTTGCCAATGATGTGGTCAAGCCACCAATATCCAATAACTCGTACAATACTCCGAGTGTAGTATACTAACAACAATATTGTTGATATACCGCCAATACTCCACGGAACTCATCCATCACCAATCAATCCCAATCACCATGTAATGCAATATAATATGTCATGTATGTAGCATGAGATCATGCTTGACAGAAACAATTACCATAGAGAGCAGTGGAATGATATAACATGCGGTCAATAAATTAGTAACACAGGTATGTTTGTCAAACGTTCAAAAAATTATGTAATCACGCATTCAGAACATGAGAAAGCAATACAATAGCGTACATTAGCAGATTACACATATTCGTTTATAGCAAACAAGCCAATAGACACATTCGATTAGCTTAAGTATACACATACATGAATTCGACTAGTATAGAATCGGCATGGCACATGGCCCTCACGGCTTTGGTCTCGGGAGTGCCCATTCACCCCCAACAGACCTCTTACTACATAAGTGTTTTTACCCCTTTATATAGCCAAGGTCTCTCCCGTGCTTTCTCGATGAGAGATTTTCCTAGGGTGTTACAAACATATTAAAACATAGCATTCACTTCAATAAATTTAACTAAAAATATTGAACTTGATTCGATAATTTTCTAACCGAGCTTTAGCTATCAATCGAGTAAAATTCAAGCTTAGAAATACTTGCTTGAATAGCTCGTGAGCCTTATCGAGCCTTTCATTTTTAATATATATTTTAAATGTTTTTAAATTATTAAAATATGTTATCATTTTTAATATATATTATTAACCTAAACTTAATTATTAGGTTAAGCTTGAGCTTGAATACTGACAAGCTTTATCTACCTCAAGTTCGACCTTAAGAATGAAAATTCTTAAACAAGCTTAATCAGTGATTAGAACTTATTTGATGCCAGATGTTTACGGGTTTTGATTCATTATTTGTAACACCCCGAATTTTGGGCCTAGAAGAAATAGGTTTTGAACAAGGGAACAGTTAGGAGACTGCACATAAATATTTGGTTGTGCAAGGAAGTGACATAAATGAATGTCTGCTTCAGCGGTTAAGTGATTTAGGAGTGTTTGGAAGTGTCTGAGAAGTCAGGGGTTGAAGCCTTGGCTTATGCAAAATTTTTATTTTAAGTGAATAAAATCCTTGGATCTAGATAGTAGGTTCTTAAATTATTGTGGTTAAAATATGATACAAAGGAGTTGTTGGTCTAGTGGTAAGGGGCATGTGGAGTGTACATGGGGTCTAAGGTTTGAGTGGTGGCTTATCAAAAAGAGAGTATTTATTTTGCTGCCTAATTCGTGTGGGTGGTAGAGTTGGATTGAAATAATGCTAAATGGAGTTTGAACTGGTCATAAAGAGAATTGAGGATGGATATTTGGAGAGATTTGAGGAGAGAATATTGAGATTTGGGGAGGTTGTTGTTGTGGAGAGATATATATCACATCTCATTTGTTCCTTGTTCTCGATGGGAGATCGGCGAGGTTTTCAAGGTTTTCGTCGCTCTCTCCAACCTGCATTGCTTCCATTCCTAACTAGTGGTGGTCGAGGTTGATTGGCACATTGCCTGGGAACCAAATGTGTGATGATCATTGATTTTCGGAAAAAGTATGTTCGGAACGAACGGAATCTACAAATCTCATCAAGTGTGTAACCACCCCAGTGTAATTGTAGAACAGCAAAAGCCGAAATACGGTGTTGAGACTACACGAGTGTGCGATCACTCGTGTAGAAAGCCAAACCTACGAATCATGGGCGATAAACTGTAAAGGCCATCATGAGCATTTCCATGGGCTTAGGCTGTAATGGGCCACATTGGCCCGAAATGGGCCGTGTAGGCTCAATGGGCTCTGGGGCCCCACACAGATGAAATCTACGAATTGTGGCAAATCCTGGACTGGGCTATGTAGATATCATAACCTTGGCAGAATTGGGCTAAACAGGCCGCACGAGAGTGTGGGACCACTTGGGCCGAGTAATGGGCCTTGGGCCCATTTACACTGTTATGACCATTTAGATTACCTGAGTAGCTCGAGGCGACTGCAAACCTTTCGAGAGGTCGATAAATGATCGAATTGCCCCATAGGGTAAAATGACTGAATTACCCTCATAGGGTAAAATGATCGAATTACCCCCAAAGGGTAAAATAACCGAATTACCCCCATAAGGTAAAATGATCGAATTACCCCCACAGGGTAAAATGACCAAATTACCCCCACAAGGTAAAATTTACCCCCACAGGGTAAAATGACCAAATTACCCCCCACAGGATAAAATGATCGAATTACCCCTACAGGGTAAAATGATTGAATTACCCCCACAGGGTAAAATGATCGAATTACCCTCATAGGGTAAAATGACTGAATTACCCCCACAGGGTAAAATGACGGAATTACCCTCACAGGGTAAAATGACTAAATTACCCCCAGAAGGTAAAATGACTGAATTACCCCTACTGAGTAAATGACCGAAATACCCTCATAGGGTAAAATGATCGAAATACCCTCATAGGGTAAAATGATCGAAATATCCCCATAGGGTAAAATAACTGAAATACCCCTATAGGATAAAATGACCAAAATACCCCCATAGGGTAAAATGACTGTTATACCCCTAGGAGATAAAATGACTGTTATGGCCTTATGTTATGTATGACTGATTTGCTCTATGATATGTATGACTATGATTGAACATGACATTTTGCATACACGTATGATATTATGTCACGAAATGTTGCATGGGGTTGGGTTGTAATATTTGGAGGAAGTGTACTGTACTGTTAAGGTCGCACAGGTCGCCCAAGACGACTATGGGCCTATTGGTGGCTTTGCCACATGTATTATCTTGGTAGCTTTGCGATCATCGACATCTTGGCATTTCTGCTGCGATGCTATCTTGGCGACTTTCTTTGCAATATTGGTGTGTTGGCTGGGTGGGTCGATTTTATCCTCACATGATGTGTTGGCGGTACGGAGTGGTGTGTTGGCTAGATTGGGATTGGTTGTATTATTGCACTGCACTGTTTCTGTATTAGGCTAAGCCCCACACTGTTACTGTTTTGGGCTAAGGTCCACACTGTTACTATATTAGGCTAAGGCCCACACTATTACTGTATTGGGCTAAGGCCCACACTGTACTGCTACTGAATAGGGCTCAGGCCCATACTGTTACTGCATGTTGTATGCTGACTGTTTGGTAGAGGATTACACACTGAGTTTTCATAAACTCACCCTCTCCTTTTAACTGTTAAGGTAATCCTCAGCCATAGACGATTCGGAGCTACGAGGGACTCGGAGGTGGCCACACTACTGCTTCGATTACATTTTCTTTTATTTTAACTTAGTTTATATATTTGAGTTTTGTTTTCGTAATAAGGCCTTTAATTTGGGTTTTAAATTTTAATTGGGCTTTTGCTTACATATTTTATACTGCAAGTTAGGTGAAAACAATTTTTCAAAATAAATAGTGTTTTCAAAGACACAAACATTAAACGTTAGAGTTTTCAAATGCAACTGCGTTTTTAGATAAACCTTTTATATCAAAAGCAGACAACAAGGCAACCGTTTTGGTTAGATGATTTGTTAAATAATAATTACGGGGTTTTTAAACCTAGAAACAAACTTTTACCAATGAGTCCAATTTTTCGCTAACTACCTCAATGTGACATTGCCAGATTCAGCCATAACTCCTAGGTCGGGTTTGGGGTGTTACACTATTAGTACATTAATTAAAAAATATATATTATAAATTTTATTTCAGGCCTCAAGAGTACACTTTTAATTAGCATATAAATATGACTTTTTTTAATAAAAATTAAAGGTAACTAGAAAGCACATCTCAAGGCCTTCCATGAACTTATGCATGTGAAGCTTAAAAGAGGAAGAATCCGACAATAGTTACAACACCGACAATGCAAATGGTGGCCTTTATTTCAATGGCATTTGAGGGTGCTGGTGCAAGGGTCTCACTATCGAAAACATCACCCGTGCTTTCAGGGCTAGGGGTAGGGGAGTGGGAAACTTCATCATTGGCAGTTGGTGAAGGAGGGGATGAGACCTCCTCAGGAGACTCAACCTCAGAAGAGTATCCTTTGTTGGCGTTAGGGTTGTCGCTTTGACTAGGATTAGGGGAAGAGGAGCTTGAAGAGCTCTTTAGGGCATCGGGATGAGATGACTTGGGTGCTTCTTCGTGGGATTTTGATGGTGAAAAAAATGAGCCATTGGAGTATTGTGACGGTGACTTAATGGAGGGGGACTTGGGGGAAGAAACCGGAGAAGAAGGAGAGGGTGACTTCGAAGGTGAAGATGCATTGGAAGGGACTGGTGAAGGTGACGATTCGACAGCAAATGCCCCAACAACCATGAAAATAAATGCAACAACAACAATAAGATCTTGGCATGTCATCTTTCTCTTTTTCTTTTTAATATTTTCTTATTAGTTGTTATCTTTTTTTATTAAAAGATTGATATATATATAATTTGTGTATGTAAGAGAAGTGCTTTTCTTATGAACTAAAATTGAACCTTTAACATCTCATAATACTATATTAAGATTTTGTTCTATTTTTTATTAGGCTTGTTTAACTTCTATTTGTTATGATTTTTTTCTTTGGAATCAAAATCTAATTGAATAGTTAATGTTTGTTTATACTAGAATTTTTATTTTAAAATTGTGAATTAAAAATTGTTAGTAATCATATTGATAGTTATAACAAAACCTTTCCGTGGTTATTTTTTATGAGGTTGATTTTTAAGTTTGAATTTTTGAGACGTACAAAGTAATATTGATGAGATAGAAATTCTCAAGGTTTATCTTGTTTTTTATTTTAATAGGTGACTATATATAAGTATACAAGTTTTATTATCACATATGAAATTATCATTTGATAATTTCATAAAATATATTTAAAACTATTTATATTATAATATATTTTAAATTTAAATTTAAATTCAAAATATAAATATATACAACTAAAATTTTAAATTATAAGTAAATTCAGTAATTCGGTTGACTTGTTATATTTTGTATCTTCCATGTCTTATCTAATATCTAATTATCTATCATATTCTATATGCTTTAATGGTTCCATTAAATGGAAAGAAACACGAGCTTTGAGTTCATATTATCACGAAAGAAAAGTCGAAGTCTCAATGCTTATTTCATGATCTCTCAAATGTTGAGTTTCCATGATTAGAGTGATTTGTATGGTTGAACTTATCTATAACTTGCTTGCTTGTATGGTTGATTATGGGCGAATAGATCACTTGTAGACCTGTTTAAGGTTTTTTCTTAAATATCTCTAAGCCTAAAAGAGCGTCTAGTATTTGGTGGGAAAATGGGATTTAGCTTCAATATTCAAGTTGCCAACTTGGTTAGTCCTATTTTCCTATTTTAAAATTTATTCCTTCTTTCATTCTAAAGCCCTTGAAGCTCTTTGTTAAAATCTACTCATCATCCCCTTTGCTTTTGCTAAAATACCCATTGTGTAACACCCTTCGCTTGACCCGATCGCTAGGTCTGAGCTATAGGATGCCACATTCGTTGCTGGAGAAACTATAGTCAATTATACAGAAACATAATCATTCAAATATACAATTATAAATTAAACATATTTGCATTATGATACATAATCAAATCTGAGTCTTAATCGGGTTTAGGAAAGGTTTTTTGGTGACCCGAACATAAAAGAAGACCAGACCAAAACTTAAAGCTTCAAAATCTCATGGCCGACGTGGTGACATCGCCAAACAGTTTGTCACATTGTGACCTAGGTCTGCTCAATGTCGCTATCGTAGACATGTCTGCTGAAGTTGCGATGAGGATGATTAGTCGTTGGGACGTGGGCTCTGTTTTTTATAAAATTTGAGTCATTTTATAGCTATTTCAAGTTTCCAAACGAACCAGCCAATTTACACTTTTATGATTCACAGTCACCTATGCCAAAACATGTATACATAATATAGAACAAGGTATTAGTATACCAAAAACATATCCAATCAATAACATTACATGTATATAGCCAAATCTATATCATATTCAATCCACCATCTAGCTCATCTTACCATTCCATTTATTTTCTAATATAACCTCCCCACCCTAGCCCATAAGTTAAGACTAGATTTTGAAGGTCATATCGACCATCGAAATGGCCCAAAAGAAACAAGCAAACTTTCATCAACTTGTTTTCAAAACATTCATTTATTTTTCACGAAACCTTACTGGGTCTTTATTTTTTTAAATAAAATTAATTTTGGCAAGTTCAATTAAAATTCAAATTAAAAAGATTTTTATTAAATTTAAAAACATATTACATATTTGATCATTAATTGTTATTCCGATTTTCCAGAAAAAATCCAGTTTTGCAGGTGAAAAATCATTATTCACAATTAGTTTCAAAAACCATAATTACTAACTTTAGTGACCAATTATTAACTGAGTCAATTATTTAACTTATCCAATTCTTTACGTTCATGCATGTAATAAATAAATATACCCAAAAACCAATCCAATGCCACATTTCGTAAATAAATTTTTATAGACAAAGTAATAAAAATAGAAAATTAAATATTTTATTTAATAAAATCGAGACTAGACCTCCAAATTGCCAAATGCAAGCCCTAACCTTACAAACTACCTGAGAAATGTTAAACTAATAAGATGAGCTTAAAAAACCCAGTGTGAGTGTTAATCAAAGGCGAACACAGAATGTAGAACTTACAAATCATGCAAGAAACTCGTTTAAGAATTGAGCACAAAAGCTAATAGATTATCGGTAATTATAGTAGTACATAAAATTCACACTTTCATTGTGTTTCCAATAGTTATGCATATGCATTCTTGTGAATGACAATGCAAAAGGTCCTACCCATCCATCCATTACACACCACGAGTTCCCCAGAACCCATTTACCAACTCACCAAAATAATTAGGAGTCGTAGCTTAGTGTGGATAAACCAACAATAACAGTTTGCTAAAAAGATAGCAGTAACGTGGATGACCCACCAAAAATGCAGATAAGCTGCCAGTAAAATGCAGTAAACCGCTAATAATGTAGACAAGCTACCAATAAGATGCAAACGATAATGCCAATGATGTGGTCAAGCCACCAATATCCAATAACTCCTACAGTACTCCGAGTGCAGTATACTAACAACAATATTACAGATATGCCGCCAATACTCTACGAAACTCCTCCATCACCAATCAATCCCAATCACCATGCAATGCACTATAATATATCATGTATGTAGCATGATCATGCTTGACAGAAACAACTACAATATAGTGCAATGGCATGTAAAAACATGCGATCAATAAATAAGTAACATAGGTATGTTTGTCAAACGTTCAAAAAGCAAGAACAATAAGCTTACAGTAACGCATTCAGAACATGAGAAAGTAATACAATAGCGTACATTTGCAGATTACACATATTCGTTTATAACAAACAAGGCAATAGACACATTCAATCAACTTAAGTAAACACATACATGCATTCCTCTAGTATAGAATAGGCATGGCACATGGCCCTCATGGCTTTGTTCTCGGGAACAGACCTCTTACCACAGAAGTGTTGTTACCCCTTTATATAGCCAAGGTCTCTCCCGTAATTTGTCAATGTGAGATCTGCCTAGGGTGTTACAAACATATTCAAACAGAGCATTCACTACAATGAATTTGACTAAAAACTTGAACTTGATTTGGTAATTATCAAGCCGAACTTTAACTATCGATCGAGTAAAATTCAAGCTTAGAAATACTTGCTTGAATAGCTCGTGAGCCTTATCGAGCCTTTCATTTTTAATATATATTTTAAATGTTTTATATTATTAAAATATGTTATCATCTTTAATATATATTATTAACCTAAACTTAATTATTAGGCTAAGCTTGAGCTTGAATACGGACAAGCTTTAACTACCTCAAGTTAGACCTTAAGCATGAAAATTCTTAAACAAGCTTAATCAGTGCTTCGAACTTATTTAATGCCGATATTAACAGGTTTTGATTCACTATTAGTACATTAATTCAAAAATATATATTATAAATTTTATTTCAGGCCTCAAAAGTACAATTTTAATTAGCATATAAATACGACTTTTTTTTAATAAAAATTAAAGGTAACTAGAAAGCACATCTCAAGGCCTTCCATGAACTTATGCATGTGAAGCTTAAAAGAGGAAGAATCCGACAAGAGTTACAACACTGACAATACAAGTGGTGGCCTTTATTTCAATGGCATTAGAGGGTGCTGGTGCAAGGGTCTCACTATCGACAACATCACCCGTGCTTTCAGGGCTAGGAGTAGGGGAGTGAGAAACTTCATCATTGGCAGTTGGTGAAGGAGGGGATGAGACCTCCTCAGGAGACTCAACCTCAGAAGAGTATCCTTTGTTGGCGTTAGGGTTGTCGCTTTGACTAGGATTAGGGGAAGAGGAGCTTGAAGAGCTCTTTGGGGCACCAGGATGAGATGACTTGGGTGCTCCTTCGTGGGATTTTGATGGTGAAAAAGATGAGCCATTGGAGTCTTGTGACGGTGACTTAATGGAGGGGGACTTGGGGGAAGAAGCCAGAGAAGAAGGAGATGGTGACTTCGAAGGTGAAGATGCCTTGGAAGGGACTGGTGAAGGTGACGATTCGACAGCAAATGCCCCAACAACAACCATGAAAACAAGTGCAACAACAACAACAAGATCTTGGCATGCCATCTTTCACTTTTTCTTTTTAATATTTTCTTCTTACTTGTTATCTTTTTTATTAAAATTTTGATATATATATAATATGTGTATGTAAGAGAAGTGATTTTCTTATGAACTAAAATTGAACCTTTAACATCTCATAATACTATATTAAGATTTTGTTCTATTTTTTATTAGGCTTGTTTAACTTCTATTTGTTATGATTTTTTTCTTTGGGATCAAAATCTAATTGAATTGTTAATGTTTGTTTATACTTGAATTTTATTTTAAAATAGTGAATTAAAAATTGTTAGTAATAATATTGATAGTTATAACAAAACCTTTCCGTGGTTATTGTTTATGAGTTTGATTTTAAGTTTGAATTTTGAGACGCATACAAAGTAATATTGATGAGATAGAAATTCTCAAGGTTTATCTTGTTCTTTTATTTTAATAGGTGACTATATATAAGTATGCTAGTTTTATTATCACATATGAAATTATCATTTGATAATTTCATAAAATATATTAAAACTATTTCTATTATAATATAATTTAAATTTAGATTTAAATTTAAATTCAAAATATAAATAAATACAACTAAAATTTTAAATTATCAGTAAATTCAGTAATTCGGTTGACTTGTTATATTTTGTATCTTCCATGTCTTATCTAATATCTAATTATCTATCATATTCTATATGCTTCAATGGTTCCATTAAATGGAAAGAAACACGTGCTTTGAGTTCATATTATCATGAAAGAAAAGCCGAAGTCTCAATGCTTGTTGCATGATCTTTCAAATGTTGAGTTTCCATGATTAGAGTGATTTATATGGTTGAACTTATCTATAAGTTGCTTGCTTGTATGGTTGATCATGGGTGAATAGATCACTTGTAGACCAGTTTAAGGTTTTTTTCTTAAATATCTCGAAGCCTACAAGAACGCCTAGTATTTGGTGGGAAAATGGGCTTTAGCTTAAATATTCAAGTAGCCAACTTGGTTAGACCTATTTTCCTATTTTAAAATTTATTCCTTATTTCATTCTAAAGCCTTTGAAGCTCTTTGTTAAAATCTACTCATCCTCCCCTTTTCTTTTGCTAAAATACCAATTGTGTAACACCCCTCGCTTGAGCCGATCACTGGGTCTGAGCTATAGGATGCCACATTTATTGTCGGAGAAACTATAGTCAATTATACATAAATATAATCATTCAAATATACAATTATAAATTAAACACATTTGTTATATGATACATAATCAAATCTGTTTCTTAATCGGGTTTACGAAAGATTTTTTGTTGACCCAAACATAAAAGAAGACCAAACCAAAATGTAACGTTTCAAAATATCATGGCCGATGTGGTGACATCACCAAATAGTTTGTCATGTCGTGACTTCAGTCCACTTGACATTGCGATATGACTCATGTCAGCTTAAGTTGCGTTGAGGATGATTAGTCGTTGGGACACGAGCTCTGTTTTTGGTAAAATTTGAGTCATTTTATAGCTATTTCAAGTTTCCAAACGAACCCGCCAATTTACACTTTTATGATTCGCAGTCATTTATGCCAAAACATGTATACATAATATAGAACAAGGTATTAGTATACCAAAACCATATCCAATCAATAACATAACATGTTTATAGCCAAATCTATTTCATATTCAATCCACCATCTAATTCAACTTACCATTCCATTTATTTTCTAATATAACCTCCCCACCCTAGCCCAAAAGTTAATACTAGATTTTGAATGTCATATCGACCATCGAAATGGCCCAAAAGAAACAAGCAGACTCTTATAAACTTGTTTTCAAAACATTCGCTTATTTTTCAAGAAACCCTATTGGGCATCTCTTTATTTTTTTAAATAAAATTAATATTTCCATCTTCCATTAAAATTCAAATTAAAAAGATTTTCATTAAATTTAAAAACATATTACATATTTGATAATTAATTGTTATTCCGAGTTTCCAGAAAAAATCCAGTTTTGCAGGTGAAAAATCATTATTCACAATTAGTTTCTAAAACCATAATTACTAACTTTCATGACCAATTATTAATTGAGTCAATTATTTAACTTATCCAATTCTTTACGTTCATGCATGCAATAACTAAATATACCCCAAAAACCAATCCAATGCCACAATTCGTAAATAAATTATTACAAACAAAATAATAAAAATATAAAATTAAATATTTTATTTAATAAAATCGAGACGAGACCTCCAAATTGCCAAATCCAAGCCTAAACCCTACAGACTACCTGATAAATGTTAATCTAATAGGATGAGCTTAAAAAACCCAATGTGAGTACTAATCAATGGTGAACAGAGTATGTAGAACTTACAAATCATGCAAGAAACTCGTTTAACAATTGAGCACAAAAGCTAATAGATTATCGGTAATTATAGTAGTACACTGAATTCACACTTTCATGGCGCTTCCAATGGTTATGCATATGCATGCTTGAGAATGATAGTGCAAAAGGTCCTACCCATCCATCCATTACAAACCACGACTTCCTCAAAACCCGTTTACAAAATCACCAAAATATTTAGGAGTCGTAGCTTAGTGTGGATAAACCAACAATAACAGTTTGCTAAAAAGATAGCAGAAACGTGGATGACCCACCAAAAATTAAAATAAGCTGCCAGTAAATTACAGTAAACTGCTAATAATGTAGACAAGCTACCGATAAGATGCAGACGATGCTACGAAGGATATGGTCAATCCACCAATATCCAATAACTCCTACAATACTCCAGTGTGTAGTATACTAACAACAATATTGTAGATATACCGCCAATACTCCACAGAACTCCTCCATCACCAATCAATCCCTATCACCATGCAATGCAATATAATATGTCATGTATGTAGCGTGATCATGCTTGACAGAAACAACTACAATACAGTGCAATGGCATGTAAAAACATGCCATCAATAAATCAGTAACACAGGTATGTTTGTCAAACGTTCAAAAATTCAGAACAGTAAGCATGCAATCACGTATTCAGAACATGAGAAAGTAATACAATAGTGTACATTAACAGATTACACATATTCATTTATAGCATGGCACATGGCTTTGTTCTCGGGAGTACTTATTCACCCCCAACAGACCTCTTACCACATAAGCGTTGTTACCCCTTTATATAGCCAAGGTCTCTCATGTGCTTTGTCGATGTGAGATCTGCCTAGGGTGTTACAAACATATTCAAACATAACATTCACTACAATGAATTTGACTAAAAAAACTTGAAGTTGATTCGATAATTATCGAGTTGAGCTTTAGGTATCGATCGTGTAAAATTCAAGCTTACAAATACTTGCTTGAATAGCTCGTGAGCCTTATCGAGCCTTTCATTTTTAGTATATATTCTAAATGTTTTTATATTATTAAAATATATTATCATCTTTAATATATATTATTAACCTAAACTTAATTATTAGGCTAAGCTTGAGCTTGAATACGAACAAGCTTTATCTACCTCAAGTTTGACCTTAAGTATGAAAATTCTTAAACGAGCTTAATCAGTGATTGGAACTTATTTGATGCCAGATGTTAACGGGTTTTGATTCACTATTAGTACATTAATTAATAAATATATATTATAAATTTTATTTCAGGCCTCAAGTGTAAAATTTTAATTAGAATATAAATATGACTTTTTTTAATAAAAATTAAAGGTAACTAGAAAGCACATCTCAAGGGCTTCCATGAACTTATGCATGCAAAGCTTAAAAGAGGAAGAATCCGACAATAGTTACAACACCGACAATACAAGTGGTGGCCTTTCTTTCAATGGCATTAGAGGGTGCTGGTGCAAGGGTCTCACTATCAACAACATCACCCGTGCTTTCAGGGCTAGGAGTAGGGGAGTAAGAAACTTCATTATTGGCAGTGGGTGAAGGAGGGGATGAGACCACTTCAGGAGACTCAACCTCAGAAGAGTATCCTTTGTTGGCGTTAGGGTTGCCGCTTTGACTAGGATTAGGGGAAAAGGAGCTTGAAGAGCTCTTTGGTGCACCAGGATGAGATGACTTGGGTGCTCCTTCGTGGGATTTTGATGGTGAAAAAGATAAGCCATTAGAGGATTGTGACGATGACTTAATGGAGGGGGAATTGGGGGAAGAAACCGGAGAAGAAGGAGATGGTGACTTCGAAGGTGAAGATACCTTGGAAGGGACTGGTGAAGGTGATGATTCGACAGCAAATGCCCCAACAACAACCATGAAAACAAGTGTAACAACAACAACAAGATCTTGGCATGCCATCTTTCACTTTTTCTTTTTAATATTTTCTTATTACTTGTTATCTTTTTTTATTAAAAGATTGATATATATATAATTTGTGTATGTAAGAGAAGTTCTTTTCTTATGAACTAAAATTGAACCTTTAACATCTCATAATACTATATTAAGATTTTGTTCTATTTTTTATTAGGCTTGTTTAACTTTTATTTGTTATGATTTTTTTCTTTGGAATCAAAATCTAATTTAAAACTTAATGTTTGTTTATACTTTTATTTTTATTTTTAAATAGTGAATTAAAAAAAATATTAGTAATCATATTGATACTTATAACAAAACCTTTTTGTGGTTATTATTTAAGAGTTTGATTTTTAAGTTTGAATTTTGAGATGTACAAAGTTGTTACACCTCAAACCCAACCCAGGCGTTATGACCGGATCTAGCGATGTCACATGATAGGGTGTTTGAAAACCATGTCATCGTGTTAAAACAATTTCCCTTGAAGTCCTTATCTTAATATCTAATTAGTTCCAAATTTGTGTTGCTCATTTAATTGATAGTTTCAAAAATTTATTTGTTTGCGGAAGCTTTTAAAACAGATTAAACAATCGTGCGTTTAGGAAAAACATTTGTTTATTTTAAAAATCAAGGATTCCTACTACTATAGCGGTTGTAATCCAAAAGGTTAAGATAATTAAAACCCAAAACTAAAGTCCAAAAGTCCAATTACAACCCAAAAACCTAGCGAGTAAAAATAGAATAAAAATAAAACCAATTATCGTAAATATGGGTTAAAAACCATGAAAGTCCAAAACCGTGGTCACCGCTGAGTCCTCCGCCGCACCGATCCGTATAGATCTGGGGATTACCTGATCATATTTATACAAAATTGGTGATTTTACGAAAACTCAGTGTGTAATCCCACAGAAAACAAACAATAACAAATCACAGTGCACAGTTAAAGTAGTGCTGGGACTAAGCCCTTTTTCAGTATCTGTAGCAGTTTGGGCCTTAGCTCATCACAGTACAGTATCAAATATGCAGTAGGGCCTTTGCCCATCATAGTATCAGTAGCAGTTATGCAGTATTCAGTAACAAAGTCCTACCCAACTAGCCTCTACACACCATCTCCGTCCAACCCTACACTCCATGTGTCGGAACCACTTTTTGAAAACAAAAAAAATGTCGACTTATTAAAAATCAAAATTGGAGTCATCACCGGTCTTTTATTGAGGTGTGACCGGATCACCTTGAAAACAATTTTGGTTTACGAGTTTTAGTAAGAAAGCGGGTTCGGGAGTCAGTTACGCACGAGGAAGGGTTAGCATCCTCGTAATGCCCAAAATTGGTACCAAATTGATTATTTAATGTCTTAGAGTTGAATGTCAAAAATTGAAAAGATTAAAGACGATTTTCCTTTTTTATTAATGCCATATTTTAAAACAATGCTTGGATAGATTTGAACGAATGTAAAAGAGGCCTTCTTATCTCGAGGCAACAAAATATCGTATCCCGTAAGTTAGGATACAACGTTTGAATTCCGAGCATAAGCTAACCCTTAAAAATCTTTATTGAAATTTTGTGTATTTGAAAACTAAAATGTTTAGCCGTTTTAGTTCGACAATAAAAAAATTGAAACCTCGTAAGTTAGAGCCCGATTTCTCATCGTTCCAAAGACGACACATTGCAAACTTCTTTTTTCCTTTTTACGAATTTGAATTAAAGCGAAAGTTCAATGCAATTTTAACAAAGATGTAAATTTGATTTATTTGAAATGAAATGAAATAAAATGATCAATTTTTGGTAAATAAATCGGAAATTTTCACTACAATGTAATGTTCGAAATTAGAAAACAAATGTATGAATATGGAACAATATACATGGGTTGACTACCATACAAATATGAATATACAAACTCAAATGCACATAATAGTTTTTAAACTCAAAATAGTACACGAAACAAAACCTAATACCAAATAGTATACAAATCTATTTGAAGTAAAATAAACACATGAAACGAATAAAAATCATTTAAAATTACATATAAACATTTTAACACATATAATACGTAAACATAATATACAAAATATTTAAATAAAAGATGTGTAAAGAAGAATTAAAAGATATATTATATAGAAAAATAATAACAAAGTAAAATTTAAAAAATAATGTGTATAATTTAAAATAATAATATATATATAGATGACATTTAAAACAACGATTGAATTAAAACAAATAATTTATGAATATGTATTTTGATACAAATAATATCCATGATTTAAAATGAATAGAGTAATTTACAATAAACAACATATAATAAATTTGAAATAATAATACACAATAAATTTAAAAGTTTTGATAATAATTCTAAAATAATAATATATGATACATTCAAAATAATAATACATTATTAAAAATATTAATGTTAATGATAAATTTAAAATAATAATATTGATGAATTATAAATAATAATGCATAATAAATCTAAGATAATAATATATAATATATTAAACAATATTAATAATAAAACTAAAATAATATTAAGTTTAAACACCAAAATAATATTAGATTTAATATTAGGTAAAAATGGAGTAATAAATATTTAAGTGTATTTTAAAAAAATTAATAATAATAATAATTAAATATATTAATTTAATAAGGATTAAATCGAAGTCAAAATAGAATTTAAAGGAAAGAAATCGAAATTAAAAACTGTCCAGGGATCAAAACGCAGTGCGCGCATGACATGGGGGACTAAAAGGGAAATTTCCCCAATCCCAAAACGCGGCGCTTAGATGCGGACTTAATTGAAATAGAAATAAAATGGGAGACAAAATTTAAAAGGAGATAAAATACAAAAAAGGATCGGATCGAAACACGCTAGAAATGCGAAAGGACCGTGTGCGCAAATAACCCATCTTCACGAAACACGAGGATCCCCCTCGGGTCGGGTCAACACGCAGATCGACGGCTACTAAACGGCATCATTTTAAGGCCACTGAAGCAGGCCCTAAATGACGTCATTTTTTTACTCTATAAAATCCAAATCAAAACCCTAGGCAGAAAACTTTTGGCCCTTCTTCACCATAACAGCCGCAACAACACCCTTGTCTCACTTCATCATTTCGAACCTCCTCCAACTTCGATTTAGCCAGAGTGAACAAGGATTCTGACGTCTCGAAAGGGTAAGATCTCCTCTCTTTCTCTCTTTTAATTCGCAAATAAAATAAAAAAATCAAAGGAAAATTAATAGAAATCAGAAAATCACCTTTAAAAAAGCTGCTATTCGTCCTTTTTATTGATTTCTTTCCTCCCCCTTTTTTTGTAGATTTTAATTGGATTTTATAGTCAAAACAAAAAAGAAAAATAGATATCAAAAAGGAAAATAATTCTTTGCTTCCATTTTGCTATTAGTCCCTTTCTTTTTGCTGCTTGTTTCCTTGTCTGTTGAGTTGCAAGTACATGGCCAACTAGAGTGGAGGCGCACGTGGGGCTGGGGCGAAAGGCTGGTGTGCGTGCGGAGGGTGCCTAGTTTGCCTATGGCACTGCTGAGGTAGGAAGGCTAGGGTTTTTTCTGTGTGTGTAGTTAGGGCTATGTATTGGGCTGAGTTGGGTCTTGGGTCGTAGGTTTAATTGGGTTTATTATTTGAGTTTGTAAAAAAAACTGGACTTTTATTTTTACTTTTTTTTGGTTATTGGTTTATTATGGGCCAGGAAAAAATGGGTATTACACCATGTGGGGATCAAATCAACCCACCTATCCCTACACCCTAGGTAACATCGAATGTGGTACAAAATAGTAATTTGCAGCCGAGCTGCCAGTATGTTAGGCTTAAGAGCATTTCAGTACACTTCCTCCAAATATAATTAACCCAACCCCATGCAATGCAACATACAAGTCATGACATGCTATCTCAGGACATCAGTACATATAACCAGTTCAGTATACAAGCATACTATCGTCATGATCAACACATATATAAATCAAACAGTCAGTTTGTACAATTAGGGGTCTAAGTCATGCTTACCGACCCTACAGTAGGTTCACAGTTGACTTGGGCGACCAGTGTAACCTTAGCCATCAATTCAGTGAAAATGGGCTTACACGCCCATGTGGTCTACCCGTGTGGGCCCACACGCCCGTGTGGTCCACTCAGCCCAATATGGCCTTGGCCGCGTGGTCCATATTTAATGTAACCCGTGCTAGCTAAATATTCATATATGTTTTCACTATTTACTTATATGTCCCTTCAAAGCTATCTACTTGAGTCACTGTTACTAAATTATTTATATCTTAAGCTACAGAATTCCAAATTAAGGTCCACTTGATGTATTTGAAACTAGACTCACATATCTTTCTGCCATAAAATGTTTAGAAATTTTCATTGAGCCAATGAGGACAATAAAATCTTCAATCTTACCCCTATTCTGCTGTGTGACAGCTTCGACCTTCCTTTGCTAAAAATTAATTATCTCTTACTACAAAATTTTGATACTATTACCATTTGTTTCTATTAAAAATAGACTCATTAATAATTTAAACATGTAAATTTTAACCCTTAATTATTTTTCTCAAATTTTTGATGATTTTCCAAAGTCAGAACAGGGGAACCTGAATTCATTCTGACCTTGTCTCACAAAACTTATTATATCTCACGATTTACAATTCCATTACTTACACCGTTTCTTCTATGAGAAACTACACTCAATAAGATTTAATTCCATATTTTTGAATTTGATTTCCACAATTTATGTGATTTTTCAAAGTTAGCCTACTGCTGCTGTCCAAACAGTAAGCAATTTTGGCTTTTCGCCGAATCTTATTTTTTAGATTTCAGGTACACACCTGGTTTCGTTTGATGCTAAAACAGTCCCCGAGCACTCCAAAGCCTATAATTGAACAAAAAACATTAATTTAATCTCACATAACATGATCCTAAATTGAACTCGTATCGAGGTTTTAACCCATAAGCGACTAAACCTTACCTTCAACCGATGAACAGTAATTTCCACACAAACTAAGACTCCGATTGGTGATTACGAGCCCTTGAATCCTCCCCTAATTGGAATAAACAAAACAATTCAGAAGAAAGTTAAAAAACAGAGACAAATCACTTATCTAAAACTTATCAAACGATCCCACACAAAGGTGGAGCGACACGAGGTAGAGTCGGAAAAGAAAAATCAAGAAGATGAAGGGTGAAAGAGAGCAGAAATTCGGCAGCAATGAAGAGAAAAACGGCAAGAGGGTGGAGGGATTTTGAGGAAAGTAAAAAAAGAAGAAAAAAATGAACAGAATATTTGATAACCACCTCAATCCCTTATTTCTCTCCATCAAACTCCCCACGTCTAATTTCTAATTATCAATCAAATTATATATCTAATATCTAATTATCTATCACATTCTATATGCTTCAATGGTTCCATTAAATGGAAAGAAATACGAGCTTTGAGTTCATATTATCACGAACGAAAAGCCGAAGTCTCAATGCTTATTTCATGATCTCTCAAATGTTTAGTTTCCATGATTAGACGGCCTAAACATTAGGGCCGAATCTGGTGATGTCACATTGTAACACCCCTTACCCGTATTCTACGCTGGAATAGGGTATGAGGCATTACTAGAATAAATGCACTTATAAATATATTAAACCGAGTTATAAAATTTCATCCAAATTAAAAACTTTCAAATTATTATCTTCGAGTCACTAATTAGGGTCTACGAGGCCCAATACATACCCATTCATTTGCTCAATATATCCACTAAATCAATCCAATATTGAAGAATCCACTTTAAGTCAGAATCAATGTTAATCACAATCATAAATCTTTTCATGTTATTTTCATATATGTAATTCACTAACACATTCTGGTATACACAATGTTTAATTGATGAAATCATTTAATTGAGCTAAATTTCATATTCATTCTAAATTTTCTTCTATATCCATAAATGCTTTCACTTACCATTTACCTAACCAATTTCTCGAACCAAGCTATCACACAACAATAATACATCACCTGTGCTTCATGAATTCAATTTTCGAATCTTATCACCATCAAATCCATGTCATTCGAATACTTAAAGTTTATTCAAGCATATATTATTACGTTTCATATACCAAGCATATGTTAAAATTACGAATACGTAATCAATTCATTTGTCATTTATTTGACTAGCAAATTAATCTCAAAATTCATAACATTCCATTACTTAAGATATGCGATAAAACACTCCTTTAACATAAACTTAGCACCATGGCCGAATTTTCAGTATGCTATTTATTCCCCCTTTTTCCGAATCACATAGAAAAATATTACAAATATGTATATATTTGAATACTATAATTATGCATCAACTTACCAAAATGATTTAATTCATGAGCCACTCATGACATCATTTCATACCAAATATACCACACGCATATGCTATGAAACTTTATTTTCTCTCATGAGCTTACCATGACCAGTAATGCACCAATATAAGCATCACTCCTATTTCAACATTTATCGATTATAATCAGACATTTAACAAATTATACACAATTCATTCATATACTTTATTGTCCTCCTCCTCCTCTCCATCCCACCTCCTTTATGTATATAACATGCTTAAATAGCATTATACATAATTTCACTATTCACTTATATTTAAATTCAAAGCTGTCTAGTCGACTTACAGTCACTAAATTATTTTTATCCGAAGGTACAAAGCTCCAAATTAAGTTCCATTAATTTTACCTGAAACTAGACTCACATATATTCTTACCATAAAATTTTCAAAAATTTTGGCTTATCTAATTAGTACATTTTATTCTTTAAAGTCACCCCTATTTCACTGCTCAACATCTCTAACCTCTCTTCACTAAAAATGAATTATCTCATTATATAAAATTCAGATGATATTTCCATTTATTTCCTTTGAAAATATACTCATTAAGTATTATAAGCATATAAATTATAACTCATGATTATTTTTGTACAATTTTAATTATTTTCGAAAGTCGAATAGGGATTTGAAATCAATCCGACCTGCGTCACTAAAATTCAAATATCTCAAAATATATAACTTTTTTGCTTGCTCTATTTATTTTATGTAAAATAAACTCATTAAGATTTCATTTCATATCTTATTCACTCTCTAATTAAATTTCCACCATTTTTGGTGATTTTTCAAAGTCACACTATTGTTCTTGTCCAAAACTGCTTTTGTTGCTAATTTTACTTTTCATAATTTTACTTTTCACTTTCAATCATTATTCAATTCAATTCCACACATATATTCATCATTCAATCGCACTTAATCGTTACATGATCTCATGTATTTTCACTTAGTCAATTTCCCGATGAACACTTCGGAATAATAACAGATACACGGTGGATTCAGCACATAGCAACCACCCTTTGTAATCAATGATATCCGGTGGGATTAGCACATAGCAACCACCTTATAATTAATGATACCGGTTCACATAGTAGCCTGCACATAGTACTACACATGTGACCATCATTATCCGATACACGTAGTAGCCTGCACATAGTACTACACACGTGATCGAAGCTATCTGGTACGCATAGTAGCCTGCACATAGTACTACACTTGCGACCTATCATTCTGGTACACGTAGTAGCCAGCACATAGTACTACACACGTGACCATCACTTTCACTTTCACATAGTGGCCTACACACATTCCATGCCACAAATGTGATCATTTCTGTCACTTCATTCGTATCCCTTTTTATTCCGAATGTTCATTCGGGAAATTTCTCACTTTTTCTCATTTTCTTCCTTTTCACTAATCAAAGTCAATTCCTTATCTTTCTTGACTTATAATAACACATTTAACTTATTTAACACTTAAATTATTCAATCCAGTCCAAAAATCACATTTTGGCAAAATTACATTTTTGCTCCTAAAGTTTCACAAAATTATGATTTTACCCCTAGGCTCGGAAATTAAACTTTATTCCTTTTTATTATGTTTTATAACATGCTGAACATTTTTCCCTTCTATGACAACATCAAATTCTCACTCTAACACTTATGAACATTAGGTATTTTTACCGATTATGTCAATTTACTCGCTTTCACTTAAAATCGACTAGCAAAAGTTATTTAACATAATTTAAAGCTTCATATTCTACCATAAAACATCAAAATAAACATATTTCACCTATGGGTATTTTTCCAAATATGAACCCTAGATTAAATTATTGCTAGAATAAGCTAAATCAAGTTACTAGGACTCCAAAAACGTAAAGAACATTAAAAACGGGACTTGGAATCACTTACTATGGATATTCGAAGCTTGAAAACCCTAAATATGGCTTCCCCTTGCTGATTTCGTTCACCATGGAGAAGATGGACAAATATTTGGCTATTTTGGCCTTTTTAATTCTTTTAATTACTAAATGACCAAAATGCCCCCAACTTAAAAATTTCCTATTTCACTTATCTCTTGTCCATTTTTGTCCAAAAAGTTAACCAATGGTCTAATTACCATTTAAGGACCTTCAGTTTAAAATTTCATAACAATTGAACACTTCTAACATGTAGAACTCAACTTTTGCACTTTTTACAATTTAGTCCTTTTGACTAAATTGAGTGCCCAAACGTCAAAATTTTTGAACAAAATTTTCACGAAATCATTTTTTGAAATCGTAGACCATAAAAATATAATGAAAATAATTTTTTTTCTCGTCAAATTTGTGGTCCCAAAACCACTATTCTGACTAGCCCAAAATTCGGGCTGTTACAAAAGTGATTTGTATGATTGAACTTATCTATAACTTGCTTGCTTGTATGGTTAATCATGGGTGAATAGATCACTTGTAGACCTGTTTAAGGTTTTTTTTTCTTAAATATCTCTAAGCCTAAAGGAGCGCCTAGTATTTGGGGGGAAAATGGGATTTAGCTTCAATATTCAAGTTGCCAACTTGGTTAGACCTATTTTCCTAATTTAAAATTTATTCCTTCTTTCATTCTAAATCCCTTGAATCTCTTTGTTAAAATCTACTCATCCTCCCCTTTCCTTTGGCTGAAATACCCATTGTGTAACACCCCTCGCTTGACCCGATCACTGGGTCTGAGCTATAGGATGCCACATTTATTACCGGCGAAACTATAGTCAATTATACAGAAACATAATCATTCAAACATACAATTATAAATTAAACACATTTGCATTATGATACATAATCAAATCTGAGTCTTAATCGGGTTTGCAAAACTTTTTTGTTGACCCGAACATAAAAGAAGACCAAACCAAAACGCAATGCTTCAAAATCTCATGGCCGATGTGGTGACATCGCCAAATAGTTTTTCACGTCATGACTTCAGTCCACTCGACATCGCGATGTGACTCATGTCGGCTGAAGTTGCGATGAGGATGATTAGTCATTGGGACATGGGCTCTATTTTTGGTAAAATTTGAGTCATTTTATAGCTATTTCAAGTTTCCAAACAAACCCGCTAATTTACACTTTTATGATTCACAGTCACCTATGCCAAAACATGTATAGATAATATAGAACAAGGTATTAGGATAGCAAAAACATATCCAATCCATAACATTACATGTATATAGCCAAATCTATATCATATTCAATCCACCATCTAATTCAACTTACCATTCCATTTATTTTCTAATATAACCTCCCTACCCTAGCCCAAAAGTTAAGACTAGATTTTGAAGGTCATATCGACCACAGAAATGGCCCAAAGGAAACAAACAAACTCTCATAAACTTGTTTTCAAAACATTCGCTTATTTTTCAAGAAACCCTACTGGAATCTCTTTATTTTTTTACATAAAATTAATTTTGGCAAGTTCCATTAAAATTCAAATTAAAAATATTTTCATTAAATTTAAAAACATATTACATATTTGATCATTAATTGTTATTCTGAGTTTCCAGAAAAAATCCAGTTTTGCAGGTGAAAAATCATTATTCACAATTAGTTTCTAAAACCATAATTACTAACTTTAATGACCAATTATTAATTGGGTCAATTATTTAACTTATCCAATTCTTTGCGTTCATGCATGCAATAACTAAATATACCCCAAAAACCAATCCAATGCGACAATTCGTAAATAAATTATTACAAACCAAATAATAAAAATATAAAATTAAATATTTTATTTAGTAAAATCGAGACGAGACCTCCAAATTGCCAAATCCAAGCCCTAACTTTACAGACTACCTGAGAAATGTTAAACTAATAGAATGAGCTTAAAAAACCCAGTGTGAGTCTTAATCAAAGGTGAACAGAGTATGTAGAACTTACAAATCGTGCAAGAAACTAGTTTAACAATAGAGCACAAAAGCTAATAGATTATCGGTAATTACAGTAGTAGACAATGTAATAGGCCCAATTTTCCCGGGCCCAAAAGCACAAATATATAAACCAAACAAAAAATTAATAACAGTCCACAGTCCAAATACATGGGCCCAACGTGGCCCAAATCAACTAACCTAGCCCAAGCCTAAACCCAACTACACCTGGCCCAACTACTATGTGGCCCAACAACTAAAAGAAACCCTAGGCATTCAACCATAGCACGAGTGCTGCAACAACAACCTCCAGCGCCGTTCTCCCCAGCCACGCATGCCTGTATACGGCCACCTCTGTACCTCCACGTAGGTCTCCGTACCCGTACCTGCAATGCAACAAACACAGCTCAACAGAGAGAACAAATATTTTATTTTTGTTTATTTATTTATTTTTTCTCATTCTGAATGTTCGGCTATAAGATCAGAGAGAAAACATTTTGTATTTGGACAGACAAAAAATCATTACAAAAAATTCAAAAAACAGAAAAGAACATATCGTTTAGGTGATTCTCCGATTTCGTCTGATCTTTTATTTTGATTTTTTTATTTTCGGTTTTCTTCGATTTGTTCTTGCTTTAGAAACGAAGAATAAAAGAAGAGGAGGAAAGAGACTCTTACCTTCACGAAAGCGCACTGTCGGAGCCCTGCCGATTCCGTCCGAAATGGATTTGGGATAGGGTTCGGGCTTGTGCAACGGCGGAGGGGGGTGAGTCCTCTAGTATCTGGTTTTAGGGTTTAAAAAGGGCTATTTAAAGTGGGAAAAATGGCACCGTTTAGGGCCTGAGTCAATGGCCCTAAAACGGTGCCGTATTGAGCCATACCCGATGACCCAACCCAAATGCGGCTAGATCCGCGCGTTTCGGCAGGGGGAGGGATATTTGCATGCTAAGTCCTTTTGCTTTTGTGCCGAAACCCAATCCAGCCCACTTGTTATTTTTAATTCTGGCTATGTAATTTTTTGTTGGTTTCATTTTGACCCGCGCAAAAACGCAGTGTTCTGAGGGAAGGGAATATTTCCCATTTGGCCTTCATATTAATCGCGCGTTGTGCTCTGACCCCCTCATTTTATTTTATTTTATGTTTTCTTTCTCAATTTCGTTTTAAATTCAAATTTAATCCCTATTCACCCAATTAAATTGTTTAAGCTTTATTTATTAATTTATTTAGCTATTTGTTATCCTGTAATTTTATAAAATTCTAAATATTAAATATTGTTTTCATATTTTTCATATATTATTTAGTTTAAGCCATTTATTTTTATGTTATTTTAAAATTAGTTTATTTTGATTTATTTTATTTAAAATTTCCGTATGTATATGTATATATTATATTGAATTTGTATATGATTATTTTAACTTGCTTTATGGATTATTATTTTAAGTTACTTTATATGTCTTTATTTTAAGCTATTTTACATATTACTTATCTTAAAATTAACCTATACTATTTGCTCTAAATTGATTTAAATTCAATATTTAAAACATGTTTACGTGTACCGTTTACTTAGTCTTATCAACTATTTTAATTATTTTGCATGCCTATTTTTTAACTTTATTTTATTATACACTTAATTTATTTCAACTCTTTATATATATATATTATTTATATTAAGTTTTTCATCCCAATATATTACTTATTTAAATTAATATATATTATTGATTTTAATTCATTAGCTTTTAAATGTTAGTATTTACATGTAACCATTGCTCTTATGTATACGGTATTGTTTGTTTGTATCAATTGATTGTTTGTAGTCATTAGTGTACATTTTGGCTTACGAATTATCATTTCACGTTGTACATCATCATTCTATCGCGTTTTATTTGCTTAAAAGGTTACGTTTCATATTATTTAAGTGTCAAAACCATTTTATACAAAAGTCTTTCAAAATAATGAGACACTCGGAATTTGGGATCCTCGAAAAGATTGTGTCCTAACTTACTGGATTCCAATATTCCTCAGGATCTAAGAGACCGAATATCCTTTTTAATTAAAATATAAGTAAAAAGATCATTCTCGGGAATTCGACGCGTGGTGTCCTAACGCATTGGATATGACATGTTATTTTCTCGAGACGAGGATTTTTCTAATAAATGGAAATAAAGGCAATATTCGATATTTAGGAATTTTGAGAAATCGAGCCCTAACTTACTGGGTTTTGATTTTCTCATTTGACCCAAATAATCATATATCCTTCTCAAAATGCATAGGTTTTAAAAGTCAAGAGATAAACTTAATTTTGAGGATTTAAAATGTTGTACTCTAACTTAAGTGTGACGATTTATCTCTTTGAAATAAGTGAGTCTTATAATCCAATTCACTTTATTCAAATTTTCTTTTCCAAGGGTCGTATTTTAAAATCTTTTCAAAATTTCGACATTAAGACATTAAACAATCAATTCGGTACCAATTTTGGGCGTTACGAGGGTGCTAACCCTTCCTCGTGCGTAACCGACTCTCGAACCTTTTTCTCAAATTTCGCAGACCAAAATCGTTTTTGAGGTGAGCCGATCACACCCCAATAAAGGATCAATGGCGACTCTCATTTTCCTAATTTTCATTTTCAAAGTCGCTCCCCGTTTTTTTCAATTTTTTATTTAAAAAAAAAGTGGTTTCGACAAACAAAAATTACACTTTCATGGTGCTTCAAATAGTTATGCATATGCATGCTTGAGAATGAAAATGCAAAAGGTCCTACCCATCCATCCATTACACACCACGAGTTCCTCAGAACCCGTTTACAAAATCACCAAAATAATTAGAAGTCGTAGCTTAGTGTGGATAAACCAACAATAACAGTTTGCTAACAAGATATCAGTAACGTGGATGACCCACCAAAAATGCAGATAACCTACCAGTAAATTGCAGTAAACTGCTAATAATGTAGACAAGCTACCAATAAGATGCAGACGATGCTGCCAATAATATGGTCAAGCCACCAATATCCAATAAATCCTACAATACTCCGAGTGTAGTATACTAACAACAATATTGCAGATATACTGCAAATACTCCATGGAACTCCTCCATCACCAATCAATCCCAATCACCATGCAATTCACTATAATATATCATGTATGTAGCATGATCATGGTTGACAGAAAAAACTACAATACAGTGCAATGGCATGTAAAAACATGCGATCAATAAATCAGTAACACAGGTATGTTTGTCAAACGTTCAAAAAGCAAGAACAATAAGCTTGCAATAACGCATTCAAAACATCAGAAAGCAATACAATAGCGTACATTTGCAGATTACAGATATTCGTTGATAGCAAACAAGGCAATAGACACATTCGATCAACTTAAGTAAACACATACATGCATTTGACTAGTATAGAATAGGCATGGGTCATGGCCATCACGAATTTGTTCTCGGGAGTGCCTATTCACCCCCAACAGACCTTTTACCACATAAGTGTTGTTACCCCGTTATATAGCCAAGGTATCTCCCGTGCTTTGTCAGTGTGAGATCTACCTAGGGTGTTACAAACATATTCAAACATAGCATTCACTACAATGAATTTGACTAAAAAATCTTGAACTTCATTCGGTAATTATTGAGCCAAGCTATAGCTATCAATCGAGTAAAATTCAAGCATACAAATATGTAACACCCCTAACCCATGTTCGTCGTCAGAATAGGGTTACGAGGTATCACCGATCGAACCACAACATTCAACATTCATTTCTCAATGAAATAATCCAACATTAATAAATATGATTCAATCACACACATATTTTCCCTTTTTGAGGTCTACGAGACCTTAAAAATAAATTAGAGAAGGTTCGGGACTAAACTGATCACATATAAAAATATCTGAAACTTGTAAAATTTTCTAAGTAACAGAGGTCACACGGTCGAGTCACACGCCCGTGTGCTCAGACCATGTGGCACAAAAATAGACTTGGTTTAAGCCACATTTCTCACATTTCACATGCATACCTAAACCACATCATTTTGGCATCAATTTCACATCTAATAGGCAACGAAAAATGACCATTTCATGTACATTTCATACAATTGTATATCCATTTCCTTACTACTCATCAAATGCCCATAAACTAGCTCAAAGCATTCCAACTCCACATGATTCATCATTCACCACTTACTATCAATTGCATTTATCACATGCCTTAAATTCAAACTAAATATCCAACCGAATCATTCAATCTAAAACAAAACCAAGGCATACCAAAGTATCATTTCAAATTCATATTTAAACATACCATTTCTTAAGCCACATTGCCACCACATTTGCATTCATGGTCAAGCCACAAGTAACCAAACATATACATGTCACTTACCAAATGTCTATTGAGCTATTTGAACCATAATCAAACATACCAAGATATACCATTTCACAAGGAAATTTACATACCAAACTAATATGAACACAACTTATACACATTAAAATTACATCATTATTAAGCCAAATATCATGGCTAAATACATCTCAAACACATATGCATAAATAGCCAAAGGTCACTTATACACTTCATAAACCAACTAGCCTATACATGCCACATAAACCAACTATATGGATTTCTCATAACTATCCACTTACTCATAATGTGAAATTCGATATCCTCAATAAGCATTTATAAAATCAAACACTTACATAAACTCAAACATTTCCATGTAATATACACGAGCTCACATCTATTTATCAATCTTCTTTCATTCAATATACGTATGAGTATCGTACATACCTTTACCACTTATTTCGTTTACACTTTTATTCTCGTCTTGAATTTGCCCGTTGAACCATTAATAATTGCTAAGGATACTCAAAAATCTCGTATAACTCGCACAATGCCATATCCCAGATATGGTTTTACATGTTATCACATATCAATGCCAATAGCCAGCTATGGTCTTACACGAATCTCATACCGATGCCAACATCCCAGACATGGTCTTACACGAATCTCGTATCGATGCCACTATCCCAGACATGGTCTTACACCAATCACATAACGATGCCGATGTCCCAGACATGGTCTTACACGTAATCACATCTCAGTATCCTAAGCTATTCCTAATGTTCGTACGGGACTTTCGAACGTCGTAAATTTTTCAATTCATGCTCGTTATCATCCAATCAATATTCATATCAATTCAATGATAAATGGACATTTAGAACACAATTTAAGAACATTATTTAACATATGAACTTACCTCGTTCGTTGAAACGACGAATTAGTTCGACTAATCCAATACATAGTTTTTGTCCTGTTTCTAGGTCCAAATCTTGTTTTTCTCAATCTATATAATAAAAAAAATTACCTTATTTAATCACTA